>NC_053429.1:30538518-31170795 GCF_007990345.1 Gossypium hirsutum | reverse complement strand
AATTCAAATGGGCTAGACTTAGGGCACAATTTCAAAACAATACTTGTTTTTTTTTTAAAATAACACGACGTCACGAATATTCGATTTACAAAGATAATCACTCAAAGAAATTTCAACTTGTTATAACCAAGTGTGGCAGTAGATGTGGGCATGTCTAGGATTGGATCCAATCGAAGAGCTTGGTACTTAAGCAGCCTTCATGGCTCACTTCCTCTGTTATGGATACCTACCTGGTGCCCAGCTTCCATTCACTGGTTAGTTTGACAAAAGTCGGCTTTTTTAAAACACTAAAAGGGGAACACGGGTTTTTGACTTCAATGTGGCACATCGGATTCGGCCTTAATGTCTGGGCCGGGTTTGGGGTGCTACACTCAATTTCAACTATTTCGTACTAAAACACAATCTCACAGAAAGGAAATCATTATAGCAACTAAACACCACATTTCACAAGACATATATACATATATACATTTCAAAATATATAACTATTTACAAGCCAATTCAAATGGTAAAAATTCATCAAGACATAAAGGCTACATTAGCCAAAAAACCTATACATGGTCATATAACAAATACACAAAGTTCAAAGTACCAAACAACAACTGGATAGTGTGATGAGATCACTGGCAATTCCAATCCTAGCAAGCTTCGAAAACACGTATAAACACGAAAGTAACGAGTAAGCTATAAGCCAGTAAGCTCGTATGGCTAATAAGTAAACTTCCATTTAATCATAATTTAGTAATTAAACATAGCTAAGCAACTCATTTAATCACAACCTACACATATACCATAGGTTAGACATAATTCATAAATTCATAAATTCAATGCTTAGATGATCATATACATCTGTATAATACTATCAATTCTTATTCTTTCATACATCATATACCGTTAACATTTGGAATACTATCGAATACTCAAGAATCTCGCACACTAGGTGCAATACATGGTCGAAACCTCTCTATCTCATATCTCATATAAATGCTCACACTCGAGCTATCACTAGGTCTGCTCACACAAGTTGACGATCAGACATAACTACACAATGCTGCTCACACAAGCTACGAGTAACCGCAAACACATTCTGAAAAACTCAGCCACCGATAGAACGTACAACCAACACCCAAACACGGTAACCCCTATATATGTCATTGTATCTATCTATCCTAAGGTTCAAATGGGATCATACATGCCATAACTCGTTGAGAATTCCGTGAAGTTGTTTCATCAAGAATGCAAAATAAAGTATTAAAATACAATTACTTTATGTTATTAACATACGAATTACCACGATACAAAAACAACGAAATAGGATCGACTAGTCCAATTCTTTATCCTTCCTCGTTCTAGATCCATACAAGGCTTAACTTGATCCAAATAATCAAATTCAATCCATGTAGTATTCATTCTATCAATTCAGCCAAAATACATATTTTTGCAAATTTACACTTTTACCCCTAATATTTTAACTTATTTACAATTTAATCTTTAAGCCTGTAAATTGAAATTCATACAATTCCATCCGCATACTAAGCTAGCTGAATTCTATAGACTCATAGCAGCCCATAATTTTTATTATTTCACACTTTTACCACATAATTTTTATTTTTCTCAATTTAACCCCCTAATTTGAAATTTCATTCAAATCACTTAACAAATGTTATTTATCTAACAACAACCATTCATTTTCTATCATAAAATCAAAACACATACACATTCATCAATGGAAAAATTCAAACAACTCAATAGTTTTACAAATTAGTCCCTGGGCTAGCTAGATTAAGCTACAACGAACCCAAAAACATAGAAATCATTAAATGGAACAAAAATTCACTTACATGCACAAGGGAGCAAATGGTCGAATACTCAAGCTTAGCTATGGCTTCTTTCTACCCTAATTTTCGGTGGAAGATAAACATAACAAGATGATGGCTTTTTTTATCCATTTACTAGTATGCATTTATTAAATTACCAAATTAAACTTAATTAATAACCTTTAAAACACATATAGAATGTCCATAATTGTCCACTCATGATATCAATGGTTAATTGCAACATAAACCCTCCAATAATTTAATTTCTTAGCTATTAAATCCCTTTAGCTTATAGAATCTCAGTTTGTACTTTAAGCGATTAGTTATTTTTATCAAATGAGCATGCAACGATAAAATTTCTTACGAATTTTTATACATCTATTATCATGTTGTAGACCTCAAAATAATAATAAATAATTATTTTCACATTGGATTTGTGCTCCAAACCACTATTCTAATTTAACTGAAAACAGACTGTTACAATCTACTTGGGCAATAATACACTTTTGAAGAATTATACTCACTTTTCTTTTGTTTACAATTTAGTCTTTAAATTAAACACACATAAATAATCTATTTTACTACACTTTTCCCACACAAAATACAAAGATTAAAACATACACCATTTATGTCTCTTTAAATACATGTATCATAACATATTCCATGATTTTTCCACAATTTAATCATTTTTACTTACATAATAAATTCATAATTAATCTAACTAATTATCCTACATATTAAACATCTTAAGAAAATAATGTGAAATACTTGTAGTACTTACAATAAAAACTTGTATATTCCTTCTCTTTTCAATCCTTGGCCTTCTCTTTCCTCTTCCTCAATTTGGTCATCAACTTTCTTCTCTTTTTCTTCAATCTGGTATCAAACACCACACGTTAAAATCACAATCCAATAACTTTTCTATGTTATTTATTGAAATAAACATGAATGTCATGGAGATTTCACCATTTTTTACCTTCATCTCTTGAAACTAAAATATAGTTCCTATTTCTCTGTCCTCTAGAACAACTATGGAATCTCTTCTCATGAAGTTAAGCTGACTACAAGGCTTCTCTATTTATTCCTCTAAAGAAACGGGAAAGAAACTGTAACATCTCGAAATAGGGCCTAAACGGAACAGTGGTTGCGAAACCACAAATTCGAGGTAGAAAATTTATTTTATTATTATTTTCAGGTTCATGATATGATTGTATGATTGTGTGAAAATTTCATGGTGAAATTCTATGCATAAGTGCTTAAGTTGAGATTAGGGACTAAATCGAATAATTTGCAAAACTTGCAATCTAGAAGTTTTTAGTATGAAATTGCTTTGGAATATTAATGAGGAGGTCTTAAATAGCAATTTGACCAATTTCTAAGTCTATGGACAAAATTGGACATGGATGGAATTTTTGGAAAGTTTAGTAGTAAGGGCATTTTGGTCATTTAGTTATTAAAATGAATTAAAAACAAAATTAAAAGCCAATTTTTGTCCATCTTCTTCATTAGGACGAAATTTCAAGGGTTCTCCATAGCTAGGGTTTGTTTCAAGCTTTCAAGCTCCATAGTAAGTGATTCCAAGCCCCGTTTTTAATGATCTTTACGTTTTTGAAGTCCTAATAACTTGATTAAGCTTATTCTAGCAATAATTCAACCTAGGGTTCATATTTGGAAAATATCCATAGGTGAAATTTGAGTATTTTGGTGTTTATGATAGAATGTGAGGTTTTAAATTATGTTAGAAAACTTGTGCTACTCGGTTTTAAGTGAAACGAGTAAAAGGGCTTAATTGGTAAAAATACCTAATAGTCATAAGCACATGTTAGAGTGTGAATTTGATGTTGTCATAGAAGGGAAAATGATCCGCATGTCATAAACATAATAAAGTAGGATGAAGTTTAATTTACGAGCCTTGGGGCAAAAGTGCAATATGTGAAAGTTTAGGGGCAAAATGTAATTTCCCAAAGTTTGGGTCAAGGACTATTTTAATAAATGTGAGTATTAAATAAGCTAAATTTTTTATTATAGATCAAGAAGAACAAAATCCGGAGTTAGACCGGGGAAAGAAAAATATAGTGGACTAAATCGATATAGTTGATCGGATTTTGTTTCGAGGTAAGTTTGCGGTAAATAAATGCAATATTCTATTATTTTATGTTAATTTTGTTAATTTCCAGCATGTGTATATTTATTTTATGAAATTATTCAAAGAAGACTCAAGCATGAATTGACAGAGAAGAAATTTCAGAAAGTCCCGGTTGAACCTTAGGAATGTGTAGGATACAAATGTCATGACATTAGGGTTCAAGGATACCATGTAAGACCATGCCAAGGCATGGCAGTTGGTAAGGTCTCTAAGGCAAGGAAATCATGTAAGACCATGTCAAGACATGGCATTGTTACTATAAGGTAAAGGTCCCATGTAAGACCATGCCAAGGCATGGCATTGGTGAGTTCATAAGGCAAGGATACCATATAAGACCATGTCAAGACATGGCAATGGTAAGTTTCAAAAGGATACCACGTAAGACCATGACAATTCATGGCAATGGTAAGATACCCGCGTATCCTTAGTATTCCAAGTGGTTCAACGGGAAAATTTAAAGAGAATATCAAGGTAAGGTAAGGTAAGACGAGTTATACTAAAAAGGTAAGACAAGTTCATGCTAGAAGAGTAAAGGTAAGTACATAATGTTCATGTATGCTTGATAAGGAAAAAGGTAAGTAAAATGTATTAATAAATTTGATTAAGTAAGTAAGTATTTAAGTAAGTGAGTAAGTGAAGAAGTTTAAAATATGTCTATGACAATTAATGAAGTTGCATTATGTAGTATCATGCCAAGTAGTAAGATAGTTCTTATGAATGTTGTTATTTATTTGCATGCAAACTTACTAAGCTTAATGTTTACCCCCTTTATTTTCCTTCTTTTTATAGTTTTTTCAAGCTAACTCGAGGACCGTAAACTACATCGGAGGTCTGAGCACACTATCACGAGGATTATTTTGGTATAGCTAGACGTTTCATTTTGAGTATGGCATGCATAGCATCGTAGCCATTTTGTGTGTATGATCTTATGATATGGCTAATGATTGGTATGTAAATGCTTGATAATGATTAGCTGTTGGAATGGGTAATCAAAGACATGTTTGGTGTTATGTATGCCTAAATGCTAGTTATTCCATGGAAATCATGAAAAAGGTGAAATTAACACAAAATAGAATCAGACAGTAGCAGTGACATGAATTTGAAAAATCACTAAAAATAGTAGAAATGGAATTAAATGATGAATAAGTTATGAAATCAAATATTATTATGTTTATTTTCTAATGGAAGAAACAAAATAGGTAAATGAGATATATTTTATGAGATATTTAATTTTTTGTGAAACAGGGCCAGAGCCATTTCTGGATCCCCTATTCTGACTTTAAAAATTCATCATAAATTGTACAAAAATAATTAGAAGTCATTCTTTATATGTACAGATTTCGTATTGAGTCTAGTTTTAAGGAAACAAACTTCATAGTCATTGAAATTCTATACAGAGAGATATCTGATTCGTAATATACAGAGGTCAGAGCAGTCAAACCCTGAAACAGGGGAGACTTTAACTAATAAACTATACCAGTTTGCCTGACCAAAAATTCTAGAAAAATTATTTGATAGATATATGAGTCTAGTTTCAGAGAAAATTTACGGAATTGGATTTCGAGTTTCGTAACTCGAGATATGAATTTTTAAGCGACTGTGACGCAAATTGCCAGCTTCTCTGGAAGTTTTAAAAATAAATTGTTTGAGCTGTTTAAGTAATGAATTAAGTCCGTTAACACCTCGTGTTCGACTCCGGAGATGGTCTCGGATTCGGGGCATTACATTTTATTGGTATCAGAGCAAAGGTTTAGTCGGTTCTCAGAATATTTAGTATGAGTAAGAGTCTAGCTATACATGCCATACTTATGTGTTGATAGTGTGACGACTCCTGACAATTTTAAAATGTTTTCTTTTATAGTTATGGATCCCGAACAAGCTGGTGCAGATGATGTACAGAGTAACGTGCCCGCTTCCGCAGAAGGGACAGTGCCACCAAATAGTAGTGAAAGGCCCGTTACAGTTAGTCAGGGAGGAGGGGCTCGAGAAGACTTCTACCAAGCTATGAATGAATGGTTTGCCGAGTTCGTTCGAACGAATCCAGATGTTAGACCTCCACCCCTCATGATCATCAGACCACCCATGTAGCTCCCCCAATCACAGGTACGGTTATAAGAGAAAAACCACCAGTTGATAAAATCAAAAAACAAGGAGCCGAAGATTTTCGAGCTACAAAAGATGATGATGCAGAAAAGGTAGAATTTTGGCTCGAGAATACTATCAGAGTCTTTGATGAGTTATCCTGCACACCTGAGGAATGTATGAAATGTGTTGTATCACTCCTTAGAGATTCAGCCTACCATTGGTGGAAGACACTAGTATCAGTTGTACCGAAAGAGAGAGTCACTTGGGACTTCTTTCAGGAGGAATTCCGTAAAAAGTACATCAGTCAGAGGTTTGTTGACCAGAAAATAAAAGAGTTTCTAGAGTTGAAACAGGGCAATATGACAGTGACTGAATATGAGCGCGAGTTTGTTAGACTCAGCAATTATGCTCGAGAGTGTGTGTCTACAGAGGCTATCATGTGCAAAAGATTTGAGGATGGACTTAATGATGATATCCGATTGTCTGTTGGTGTTCTAGAAATAAAAGAGTTTGTTATCCTATTTGAGAGAGCCTGTAAGGCAGAGGAGCTGTTAAAAAGAAAGAGCAAAGTTGAAATTGAGATGCAAGACACGAAGAAAGACTACTGAGCAAGTCATTTCAGTCTACATCCAAGAGGCCTAGAGAGTTCTCCACTAGATCTAATTTTTCAGCTGGATATTCTAGCCGAAACAGAGGCAGAAGATTTATGAGTCTGAAAGCTCAGACCACTTCGATTGCAAGTGTTGGCAGTGTTCAGCCTGATAGACCAGAGTGTCCCCGATGTGGTCGACGTCACCCAGGTCAATGTCGAGCAACTTAGACAGGTTGTTTCTGATGTGGTGCACCAGACCATTTTATTCGGGAGTGTCCCGAGATGATTAAAAGGGAAGCAATACCGAATGTAAGATCAGGAAAAGCTCCTGTCAGAGGCAGACCACTGAGAAATCTGAGAGTTGGGGCAAATAATAGAGGTGCATCTAGAGATTTAGTAGTGAGGCCAGATGTTAGAGTACCTGCGAGGACTTATGCTATCCGTGCTCGCGAAGAGGCATCCTCCCCCGATGTGATTACGGGTACATTTTCTCTCCATGATACTAGAGTTATTGCTTTGATTGATCCGGTTTCAACCCATTCATATGTTTGCATGAAATTGATGCCTAGTATAAGTATGCCTATAGAATCTACAGAATTTGTGATTAAAGTATCGAATCCATTAGACAAGCAAGTATTAGTAGATAAAGTATGTAGAAATTGCCCTTTGATGATTAGAGGCTACTGTTTTCCGGTCGATCTCATGCTATTTCCATTTGATGAGTTTGATGTGATTCTTGGTATGGATTGGTTGACTACACATGATGTGATAGTGAATTGTGGAAAGAAATTCATTGAGTTGAAGTGTGAAAATGGTGAAATTCTTCGGGTTAATTCAGAAGAGTCAGATAGTTCATTTCCCATAATTTCTGTTATGTCTGCTCAGAAATGTTTGAGAAAAGGGTATGAAGCTTATCTTGCTTTTGTGTTGAACACTAAAGATCCAAAATTGAAAATTGAATCAGTGCCTGTGGTATGTGAGTTTCCCGATGTGTTTCCGGAAGAACTACTAGGTTTGCCTCCTGTTAGAGAAGTTGAGTTTGGTATTGAGTTGATTCCAGGTACCACGCCCATTTCTATTGCTCCTTATAGAATGGCTCCGTTGGAATTGAAAGAATTGAAAGCTCAGTTGCAGGAATTAACAGATAAAGGCTTTGTAAGACCTAGTAGTTCACCATGGGGTGCACCAGTGCTATTTGTGAAAAAGAAAGACGGATCGATGAGATTGTGCATAGATTATCGGCAACTTAACAAGGTAACAGTAAAGAACAAGTATCCATTGCTTAGAATTGATGATCTGTTCGATCAATTGAAGGGAGCTACTATGTTCTCCAAGATAGATTTGAGATCTGGATACTATCAGTTACGAGTTAAAGAGTCAGATGTCCTGAAGACTACTTTCTGGACTAGGTATGGTCATTATGAGTTCCTTGTGATGCCATTTGGCTTGACTAATGCTCCTACCATTTTCATGGACTTAATGAACCGAATTTTCAGACCGTACTTGGATAACTTTGTAGTTGTGTTTATTGATGATATCTTGATTTATTCTCATGATGAGACTGAGCATGCAGAGCATTTGAGAACAGTTTTACAGATTCTGAGAGATATTCAGTTGTATGCCAAGTTTAGCAAAAGTGAGTTCTGGTTACGAGAAGTTGGTTTCTTGGACATATTGTCTCAGGTGAAGGTATTAAGGTAAATCCGAGCAAGATTTCAGCCATTGTTGATTGGAAGCCTCCTAGAAATATATCAGAAGGTAGAAGTTTTCTTGGTCTTGCCGGATATTATAGACGATTTGTAGAGGGATTTTCCATAATAGCTACCCCGCTGACAAGATTGCTGTGAAAGGATGTCAAGTTTGAATGGACTGAGAAGTGTCAACAGAGTTTTGACAAGTTAAAAGCATTGTTGACTAAAGCTCCTGTTTTAGTACAACCAGAACCAGGTAAGGAGTTTGTGATTTACAGTGATGCGTCCATGAATGGACTTGGTTGTGTACTTATGCAGGAAGGGAAGGTAATTGCTTATGCCTCTAGACAGCTAAAGCCACATGAGAAGAACTATCTGACACATGATTTAGAGCTAGCTACCATTGTTTTTGCGCTGAAGATTTGGAGACATCATTTGTACAGTGAGAAGTGCCACATATTCACTGATCACAAAAGTTTGAAATATTTGATGACTCAAAAAGATTTGAATTTGAGGTAAAGAAGATGGTTAGAGTTGATTAAAGATTATGAGCTAGTGATCGATTATCACCCAGGTAAGGCAAATGTTGTTGCTGATGCTTTGAGTAAGAAATCTTTATTTGCATTAAGAGCTTTGAACACTAGTCTAGCCTTATCAGATGATGGTTTTATCTTAGCTGAGTTGAGAGCTAAACCGATGTTTCTTGAAGAAATTTGTGAAGCTCAGAAAAATGACAGTGAGTTGTTAGCCAAAAGAGATCAGTGTGGTTCGGATATAAAGTCAGGTTTTCAAATCAGTTCTGACGGTTGTTTGATGTTCCGAGACAGGGTATGCGTACCGAAGAATGATGAGCTTATTCAAAAGATCTTACAGGAAGCACATAGTAGTTCTTTGTCTATTCATCCAGGTAGTACAAAGATGTATAATTATTTGAAGAAAATGTACTGGTGGGTAGGAATGAAAAGGGACATTTCAGAGTTTGTTTCTAGATGCTTGATCTGTCAGTAGGTAAAGGCCGAACATAAAGTACCTTCAAGTTTATTGTAGCCTGTGCTAGTCCCTGAGTGGAAATGGGATCGAGTTACTATGGATTTTGTGACAGGATTGCCGTTGACACCAAGAAAGAAAGATGCAATATGGGTTGTGATTGATAAGTTAACGAAGTCGGCTCATTTTATTCCAGTTCGTATGGATTATTCACTTGACAAGTTGGCCGAATTGTATATTTCAAAGATAGTCAGACTACACGGGGTACCATTATCGATCATTTCAGACAGAGATCCAAGATTTACTTCACGGTTTTGGAAGAAATTACAGGAGGCTTTGGGCACTAAGTTGAGTTTTAGTACAGCTTTCCATCCTCAAATCGACGGTCAGTCAGAGAGAGTTATTCAGGTACTTGAAGATATGCTTAGATGTTGTGTACTGGAATTTCAAGGCAGTTGGGAAAAATATTTACCATTAGTAGAGTTTGCCTACAATAATAGTTATCAGTCGAGTTTGAAGATGGCACCTTATGAAGCTTTGTATGGACATAAATGTCGTACACCTTTGTATTAGACAGAGCTTAAGGAAAATCAGATTTACGGGGTTGATCTAGTTAAGGAAACAGAAGAAAAAGTAAAAATCATCAGAGATTGCTTGAAAGCAGCTTCAGACAGACAAAAGTCGTATGCGGATTTGAAGAGAAAAGAGATTGAGTATCAAGTTGGTGACAAAGTGTTTTTGAAAGTATCCCCGTGGAAGAAAGTTCTCAGATTTGGCAAGAAAGGCAAACTAAGTCCACGTTTTATTGGACCGTTTGAAGTGATTGAGAGAGTCGGACCATTAGCATATCGGTTAGCTTTTCTGATTGAGTTAGAGAAGATTCATAATGTATTTCATG
Organism: Gossypium hirsutum; assembly: GCF_007990345.1. NCBI lineage: Eukaryota > Viridiplantae > Streptophyta > Magnoliopsida > Malvales > Malvaceae > Gossypium > Gossypium hirsutum. Next base: position 31,160,579 of record NC_053429.1, on the reverse strand, counting down.
TGTCTATGCTACGTCGTTATCATTCAGATTTGTCACATGTAATTTCTCAGACAGAGGTTGAGATTCAGCCAGACATGACTTACGGTGAAGAACCGGTAAAGATTCTAGCTCGAGAGGTAAAGCAATTAAGGAACAAAAGTATTGCACTTGTGAAAGTACTATGGAATAGACATGGGGTAGACGAGGCTACATGGGAGCCCGAAGAGGCTATGCGAAATCAGTACCCAAATCTCTTCACAGGTAAGATTTTCGGGGACGAAAATCCCTAAAGGGGGGGAGAAATGTAACATCCCGAAATAGGGCCTAAACGGAACAGTGGTTACGAAACTACAAATCTGAAGTAGAAAATTTATTTTATTATTATTTTGAGGTTCATGATATGATTCCATGATTGTGTGAAAATTTCGTGATGAAATTCTATGCATAAAGTGCTTAAGTTGAGATTAGGGACTAAATCGAATAATTTGCAAAACTTGCATTCTAGAAGTTTTTAGTATGAAATTGCTTTGGAATATTAATGAGGAGGTCTTAAATAGCAATTTGACCAATTTCTAAGTCTATGGACAAAAATTGGACATCGATGGAATTTTTGGAAAGTTTAGTAGTAAGGGCATTTTGGTCATTTAGTTATTAAAATGAATTAAAAACAAAATTAAAAGCCAATTTTTGTCCATCTTCTTCATTAGGACGAAATTTCAAGGGTTCTCCATAGATAGGGTTTGTTTCAAACTTTCAAGCTCCATAGTAAGTGATTCCAAGCCCCGTTTTTAATGATCTTTACGTTTTTGGAGTCCCGATAACTTGATTAAGCTTATTCTAGCAATAATTCAACCTAGGGTTCATATTTGGAAAAATACCCATAGGTGAAATTTGTTTATTTTGGTGTTTTATGATATAATATTAGGTTTTAAATTATGTTAGACAACTTGTGCTACTCAATTTTAAGTGAAAACGAGTAAAAGGGCTTAATCAGTAAAAATACCTAATAGTCATAAGTACATGTTAGAGTGTGAATTTGATGTTGTCATAGAAGGGAAAAATGATCAGCATGTCATAAAACATAAGAAAATAGGATGAAGTTTAATTTACGAGGCTTGGGGTAAAAGTGCAAATATGTGAAAGTTTAGGGGCAAAAAAGTAATTTTCCCAAAGTTTGGGTCAAGGGCTGCTTTAATAAATATGAGTATTAAATAAGCTAAATTTTTTATTATAGATCAAGAAGAACAAAATCCGGAGTTAGACCGGGGAAAGAAAAAGATAGTGGACTAAATCGATATAGTTGATCGTATTTTGTTTCGAGGTAAGTTTGCGGTAAATAAATGCAATATTCTATTATTTTATGTTAATTTGTTAATTTCCAGCATGTGTATATTTATTTTATGAAATTATTCAAAGAAGACTCAAGCATGAATTGACGGAGAAGAAATTTCAGAAAGTCCCAGTTGAACCTTAGGAATGTGTAGGATACAAATGTCATGACATTAGGGTTCAAGGATACCATGTAAGACCATGCCAAGGCATGGCAGTTGGTAAGGTCTCTAAGGCAAGGAAATCATGTAAGACCATGTCAAGACATGGCATTGATAAGTTACTATAAGGCAAAGGTCCCATGTAAGACCATGCCAAGGCATGGCATTGGTGAGTTCATAAGGCAAGGATACCATGTAAGACCATGTCAAGACATGGCAATGGTAAGTTTCAAAAGGATACCACGTAAGACCATGACAAGTCATGGCAATGATAAGGTACCCGCGTATCCTTAGTATTCCAAGTGGTTCAACGGGAAAATTTAAAGAGAATATCAAGGTAAGGTAAGGTAAGATGAGTTATACTAAAAAGGTAAGACAAGTTCATGCTAGAAGAGTAAAGGTAAGTACATAATGTTCATGTATGCTTGATAAGGAAAATGGTAAGTAAAATGTATTAATAAATTTGATTAAGTAAGTAAGTATTTAAGTAAGTGAGTAAGTGAAGAAGTTTAAAATATGTCTATGACAATTAATGAAGTTGCATTATGTAGTATCATGCCAAGTAGTAAGATAGTTCTTATGAATGTTGTTATTTATTTGCATGCAAACTTACTAAGCTTAATGCTTACCCCTTTATTTTCCTTCTTTTTATAGTTTTGTCAAGCCAACTCGGGGATCGTAAAGTACGTCAGAGGTCCGGGCACACTATCACGAGGATTATTTTGGTATAGCTAGACGTTTCATTTTGAGTATGGCATGCATAGCATCGTAGCCATTTTGTGTGTATGATCTTATGATATGGCTAATGATTGGTATGTAAATGCTTGATAATGATTAGCTGTTGGAATGGCTAATCAAAGACATGTTTGGTGTTATGTATGCCTAAATGCTAGTTATTCCATGGAAATCACGAAAAATGTGAAATTAGCACAAAACAGAATCAGACAGTGGCAGTGACGTGAATTTGAAAAATCACTAAAAATAGTAGAAATGGAATTAAATGATGAATAAGTTACGAAATCAAATATTATTATGTCTATTTTCTAATGGAAGAAACAAAATAGGTAAATGAGATATATTTTATGAGATATTTAAATTTTTGTGAAACAGGGCCAGAGCGATTTCTGGATCCCCTGTTTTGACTTTAAAAATTCATCATAAATTTTAAAAACATAATTAGAAGTCATTCTTTATATTTACAGATTCCTTATTGAGTCTAGTTTTAAGAGAAACAAACTTCATAGTCATTGAAATTCTATACAGAGAGATATCTGATTCGTAATATATAGAGGTCAGAACAGTCGAACCCTGAAACAGGGGAGACTTTAACTAATAAACTGTACCAGTTGGCCTGACCAAAAATTCTAGAAAAAAATTAGTTGATACATATATGAGTCTAGTTTCAGGAAAAATTTACGGAATTGGATTTTGAGTTTCGTAACTCGAGATATGAATTTTTAAGCGACTGTGACTCAGATTGCCAACTTCTCTGGAAGTTTCAAAAATAAATTGTTTGAGCTGTTTAAGTAATGAATTAAGCCCGTTAACACCTCGTGTTCGACTCCGGCGATGGTCTCGGATACGGGGCGTTACAGAAACTTGAAGGTTTAAGCTTGGAAAGGTTCAAAATTGCTGGAAGGATTTATTTAGAATAAAAGTGAAAGTTGAAAATGGTAGAAAAATGGGGGTAACGGTTTGGCTTCGTAAGCAAGGATGAGAGTTATTAATCTTTTCTCCATATTTCTACATAATTCTTCAAAAATATCTCACCATTTAAGAAATGGTCAAATTGTTATTAAGTTCTCAAACTATAAATCTTTACACTTTGACACCTAATCATTATGTCTCAAAATATCTTATCTAATTAGTTTCCATTTTATCCTTCACCTTTCCTACAATATCAAGCATAAATCACATTTTATTTGGTAAATTTCTTCTTGGTCTTTTCTTGGCTCCAACTAATTCAATACATTCTTCTAACTTTTAATTTCCTACTTTTGTCTCAATATTTTCTCTTCTATTACAATTTAATCATTGTCTCAAATAAAATTTTCCTATCTAAGAAATATTTTTCTAATTTCTATTGACTCTAATTACTTCCTAATTTATCACTCAAAATTCCTATTTTGTGAAATTCCCTACTATTTCCTAACCTCATATAGTATTGTACTAGGCTCCGAGGCATAATGCGAATGTTATACCCCTATACTTGACCTGGCTATCGGATCTAATATAGAAATGCCACATTATTTGTTAGAGTACAAACCCCTTAGTCCCATTATTAATTAAAGTATGGTACACTGAATATTTTGATTTAAATATCATAACTTTATAAGTGTCACAATTCAAGACAAGTCTGGACAAATTTTACATTCATTCTTGTAATTAAAATAACGTACTTGTGAAACACAAGGGTCAAGTATCGGTACTAAGTATAGGGTACTGATACCATGCTCCTAGTATCGATACCCCTATTATCAATACTGATTTTGGCTTCAAAATCTAAAAAATTATGTGATAAATTCAGTTGTACTGATGCCACTGAATGGGTATCGATACCAATACCAGAGTATCGATACTCTAGTAAGGTATTGATACCAATTTGAGTTTCTGTAACTTTAGAAGATTCAGATAGAATTCATTAGTATTGATACTAAGGTTGGAGTACTGACACTTGCCACTAGGTATCGGTACATAGGTTATGGTATTGATACCAAAACCTTATTTTGTTGTTTGAGATGTAGTGGAAATTGTCAACTTCCAAACTTTATTCATTTAAATCCCTGCACATCAATTCCTTCAACATATTCAACCAATTCACCATTTGAAGCATGTAAATCAATTATGATATCAACAATTTAAACTTAATTCAAGTATTTGAAGGATTTTGATTAAACTCTCAAAATTGACTAAATTTACAAAGTTTGCATTTTAGTCCAACATACCTAATTCCATACCATATAGCCTATGTACATACAAATTAAACTAAAATTTAGTAACATGCTTACTTCTAAACTTGGCGATGTGATGAGATGAGCCGACCGCGAACTCAATCCTAGTTCGTTTGGTTTAACTTCCACCTACGCGTTGAAATTTAATTGAATACTTGAATTTTGAGTGAATACGTGGATATGAATCTTTGGTCTAAAACAAAAAATGTAGTAATTAGAGATTGTTTTTAAATAAAATTAAAATTTTAAATAAATTTGGTTTTCTTTTTAAATAATTTTTAATTATTTCAAAAAAATCCAAAAAACAAAAAAAAATTAAATTTGGCATAAGTTCAAGTCTTTGCCTCGGTAATTTTATTTAGCTACATGCCTTGCCTTCTGTAGCTTGGTGTTCTCCACGTTATCTGCTTTCTATGTTCTGACGCAAGTTTCACCGGTATTTGCAGCTGCACTCGGGTCTTAGTTCTCGTCTCGGGATGATTAATCACCTCTCTAATGGCTTTTCTTGGACACTTCTTAGATGTATTCATGAAGATGAGAAAATTCTTTCCTGGCCCTGAAGGCAGAATGCAACTCAAATCTGGCAGTTGCTCTGTCTATCATGGAAGAATGCTTTCCGTCTATGGTTGATCCGAGAACAGGTGTCGACATGATGTCCCATCTCATGTACAATTGGGGGTGAGACACCCGGTTTTTTTTTTTTTGTATTAATTCCCTATTTGTCATTATCTTCAATGTTCTGGGTCTGGCTTTTACATGTAGACACACATTTTGTCATTCTCCTTGAATATTAATTATTTTTGTTCGCTTCATGTTGATGGTATATTTTGTAGAAAAATGAGTAATTTGGGTTAGTTTCTTTTTAATGTCATCTAGTTCTTGACCTGTCTCTTGCTCGTAAATCTTTCCATTTTGTAATTTGAAGGATTCACGTGCTTCTGTTTTTAAAATGATGAGGTCAGAATTTGCACGCTTGAATTTTTCGGGATTTTACTCTCTGGTCTTGGAGAAAGAAGATGTGGGCATTGTTAACAACTGTATTATGAAGAATAACAAAGAAAAATAGAAAAATAGAATCAACACGTTTAATCTCTTATGGTATTATTTGCTTCCCTTTGAACAATACGTGAATAGAATTTATACTTGAATGACTAACTGCTGCTAACTACGTGCTACAAATATTCTAGCTTGTATAACAAAATGGTAACAGACTAACAGAGTCTATATTCTAATATTCACCCTGCTTCACCCAGCTTCTCAAGAGGTAAGACTTGAAGCAAACTACGAAACCTAGCAAAAGTAGAGACGGATAGTGGTTTTCTGGGAATGTTAGCGACTTGATCACATGCCGGAACCTCGCCGACAACGAGTGATACGGGGTTGCGCGCGGACCAAGATCGAGTTGCCAAGTCACGAGAAACTCCTACGAAAACCCTAAACAATTAGATCTGAAACGAAACAGAAAATTAAAAGATTAGATTTTTGAATTTTCAGATCTGAAATAAAATCCCCAAATCAGCAAAGAATCAAATTGAGAATAGAAATAAATGTTAGGGTTCTTGAAACCCTCAAGGAGATTGTGATTCTGCCCAATTGAACACCAAGATAGTTTTCCCCAAATTTCGACAATCTAATTTCACCCAAAAAGAGTATGAAAAAACCCTAGAAATTGGGGATTTTTGGGCTGATTCCTTAAGATAGAAACATGCTGAAAACACAATAAGAACAGAAAATAGATTAGATAATGATTCAGCATAAGTAGAAATAAAGAAAGAATTGACAGTAAGAAATTAAAAGATAAGTCCTAAGAAGCCTTGAAATCTTGAAAGATCTCACAACTCCCTTCAAACGGCTTTAATCTCCCCTCCAAAGAATATCAATGGCAAGAAGAAGGTTGAAGATGGCTCCCACAATCAAAAAGATTGTTAAAACAACTTCTAAAGAAAACTCAAGAGAAAATCCTTGAAGAACTCAAAGAGAATTTTCACTCAAATCAAATCTGAAATTTTCAATGTAATTGTAATGTAATGTAGGGTGGCTGGCCAAGCTATATAAATAGGCCTTTCAAATGTTTTCCTAATTTAATTAGAACACTAAAACTAAAACTAAAAAAAAACTCCTAATTATTTTAATATGGAAATTCGGCCAAGGGTCTTTTATTTGGGACTCTTGGACTGAATATAAAAATTTAAACTAAATAAAATAAATAAATAAATAAATAAAAATAAAACTTTACAACTTGGGCCACTTTGACAATTTGGCCTGATTTTCAACTAAGTATGGGTGGATTTCTTGATTGGGCTTGGAATCTTCTTATTGGGCCTCGCCTTCAAGAATTTGGGCTTTTGTGACTCGTATCATTCCCCCCTTCCTCAAAAAGATTCGTCCTCGAATCTGAAAAATCAAATGAACTCGACTTTCCTCTATCGAACGGGAGTAATGGCAATTGAGTCCACTGAAAAGAATAGCCATGAAATAGTAAATAGCAACACAAACAAGCTTGTAGTCCAATTATAAGCATAATAGAACAGGTATAACGCAAGTGAATGGACAGATTCAGATTACCATGCAAACAATCTAATTTACTCACCACTGCCTCGTCAAATATTTGAAACAAAGATGGACATGTTTTAAGGCATTCAGTCGTCTCACATTGTTCCCACAAACCATGAATAAATTGCGAGTAATAAATCAAATGGTAAACATAATCGTCACAAGTAGGTATTTGAAAAGATTCACATGGTTCATAGAGTTGCATAATCATACCATGCATTAATCGACGGTCTATAGATTCACTCACACATGCATTATCAAAAACAAGAATCTTTTTATCAACCATCAAAACAGATAGATCATCAATAAATAAAATAGGACAGTCAAGCACGTTTCGATCTAAGTGTTCATCAACACGATCTTTATCACTATTCGAGGAGTACAAAAGTGTTTCAAAGGTTTCAAGCATCTTACCTCGATAAGGAGAAGAATAAGGGTCGATTTTACCTTTTCATTTAAAACAAACCTTCGCTCATCGGGGGCATAGTGTAGTCGAATCTCCGTTGTTGAGTTAACCTTTGTCAAATGGAACTCAAACTTCATGTACAACCACATAAACTGTTTAAGGCACGAATATAAATTGAAAACAAATTTGGAAAATTTCGTTACCTTATTCTCCAAAACAGATTTGGACGAATTCGAGGATTTTACACAAGGTAAATCAAGAGAATAACAAATCACGCTTCTTTTCGTAATGACTTTATCAACCACAATCGAAGAGTAACAATTAATCGGATCAAAATGATGGGATCTTTTAAGAACTAAGTCACCAAAAGTTTTATCAATAATTTTCAAATCTGCACTGGACTCGGTTTCTAAAATTTCCTTACCTCGCTTACCTTCGGGATCATGTAGTGTGATTTCATCTTTGCTTAAGTTGATCGTATGAAAGCGTCTTTCATTTGAGAGGTATTGAAGTTGAAAGTTATCTTTCGATCTTTCGGGAACCTGAAAAGTAGCAACACAAGAAAAATTCATATCTTGGTTAGTGGAAACATTCCTCACTAGCCTTTCCTCGTCTTTTTCTTTTGTTTCTTTTTCTAACTCATTTTCTCTTCTTTCTTCAACTTCTTTTTCAATTTTCTTTTCTGTTTCACATTCCTTTTCACTCTCAATCTCTTTTTGCTCTTTTTCATTCTCTTTTTCTTTTTCCTCACTTGTTTTAACAGAATTTCTCAGTTTGATTTGGTCCTCATGGACTTGTTCCGGAGTGAGCGGCACTAAGGTAAGTTTCTTTCCTTGATGCTTGAAAGAATACCTATTGGTACGACCATCGTGAGTGACTTTTCGATCCAGTTGCCATGGTTCTCCTAGCAACAAATGGCAGGCTTGAATAGGCATTACGTCGCACACAACTTCGTCTTGATACTTACCGATAGAAAAGGCAATGCGCACTTGTTGAGTGACCCTAAATTGGCCTTCGTTGCTAAGCCCTTGTAGTTGATAAGGTTGTGGATGCTTGGTAGTGGTTAAGCAAAGCTTTTCCACCATCGTCGTGCTGGCTATGTTCGAGCAACTTTCACCATCAATAATAACTCTACAAAGCTTACCTTGTACATGGCAGCGAGTATGAAAGAGATGTTCTCGTTGCTGCTCGCTCCTTGGTTTTGCCAAAGATGATTGTCCACGATCATGAAAATCATCATCCATTCTAGTGACACGTCGAGGGCCGCGCCTTTGGGGTTGGTTATCCCTATCTTCCTTAATTGGATCTCGATATTGATGTTTTTGATTCACTCGTACCTCATTCAAAGTAGTATTCAATGCTTGAAGTGTAGCATTTATTTGTGTGATTGCAGCAGTATGTCCATCTAACTGTTGTTGGACTTTCATAAGTGCATCATTATTATCACCTTTAGACATCTTCAAAACCTGTAAAAAATAAATACTCAACACTCAAAAATAAAAGTTAGCAAACCTCACCATTAATCACTCAAAAAGAAAATTCAAATTCTCAATGAGGTCGAATTCAATCTTGTGAGTTCTTTATCAGAGTTTATATCAACCAATTAGAGAGTGTGAACCAAACTACCAAAGAATCCTAATTTGCACTAGGATGCCAAAAACTGACGAGACACCAATTGATTCGTGTTGCACCGAGGAAGAAGTTGTGCACACGTTTAAATCCTACTAACACAAGAAACAAGAAGGTGTTAGATAACGTAAAGGAAGAATAAAGGTAAACAAATGAAAACCTACAGCTAAGAATCAATAAAAATTGCTGAAAACAGAAAACCCGAAAAACTGCGGAGTAACTTGACAACTTCGTTCGAGGTGTTCCCGATCTCCAAAAATCACGAAATTAAATCTGGAGTGTCCTTATATATTTAATTTTTGATCTGGAAAATTTGGGCACCAAATTCAACCCGCTAAATATTTTTTTAATTTTTTATTGGATTTCGTCTTTTTTCAATTTTTTGACTTTTTCGACTTATTTTTTTGCGGGAAATATTTTGTATATTCAATAACAGTGCCAAAAATATGTATGTAAAATTTCAGATCAATCAGAAAACGTTTACCCACTCAAATGAATTTTTTTCGAAAATTTTTCTGGGTAAAACTGCTGTTTGTAATTTAAAAAAATAGAGATCAGTTTAGAAATCAACCAAGAACACCCAAAACGCCCAAGCTCTGATACCAAATGATACGGGGTTGCGCGCGGACCAAGATCGAGTTGCCAAGTCACGAGAAACTCCTACGAAAACCCTAAACAATTAGATCTGAAACGAAACAGAAAATTAAAAGATTAGATTTTTGAATTTTCAGATCTGAAATAAAATCCCCAAATCAGCAAAGAATCAAATTGAGAATAGAAATAAATGTTAGGGTTCTTGAAACCCTCAAGGAGATTGTGATTCTGCCCAATTGAACACCAAGATAGTTTTCCCCAAATTTCGACAATCTAATTTCACCCAAAAAGAGTATGAAAAAACCCTAGAAATTGGGGATTTTTGGGCTGATTCCTTAAGATAGAAACATGCTGAAAACACAATAAGAACAGAAAATAGATTAGATAATGATTCAGCATAAGTAGAAATAAAGAAAGAATTGACAGTAAGAAATTAAAAGATAAGTCCTAAGAAGCCTTGAAATCTTGAAAGATCTCACAACTCCCTTCAAACGGCTTTAATCTCCCCTCCAAAGAATATCAATGGCAAGAAGAAGGTTGAAGATGGCTCCCACAATCAAAAAGATTGTTAAAACAACTTCTAAAGAAAACTCAAGAGAAAATCCTTGAAGAACTCAAAGAGAATTTTCACTCAAATCAAATCTGAAATTTTCAATGTAATTGTAATGTAATGTAGGGTGGCTGGCCAAGCTATATAAATAGGCCTTTCAAATGTTTTCCTAATTTAATTAGAACACTAAAACTAAAACTAAAAAAAAACTCCTAATTATTTTAATATGGAAATTCGGCCAAGGGTCTTTTATTTGGGACTCTTGGACTGAATATAAAAATTTAAACTAAATAAAATAAATAAATAAATAAATAAAAATAAAACTTTACAACTTGGGCCACTTTGACAATTTGGCCTGATTTTCAACTAAGTATGGGTGGATTTCTTGATTGGGCTTGGAATCTTCTTATTGGGCCTCGCCTTCAAGAATTTGGGCTTTTGTGACTCGTATCAACGAGAGAACCATCAGCGACCTTTTCGCGAACAGAAAACAGATCAAGCTCGACATGTTTACATTTGGAGTGTAAGACCGGATTAGCAACGACCGCTACTGCGCTAGAGTTGTCACAAATTTAAACATGTCGAGCTTGATCTATTTTTTGTTCGCGAAAAGGTTGCTGATGGTTCTCTCGTTGTCGGCGAGGATCCGGCATGTGATCAGGTCACTGACATTCTCACAAAACCACTATCCGTCTCTACTTTTGCTAGGTTTCGTAGTTTGCTTCAAGTCTTACCTTTTGTGAAGCTGGGTGAAGCCGGGTGAATATTAGAGGTACAGGCTGGAATATTTCTAGCAAGTAGTTAGCAGCAGTTAGTCATTCAAGTATAAATTCTATTAATGTATTGTTCAAAGGGAAGCAAATAATACTAGAAGAGATTAAGCGTGTTCATTCTATTTTTCTTTGTTATTCTTCATAATACAGTTGTTAACAGGCATGAATCAGGTAGTATAGTAGGTATATCATATTAGATCATTTTATACCACATTTTCCACTTTTTCTATCTTAATGTAATAAGATCAAGTTTTAACAATAAAACTTGTTATTTTAAGTATGATATATGATCGAGTTGAAGTTCATTCCATACGGTACCAAATAGGAAGAAACATTTTCATTACGAGAAGGGGTCATTCGAGCATATCTAAATAAATACCATGTTTACATAAGGAAGGGATTTGAGTACTTGGGCCTTGATAGGGATTATTCATCTTTGTCGTGTTCAATATAAAGAAATCAATTTGCCACATGTATAGTATTATCAACATCTAATCTATGTTGCTAATTGTCAATTTGGAAGTGATCATTCTGAGATTTGTAAATTTGATTGGAGCTCCAATTATTGGACATTGCCTTTACTTAGTCCTAGTTTATTAAGTAAATGTCTTGGACCTTCCGATTTATAATGATGTTCTAATCCATTTTGAACCTTCTGTCATTGGCATTTCGATTTACTCTCTGTTATTTGGTGAAGGATACATGGGGTAACAGTTGCAGACATGCCTCTTATTGCAACTTGCAGCAAGGAATGTGTCGATCTCTTGTAAACGTCATCGAAGAGGTATGTTCTCTTCTTCATAATTGATATGCTTTAATACACTCTTTGTAGCACTAGTTCAAATATTATATGCACAAGTTGTTTACCATAGGAATTTAACTTTGCAAAATCCTCACAGTTAATAGATATTATTGCTTACGTTTTTGCATCTGTTGTGTTTGAAACTCTTTTTTTTTTTTGTTTTATTCACCCTTGCGAATTGATGTTTCATCTAGCTGCTGATCTCATTCAAGGTGGAAAAGCTCGTGATAACTGCCATTCCGAATATTGTGGAAACATGGACCAAGCTGGTACAGGAAGCGGAAGGAAGAACACTTAATAAGATCAACTTGATGGTGTTCCCGGAACAGTATTGCTCTCGAAGCCCCTGTATCAATCCCAAAAAACAGATGGAGAAACGCCGCCTTGATCTGCAAGAAAAAAATTAAAAGAGATTAGCACATAAATGGAAATACTTTGGCTTGAAGAAAAAGAAAAATCTAAGCTTTTAAAGATTTCAGTTTTTTTTTTTTTGAAGGCTATAAAAAGGAGATGAACAGACAAAGAAAAAGAGGAAAAAGACACAAACAAGAGGAGGACGAAATACACACGGGCAGAAAGCAAAATCAGCACACACAGGTATGGTATTTTTAAATTTTAGGTTTTAGTTTGGGATTATGAGAAGGTGTATTTGGTTTTCATCTTACAGCTGATTTAGTTAATGGCGAAGAAGAATAAGGAACGCCCATATCCTTTTCAATTTCCAAAATCCAAGGTAAGTGTTTTATGTGTCTTGCTGTTGCTGCTTTTCTTTAATCTGTAGTAAACAATATTCCTGAAAGTATAAGATTTAGAATACTCCTGATATATGATAAAAGGTCTAGAAAACTTGAGCACTGGCAACCTGACTTGCTAGTTGGGAATTTAAAGATATTTTCCAAGTTTGAGATTTAGAATACTCGATAAAAAAACAGAAGATATTTCCCAAACTTCGGATAATGTTGCTCTTAACTTTTCTTTATTCTTAAGTTTGAGTATTGGACTGCTGACCCTCCAAGCACCAGAGTCCGAATGACGTAGGTTAAACATATTTCCCGCCCCTATTCTAATGCTTCCATCTTCTAGTCTTTGTGCTGCACTTCCTTCGTAGAAAAAGGAACTTACATCTTCTAGTCTCTGTACTACACTTCCTTTGTAGAAAAATGAACCCACATGAGCAGTTATTTGTTCTAACATTCCACCATCTCCATCAGTAATAAGAGTTTCATGGTAATCTAATAGATTTTATTCATTTTATATGATTTCTTTTCTTGTAAGTATATGTTTGATTTCTACTAGCAAGTGGTTTTCCCAAATCCATACTGAAATGTATCAACAATCAATCAGGGCTGCAAAAGGATGTCAATGAAAGATAAGATTAGTGCATTGCCAGATGATACCCTTTTAACCATTTTCACTCTTGACATTCAAGGAAGTGGTTGCCACCAGCATCCTTTTTCAAAGATGGCGATAGTTATGGACTTACCTCCCTAGCCTTAATTTTAGATATGATGAAGTCTTGCCTCGTAATGATGACGAAGGCAACAAAAAACAGTGTCGCTGTCCAATACTTGGAGTTCACATCGATAGATACATTCAAATGGTCAACCAAGTGCTAAGGTTTCGCAAGGGTCAACAGCTGCAAGAGTTTGGCATGCATTTTCCCCTACTAGGAAGTTCTAAAGGTGATATGGATCTTTGGTTGCCTTTGCAATTGCCACTGGGGTTTCTAAGCTTGAATTAAACTTCTCACGCTATTTATATCCTATCGGATCCCACGTCAAGAGTTAGTCCCTCCCACTCAAACTCTTCGATAAAACAAAGGGCTTGGAGCCTTACTTAGTGCAGCCGGATTGTGTTTTCTCCATTCCTACATCCTCTTTGAATGTCCAAAATCGTTTCAAGTCTCTTAGAGAGCTCCTCCTGAAATTTGTAGATGCTACGGATGATCAGTTTGACACAATTTTATCAAGCTGCACATCTCTTGAGTGCCTACATTTGCTTGAGAGCAGCCGGCTGGTGAATGTAAAGCATTCTGTTCCTCACATGAAGTTGAATTACTTGGAGATATATAATTGTTCTGATTTGGAGAATATTGTAATTTTTGCTCCAAATCTTGTTTCATTTAAGTACCGAGGGTCTAGGATATATATTTTTGTTAAGGATGCTAAATAACTGATAAATGTTGTTTGCACGTGTTTAAATTTTGGAGTGGATGAATATCCAGCTAAAAATACTTTGGGTTTACCTTATATACAAGGGAAACATTTTGTTTTTGGCCAATTTGGTGATTACCTTTCTCAGTTGGAGTATTTGATGATGGATGTTGGGTCTTTTGAGGTGAGTGGAACCATCTCCAAACGCAGTTTCATTGTCTCTTGGAAAGTTTCTCACCACTGGATTTGGTTTAATTTTACAAGGAATACGAGGATCCAACAGGGTCCCTTTACTTTGCAATTTAAAACATCTGACATTGTCATGTTTGAATGCTTCCCGTGGTCCCTTTGGGATGCTACGTTGCTATCATTTGGTTGCATCATTTGCCAAGGCATCACCATTCTTGCATCGGCTCAAGTTATATGTAAGTATTCTTAGTCGATTACGTATAACCGTGTCAGACACATACATATCTTTACTCAACACTCGCCGACATGATCTGGTTTTTGCAGTTTTCACCATATTCTACTGAAAATCCAGAATTGAGAAGAATTCCTATATCTCCGCACAAATATCTTACGGAGGTTTAGTTCTGGTTTCAGTGGCAATAAGCTGAGTATGGACTTCATCATTTCTATTTTTTACCTTGCCATTGAACTCGAAAGATTGAGATAACATCGGTTTATTTAGGTGACGTTGCCAACTCCTTGGTTAAACAAGGAAAGGCTGATGTTGTTGGGAAAAGTATTGGTTTGCTCCGTCAAAGACTGCCTGCAAAAGCTCAATTATACTTTCTTGATGATCAATTTTTTATTAAATCTGGTTCCTATGCAGATACATGTTTGAGCCGTTTTTTATTTCATATTTCATATGTAATGTTTAATTATGGCCGGAAGGGGAAGAGTACGATTTATGTCATGTAGTCATATTTCCGTTCATGCCTGCAAAACTTCTCTTTGATGATGTCGACATCTTATATAACTTGATATATTTTCTTACTACTGCTATCAGTTTTTTTTCTATGTTATGTTTATTTATTAATTTAAATACATTTATGTAAAATTGATCCACATGTTCACACTTGTACTGATTTAGGGTCTAAACTTGATTTATTTGTGAAAATTATTTTTTAACTTATTGTTGTTGTTAAATGATGAATTTAAAGGGTTTTTTTGTGTTTACCAAGCCTTGAATATCTCATCCACATGCAATGGCAGAGTCAAGATGTTAATTTAATCTTAGGAGGGCCAAGTTAAAATTAAATATGCTACACAACAATCGATTTAAAAATATAAACAATCGATTCAAAAAAAACAGTATTCTAATATAACAATTAATTTAGACATATAAACAATTGATTTAAAAGAAGTGATATTCCAATGTAACAATCGATTTAAACATATAAACAATCGATTTAAAAGAAACAATATTTCAACATAACAATAGATTTAAACATATAGACAATCGATTTAAAAGAAACATTATTCCAAAAATTTTTTGAATTGATTACATTGTTACACGTCTACTTAGAATTCGATTTAGAGTTCCAACTCGATTTCTTCACGCAAATTTCATTTTAGTTGTTAAATCATGAGTTTAAAAGATTTGTGTACGTCTCCTAGCGGCAACAATATACAATTGGCAACGAAAAAAAAAGTTACTTCCCTTTTCTTTTTAATTCCTTAATGATTAATTTAGAACTTTTTTATAAAATACATTATATTAACTTTATTATATTTTTAAAATAAAATTTTTAAATAAATTATGTTCAGTGATCTATTGGTTGAGTATTCACTTGTAACATCCTTATACCCGACTCAATTATTGGACCGGATATAAGAATGCAATATTAACTATCAGAGTATTAATCTAACATATTTTAATAAGTAAAACCTCTTTTTTTCCAAATATTTGTATATTATTGTCACACTATTAACAATTACCATAATTAGTTTGAAACCAAACTTATTTAATAGGCTTCCAAATACTAAATTCTTCCTAACTTCTGGTACATAGTATACATCATTCAAGGTTAAAACTTTTCTGGAAGTGAATTATAGTTCAACAGACCCTTTGCTTTTTATTGTTGCTGTGGAAGAATTTCTCATGTCCAAGGCATTGTCATATTCACATTGTTTGAACTATATGGAAGTGAATTATAGTTCAACAGACCCTTTGCCTTTGATTGTTGCGGTGGAAGAATTTCTCATGTACAAGGCATTGTCATATTCACATTGTTTGAACTATGTGAACATGTTTTTGTCTTTGCACACATGTTTAGTTGCTCTAGTATCAATCCACCATGCATTATCATCTTGTGCCATACTAATTTCAGAAATCATGGCAACGAATTTTATGTTATTATCAGCCTTAGAATATTATTTCTTCTTTAAAAATTAATATTCATTCTTGAAATGTCTCGGCTTACCACAATGATAGCATGAGCCCTTTTGTTTCTTTTTGAACTTAAGTGTTGTATCAATCTATTTGAACTTTCTCTTGGATTGTTTAGTAGTTTCTACTTCCTTCGTAACATGCACTTTGGCATTTTCAAAATCTAAGTTCTAATCTTGCTTTTGATATTCTTCTTCAATACGAAGAAGATTTTCCAAAGCCTCAATAGATATTTCCTCTTTCTTATGTTTTAGACTTCTTTTAAAGTCTTTCCAAGATGGAAGAAGTTTATCTTTAATGGAGGATACAACAATCATTTCATCCATTTTCATATCATATTACTTAATTTTTCAACATTACGAAATTGTTTCATAACAGAACGACCATCAATCATTTGATAATTATTGAAACGACTAACAAGAAATTTCTTACTTGTAACATCTTTGATCATGTATCTTGTCTCCAATTTGTCTCATAATTCCTTAGCGGTGACCTCGTTTTGGTAGGTGTCGAACAAACCATTGGGTAAACCATTCAATATGTTCCCTATGCACATGTAATCAACATTGTCCCATTTTTGCCTTTCTCGGGTTGCAACAATAGGTTCGTTTTTATTTTCTTCCTGTCTTAGAGTATCCAAAATATACACAATCTTCAAAGTTGATAATAAAAGTGCATCTTTTTCTGTCACCATCGGAAATTGCCACCATCAAACTGATCAAGCTTCACAAAGTTGGAAGCCAACTCCCTTAGTGTCCCACTTTCATGTGCTGTAACAGTCATCATGAAAATAAAATCTTAAAATTAGTACAAAACTTCATTGAGGAAAATCTCAAACATACAAACGGAACACGAATAACAACTCGAATAGAAAATGAAGAAATAGGACAAGACTCCAAGGTGTGTATCAAGCCACTATCTTTAAGGTTCTATTTGCCCCCACTTATACTCGGTGTGCAAATGAGTTTCAAGCAAATGAACCTCAAGGATACAATGAAGCTCGATGATTATTTGTGTTTTGCACTGACGAAAATAGTCCACTAAGCATTGAACAATGTATAACAAGAAAATCAATATCTATAAAGAAATTATGTAGTAATTCTTTATAGTACAATCTAATAATATTAGAAGATGGAGAAAAGATAGAATTTTAGAACTTGTTGATATGGTTTCCATATGAAATCTCATTCCTAATTATAGGAATTTTTATGTCTCTTCATAGAAAGATTTTTCAATAGGTGTCTTTTTTGAATAATAATATCTTTAAAAGAGATAATTATTCATCTAATATATCTTAATTAAACAAAACTATTGAAATAATATTGTTTGAATAGTTATAATTCTTTGTCAATAACCAAAAAGATATAACTTTTGATTAATTACACACTTTCATTTATAGTTATTGGAAACCTATAAATATTATTGAAAATGTTCCAATAGATCTCTTTGCAAAGTTACTAAATATTAGGGATGAGCAAAACTTGATTTGACTCGAAAAAATAGAAAAAAATTTCAAATTTTGAGTTAAACAAATCAATTTATTTGAGTTATTCGAGTCAACTCAATTTTTTTTGAATTTCGAGTTTGAATCAAGTTGAGTTTTCGAATTCGAATAACTTGAATAATTCGAAAATATGAATATCGCACTATAATATTTTACATTTTTACCCAAACTCTCAAAGTTTTTTACTTTTCTCCAAAAATTTTACTCCCCTCTCATCTCATCCCTCGTCTACCCCAAACCCATTTTTCCCCCATTTTTTTTTTGAATATTTTCCCCCATTTACTCCCCCCCAAAACCCCCAAAACTTTTTATTTTCCCTCTAAACTTTTATTACTCATCCTTTACCCGCAAATCAAAATAATCCAAAAAAATCCCTAAACCTAAATAGTAATAATTTTATTAATATCTACTATTTATATTATTAAATTAAATTTCACATTTTGTATTATTTATATTATTGAATTGTTTAATTATATTAAATCTTTATAAAATTTCTGTTAAAATTGAATTATTAATGATGCCATAAAATATTTGTATTAAAATTTTATGTTAGTATCAAAGTAACGCCTCAAATTTCTTATGTCTACTTCTGTAAAATTTTCGCAAAGTGTGTATCTACTTCAATGGTTAAGTGTTTTAGGTGTAAGGGAGAGGTCCCAAGTTCAAGCCTTATCTCTGTTCAGTGGACTTATATTAAATTATTTGTAAAATTATATCAAAATGAGCTTGCTGGTTCAAGTGGTAAAGGAGTTTGTGTGTTGTGTGAAAGTTCTGTGTTCGAATCCCTATGCGAGTGTAAGAATTTATTTTTGCTCATTTAACCAAGAGAGTTTCGGTCAAACAAGAATTCTGAGGAAGTTATCAGTAGTGGGGTGGTGGAGTGAATTAGCGGATTTGGGGATAATTCGGTTTTATTCCTTTTTCAAAATTGTTTCTAGGAAAAAAAACTAATGTTCTTTCTCTTCTCCTCACTGTCGAAATTCTGTCTCCCCTTTCTCCACTTCTTTTTAATTTTTTTCTGAATTCGTATCGTCCTTTTTGTGCAACGTTAGGCTGTGTTCATTTGGTAAGTCTTGTTTTTGTTAAGTCTTTATGTTATTCGACTTAGTGATTGATGGAGGGTTTGTTTTGTTACTCTCAATTTAGGCGAATGACGAGATTTGGCTGGGGTTCCTACAACGATTTAAGTGTTTGGGGTTCTGTTCGATAGTGGTAAGTTTTCGCGCGCGTTGATTAATAGTATAAGGCTTCGATTGTGAATTAAGCTCGGCTCTGATTTCGTAAGTGTTCTTAATTCGAGCTCTGGAATGTCGATTTTTAGGTTTTGGAGGTCTCAGGATTGCGTTAGCTGAAAAATGAACTAGGTGTGTACCTGAAATGCAGAAAAATGAGATTCGGCGAAAGCTAAAAACCCTACTGTCAATACCACATGGCCGTGTGATAGGCCGTGTGGTAGGTTGTATGCAATGACACAGCTGTGTGATCGACGAAGGCCAGGCTATGCGCAAGACACAACCATGTGATGGCTGGAGTGTGGCCTTGTGAGCCACACGGGCTAGACCGAATTAGGCGTGTGGGCCCACACAAGCGTGTGATAACTAGGCCAGGCCGTGTGATCCACATGGGCTAGGCCAACCCTGGTGTGTGGGCCACACAGATATGTAGGCTCATACGGGCAACCCACACGGGCATGTGGGCCCATTGTACTGAAATTTTTTGTAGGGTCGCACGGGTCATCCTAGTCAACTGTGGGTCTACCATGGGGTCGGTAAAGGCTTACTAAACCCTAAAACTATGTGTTCTGTTAGACTGATGTACTGTTATAAGTATGGCTATGTTTGTTTATCTGTTATCTGTTAATGAAAGCATGTTAAGCATGACTTATTTGTTAATTCTGTAAACATGTACTGTTACTGTGATTGGGGTGGGATGATATATATTGGAGGAAGTTTTCTGAAAGGCAGATTATGCCTAATATCTGGCAGTACAGCTGCATTATATCTGATATGTGCCACATTGGTACAACGTGGTATGTAGGGTTGGATGAGTGTTTTAAACCCCACATGGTGTGTAAGGATGGTAGGAAATGACGTGTAGAGGATAGGGGATAGGATTCTATTATCTGATTTGCATATCTGTAACTGTATATGTATCTGAAATGGGCTTAGGCCCGAATCTGTATCTGTACCTGACATGGGCTCAAGCCAGATTGTGAAGCTAGGTTACACACTGAGTTTACATAAACTCACCCCTTTTCTGTCTGTCTATACAGGTAACCCGCAATCTTAGGCAGATCAGTGTAGCGGAAGACTTAGCAATGACCACCTATTTTACTGTTTTGTTTTGTTTTTGGATTATTAAGTTTGGCATTAAGGTTGTATTTTCTGGGACTCTTTTAAAATTTTGACGTTGGTTTTGGGTTTTACTTATTTATAATTGTGATGGTTTTTTCAAAAATTTGAACGGATTTTCTGGACACAACGTTTTCCAAGCTTCCGCTATAAACACGTTCTATCTCTAAATGATTAAATGAAAGAAAGATTTGAAATTAATAATGACTCTAAAGGCTAATGAACTGGAAAGGTTTTAACTTAATGACAATGGTTTATCACCCCATTTCATGTGACACTTCAGATTCTGCCATAATATCTAGGTCGGGTTTGGGGTGTTACAATCAACTTCACATTTTATCTTTAAAATAACTTTTATTAAAAAATCATATTTTTTACATTTAATATATTTTTTAATTTCAAAATACATATTGACAAGAATAAAAAGATAATTGAAGCAGCTAAGCAAGCAAAGAAGCTAACTCGTATATAAAGGACTAATAAATAAATTATTAAAGGATGAAAGTTAGTAACAAATTTAATTATGGTGGGCAAATTTGATTATGGTGGGTGACAATGGTTAAAAGGACCTAAAGTTATTTTTTTTTAAATTTAACTCGAACAAATTTATTTGATTTGATTCAATACAAATTCTATCTCACTCAACTCGATTCGAGAAAATTTCAAATCAAGTTATAAGAATGATAAAATAGGATTTGTCAACTCGGTTAACTCGAATTTCTCATTCGATTTAATTCAATTCGACCAAAAGCTCACCCCTACTAAATATGATTAGCTTTTTTTTTGTAAATAAAAGATCAAGTAAAATTATTTATTTTAAAATTAAAATTTAATTTTAAATATTTTAAATAATATAATCATTGAAATAGTTGATAAAAAATAATATTTTTTATGAAAAGAAATTAAATATATTTTTGAAGTATAACTTGTAATTTTATAATGGTTAAACTATACAAATAGTCACTTAACTATTTGCGTGTTTTTGTTTTGGTCATCAAACTATAAATATTTTCAATTTTGTCGCTAATGTTTTAGATTGTTTTTGTTTTGGTCACTTTCCATTAAATGATTAATGAAAGTGATTACATTACCTTTTTTCTAAATGGTATAATAACATATTTAGTCCTCAATACTTACATATTATATCAGTTTGATCCTAATACTTACATCAGTGGAGATCATGTTTATTCTGATATATTTAATTGGTCCGAAAGGACCAACATAAAGCTCTAGGACAATGATTTTGCTTTCACTTCTCCTTCAGGTTTTTACCCAATGAAACAACCCATTGTTGATAATAATGTTGGTCATTTTTGTTGGCATTTTGGAATGACAATTTTTCTGATATATTTAATTGGTCCGAAAGGACCAACATAAAGCTCTAGGACAATGATTTTGCTTTCACTTCTCCTTCAGGTTTTTACCCAATGAAACAACCCATTGTTGATAATAATGTTGGTCATTTTTGTTGGCATTTTGGAATGACAATTAAGTTCGAGAAAGCAGGATTTGAGTTCCTCAAAAATGTTTTGTATTAATCCTTTTGCATTGTACTTGTAACAGCCTATTTTCAGTGGTGACAGAAACAGTGGTTTCAGGATCACAAAATCCGACGAGTAAGTTCATATAATTAGTATTTAAATTATATGAGTCAATAATAATTTTTATATTGAATTTCGAATTGATGTATTTTAGTTATCAAATTAAAAGTTAGTATAATTGGTTTGGTTCAAAATTCAAGTGGTTTTGAAAAATAAGGTATTGGGACCTCGTTTCCATAATTTATGGATGTAAATATTTTTATTAAATATTTATAGAATCATATTATAGGTGAATTGAAGCTTGGTCTGGTAAATTTGATGATTGATTGCTTAATTGAGGTAAAAGGATTAAATTGTAAAAAAGGGTAAAAGTTAATTGCTATAAATTTAAAATACTAAAGGGACCAAAATGATGATTAGACCATGGTCAAAAAGTCCAAGCAGTGGTGGCATAAATCCACTAACTTTTGAGTTATTTATTTATTAAGTCCTAATTAGTTTAAGGTTAAATTTAAATAAAGTTTTTTTAGTTGGAATTTAATATAATTAAAGGACCAATTGTGTAATTGGACCCTCCTTAAATGGCCTAATAATAGAAATGATGTGGAATTCTCTAGATTATGGTAAATTGCAATTAAATCCTAATTAAATAAAGATTTACTAATTAATTCATTTTTCAGTATAATAAAAAATGGTGGGTTCGGGGCTACAACTCCGATGTGTCAAGCTGTAAATATTAATTATTTAATATTCATGAGGCCATTAGTATTGTATTTAAATTTGGTTAGGAAATTTTAACATTTAGATGATTAATTAAAGAAAAAGACTAAATCCTAAAAACTGCAAAAGTCATTTTCTATGTGTTTAAAAGGGTTAACAAAGGGGATCTAAAGGGTAATTAGATCCTTAATATTCATAATGGACGAAAATGGGTTCATGATTGTTGAAATTTGAATAAAATAATAAAGGGCATAATAGTAATTAGGTAAATAAATTATTTTAAAGTAAAGTATGATGGAAATTTCTAGTCCATCTTCTTCTATCTTTCTTTCAAAAATCAAATGGCCATTGTTTGGGAGAAGAAAGCTTCGGCCAAGCTTGAGTTCTTTGATTGGGGTGAGTAAACCTCATCCATTTTTAGAAATTTTTATGTTTTTGAACTCATTTTAGTTCAATCTAGCTAACCCGAGGACTAATTCATGAAAATGTCAAATGTTATGAATTTTACCATTGATGATTTTGGATTAATTTTGAATATTTATGAAAGATTTATTGAACTTTGTTGTTAGTTAGGGCTATTTTGTTAAGTAGTTTTGATGATTATAATATTTAAGGACTAAAATGTGAAAATGGTAAAAGTAAAAGGACTTCACGTTAAATAACAGTAAATATGGGCTTTAGAGAGACCCAAAACAATTCATCTGGACTTAGTTTTAATGAAAATTTGTTAAATTGCAAGTTTTAGACTTAAGGACTAAATTACATAAAAGTAAAATATTTGGGGCAATTTTGTAAAAATATCAAAAAGGGCTTAATTGCATAAAAAGAGTTAATTGTACTATTAAATCAATTAGTTGAATGAAATTATTATTTTAGATCAAGAATGGGTTGAAAATCGAGGCATAAAGATGTTGCTGAATAGTCCTTATACTTTATCAATCACTGCTAATCAGTCTGGTAAGTTTGTACTATTATTTCTTTACTATAATGATTCTTTTTATACATTCATTGGTTGTTATAATTAAATTCATCTTCATACTTAACAATTGATTGATTAAAATACAAGATAAATGAATAAAGCGACTAGTTATCAGGCTTTGAGCCGATGATAAAAACCGTAGCGATGGCTGAGATCCTGCATATGTTGCGAATTCTCTACAGCTTGTGTGAGCATTATCGTGAGACAGTGATTATTTAGTAGGTACTATTTACCAGTGAGACAGACCGTAGCGATGGCTGAGATCTTGCACATGTTGCAGATTTTCTACAGCTTGTGTGAGCAGCATCATGAGCCGGTCAAAATTCTGAAGTATGCAATGACTGGAAATATGTTTTGAATTAATGTACTGTGTAATACTCACCTATTGTGAGTTGTGATTGATAGGAATTCTGATGATAACCTTGTTCACAGGAACTTTGTTTAGTAATCTCGTTATTTGATTATTTATGTTTATTCAGTAAGCTCTATCGTTTTAATTAATGAACTTACTAAGCTATATGAAAGTTTATTCGTGTTATTGTTTGTTTCTTTGTAGATTACATTTTGTAGACTAGAGATCAGATCAACTCGAGGAATCACACTATCCTGAAGAACACTTGGTAGATTTTGTAAACAATTTGGCTAATATGGCATGTAATAGGCAAATGATTATGTTATAATGTTCATAGTTAAGTGTGGTGTCTTGGTATGCTGATGTTGTTGAATGGTAGGCTTGGAAGTATGATATTAGGTATTTGATATTTGAATGTGGATCTTAATTGGTATGCTTACTAAAGGTTACACCAAACTTGTGTGAATGGTTGTGGAGTGGTATGTGCTATTTTAGCTTGTTATGTATATATTGGATCTTGTAAATGATAGTTAGGTTAATGTTAGATGTAAGCATTATAAAGTGTGTAACATCCCGATTTTGAGCTTAGACGGATCAGTAGTTTTGGGACCACAAATCCGGGGTCAAGAAATTATTTTAATATTTATGTGTTATAGCATGATTATATGAGTGCATAAAAATTTTGGTGAATTAATTTTAGCGATTACATGCTTAATTACGAAAAAGGACTAAATCGCGTAAAGGGTAAAAGTTTTGTTTTAGTACCCAAATGTGTTAAATACTTAGAGAATTAAAATTGGGGGTTTTAAAGACCAATTAGACCCTTGGTAATGGCATGGCCGGCCATAGGGGGGACAAAAAATTTTAAAATGGTCAAATTTGGTGATTAGGTGACTTTTTGGTAATAAAATAAAATAAAGAAAAAAAGGTTGTCATTTTATTTTCATTTCTTCTTCTCTTCCACCGAAAATGGCAGCGAAATGGGGGGTTTTAGAGCTTAAACTTTCAGCAACTTCAATCCCTTGCAAGTAAGTGATTTTAATGGTTTTTCTTGATAATTTTTATATTTTTGGAACCCCTAAAGCATGAGCTTTCAAAAGAGGGGACTATTTTGCAAAATGAATAAAAGTATAGGGTTTTGTCATGAAAGCATATATGTTGTTTGCTGAGTTTTTATGGAATAATATGAGTCTTGGTAGTGTTATAAATAACTTTTGTGAAAGAAGTTTGCATGAAAACACCTAAAAAGGGATATTTTGCAAAGTTGTAAAACAAGTTGTAAATGTGTGAAATAGTTCAAATTGTGAGTTTCTATAGTTATGAAAATGGTTCATCTAGGCTTAAAGAGTAAAGAAATTGAATAAAAATCATTTTACGAGCCTAGGGGCAATTTGGTAATTTTGGAAAAGTTTAGGGGCAAAATTGTAAATTTTCCAAAATAGGAATTTTTGGGTTAATTTGAATAATGTGAGTCCTAAATGAGGTGTATTTGAAATGATAGATCAAGAAAATTGAGATTCGGTCTTAAATTGAGAAAATACAAGGTTATGGACTAATGGTAAAATTTTCGTTTTCGTATTCGAGGTAAGTCCTTGTGATTTAATAAGCATGCTATTAATGTTATTATTGTTATACTTGAAAATCTCCTTGTTATTATTGTATTGAATTATGTGTTAGTGCTAGGGTGTATGAGAAAATATTATACCCTATGAAATAATCGAAAGCTTAATATGTCGATTTCACTTTGTGTATTTATGAAATATTGGAAATTTATGAAATATGATATCTTGTTGAGATGAGCAAATTATAGAATGATGAAATGAACTGAAAGTTCTTATGGTGACAAACATTCTGAATTGTATGATCAATTCTTTGAACGAGCTTGACTATAATGTAACCCTTGAGAAATCTCGGTTGGACCTTTGGAAATACCTAGGATACAGGCATCAAGACACTGTTGTTATGTGAGTTAGTGTAAGACATGTCTGGGACATGCATCGGGCTCGAGATGTAAGCCAGTGTAAGACATGTCTGGGACATGCATCGGCTACGAGATGTGCTAGTGTAAGACATGTCTGGGACATGCATTGGCATTGATGTGTGAGAGCCAGTGTAAGACCATATCTGGGATATGGCATCGGCACCGATATGTGTCAGATTTCCAGATTATCCTCTAGTATTTCAAGTGGTTCAACGGATAGTTCAAAGCTTGCGATGAAAGCGAGAAGGTAAATATTTGAGCATGCTGAAAAGGTACAAGCATATATTCGAAGCTTAAATGCTATTGCGAACATGAAGCAATGCACCTTTGGTAAGGATACAAATAAGTAAGTTATGCCTATGAAAATGAAATTGTGGTGACCTTGTGATTATGGTTTTATGTTTATGATGTACAGATATGTATTCTTACCATGATGTTTGAAATGTGATTGATGATTATGTGTGAGACTTTGAGGCCACATTAAATTGATACATAAAATGTATATTTCTTTACTTGGTAGCCTAATGAACATGAAAGGAGAAATGGATTAGCATAAATGCCCATTTAAAAATAATCATGAAAGAGTGAAATATAGTAATAAAACAGTTTCGAGCAGCAGCAGTAGTCTGACTTTAAAAATACACCAAAAATAGTATAAAGTGAATTAGAGACTGAATAAAATATGAAGTTGAAGCTTGTTGAGTCTAATTGCACATGGAAGAAACAGTGTAAGCAAAAGATTTCATATTATGACATATTTGAAATTGTGTGAGACATAGTCAGAACAATTTCGAAATCCTCTGTTCTGTAACACCCCGAACCCGAGACCGACACCGGAGTCGGACACGAGATGTTAACAAACTTTGAAAAATTTTTTCCAGACACTGCCCAGTCTGAGTACTAGTCGCTTCAAAAATCATATCTTGAGTTTCACAACTCAAAAATCAGTTTTGTGATTTTTCTCTGAAACTAGACTCATGTCCCCACCTATGGATTTTTTTCTAGAATTTTTGGTCGGGCCAATTAGTACAGTTTATTAGTCAAAGTCTCCCATGTTACAGGGGTCGACTACACTGACCTTTTCCCATTACGACTGGGATATCTCTCTGCACAGAGCTTCAATACTGATGCCGTTTGTTTCTATGGAAACTAGACTCAGAGAGGAATCCATACATATATGGTATGACCCCTAATTATCCCTGGTCAATTTATAGTGAATTTCCAAAGGCGGAACAGTGAATCCAGAAACTGTTCTGGCCCTGTTCCACAAGAACCCGAATATCTCTTTCTGTACTGTTCCTATAATTGTTTCGTTACTTCCATATGAAAGTAGATTCATCAAGGTTCGATTAAATAATTTATTCACTATTTAATTCCACTCCTACGAATTCTTGTGATTTTTCCAATCCACACCACTGCTGCTATCAGCTTCTGTTTTCAAAGTGAACCTTACCTAATTTGGGGTTTCATGGACCAACTAGGGCCTTGTCATACATAAGCCCACATATGATCATACTTAGCCATTCTAGTGGCTGATCATTTGCTCAACACTTCCATTCCAACATAGTTACATCATGAAACCATCTATACATTCATAAATACGAATGGTCTAATGCCATACTCCACTTCTACAAGCCATTTTCGCATGGCTGTACACTTATACATTTCATAAAGTACTCGAAAGACAACAATGGGTAGTCCTATACATGCCATAACAAAATTCAACCAAAATAGTACCCAAAAGAGCCTTTGATAGTGTGGGCGACTTCGACTTCAAGATCCCGAGTCCGATAGCTGGAGAACCAAAAATCTATAAAACAGAGGAGCAATGTAACGAGTAAGCAATTTATGCTTAGTAAGTTTGAGCAAGGAATTCCAGCATAAACAAAGAATATCACACATTTAGCTAAACGGAATATTTCATAATACGCAATTTATCGATATTAAACTTGCTTCACAACATTAACAACCCTTATGCACATACACAATAGACTAACTTAGCCGAAGGCCGATAGCTCGTTTATCAACTGAGCGAACATTTATTTGTAATGGCTCGATTTAATTCAACACATACGTAACATATCCCCATATTGGGATGTTTTTCGAGTATTCGCTGGAATTTTACAGCAAGCTCATTCATTACCAAATCACGTACCTTCGGGATTTAACCGGATATAGCTCCTCGTTCAAATGCCTTCGGGACATAGCCCGGTTTTAGTAACTCACACCATGCCTTCGGGACGTAACCTGGATTTAACAACTCGCACGAATGCCTTCGGGACTTAACCCGGATTTAACAACTCGCACGAATGCCTTCGGGACTTAACCCGGATTTAGTATCTTGCACAAAGGCCTTCGGATCTTAGTCCGGATATATTCACTTAGCACAAAGCCTTCGGGACTTAGCCCGGACAGCATTCAATTAATCATGCACATTCACATTTCATTTTCATTTGCGAAACTCAAACACAAGGCACATATCGTCCTTGCACATTCGGCTCAATAGCCACACATAGAGCATGATTTAATCACATTGTAATTTAAGCTCTCTTACTCAAGAACTTACCTCGGGTGTTGTCGAACGATTCCGCTAGCTATTCAACCACTTTTTCCTTCCCTTTATCGGTTTTATTTCCCCTTTGCTCTTGAGCTTAATCAAACAAATAAATTGATTTCATCATTTAGGCATCAAAGATGAACACAAGGCACTTAGCCCATATTTATACATTAGACATTAAAGTCTCATACATGCAAAAATCATGCATCAACACAACATATTAGCTAATTTCTTTGCCCTTGGCCGAATATGCATGTCCATTTTTGGGGTCGATTTCAACACTTAATATACACATATACACACTAGTAAAGCATCCTCCCCCTTTTCATTAATTTAACACATGCATTGCTCATTAACATGCAAAGTTACATTCGGCCTTAGCACACATCTTGCTAGCCGATTCTTCTCCATTTAGCAACCAATGCACATATGTGCTCACACAAAAAAAATGCTAAAAAGGAGGTTCAAGAATCATCAAGCCATCATCACATGCATCATTAACAAGCTTCATATTTTGCATGCAATGGCATTAACACAACCTCCACCTAGGCCGAATCTTAACTCATCCTCATGCCTCATCACCACAACATCCAACATCAACCAAGAATGATTCGTCCATGGTCAAGTGCCATTTCCATCACATAGCAAGATTTAGACCATGGGTTAGGTAGAACTCAAGCTAACAACTAAAACATGCATGCCTCTCATGGAACATCATCAAACATACCTTAGCCTAGCTACATGCATGGCCGAATCTCTTCACCTTTCTTCTTCTTTCCTCCTTAAAATTTTTGGCCAAGGATGAACCAAAGGATGAGAAAATTTTTCTTTGTTTTTCTTTCTAGTCTTTGGCAAGCATGAAGATGAGAAAAGGATGAACAAAATTCCCCCCTTTCTCTTCTTTAGCTCACGGCAATGGGGGACAAACACTACACACACATTTTTTTTTTCTTTTGTTTTCCATTTCTTTATTACCCATACTCCTTATTTTATTCTTCCACTAACAAAACATGTTTCATGACATGTTTTGCCCATCCTTCCTTGTCATGGCCGGCCACTACTCATTAGGGGGGGAATTTGACATGCAAGTCCCCCCCTTTGTCCACATGCACTAATAGGTCCTCACACATTGACCTATCACATTTTAGAATTTTCTCACATAAGTCCTATTGACTAAATTCACATGAAATCAACCAAATTGAAGCTTGAAATTTTCACACATTCATAATTACATATTCTACACAATAAGTATCACATTCAAACATTTCGGTGACTCGGTTTAGCGGTCCCGAAACCACTTCCCGACTAGGGTCAACTTTGGGCTGTCACATGTTCTGATTTGAGAAAATCATTGAAAATTGTACAAAAATAGTTATGAGTTATAATTTATCTGCTTAGAATTCTTAATTAGTCTATTTTCAAGATAAATAGACAGGAACATTATCTGAGTCTCGTATTATGAGATAATTAATTTTTAGTGAAGAGGGGTCATAACTGTTAGACAGCAAAAAAGGGTAACTTTAAGGAATAAACTGTACTAATTGGACAAACCAAAAGTTCTTAAAATTTTATGGTGAGATATGTGAGTCTAGTTTTAGGAAAATTTAGCATAACTTAATTTGGAATTCCGTAGCTCCAGATATAAATAATTTAGTGACTGTGATGCTAGAAAATAGCTTGACTGGAACATGAGTGAAAATGCAAATAGGGTTGTATTACTATGAGAAGCAAATTGATAAATTGCTTATTATTTTCATACGGTCTTACTAAGCTATAAAGCTTACTCCCTTCCTTTCCTTTCCTTTAGTGTTTTCAAGTTAGCTACGGATTGGAGATCGTCGGAGACAGCATCACACTATCAAGCCACTACCTTTGGAATAACGATGCATATATTAGAAATTTCAAGTAAGTGGCATGTATAGGAATATAGTGGATTGACATGTATTAATTTTCTTTGGCCAAATGCATTGGCTTATATTGAGTTATATGTATATGGCCATGAGATGTGGCTCATATTGAGTTTGGCTTGTAAGCCTAGCTATTCATGTCATGTCTAATGTTTAAAAGGTGATTATGTCTATTTGTCATGCATGGTTGGTAATATAACATGTGTGTTGGATGTATGCACTATGGCCAATTGAAGTGGTCATAGCCATGTAGTAATTGGACATTATAAGCACAACTTGATAATGATTGAACATGAGTGCTTGATGGATAAGTTGGTAACCATAGTATAATGATAAAAGTGGTCATCAAAAGGACAAGTCTTATGAATGTGAAATAAGGAGTCTAGACTTGGTATTGCATGAGTAGATGCATTATTTGTAAGAGGACATGTTAATGATAAGGATGTGTCTTAATAAAGTGTGTTTAATCACTAAAATGATGTCATGATTTGCAGTTTTGATGTGCTTAAGGTTGTAAAAGATTATGGGTAACATGAAGGCTTGGAAAATAGCCTAAGTGTTGGTCACACGGGCTGAGACACGGTCGTGTGTCTCAACCGTGTAAGGGATACGGCCTAGAGACACGGACGTGTGGCCCGACCGTGTGGGTCGATGTGTATGCTAACGTCATAAACAGAGAGTTACACGACCTGAAGACACGGTTGTGTCCCTATGTCCACACGGGCGTGTGACCCTGTTTCATGGGAAAATTTTCTAAGCCTTCCTAAAACTTCTTAAAATTCTCAGTTTAGTTCCCAATTGATTCTGATGAATGTTTTGGGCTTCGTAGCCCCAAATAAGGGATGACATGCATGTGTTTGAAAGGTTTGAATTAAAAGAGATTTTATGGCCCGGTTTTATATGCATATGCTTGAGTTAAGCTCGGGAGCACCTCGAACCCTATCCCGGCATCAGATACGGGCGAGGGGTGTTACAAAGTGTCATTATAGAGGTTACTTGAATGTGATCTTAAGTGGATGAGTGTGGCATGTTTCGGATGCTTTTGATGTGTTTTAAAGTGCTACTAAGTTCCAGTATGGGTTGGTTTGGGTACTTATGCAATTGGTTGAGGGTTAAACATGATTTTGGTTAATTTTGGGCACACAAGGCTTGGGACACAGGCTGCTACACAGTCGAGTGATACACACAGGCAGCCCACACGGATGTATGCCCTAAGCATGTTAAGTGCAAGGTTCACATAGGTTAGCACATTGGTTGAGAGACGGGCGCGTAAGCCAAGTCAAGGAGTTACACGAGTGGACGCACGAGCGTGTGGAAGGCCACAGGGGCGTGTCGATAAATCACAGGGCCGTGTGACCCTATGTAGATGAAAATTTCCAGTTTTGCCTGAAAAGTTTTGATTTGTTTCACTTTAGTCCTTGATTGTTCGTAAGTTATTTTTATGGCCTCGGGGGCCCGATTCAAGGCCCGTAAATGTATGTCTTACTCATTCTGATTTTAACAGTATTAAAAGAATTTATCTGATATCTTAATGTTAATTAATGTGAGTAGTTCTGATAAGTATTTCAACCCTCATAACCTTATTTTCAACGACAGAAACGGGATATGGGTATTACAGTACTAAAAAAATGGCACAAAGAAATGATATCACACGTTAAGATATATATGGCATGCTCTTTCAATGGTTGGGGTAGTTGCTAATTTTTTTCTCAAATATTTTCAAATTTTGGAAGGATCTTTGGATTATCCGTACTTATCTAGGTTAAACAACCAGTTTGGTGATTGAAATTCTATCGAATTCAAAATATCAATCATGATATAGTCCATGCCCCATGTCTTGAAGAAAAAAATAATTATTATGAAAATGGCAAAGTTTAAAGCCAAGTGTGCACTTTTTTTCAGGTTGGTCACATAGTGTTTTATTTGAACATTGAAGCAATGAATATATGAAATGGGACCAAGACCAACATTTTTCTCTGATTTGTTTGCTTTTGATTCACTATGCATTGTATTTAATTTAATTAAACCCACTACTTTAATAGCCATTGTTGCTGCTAGTTTCCTCAAATTTCAAAACAAGTATCTATATGTCTCTCATATTATACTAAAAGATCCAATTCGAAAATGAATTTATTAATTTTGATCTAAATTCAAAAATTCAGTTCGAAATTAAACTTAACCCAATCTGATTTAATCATAAAAAAGTCAACAATTTGAACTTAAAAGTAAACCGAAACAAAAATTAGATAATCATTCTAATAACTAATCACTATTAGCAAGTTTTGTTGATTTTTAGATATAAAAAATATGAGTAAATTGAGCATTCATAGGGATTTTTGTAAATAGAAAAAAATAAATTTGCATATACTCCAACGCATATTCATATTTGATATTTACTATTGAGTTTTAGTAACATATTTGAATAACTAAAAATCAAATTCTCTTATTAACAAAATTGTATGATTTGAGCTATGTTGCTTTGATTATGAATGCTAAATAGGAATACTAATAAAATATGGGAATTTAGAGATAAATGTGTGAATTAATGGTAGTATAATTTAGTCATTTCTTCATTTTTGTGATTTGTTAAGGAATAAAAAAGAAATTAGAAAAACAGAACAGAGTATTTTAGGTTTTAAGAATTTATGTCCTGTTTTTAAATTTGTAGAGACATCTACTAGACATTATCGAAAGAGTCATCGTAGATGATATCTTGGTGGTTCTTTACTTGCAAATATGTGCAGCAATGCTTGTAAAAAATTGGTGGAAAAGTCTATAGAAGTCGTTGTGAAATCCAATGTTGATATTGTAACACTTGTCAAAGCCTTGCCTCAACCTAATGTGAAACAAATCATTGATTCCCATCTAGAACTTGGTTTAGACAAGCCCAAGAATGTAGGTTTTCCCGATTAACACATGCGGCAAATTCATCTAGTGGTGGATTCAAATGATGTCGAGTTAGTTCAAGTGCTACTGAAAGAGGGTTATATAAATTTAGACAAAGCGTATGCACTTCACTATGTTGTGGCATATTGCGATGTGAAGATCACAAACGAGTTGCTTAACCTCAGGCTCGTTGATGTTAACCATAGGAACTCGAGAGGGTACACAGTGTTGTATGTTGCCACAATGAGGAAAGAGCCTAAGATTATAGTTTATCTTTTAATGAAAGGTGAGCGACCATCTGATTTCACTATCGATGGTAGGAAAGCTCTTCAGATATTGAAGCGGCTCACTTGGGCTACCGATTACTATAAATCGACCTAGGAAGGGAAAACTTCACCAGGGGACCTGTTGTATATAGAGATACTAGAGCAAGCAGAAAGAATAGATCCATTTCATGGTAAAGCTTTTTTGTCTCTTACCATGGCTTAGGCAAGGTCTTTATGATACACTAGTCGGTCTCCATTGGCTTAGGCAAGGTCTTTGGGAGACTTTCGTTAGTCCCTATGGGCTTAGGCAAGTCCTTGGTGACCCTCTGGTCAGTCTCTACAAGCTCATGCAAGTTTTTTGTGACACTTTAGTCAATCCCTATGGGCTCAAGCTAGCTCTTTGTGACACTTTGGTAACCAAAAAATGAAAATAAATCATTCGGTCATAGTAAACATGTTGAGTTGTGAAATATTAAACAAATTTTCTCAAAGTTTTACTAGGGGTCAAATCTTCAAAATTTTACCGAGGGTAAAATTGTCAAAATTTTATTGATGGTGAAATTGTGATGAGAAAATTATAATTTTTCGCTGTGCAAGAAAACCGTTTTCAAATTGAGATTTTTCCAACATACCATTCATTCCATCACAACTAATTATTTTACCAAATCCATTTCATAGCATATCGCCTATCCACCATTTAAGTTATTAAACATACATGCCTAATCCACTCAACAAGAACACTATTAGTAAAGATAATAGCCAACATATATATATACATGATATTCAAAATGCCAAAACATCATCCAAAATATAACATTGTATAACCAAAAGACTCTCTTAGGTACATGCCATTAACTAAAAAAAGACATCACCAACTTTTTGAGTCGGGGGTCACAGCTAGATACTGATATTGACAAACATACAATATTGAAACCTAACCTACGCATGAAAAACAAAACCGTACGCTGAGTATAACTTAGTGATATTTCTATAATTCGAATATTAAATCATATTATAAAACCTAAAAAGAAATGAATGAAGATCATAAGGTGCATATGTCATTCAACTATTAAACTATGTTTTTTTTCATATATATACAACCATTTCATCATCTAATGCATTTATACCATAGTTGACATCACAACAAGTATATTGTCACATTTCTATTTCAATTTTGAGTTTTCAATATCAATGGTCATTATAATTCTTTATCCTAATTCATTTCAAATTTCATTATTTTGTTTTACATTTTCAACTCTGTATTAACCTAACTTGAACTCGGACGGGTATGCGGATCCAACCAATCACACTAGTTTGGTACTCAGTGCCTATCGAATAAATCCAAAATGGTAAGTTGTGTCCAATGTTGGTCAGTAAAATCGAAAAATAGGTGTGCCCAACACTCCTCGACATGTAATCATAATTGAACTCTTCCTATCCAATGGCATGTCAATTGTACTCGACCTTGCCTAAATAATTAATAGGGTAAACATTTCTTAATTCCATTAAAAAGTCAATATCTCAAGTCAATAACATTTTTTCATTAGCCAATCATCAATACATATATATATCGACATAATTCATCTGAATTCTTATTCCATTTCGTATTTACATCATTATACAATAATCTCAAATCTATTCAATTTAGTCCTTACCGTAAACAACAAATCAATTCAAATCAATTCAGATCAAGTCATTAATTTCAACTCACCTTATGATCTTACCAAGTAATACAATTCATACTTTCAGCAATTGAAATGGTTTCAGATTATAGAAACACAAATCGTAAACTTTAAACTATTCGTCAATAGCTTTGTCTTTTCCTTTTCTTTTTGAGGAAATAGGTCAGCATTAGCTATAGATTAACATAAGTACAACAATTCATCAATACACAATCAAGTTCACACTCAGTTGCAAATTTATACAACTTTTACATTTTATTCAATTTAGTCCCTAAAACCGAGACTATCATAACTTTCAATCTAGAACTCATATTTTCAATATGTTTTCACTATAGTCCAAGTAGGGCTTCCTGTTTCTCATTTCTAACACAAATTTTGCAATTTATGCATTTTAGTTCATATTATGTGAAGCTGTCAAATAATTTTACAATTTAGTCCTTTTTCACTCCTAAGATTAAAATCTATCAATTTAATACCTAAAACTTCAAAGATTCATCAATGACATCATTCTAAAACTTTCACAGTTTTGAAAAGTAACATACAGTTTAGCTAGATTAAGCTCCCAAGATTTTTAAATCATAAAAATTACAATAAAATGACTAAATTACATTAACTAATTTAAAGCTTGAAATCTTAGAACCTTAGGTCGATTTTCACACTTCTTATTCTTTACAATTTGGCATGGATGAATGGAAATGAGATGAGCTCTCTCTTTCTATCCACTAAGTTTATTTGTTAACCTTTAAATCATTTTACCATTATTTATTATGAGAAAATAAAATAAAATAAAATAAAATAAAGAACACACAGATTTTACGTGGAAACCCTTTCGGGAAAAAAACCACGAGCAAAGGAGAAGAAAATTCACTATGTCGAATTCGAAATAATTACAAGAGGAATAGACTACGTCTATTTATAGGCTTGTAAAGCCATATTCTAGTAAGATTGAAACACCTTATTCTAATCAATATAAAATAGATGGAGTTTAATAAGGTTTAAAAAACCTTATTCTAAAATAAAATAAAAGAAGTGTAGTTCTATATGAATTTTACTTTTATTTTATTTTACTACTGTATTTTATTTAAATAAGGATTCAGGTCATTTAATTCTAACAATCTTCACCTTGAAACGAATTCTCAATGAACAAGTTCTTCATCGCGAACTTTCAACGAACAAGTTCTCCACCTCTTCCATAAAACCCCTTAAGGGTTTAACTTCAACAATGAACACCAACCAAATCTAAGCAATGCTCAAACTTGGATATAGGAAGTGACTTAGTCATCATATCTTCAGGATTTTCATGAGTACTAATTTTGCTCACAACAATATCACCATGAGCAATAATATCACAAACAAAATGATACCGAACATCAATGTGTTTTGTTCTCTTATGAAACATTTGATCTTTTGTAAGGAAGATTGCACTCTGACTGTCACAAAATACTGTGCTGATTTGAAGGTCTTCATTGAGTTCACTAAAGAGTCCCTTCAACCAAATAGCTTCTTTACAAACCTCAGTAATCGTCATGTACTCAGCTTCAGTGGTAGACAAAGCGACTGTAGTTTGCAAAGTGGCTTTCCAACTAATTGCACAACTTTTGATTGTAAAGACATAACCTGTGAGATATCTTCTTCTATCACGGTCTTCAGCAAAATCAGCATCAACATACCCAATGACTCTATCTCTAGTTCTTCTAAACTGTAAGCAGGCATCAGTAGTACCTCGTAAGTATCTTAAAATCCACTGAACTGCTTTCCAGTGTTCTTTAACGGGATTCGCCATGTATTTGCTAACTGCACTGACTGCATATGATAAATATGGAACCATAGCATACATGAGAGATCCCACTGCACTAGAGTATGGAACATGTGACATGTATTCAATCTCATCATCTGATTGTGGAGATAAAGCCGATGAAAGTTTGAAATTTGCTGCTAAAGGGGTACTAACAGGCTTAGCACTTTGCATATTGAACCTGCAAAGAACTTTCTCAATGTACCCCTTCTAACTTAGGTACAATTTACTTACTTTTCTATCTCTAAGAATATTCATACCAAGTATCTTCTTTGCTGGTCCCAAATCTTTCATCTCAAATTCTTTACTTAGTTGGGCTTTGACCTTTCTTATCTCTCCTTTATCTTTTGCTGCTATCAACATGTCATCAACATAAAGAAGTAGATACACGAAAGAACCATCACTGTTTTTCTTAAAGTAAACACAACTGTCAAAACTACTTCTTTTGAAATCATGAGAAGTCATAAAGGAATCAAACCTCTTATACCACTGTCTTGGTGACTGTTTCAAACCGTAAAGGGACTTTTTTAGCAAGCAAACATAATCCTCTTTTTTTAAGACTGTAAAACCCTCTGGTTGTTGCATGTAAATGTCCTCCTCAAGTTATCCATGCAAAAATGCAGTTTTTACATCTAACTACTCAAGCTCCAAATCATGCATGGCCACAATACCAAGCAAAGCCCGAATCAAACTATGCTTCACAACTGGGGAAAACACATCTGTAAAGTCCACTCCTGGAATTTGACTGTAACCCTTTGCAACAAGCCTTGCTTTATATCTGGGTTTTTTAACTCCTAGAGTCCCTTCTTTCTTTTTAAATACTCATTTACTATGAACAGCCTTTTTTACCTTTAGGAAGTTTCACAAGATCTCATGTTCTGTTTTTGTGAAGTGATTCCATCTTCTCTTGCATAACAAACATCCACTTTTCTGAGTCTTCATAGCTAATTGCCTTAGAATAATTAGATGGCTCTCGGTTTGTATCTATATCTTGAGCCACATTTAAAGCATAAGCAACTAGATAAGCCCCAGCATATTCTTTAGAGGTTTAATTTCTCTTCTAGTTCTATTTTTGGTAATAGAGTATTGTGGGGAAGAAGCAACTCTATTCTCAATTTTTGTACTAGCTTGAGGAGTTGACTCTGTATTAATCTGATGCTCCACCTGCTTTTGATTTTTTTTATTGGAAGAATCTTTAAGAGATAAGTTAGGTAGCGTAGCAGTTTCATAAAAAATGACATCTCTGCTAATCACAACTTTTCTATTTTCAGGACACCAAAACTTATACCCTTTTACACCGGCTTTATAACCATGAAAAACACATTTAATGGATCTCGGTTTCAATTTTCCATTATCAACATGAGCATACGTAGGACACCCAAAGATCTTTAAGTTAGAATAATTAGCAGGATTACCAAACCATACCTCTTGTGGAGTCTTTTTCTCAATGGCAACGGATGGAGATCGGTTGATCAAAAAACATGCAGCAGAGGTTGCTTCTGCCCAAAACGACTTTGGTAAATTGGAATTTGACAACATACATTGAACCTTCTCCATAATCATTCTATTCATTCATTCTGCAACACCGTTTTGCTGTGGAGTATGACGAACTATCAAGTGTTTCACGATCCCTTCTGACTTGCACAGTCTATTTCAAAATAAAACTTTAAGCCATTATCTGTGTAAAGGTATTTTATTTGCTTTCCCCTCTGTTTTTCAATCATAATTTTCTAAGACTTAGATACGGAAAACATATCGATTTTCTGCTTCAGGAAGAACACCCAAACTTTTCTAGAAAAATCATTAATAAAAGTTAGCATATAATTAGCTCCACTCTCGAAGGCACTCTGAATGGCCCCCAAAGATCAGAATGAATATACTCTAACGTTTCCTTTGTGTTATGGATTCCTCTAGTGAATCGAACTCTCTTTTGCTTCCCAAAAACACAGTGCTCACAGAACGTCAGTTTGCAAATTCCTTGCCCATCAAGAAGTTCTCTTTTGCTCAATTCTGCCATGTCATTCTCACTCATATGCCCTAGGCGCATATGCCAAAGTTTAGTAATATCATCATCTGACAAGGAAGAGGAAGCGACAGCTGCATCACTAGTAACAGTAGAACCCTGTAAAACATATAACTTGATAGTCTTTTTCTGCCCTTTTATCATAACAAGGGAACCTTTGGAAATCTTTAAAACTCCACTTTCAACTGTGTATCTGTACCCTTTTGAATCAAGAGTACTCAATGAAATTAAATTTCTCTTCAATTCTGGAACATGTCGTACGTCTCTAAGTGTTCTAACAACTCTATCAAACATCTTAACTTTAATTGTTCCAACACTTGCGATTTTACATGAAGCATTATTTCCCATCAAAACAACACCTTCAGACACTGTTTTGTAAGTTGTAAACCAATCCTAATTGGGACTCATGTGGAAGGTGCAGCCTGAATTAAGTATCCACTCCTCGCTCACTTTAGAATTGTTGACAGAAGTGACTAGAAGTTTACCATCGCTGTAGTCTTCTACAACATCAGCTTCATCGGAATTTTCTGGTTGTTTTTCCTTTTGATTCACAGCCTCCCTTTTAATCTTATTCTGTAGCTTATAGCACTCAGATTTAATGTGCCCTTTCTTCTTGCAGAAGTTACAAGTTTTACCTCTGTTTGAAAACTTCGATCTACCCTTAGATTTACCTTGAAGATTCCTTTCCTATGTCCTTCCACGATCATTATTAGCATTCCGATCTTGTCTCCCATGAACAATGAAATCCTCTCTTTGAGAGTCAGTTTAACCACAAGATGTTTCATCTTATCATAAGAGGTCAAAGAATCATGAACCTCATCAACTATGAGAGACTCGCGGCTATATAAAATCGTGTCTCTAAAGGTTGAATAAAATAGGGGCAACGAATAAAGTAGAATCAACCCTAGATCTTATTTATCATACTGAACCTCCACGGCCTCCAAGTCTGAGAGAATTTATTTAAACATTGTTAAGTGTTCATGTATAGATGCACCTTCTTCCAAACGATGAGCATAAAGATGCTGCTTCATATACAACTTGCTTGTTAGAGTTTTCAACATACATATTTGTTCTAGCCTCTTCCATAATGCAGCAGCGGTCTTCTCCTTCATCACATCCTGCAAAATTTCGTTGGACAAATGCAGATGTAATTGTGTTAACACCTTTCAATCCTTACGCTTCTTCTCTTCATCTGTTAATGTCGAAGACATTTTCTCTATCCCTAGCAGGGTATCCTCCAGATCCATCTTCGTAATAACTACTTGCATCTTAATCTACCACAACGCAAATTTGGTGTTGCGATCCAATAGCAGAATTTTATACTTCAAAGACGCCATTACTGTGATTGAGATGAACTACCCGGAAGCTCTCATACCCATTTGAGAAAATAAAATAAAATAAAAAATAAAATAAAGAACATACAGATTTTACGTGGAAACCCTTTCGGGAAAAAAACCACGGGTAGAGGAGAAGAAAATTCACTATGTCGAATTTGAAATAATTACAAGAGGAATAGAGTATGTCTATTTATAGGCTTGTAAAGTCATATTCTAGTAAGATTGAAACACCTTATTCTAATCAATATAAAATAGATTGAGTTTAATAATGTAACACCTCATACCTGTATCCTACGCCGGGAAGAGTATAAGGCATTACCTAACTTAAACTAGTGCTTACTACCAATACCGAGTCTTCAAGACTTGGATAAATTTAAAACTTTCTCAAGCTTATCAACACATCTTTTATATGAGCCTACGAGACCCAAAACACCCATTGAAAATTATTCGAAAACAACTCGGGTTCTTTAGTCAACTTTAGAAAAATGACATTTAACACAGGGGCACACACCCGTGTGATCAATCTAACATGGTCGTGTGGTTGGCCCGTATGGCTTACATGGCCTAGGAAATACAGGGACACGCTCGTGTCCGACACCCGTGTGGAATTAATTCCAAATGCACACTTACAGGGGGTTTCACATGGCCTGGCACACGCCCGTGTCCATGGCCTGTGTCCTTCACACGGCCATGACACGCCCTTGCCCTAGCCCGTGTGCAAAAACCTGGATATTCTGTTTCTGACGTCAGTATTTCTTAAGGATCACATGGCTGAGGCATAGACCTGCGTGCTGGATCGTGCCTTTCACACGGTTGAGACACACGACCATGTCTCTGCCCGTGTGTCTACTATCATGCCTATTGACTTGAAATTTTTTTACGTGCAGGGGACACAAGGCTGGACAACACGCCGATGGTGCTGGTCGTGTGTCACACACGGCCTAGACATACGCTCGTGTGTCTACCCATGTGGACAAAATCAGGCTATTTACTAAGCCTCTTTGCCACCCTTACTTACATAACCTACATAAAAGCAACCAAAACCAGTACAAGACTATTTCATTCAATAAAATTAGCCACAATAGACAACATTTCATTTTTGCATTCTACTTATCCATGAACATAACACCATTTGCATATATCAAAATGAATATTAGCCATCATTCAAGGCTTAATACAAAATGGGTAATTTATCCCAAGCCAACACATTTGGCCAAATTAATAACAACACAAAACACAAGTTTAGTTCCCTATACATGCCATATTCAAAAATATAAATCAAACTATACTGAATGCTTCGATAGATAGTATGATTGATATCTCTGACTTCCGTTGATCCTTGAGCTAGATAGGCGGCACTATAAGAAAAAGGAAATGAGAGGGAGTAAGCATAAAGCTTAGTAAGTTGCATATACATAATTATACAACAATATTTTACCATTCATAAACAAGTATCATAATACACAAGTGGGCATAAACAAAACTTACTCATCAATATTCAAAACACATCATATAGCATATCATGTGGCTCACATTTTATACATACCAAATCGGTACCTGTATCACTCACAACATGATTTTACTTTCCTCATTTACTAGAAATCAAGACTTTCACCGTTGAACCATTCGAAATGTTATCAGATATTTTATAGCCTCAAATGTGGGGTAAGGTGCCGATGTCATGTCCTAGACATGGTCTTACACTGGCTCATATCTCAAGTCGAAGCCATGTCCCAGACATGGTCTTACGCTGACTATCATCTCGTAGCCGACGCATGTCCTAGACATGTCTTACACTGGCTTATGTCTCGAGGCTGATGCATGTCCCAGACATGTCTTACACTAGCACTCGTCTCAATGCCGATGCCATGTCCCAGACATGGTCTTACACTAGCTCACACAAATAACTCAATCGTCATGGCATGAATATCCGATTTATTTTCCTAGGGTTCCAACGGGAATTCTATTATCTCTATTCTCATCACATTCTCTCATTTCCACAAGTCAAGCAATTTATGCTATAATAATTTCGATACAATTCAAACAATATATTATCAATGTAGTTTTATTATTTACATACAACTTACCTCGGATTACAAAATGCGGCGACTAGTCGATTTAGTCGATTTGCTTGGCTTTCTCCCAGTCTAGGTTCGGATTCGGTATTTCTTAATCTATAATAGAAAAATACACTTATTTATTCACTAAATAAAATTAGGCAATCAAAATTTTACTTCTTTGGTAAAATGACCATTTTGCCCCTAGACCTTGACAAAATGATCATTTTACCCCTAGGCTCGAAAATCGATTTTTATCAAATTTCTTCGCATCTTAAGCCTAGCCGAACCCTTTTTACTCTTATAGCAACTCCAAATTCTCACTATATTACACATTAATCATCTACTTTACAATTTATGCAAA
Organism: Gossypium hirsutum; assembly: GCF_007990345.1. Taxonomy (NCBI): domain Eukaryota; kingdom Viridiplantae; phylum Streptophyta; class Magnoliopsida; order Malvales; family Malvaceae; genus Gossypium; species Gossypium hirsutum. Next base: position 31,118,002 of record NC_053429.1, on the reverse strand, counting down.
CTAATCCTTTTTAGGTATCTTCATGAAAATCCTTTCACAAAAGTTGTTTACCACACCACTAAGCTTCATATTCTTCCATAAAATTTCAAAAAACACCCTAGATGCTCTCATGACAAAACCCTAGACTTTCAACCATTTTGCAAAATAGTACCTTCATTTGAAAGCTCATGCTTCAAGGGGTCCAAAAATCTAAAAATCTTCAACAAAGGGTATGAAAATCACTTACTTCTAGAGATGATAAGTTGCTGCAAATTTCAAGCTTCAAAACCCTCATATGGTTGGAAAAAATTGGTGAAGAAGAAAAATAAAGAGGATGTGGCCTTTTTTTTATTTTAAATATTAAAACTAGTTAAAAATGGTGACCAAAACTTACCTAATTTTGACTTTCTCATCAATTTGTCTCCTATGGTCGGCCAAGCTATCTCTATAGGGTCTAATTATCTTTTAAAGACCCCCAATTTAGGTTCTCTAGCTATTTGACACTTTTAGCTATCAATTTAGGACTTTTTCATTTTTTTGCGATTTAGTCCTTTTTCGCAATTGGGCTCACAAATGTCAAAATTAACTCACCAAATTTTTCATACACTAATATAAACATGCAATGACTTCAAAATAATGATAAAATACTTTATTCGAATCTGGATTTGTGGTCCTAAGACCACTATTCTGACTAAGCCCTAAATCAGGTTGTTACAAATAAGGTTTAAAAAACCTTATTCTAAAATAAAATAAAAGAAGTGTAGTTCTATATGAATTTTACTTTTATTTTATTTTACCACTGTATTTTATTTAAATAAATATTCTGGTCATTTAATTTTAACATATTAAATTACCCTTTTAGTCTTTCATAAATCCCATAGCTAGGCACGGTTCACCACCCTTAATAATGGTCATGGTCTAATTGCTAACTTGATTATTATCCCTTGTTTTAATTACCACTTTTGGTATTTGAACTTTTACTACTTATAGTATTTAGTCCCTGTATCATAATTAATTACTAATTTGGCAAAATCACCTACTCAAAATTCCATTCACCTATAATTTACCTCCGTAAATATTTTACGGTTTATGGAAATGGTGTCTTGAAATTGCATTTTTTGACACCATTGACTTTCAGGTTGTTACAACAATCAATCAACAATTCGACTAGCAAAAAACCCAGTCTTTCATGCACGAATGAAGCATATAGAGGTACACTATCACTACACCCGAGAAAAAGTACTTAACGACGAGATTAAAATGACGCACATTAGTAATGAATAACAAGTCATCGATTTTTTTACCAAAGGACTTAGCAAAGCCAAGCTTGAAGAATTTCACAAACAACTCGACATGGCCTTAAGGGCAATAGTAAATGAGAGAATTCATTGATGGGGAGTGTTGAAGTCATCTACTTCTCACTCTCTTACTCGATCTTTCTATTTGTTTCTAGAGAAATTTAAAGTTTATCGTCATCTTTAATCAAACTTATCTTTTAAGCTTAACCATATTAATTAATTTAATTAAAATAATAATATGCGCATGTATCTAGTTAAACCGACTAGGATAAACCAATGTAGGAAAACTATAAATAGGCTAACATTTTTCATTTGTTGCATACATGAGCTGAGAATAAATAGTGAACTATAATCTCTCTTTAGAGTTTTGTTATATTTCATTTTTAGGCATCCAAGCTAGTTTTGTTTTCCTTTCAATTTAATCCCTTCTATAGAGTGTGCCTTGTATTTTCAGACACTTTTAAGCCCTTACCGCAACTCGTATCGCGACAAGGGCTTCAATATCACAACACCAAAGTTAGCTGGTGATGTCACAACGAGAAGCTTCCTAACGTTACAATGATGGACAACATTGTGATGACGTGAATGAGGACGTGGCAACATGTTTCCCACAAACACTGGGTTTCTTCTCTTAGTTAACCTCTCCTATATTTTCCTTGTCGAACTCTGATTAGTATAGGGTTATTTTAGTCATGTTAGCCCACGAATTTTACCCTATAAAAGAGGCCTTAATAACCCTAGAATTGATATTCTTCATATCTTTTATCACATTAAATTTTAAAAGACCGATTAAGAGAGAGCTTTAAGGGATTTTCGTGTTTTAACCAGAGAGTTTTATTTTCGAGGTTTAGAGTTTGTTTTTTATTATCTCTATATTGTACTTTTTCAAATTATTTGCTGATCTAGTGAAGTATTGTTTGTCCGTATCCTTTTTATTGGAGGTGTTTTTCCAAGTAAATATTTATGTCTAATTTTCTCTATTTTTTTATTCGTTGTTTATACAAGTCGATCTCAATAGCTCCCTTATTTTGTTTAAATTATTTTATATTTGCTACCTCAATTGCTTCAACACAGGTTGCGGAAGGCCTGGCTTTGAGGAGAGCTTTGTACTGGCTGCAAGATAATTGTTGTCAATTAAATGGTGTTATATAAAAAAAAATGGAAACTTTATAACTTGCGGACAATATTATATTTTCGAAATCTTTGTAGTCTTAATTAATTACGACAAGTTGACTCCTGACCCGATCTGATGCTTTGTACTTACTTTACTCCCTTTTTCTGTTTACCGTTTCTTTTTCCCAGTCTTTCTACATCTACTTCAACTCCGTTTCCCCTCTGTTGCTTTTCTGTATATATATAAGTAATTTTTTCAATTTCAATCATTCACAACCAAAAATCCCTCTTCATAGTTCTCTATTTCCAATAATTTATCAGACACACACACACAAAAAGAGAACTCTTCAAGTTCTTAACCTCCGCCGGCCGCCGTTTCCAAATGTTGAGAAAATCGAACTCCTCCCTTGAAATCCTTACTTTCTGTTTCTTCGTTTCTCTTTTTTGTTTGGCTTCCTTTTCAGTCGCTCAGCGACAACAAGAACAACTCGCTGAATCGGATCGGTTCGACGATGACGACGACGGAGGAAACGGTACCGTTTCGAATGCTTCCTCCATAGCTAAACCGAAGGACGGTACTTTTGCCGCTATTATCGATCGTGCTCTAGAGAAGGAGTTCACTGAGAACGAACAAAATGAAGGTTTGTTTCTTCTTCTTTTTTTCTCCCTCTGGTTTTGCTTAGATTAGGGTTTAGATTTCAAATCCATGAATCAAAGGCTTAGCAGTGAAGTATACAACTTAGTCATACATTATACTTGTTTACTTCAACTTTGCTTGTTCTTTATATGCTGTAGCAATTAATTCTTGTTATTTTTATTTATTTTCTAAGGTTTTTAAGCGGGATCTATTGGTAGGTTATGGTTTTTGTTATCAATGGATGGTTTATAAGATCTTAAAGAATTAATGATAGTTTGTTTGCATAAATTCCCTGGAAATAGATTTGCTAATAGATTCTTCTTCTTTAAATTACAATTGTCAATTATGCTATAAATTCATCTTCATTTGCAGTGGATTATTCAACTTTGAAGGGGAAAAAAATCAATGTTTGAAAGGTTTCTAAAAATATTTAGCTCAAAATTAGACTGCCAGTGTTTCCTTAACGGTATAAACCGGATGGAAATTCAATTTCTGACTTTTTATCATGTTTCCTTTCTGTTGTTGGCAGTAAATGATGATGCTGGAAGTTTCAACAACAGTGTAGTAGAAAAGAAGGTTGGTGGTACTTATTCTTTTGAAAACTTTTCAGTTGGGAAAACTTGCTAGCTTATTCTTTCCGTATGTGTATGCTTGTCAGGCTGTTTTGGAAACCGTGGCCAGAGTGAAGACAAAGAAAAATGATACAAAAGAGGAAAAGTTTGTGCTTCTCCTTATTAACGAGTAGATTTGATTTGTTGATTTTGAGTTCTGATTACTTTAGCGTGTTCATAGAAGAGCATAATTTTGTATTTTGATGATCAAAAGTTTTGAACTATTCATACCATATCTTCTTCATAACTGCTTAGAGACATGTAGTAGTTTCCTCATGTCTTTTGCATCCTCCTTTTAGATCATTTCAACTCCATGACGTATTTAATCTAGAGAATGATAACAGAGCTGAAGATACACCTATGTTGATAGATCGGAAGGTTAGATTTGTTAATTTAAAACTTCACCTGATGATATATTCCCATATTTAGAAATCTGAGATGCTGGTTTATTTTCAGGACAATGTCTTCATCATTTCTAATTTTAAATCAAAATATCCAGTGTTACAACTGGACTTAAGGTAACCCTTTTATTATCTTCATTTCATCAACGTTGCTTTTTACATTCATCTAATAGGCTAATGTAATATTTTTTTTTGTGCTTATGCTCTGCAGACTAATATCAGATTTGGTAGTTGTCATTGTCTCTGCAACTTGTGGTGGCATTGCATTTGCTTGTGCTGGACAACCGGTCTGATTGTATTAATATAAGCCTATATATTCTTTGTCTTCAAGTCCCTCTAGAGTGTCTTGGATTACTAATTTCCTATATGTTTTCTTGTTACATATTTTACAGGTCATTACTGGATATTTGTTAGCAGGATCTCTTATTGGACCTGGGGGTTTTAACTTTGTCAGTGAAATGGTGCAAGTATGTTGTATATTTCATTAAAAAAAATTTGCCATAAACATTTATAGCTTATTTATTAAACCCTTTGTAACTGCTCTGAATGATGGTTTCTTGATCATAACGCTATTGTTCACTCTTTTTCATGGAGCCTTATTATGAAAAATGAGTGTTGTTTCTAATCTGTGTTCCTTCATCTCATTTAATCTAGTTATTATGATTCTTTTAGAGTTCATCTGAAGCCTAAAACAAACCACAGCTCTTAGTGATTTGTTGTTCTGAAATCTATGTCTTTTCTTTCTTTAAAATTTTTAATTCATTCATTCTTTTTTTTTTTTTAAAAAATGAGTTTATTTTATTACAATTGGTAGTTGATGGTTTGGTGCCAATATCAAACTAGGGCAATAAATAAAAATAAAAATAAACATAGGCAATGATTTATGTACCAGTAAGTAATATGGTCTATTGGACTCCGTTATACCATTGTTAGCAACTGAAATTGAACAATTTATATGCTAGGTTTGTGATGTCATTTCATAACAGGCTCTTCAGTTTTAACTTGTTTGTTGGTTATTCATATATATTACTAAGATTTAATAGTTTGTATTTTCTCTCTCATTTGAATCATGCAGGTTGAAACGGTAGCTCAATTTGGTGTGATTTTTCTTCTTTTTGCATTGGGCCTAGAGTTTTCCATTGCAAAGGTTGGATTATGCCTCTGAACCTTTTATTTTCTATTTATGTGATACTCTCTACATCAATCTTCATAGCATTTCTCTAACTTCATCCTTTTTATTTTAGCTTCGAGTTGTTCGAGCAGTTGCTGTCCTAGGAGGGCTACTCCAGATAGTTCTATTTATGTGCCTCTGTGGAATTACAGCCTCAGTATGTCTATTAATTTTGACACAGTCTATGTAGGTTTTGGTTCATTTATCCTTATAAAATGGTGTCATCACCTTCACCTGAATCTGAGGACACTGAGGTTCTACAATTTACATTTAAATTAGTCAAATGGGAAAGAATTTTTGTCTATATTAGATTAGCATCATTTCAGATTACATCTGGGTCATAAAGAGGTTTCTTGCCGTTTTGCTGTTGAAATCTTCAGTATTTCCTACTTGACTTCAAACCCAATTTTAGTTTGCTTTTGTTTTTATGGTATGTTTTATTTCTTAATATGGTTAAGGTACATGCTTTGTCCCAACATGTTATCTTTCTTATTTTCATATAATTATTGACCATTTTATGCCACAATTGTAATGCTGAATCCTGCAGTTTTAATTGGATGTTGTTTGCAGTTATGTGGCGGTAGACTCTCAGAGGGTGTATTTGTTGGTGTATTTCTTTCAATGTCTTCAACAGCTGTGGTAAAGTTACAGTGCAAAACTTTTATAGACACTTACAGCACCTACAGACATTCATACTTGCATTCATATATAAGCACTCATATGCATGCGCATCACTTGAGTTTAGACACCTTCACACTCCTCGTAGAGACCTTTATCTTCGTTTAGTAACTTTTTATAATGTTGTTTTTCTATTTTTCAATGGCAGGTGCTTAAATTTTTAATGGAGAAGAATTCTAACAACATGCTTCACGGCCAAGTCATCATTGGCACTCTTATTCTGCAAGTATTGATTCCTTCACCCCAAAGTTGTCTTCAATGTTCTGTTTTGTTTTCAGATTCTGTTTATGCCTTCTTGCTGACAACTCAATTACCTGAACTTTTTATTACACTGGTGTCCTTAGAAGTTTTGAACTTTGCAGGACTGTGCTGTGGGATTGCTATTTGCGTTGCTTCCAGTTCTTGTTGGAACATCCGGCATTTTTCAAGGAGTAATATCCATGACTAAACTGTACGGGAAAACTTGCAGAAGTCTCACATTCCAATTTTCATGTGGATTACAGGATAAATAGCACTCCTTTTTTAGATGCCATAAAAAGGGAAATATTTGATTAAGGAATAGGCTTAATTTTGTTAGTATTCATGATCTATTTCACCTAAAACTAGAAAGATTGATCATGCTTCAGTTCAAATATATACCACTTAGTCACACATAATATTTGATCAGATCAAAAGTCATACATATTATTGTTCTGGTGCCTTGTGCTTGTGATTGTATAAGAAGTAGAAAGTGGAGTTTGGATTAGGATAAGACCATAAGTTCTTGTTTCATTGTCTTTTTCTCCATTCATGGCTTTGTTTGTTGGTATCGAGTTAATTCTTAACACCAAATATTTTGTTAACCAGGTTGGTCATGTTGGCTACCTTTTTGGGTGTTTTGTCGATATTGTCTCGTACAGGCCTTCCTTGGTTGCTCAAACTGATGATAAGTCTCTCATCACAGGTACATATTTATATCTACAGATAGAATTACATACTGGTTTTCTTTTTCTACTATATGTTATGAAAACAGGCTTATGTGTGAGTGAGATTGTTGTTCTGATATGATTTGTTTAATTCCTTCTTATATGTGCAGACAGATGAACTTTATCAATTGGCATCTGTGGCATTCTGCTTACTTGTAGCCTGGGTATGTTTCTTTTTTCCTCTTGGTTTGTCTTCTTTTTACTATAATGTTGTCAAGCAACGTGTTATTTTGTATGCAATATCATGAGAAATACCCCCTTTGTAACAAATCTAGTGTTTGTTTTATCTGTAAAGATGTATCCATACCATTTTCCATTCTTTTGTGATGCGTAAACCTCTGACAAGCAGGACTAGTAATGAAGGCTAACGTTCTGGTTTTTAAATACTCTCAACTGTCCTTACAGATCTAAAAATAGATAAGCTTTTATGTAATAAATTGTGTTTTGATAGCTGCTTGTGATTCAAAGTGTAGAAGTACATAACTTTACCTTCATACAAGTGGTGTAATTGGTACTTTAGAATGTATTTAATTGATATTTGCTTGTAAACCATATGAATAATTTTTAGATTTCTGCTGATACATACGTGCACAACTGGTAAAAGAGAAAGAAACTATGCAGTTTCTGATCTGAATTGTTTGTTACATTGTTGCTATAATTTAAGCCAATCAGATGTCTGCACATTTTTTTGGGGGGAACTTCTATTTAATTGATAGTGTAATTTTCAGTGTAGTGACAAGCTGGGGCTGAGCTTAGAATTGGGTTCATTTGCTGCCGGAGTGATGATATCAACAACTGATCTTGCTCAACACACACTTGAACTAGTTAAGATTATGCTTTACACAATTCATTATCTCATGTTAGTGCATTCAGTTTTAATCGACGGTATTATCAGCTTATCCTTGTAGTATTCCCACAATTGAAGCTAATCTCTCCGTGCAGATCGAACCCATTCGGAATTTTTTCGCTGCTCTCTTCCTTGCCAGCATAGGGATGCTGATCCATGTTCATTTTCTCTGGAACCATGTTGATATCTTGCTTGCATCTGTTATATTGGTTATCACCATAAAAACAATCATAATTGCCTTGGTTGTCAAGGGTTTTGGCTACAACAACAAGACTTCACTGCTTGTAAGCTTTATTTTATGTATACTTGATTATGTATTGCATTTGAATTTTGAAGCAACTCGAGTTCTTTTGCTTGTGCAGGTTGGGATGTCTCTTGCACAGATTGGAGAATTTGCTTTCGTCCTTCTAAGCCGTGCTTCTAATATCCATCTTGTTGAGGTCAGTGCTACTACCAAGTTTATTGTACTTTGGCAAAATGGGTGTATCAATACATCCCTAGTTAAGAATAGTTTTTGGCTTTACAATCGCCTCCATAACTGAAACCTCGAGCTTTCCAGGGGAAACTGTACCTGCTACTGCTAGGGACAACAGCACTTAGTTTGGTATGATTGATTCTTGGCTTGATCATAATCTTTCAACTGTGGTTATTTTTGTAGTAAAATAGTGATGGGATTTCAACTTTCATATCCCCAGGTGACAAGTCCTCTATTGTTCAAGCTAATCCCTGCATTACTTCATCTTGGGGTGCTCTTACGATGGTTCTCCCCTGAGAGAGAAAGTCCCATTGAGGTAATTACTAGTTTCATGTGTGCTAAGGATCACATTTGACTTGTATCGGTAAAACTTAAATAGATTTGTTTTCCAGGTTGGAATTAAAGGAGATAACCTCCGTTCAGACAGCGGAAAGCATCACATTACTTTGATGGTGCAAGAACCCCATGATTCCTGATTATACCATGTAAGTAAACTAATCGAGAAGAAACATCTCCATTACATGTTTGATTGGCCGTTTTTTGTGACGCTGCAGGTGAAGTTAATGATCTCGTGAAACACACTTTGCTTCCTGTTTTTGTTTTGGTTTACTAACCCTACTATATTTGATTAACAAACTGCATTGTTCCTCTTAAAAAAATGCCAACAGCATGAGGTAACCTCTAGCTGTTGAAGCAATGCCTTGTAATCATTCATTTCTAACAACTGTTTTTACACGTTTGGTTTGACTGTATCTAGTGTTTCTCATACTTTCATTTTTCATTTTTTCAAACATGGCATTTTGAAAATATAAGTTTATTATATGTAGTTTTTTTGTTTTTAAAATTGTAAGTGTATTATATACAGTTGAATGGCAAGATTGATTCATAAATTGAATACATCATCTAGAAGTTTAGCTTTCAACTTCTTGTTTTACCACATGTATTGTTATTTTGTACTGCCCCACTTCCTAGACCAAATTTTGACGACAAAATATGATGGCCCAACTAATTAACCTTTTTTAATAACTACGTAAATAATCAATCCAAAGCAAGCAACAATTGTTTAAATATAAGGTGATATTTCCCATTGATGAAGTGCATCTGGGTCCCTCCCACATCCTCTCATGAATGGGGTAAATACTCAAATTTAGACTCAACTTTTTATGTGGTATAATGTTAAACTTTTTTAGCTGGTCAAAAGCAATATTTTTCAAAAATGGTTCATTAATGATTTAATTTTTGGGGTAAATTATATTAATAGTCAGTCAACTATGGGTTCTAGTTTGATCATTCAATTATGAAAATTTACAAAATGTTGATTCAATTATTCATAATTTTTTTAATCATCTAAATATAAAAAAATATAAAATGATCATTTAATTATTTAATTTTGTCATTTTTAGTCATCCCATTATTTTGGATTTTTGGGTGTGTTGATCAAAAAAGACAATTAAATAGTTGGATGATTATTTTGTAACTTTTTTTAGTTAGACAACTAAAAAAAACAAAAATTATCGGTGAGTGACATCTATTATAACTTACCTTAAAATTTTAAAATATTTTTCTAATATCCTATATTATGTTTTAAATAATGTTTTTTTAAATAATATCAAATTCAATTTTCGTGTTTTATTTTAAGTAGTTAACGTTCATTTAAATTTGTAGTACACGCTAAGGTGAATTGTGAAAAAGCTTTTATTTAACACTTTGTTCTGTGGGGTAAAAAAAGAACACTTTTTTCATTTTGAAAATTTTGATCTATAAATGAGTTAGGCAATATAAGCTTTTAGCCAAAATAATACAAAAAGTGGGAAAATAAATTAGCATTCTCCATAGGGTTATTTCATAGTATTATATTTTCTCCAACTCATTTTACATTTTCTTGTTGGTCTAATTCTAATCTTCCAGCAAAGTCTTCACTAAGATTGGCGTTGATCGATCAACATCAACTTTTTTTTTTTTTCACTCTCACATTAGATATACCTCTCTTGATTACATGTATAATATATACACTCACATTCAAATTAACAATTAACTTACTTATCAAAAAAGCTTTTAGTAAAAAAAAAAATCAATTGAGTCACTATGAAAAAAATGTACTTAATTGAACCTGCAATGATCTAAAAGAAAATTTTAATTGACCCCTTCTATTAATGGAGCAGTCAATTAATCGATTTGATTGTTAACTTCACTGACGTGGTTGATAGAGGCCATCAAAAATTGTCATGTCAATAAAAATTATTTTCTTTTCAATCTTTTTTAAAAAACATTTTTTAAAAAATAATTAAAAATGTGCATATAGAATGAATCTAGACAAATAGTTATCTAGATTCCTTTTGGATGAGTGCAAAATTAAAAAGACTTCAAAATTTATAAAAAGTTATTAAAATTTTTAAAAAATATATAAATATTTTAAATGTGCAAAAACTCAAAAAAATTATTATTCTCTTTAAAATTGAAATATTATGATTTTTGTTGTTGTTAATAGTTACAAGCTTGTTTAAGTGTTAATAAAGAAGTGATTAATTGTATAATTATCAGTAATGAAATTTTATTAACTACTCGTAGGAAAAATTAATAACGTTGAATTTTTTGGGTAAATCTGACATTAAAAAAATTGTAACTGAGAAAAAGTAATTAATTAGTGTTGTGCAACATAATTGGAATCTTTATCAATGGGTGCAGGAAGCAAATGGAAGCCTTGCACTAAGTTTTTCAGGTTAAAATTCTTACCCACCCAAATAAATATTGGTATTCTCCAATTTACATTCTACTTAAATTCTATTTTTATAAGTTATTTCTAAAAATATGAAATTTATAATTAGTTAATACTGATAATTAAAATTTTAAGATTGATAAACACACTAATTTACATAATTCTTGTGTTTAATTTAGTTTATTTTTGAATTAATCCCGGCTTAATTGGTGTTTTTTTATAATTTAATTTTGTCAGGGATGCAATTGGTCAAAAACGAGCAAAAAGGAACCAAATTGAAAGACAAATCGTTGAGTTGGGGCCAAATCATAAAGATGGGAAGGCCAAGGATTTAACATCAATTTTGACTTTGTAAAAATCTAAAAATAGAAGATATTATTTTAGTTAGTTTTATTATTTATTTATTTTTATTTTTATTTTATTAATTTAGAATAGGCTATTTTTAGCAACCCTATGTATATAAATAAGGGCTTTTAGTTTTCTAGAAAAATCATCCCTTAATTTGTATTCCTTCTTCTACTTGGAATAGAATTACTCTCTCTCTTGTATTTCCTTTTTCAATTTGGAGTTGGAATATCATTTCTTTTCTCTTCAATTTGATGTTGCATATTGTAGCTTTGTCTCCAATTTTTGTTTCTTTTCCACAATTGGGTCAATTGCTCTCCAAGTCCCCTTTCCTTTCCAAAATTCCATCACCCTTCACACAAAGCCAAAACACAATCCACAACTTTCAAGCATGATTAAATTCATGCCACACTAAACCCCTTTCAGCTTTAAGCCGGTGTTAACCCCGTCAAAAACCCGTGAGTTACGAACCCGAGCTGTTTAACTCCTAATTTTCGATATTTATTATTTCTTCGTATTAAGAGTATGACTTCGTCAACTCACAAAGTCAAGACAACACTAAGTCAAAAAAGACGTCGTTTGAGTTAGTGTGGCTAGACGTACAGTTAGAATTCCGAAAGGATCGATTGTCTAATTGGTCTTCCGTGAACACATTGACGTGCCAAGTGGGGATTGTTGTTTGGTTCCGTCAAGGGAAGTAGTAACCGGATTTAAATGTCCCGAACGTTTGAGGGCATTGGTTCGAGCTAGGCTCTTCTAGAACGCAAAGCTGCCGGAGTTCTAAATCACGAACATTTCGTAGGTTGTTCGATCGGTAAGGGTTAGTTATAGGACGTTCCATAACTAATTTACATAAGGAAGAGTTGGTGTCCGAGGCGTCCTTGGTAGCTATAACTAGCTTATTGGAAAAGAGGAGTTCACCTAATTTCGAGGATCGGGTCAAAGACAGAAAAAACCCGTGCTTAAGGCTGAGCTAAGTTTAATTGATTTTCCTTCAGATTACTTCGTTATTTTTTTTATTTCATCTTTTACTTTTTATATTTTTTTATGTTTATTTTAGGTTTCATATTTTATTCCCCCCAAACATCGTGGGCACGACAACTGCCCAGACATAAATCTAGTCCAGAGATAAACAATTTTCAGTAAACCAGTCTTTGTGGGATCGACCCTACTCCCTATACTGCTTAATTTGCAAATTAGGTGTAGGTTTATATTGGTGGAATCGACAGCCATCAGTTTTGGCACCGTTGCCGAGGACTGGCAACACTTACAATTGTTTAAATCGTCTTCATGACCAGATCTTCATCAAGAGATCTTGAATATGACCTAGAGATCGAGAAATCGGTGCGAGCACAACAAAAAGAGACAGAAGCTCTTAAACATGCAAGTAAAGCAGGAGTTGAGCTAGGACAAGGGATCCTAGAATCCGACGTTGAAAAGTTGAGCGAAGTAATTCGTGCAGAGGCAATTCGACGTGGGAAACGAGTCGAAGAGGCTGAACTTGAGACTGAACCTCTCTTTGAAACAAAAGGCAACCTCGGTGAATCAGAAAGGATGGCAAACCGAACCATTCGTCAACTAGCCACGCTCCCAACGAGCAAACACCGTTATGCATCAACTATCCAACCAGAGGAACTTCTTTCGAATTGAAGTCGGGCTTGATTCACCTTTTGCCCACTTTTTGAGGCTTGAAGAATGAAAATCCACACACTTACTTGAGAGAATTCCACATGGTCTGCTCAAGCATGAAACCCCAGGGAGTACCCGAAGATGAAATCAAACTTCGGGCCTTTCCTTTTTCTTTAGTTGATACAGCAAAAGAATGGTTATTTTACTTACCCCCTGGTTCTATCACAACGTGGGATGACTTATCTCGTGTATTTCTTGACAGATTCTTTCCAGCGTCACGAGCAGCTAAGCTTAGGAGGGACATAGTGGGAATTCACCAAATGGAAAGTGAATCGCTCTACGACTATTGGGAGCGGTACAAAAAACTGTGTGCAAGTTGTCCGCAACATGGGTTGACCGAACAATCACTTCTTCAATATTTCTACGAGGGTTTGCTCCCTATGGATATGAAGATGATTGATGCTGCTAGTGGAGGGGTGCTTGTCAATATGAACCCTCAAAGGGCAAGAGAACTAATATCCACCATGGCGGTAAATTCTCAACAGTATCAGCCGAATTCGGAACCGACAAGACGGGTAAATGGGGTAAACATTTCATCTTCAGAAGATAAATTGGATAAGCTTACGAATGTTGTTCAATCTTTGCTTACAGAAAAAAAGAGTCTAACCCAACTATGTGGAATTTGTACTACGTCTGAACACCCGACGGATTTGTGCCCAATCCTTAATGACAATTCAACGGCACATGTTGATGCTGTCGGAGGTTTTCCGAGACCTCAGCAAAGACGCTATGATCCTTTCTCTAACACCTACAATCCCGGGTGGAAGGATCATTCCAACCTGAATTATGGAGCTAATCCCCGATATAATCCATCATACCAACCGAGACTTCTGCAACCACCACAACAACAACACAAGCCAATCACATCTCTAGAAGCTGTTGTGGAAAGACTGGCCGCCGATGCTACAAAATATTAATAGAGGACAAACGCATCAATACAAGAGTTAACTAATCAAGTTAGTAAACTCTCGACGGTAGTTAATCGCTTGGAGTCTCAAGGAAAATTACCTTCCCAGACAGAGCCGAACCCTCGGCAGAATGCCAGTGCAATAACTCTTGGTAGCGGAAAGGTTCTGAAAACAGTTCTAGTCAAAAGTCATGGGCAAGACAAGGAGCGGGAAAAACAGATCTTTGATCCAACAGCCAGGCCAGAATAAAAAATTCAGAGACGAGTTGTGATGCCACCTCATTTTCTAGGGAGGTTTGCAAGGGATAAGAAAGAAAAGAAGGAAAAAGAAATCCTCGAGACATTCAGGAAGGTGGAGGTAAATATCTCTTTACTCGACGCTATCAAACAAATCCCTCGTTATGCAAAATTCCTCAAGGAGTTGTGTACTAGCAAGAGGAGGTTAATAGGTAACGAAAGAGTAAATGTAGGAGAAAATGTCTCCGCAGTACTGCAAAAGAAAGTTCCGCCCAAATACAAGGACCAAGGTATGTTTGCTATTTCCTGTGAGATAGGTAATGTAGGCATTAAGAAAGCCATGTGTGATTTAGGGGCTTCCATTAATGTTATGCCTTATTCTATTTATAAGCTGATTAACGCGGGTCTTTTAAAAGAGACAGGAGTAATAATCCAGTTGGCGGACAGGTCAGTCGTCTATCCATAAGGGCTGCTTGAAGACGTCATTGTTAAAGTTAACGAATTAGTTTTCCCTACAGATTTCTACATTATTAATATGGAAGATTATAATTCAACTAATTCATTTGACATTTTGCTTGGAAGACAGTTCCTAAGTACCATAAGCGCAAAAATAGATGTTCGAAGTGGGACGCTGACCATGGAGTTTGATGGCAAAATCGTGAAATTCAATGTCTACGAGGCCATGGGTCATCCTAACTCACTATTAAATATTTCTAGCATCGATATTTTAGATTGTTTAACTCAATCTTATTCCAAATATCATGACTTTGATGAGTTGGAAACTGTCCTTTATAAAAACATTGACATGGATGTTTTACATCATCTCGAGGAATTCGCAGTCATTGAAGATCCGTTGCAAGAAATTGTCCATCACTTGAAAACGCAACCTTCATTGACAAACCGAGGTAACCAATTTGAACTATTACCTTCCCAAACTAAAATGTTGCCCTCGATTTTGCAGCCACCGACCTTGTAGCTTAAAGCCTTACTGGATCACCTTAAGTACGTCTTTTTGGGAGAGAAAGACACCTTACCGATGATAGTGTCAAACAAGTTAACCAAAGACGAGGAGGAAAGTCTAGTTCGAGTTTTGAGAGATTATAAGGAAGCTATTAGTTGGACGATAGCCGACATAAAAGGGTTAAGTCCATCCACATGTATGCACAAAATTTCCATCGAAGACAACACGAAACCAAAGAGAGATGCTCAAAGGCACCTCAATCCACCCATGATGGAGGTAGTAAAGAAGGAAGTCCAAAAACTGTTAGATGCTGGAATGATATCCCGATTTCCGACAGTGATTGGGTTAGCCCGGTTCATGTCGTGTCCAAGAAAACTGGCGTGACAGTGGTGAAAAACCAGTTAGGTGAGCTGGTCCCTACATGAGTCCAGAATGGATGGAGGGTTTGCATCGATTACAGAAAGTTGGATGTAGCTACCCGAAAAGACCATTTTCCACTCTCCTTCATCAATCAAATGCTCGAGCGATTAGCTGGTAAGTCCCATTATTGTTGTCTCGATGGGTACTCAGGATTTTTCCAGATTTTGGTGGCTCCGGAAGATCAAGAAAAAATGACTTTCACGTGTCCCTTCGAAACATTTGCGTATAGACGGATGCCGTTTGGACTCTACAATGCTCCGGCCACCTTCCAAAGATGAATGGTGAGCATATTCTCCGATTTCGTCGAGAAAATCATCAAAGTCTTTATGGATGACTTCACGGTATACAGTAACTCTTTTAACGAATGTCTCAAAAATCTTGCTAAGATATTACAAAGATGCCTAGAATTTAATCTTGTTCTAAATTATGAGAAATGCCATTTCATGGTTGACAAATGATTAATTTTGGGTCATATAGTTTCCTCGAAAGGAATCGAGGTCGATAAGGAAAAAACGGATATTATTAACTCGTTACCTTACCCCTCATCAGTGAGGGAAGTTCGTTCGTTTCTTGGCCATGCAGGATTTTACAGGCGATTCATGAAAATTTTTTCGAAAATCGCGCGACCTCTTTGCAGCCTGTTACAAAAAGATAAAGAATTTGAATTTGACCAGACTTGTAAAGACGCATTTGATGTGCTGAAGCAGAAATTGGTCTCCGCTCCCATAATGCAGCCACAAAATTGGAACTTCCCGTTCGAAATCATGTGTGATGCGAGTGACCAAAGTGTGGGAGCTGTTCTTGGCCAAAGAATAGGGGAAGAGCCTCATGTTATCTATTATGCTTCGAAGACTTTGGATGCCGCCCAAAGCAATTACACAACCACCGAGAAAGAATTATTAGCTGTTGTGTTTGCTTTAGATAAATTTAGATCTTACCTAGTGGGAATTAAGGTAATTATCTTTCCTGATCATGCAGCTTTGAAATATTTAATAGGGAAGAAGGAGGCAAAACCCCGACTGATCAGGTGGATTCTACTCCTACAAGAGTTCGATTTTGAAATCCAGGATAAAAAGGGATGCGAAAACCTAGTAGCTGACCATCTGAGTCGATTACCGATTCCAGTAGACGACACACCATTGAAGGACAACTTCCTAGATGAAAACCTATCTTCAGCAAATGCAGTTCACCCTTGGTATGCAGACATAGTAAATTACCTCGTCACAGGTACTATTCATTCAGATTTACCAAGGTCTAAAAAAGATAAGATAAAAAAAGATGCGCGGTATTACATTTGGGGCGATCCTTACCTTTGGAAGCATTGCTCGGATCAAGTAATACGACGGTGTGTAGTAGAAACAGAGGTACAGTCTATCTTAACTTTTTGTCATTCTTATGCATGCGGAGGGCACTTTGGACCTAAACACACCGCACACAAAATTCTCGAATGTGGATTATTTTGGCCAAACATATTTCGTGATGCCTTTTTATTCTGCAAAACTTGTGAAAAATGCCAAAGAGTTGGCAACCTTAGTCGTTGAAATGAGATGCCTCTCACTCCTATTCATATTTGTGAAATTTTTGATGTGTGGGGCATCGACTTTATGGGTCCCTTCATTTCTTCTTTCGGTAATTTTTATATACTCTTAGCTGTTGATTATGTCTTTAAGTGGATAGAGGTGAAGGCCACTCCCAATGATAATGCTAAGACCATAGTTGACTTTCTTAAAAGTTCTATTTTTTCCAGGTATGGCACTCCACGAGCATTAATTAGTGACAGAGGAACTCATTTTTGCAATAAGCTCGTAAGTTCATTTATGGAGAAATATGGAGTGACTTAACGAATTGCCACTGCTTACCATCCACAAACAAACGGGCAAGCCGAAGTGTCAAATCAAGAGACCAAGTCTATTCTGCAAAAGACGGTTAAACCTAACAGGAAGGTTTGGAGTTTGAGACTGAATGACGCACTTTGGGCTTATAGGACAGCTTACAAGGGACCAATAGGCATGTCACCTTACCAACTCGTTTTTGGTAAACCGTGCCATCTTCCGGTCGAGTTAGAGCACAAGGCTTTTTGGGCAGTTAAGCAGTGTAATATGGAAATGGAGTCTGCAGGAAAATCTTGGAAATTAGACATCCAGGAACTCGAGGAAATCAGAAACAATGCATATGAAAATGCTCAAGTTTATAAGGAAAAGACGAAGGCGTTTCATAACAAGTTTATCACTAGGAAGCAGTTTTCAATAGGACAAAAAATTTTCCTATACGACTCCACCTTAAAAATCTTCGTTGGTAAGCTTCGATCCAAATGGATAGGACTGTTTATTATTACTAATTTATTTTCGAATGGCGCAGTGGAAATTCAAAGTGACGAAACACGAAAGTGCTTTAAAGTGAATAGTCAATGACTAAAACCCTTTTTCGAGAATTTTCAAACACACACAGTTGAGGAGATTGTTCTCGATGAGCCCAGTTGAATAACAGGTCGTCGAGCTAACGACGTTAAAAAAAAGCGCTTTTTGGGAGGCAACCCAAATTTATTTTCATTTATTCTCATTTATTTAATTTTTAGTTTAAGTAAATTAGGATGTAAATAAATAAATTAATTCTTATTTAACTCAGTCAATTTGATGTTTTCAGGAACACTATGAGAGTCATTAATTTTCAAAAAGACGAGTAATGATGGTGGCGTGGGCACGACTTGCTAATTTGGTGGCAGTGAAAAAGAAAAAAAACCCCAAAATTTTTAACCTTCATGAAATCCCCCCCCAAAAAAACCCAAATCCAATAAATACCCAACACACCATTCACCCACATACTAAAATACCCATCCATAAAATAACCAACCAACCCAATTAACTTACCATGCCCAAACCCAAATACAAAACTACCCATCCATCAGCCCAATATCCATCAACCCAAACCAATTAACTTACCACCCAAACAACCTACCATAAACAATACCCACTTTAACCCAATACCCAAGATTGGCCCAATCACCAATACCTAACCCAAATACCTCACCAAACCTAAAAAACCCAAATAAAAAATAATAACAAAAATAAAAATTTAAACACTAAAAATCCATAATTTCCCAATTTCTTCTTTATCTTCTCCATAAACAAAATCCAACCCCCAATCAACCTAGCCACCGTCGACCACTACCGTCACTCCCTTCGCCGGGCATCCACCACTGTCATCGCACCTTGCTACACCCCACCTCGCGCCGCACCACCGTCGACCCCGCGCCCACGCTCCACCTCCATTTTTTTTCTTTTATTTTTTTCCTCCCTCTTACTCTTGCCACCATCGTCGCCGAACGGAGCTTCCCACCGTGCGCCGCCGCTCCTTTCCCCCAACCCTTATTTTTCTTCATTTTCTTCTCCTTTAAACCACACAAGATCGCCACCCACCACCTTGTCGACGCTAACACCAACGCCCCCTCACCATTCGAAAAGTAGGCCAAAAATTACACCAAAAACCGTCATCGCTGCCGTACACGTCGTCGTTGCCATCACTGTCGCCGTGCACCGTTGCAACCCGTCACCGTCGAAACCGTCTAAAACGCTTATTTTTGACGCTACGACCGAGACCATGGTTCAAACTCGGAACCAAACAGCTAACAACTTCCTGGTTTCATTCAATCGGAGTCGACACTGATTCTTCACTCCTCCTGTCGTCGATATCGACGATGATGAACCTCCTCCACTGCTTCTTAGGTGAACGGCCCCACCAATGAGAGCACGACGCCAACAACGTTCGACTTCGGTCGAACCTTTAGATAGCAGCTCCGATAGTCCCGAGAGGTCGAACCTTAACCCTCAGACTAATTTATCTTTACTGACATATCATGTAGGTAACTCGAACGGGGCTCCTTCGACCACGAATGAACATGTCGGTCAACTCCAAACACGATCGTCCACCACTCGAAGTCGTCGACAACAGACACGTGAACGAACGACACCGTCGGACAGCAGCACTGACACTGCTGAAAATTCAAGTCCACCACCCTCGCCCAACGAATATGTTCGACCAGCATGAAATAGCCAATGTAATAGACGAGGTCGTGCCAACACCGTTCCCACCAAAGGATTATTACGAGGATTTTTAGATTTTTCGACCCCTGAGCATCGCACACGATACGATTAAATTTGACAACGCACACTCCCGGTCTGTAAGCAAATCGATTTCACCATTCTTAATATGCTAAATATTCATGATACTGTGACTAATTATTTTGATGCTATTGGTTGGAGCTCTTTTGCAAACATATCCTATGATGCATATTATGAACTGATATATGAGTTTTACACCACATTTAACTTCAATGTTAGTGCATTACAGACTATTGAAATGCAAAGCATTATCTGTTTTCGTCTGCTTGGAAAGGACTTTCAAATGTCGGTATCTGATTTTAATATTGCCATGGGTTTCGTTGACCCTGACAATATTCAATCCGAATCCTATCATACTGCTTTGTTAGACATTCCAAGTGACTTTAATGCTCAAGAAGCGTATTGTGTGTTAACCAATTCTAATCAACTTTATAATCCGAAAACCACAAAAGACTTATTGGTGCATGAACCTACCTTAAGATATATTCACTAATTTTTGGCATTTAGTTTTTCGAGATGAAATGATTCAATAGCTGTTTTAACGAGAACTGAATTATTTTTCTTGTGGTGTATGCATTCCAGTTATAAAGTTAATTTAGGATATTGGTTTGCAAAAAAATTTCATGCTGTTTTGTGTTGTAATCGTCCTCTAATACTTGGGTCGTATATCACGAACTTAACCTCTATACTTTTTCCCTCTGAAATCGATTTCTCCTCCTTGACATGTGCATATCATATGGATAGCCTAGATAAATATTGTTTGGATTCTATGGGTTTGCTTGCCGGTACCCCTACTTCGTGTTATTTTGTTCCCCTAGGTACGCGAACTACACGTGGGAATATGGTTTTTCACCAACGCCCACATTTCGCTACTCGAGAACGAGAGGAACAGACTCTAACTGTAGTAGCCCGTTTAAACTGAATCAAGGCTCGACTTGGAATGATAGAAACCCAAGTCTCCACAATCCTCGACATCCTACAGAATCGTTACCTCCAACACCAACCACGTCATTAACATATATGGGGAGTACTCTTAACTTTTTCTTTTGTTTGGGGTGTTAACTTTTATTTCATATAATCTATGCTTGAGGTCAATCATTGATTAAGTAGGGGGGATGGATGGTAAACATGCATGATTTTTGCTCTTTTGCATGTGTTAAATCTTACATTAAGTTCATTCGACAATTTATTTAAACATTGAGCCTTTAATCTCATACTCAGTTAATTTGGGCAATTGGGCAAAGTTTGAATTAAAATGTTCAAGTATATAGGTTAGTCAACATTTTTGTCTTAAAATTTATATATGTAGCTAGATTTTTTTTTTCATAAAGTGATTGTTTGGAAAATTATATTTGCTTGTGCATTAATAAATAAGTGAGTAAATTAAGGTTCAAGTTATGAGTGAAGTTTCGAAAATGTGACTGGATTGAGTAACCGGGGTAAGGTGCTTGGGTTGTCATCTTATCTCGCGTAAAAATGTTCGAGTGACAAGTCGATAACTTATAAACATTCCGCTAACTAAGCTTTCAAAAAAAAAGAAAAAAAAGAAAAAATATATAATAAATAAATAAATTTAAGACGGTTTGAACTGAGTAACTGGGATAGGGTGCTTGGGTTGTCATCCTAGTTCGCGTAAAAAGGTTTGACCACCTCAATAATTTTATTTCTCTAATGCATAGTTAATTAAATAATGCCTTGCAATTTATTGGATTCAAACTCAATTTAGTGAAATTACTTAGCCCACATGTTTCAATGCTATGACACTTGATGTTCGAACTTCGTATCTTGAGCATTTATTTATTTTTGCCTAAGTGTTTAGCGGTTAAGGTAACGACTTCGGGCATGGCCAGCTCCCATAGTGTGACGGGCGGTGTTGATTATGTATGCGGAAAAAAGGCTCGATTTTCAATGAATTGTAGAATAAATTTAATGTTTGAAAGAACAACATGCTTGAGGGCAAGCATGAGCCAAGTAGGGGGGAGTTGATAAACACACTAATTTACATAATTTTTGTGTTTAATTTGGTTTATTTCTAAATTAATCCCTGCTTAATTGGTTTTTTTATGATTTAATTTTGTCAGGGATGCAATTGGTCAAAAACGAGCAAAAAGGGACCAAATTGAAAGACAAATCGTTGAGTTAGGGCCAAATCATAAAGATGGGAAGGCCAAGGATTTAACATCAATTTTGACTTTGTAAAAATCTAAAAAAAGAAGATATTATTTTAGTTAGTTTTATTATTTATTTATTTTTATTTTTATTTTATTAATTTAGAATAGGCTATTTTTAGTAACCCTATGTATATAAATAGGGGCTTGTAGTTTCCTAGAAAAATCATCCCTTAATTTGTATTCCTTTTTCTACTTGGAATAGAATTACTCTCTCTTGTATGTCATTTTTCAATTTGGAGTTGGAATATCATTTCTTTTCTCTTCAATTTGACGTTGCATTTTGTAGCTTTGTCTCCAATTTTTGTTTCTTTTCCACAATTGAGTCATTTGCTCTCCAAGTCCCCTTTCCTTTCCAAAATTCCATCACCCTTCACACAAAGCCAAAACACAATCCACAACCTTCAAGCATGATTAAATTCATGCCACACTAAACCCCTTTCAGCTTTAAGACGGTGTTAACCCCGTCAAAAACCCGTGAGTTGCGAACCCGAGCTGTTTAACTCCCAATTTTCGATATTTATTATTTCTCCGGATTAAGAGTATGACTTCGTCAACTCACAAAGTCAAGACAACACTAATTCAAAAAAGACGTCGTTTGAGTTAGTGTGGCTAGACGTACAGTTAGAATTCCAAAAGGATCGATTGTCTAATTGGTCTTCCGTGAACACATTGGCGTGCCAAGTGGGGATTGCTGTTTGGTTCCGTCAAGGGAAGTAGTAACCGGATTTAAATGTCCCGAACGTTTGAGGGCATTGGTTTGAGCTAGGCTCTTCTAGAACACAAAGTTGCGGAGTTCTAAATCACGAACGTTTCATAGGTTGTTCGATCAGTAAGGGTTAGTTATAGGACGTTCCATAACTAATTTACATAAGGAAGAGTTGGTGTCCGAGGCGTCCTTGGTAGCTATAACTAGCTTATTGGAAAAGAGGAGTTCACCTAGTTTCGAGGATCGGGTCAAAGACGGAAAAAACCCGTGCTTAAGGCTGAGCTAAGTTTAATTGATTTTCCTTCAGATTACTTCGTTGTTTTTTTTATTTCATCTTTTATTTTTTACGTTTTTTTGTGTTTATTTTAGGTTTCATATTTTATTCCCCCCCAACATCGCGGGCACGGCAATTGCCCAGACATAAATCTGGTCGAGAGATAAATAATTTTCAGTAAACCAGTCTCTGTGGGATCGACCCTACTCCTTATACTGCTTTAATTTGCAAATTAGGTGTAGGTTTATATTGGTGGAATCGACAGTCATCAAAGATTTTGCTAATGGGTATTATTGAGCTATTACAGGTACATTTACTATTGTTTCACCATTAATCATAACAATTCTGCTAGAGCTAGTTGGTGAAAAAAGGCAAACTATATTTTTGGTAGAGTTAGTTGGTGAAAAAAGGCAAATTATTTTTTTGGTTTCTTAAGATATCTATTAGAGTGAGCTCAGTGATTAATATCACATGTTCTATAAGCCCATTAAAGGGGTAAATATTAATCACAAGTTTTAAAACTGAACCATATTCTGGATAATGATCAAACCCTCAATCATTGGTTAAGGTGGGAGAGACCCTTCCTATCTCATCTAATCCTTATGGTTGGAAAAATACAAATTATTTCAAAAATGTATCATTTGTTAACAGAGATTGACTTCATTATTAATATTTTTTTTTGAGTTTTTGCACATTCTAAATCTTTATATATTTTTTAGAGTTTTTTAAATATTTTTTTATAATTTTTGAGTCTTTAATTTTGTACTCATCCACAATGAATCTGGATAGCCATTTGTTCAGATTCATTTCTGTGCACCTTTTAATTATTTAAAAAATATTTTATTTTTTGAAAAATATTTTTTTTAAAAATTGAAAAAATATTCTTTTTGTTGACATGACATGCCACAACAATATATTGCCACATGGGAGTTTTTGGTGGCCTCCGTCAGCCATGTTAATAAAGTTAATAGTCAAATCAGTCAATTGACAATTTTAGTTAACGGAAGGAGCCAATTAATTTTTTTGAATCGCAAAGGGTTCAATTGGGTGCACTCTTTTCATATTGATTTTTTAATTTTTTATTGAGGAATTTTTTTTACTCTTAAACTTTAACAATCCAGTATTGTATTAATAAAAAAGAAATATCCAATGTCTCGAAATTATGATAATTTTCTCCCTTAACGAAAACTTGCCTTTTTACTTCTTCTTTCATTAGGTTGCAATGAATGGAGTCAATTGAGACATTTTGGACTAATTTTCATTAATTCAAAGACACATTTCAAAGTAGTCTTAGTTCATCCTTTTTGTTAGTAATCGTACATTATGAATGCTTTAATGTATTACTTGACCATCATTGTTAACATTTTATAAAGGCAAAATAAGTTAGCATTCATCCAAACTTAACTCATGCCTTAGTCAACAACTCAAATAGCTTAATTTCATAGAATATTACAATAAATTCCTTATATTCTATTTTCTCACTAATGTGGAATTACGCAAATTACTAATAAAACTTATTATTTTAGCTGAATTCATTATTCATTTAATATTTAAATAAATTCAAAATAATTATATTTTACAATTAAATTTAAATAAAAATAATTTATAAATAGTTATTTGAGTTAGTCCAATATCAAAAATTTTGTTTAAGCTCAAATCCAACAAATAATCCAAGTGTTGGGAAAAAGAATTCTTTCAAATCTACTATATCTAATATTGGTTTCAATTGGTAACTACTTTTTCCTCCTAAAACATCATCTAATCTATAAAGGAAAACCCACTGACCCCTATAAAAATATAAAATTTATGAATAGAAATGTTGTTGATGTGGCTTATACGCAGGTTGCTACATATATACCATATTAGCAATTAATTATTTTAAAAAAATAAAAATATTAAAAAATATTCTTTTTAATTTTTATACATTTTTAATAATTTTAATAATTTTTAAATTTTTTAAATTTTTAAATTTTAAGAAATTAATTAATTACTGATGTGGCATCCAAAAGGATTAACATGTGTGCCACATCAGCAAAGTTAACAGGTGTTAACACAAATTTAAAGCTAAAAAAAGGTAAAAATAAATAAATAAATAAATAAAAGGTTAAAATGACTTCTTTTTCTTTTGTAAACTTAGAGGACCAACTAAGGGCTCCTTTGGATGCCCAGTTACTTCTAGTGAAACACGTTTACTCTTGATTTTGATGTAATCGCACCACATATACCCGTTTGGATGACAACAAATTTGGCCAGCAAAAGATCTTCCACCGCACTGGTGAGGAAGTTTTAGACTGGAGTGTCAAACACCAGTAAACAAAACGCAACTATAGTGGGTAATATTTTTGCCACTTTATCCGTAATATGGGTGTGAAAATAAGACTTTTGGGTATCCAAATAAGTAAATTACAAATGTTATTATTATATAGCAATTAAATAAATTTTATTCGTTTATATATGTTGATGTAGTAAATATATAAATTTATCATAAAATATATAAATTATATGTTAATTGTCATAATTATTTTAATATTTACTATAAATATATTTTAAAATAAATATATAAATAAAAGTTAATTATAAATAAGTAGATATATGAACTTAATGTAATGTAATTGTTTATTAATAAAATTTTTGTTTTAACATAAATAAAAAATTAATATATATTATTTAATATGGAATAATTATTTATTTTATATATATAATTTAATTTAATTTAATTTAATTTAATGTAATGTCTTTAATAGTCATTTTTTATTTTCATCTCACCACTACAGTTGTGTTTGAATCCAAACACACACCCCACAGCTGTTTCTAATCTCACAGTTACAATATCTAATCTCACCGCCACAATAAATAATCTTACCACTACCACTGTTTTTAACCTCACCGGAGGTAAACGCACCGCCCATCAAAACTAAGCCTAAGTCATTATGCCTTCTTATTTCACTTTATAACTTTGGTCTAATTTTGAAATAAAATTGAAAAATTAATTGTGAATTTAATTTTTTATTTTAAAAAATGAGAAGTTAATCTAATTGGATAACATTTATAAACTTTTTTTAGTAATGTTCATGTCTATTTTATAGTTCATATTTGAGGTTCATTGCTACCCTTCTTAATAATATTGTTTTCAAAGTTTAAATGTACACTTGTAAATAACATTTATAAACTTTACTATTAAATGGTTCTCGACTTTTTATTATTTCTTCTTTTAATATGATAAATTTATTATTTCTATCCCATTTGAGTTGGTTCACTAGATTTGTGACAGCCCTAAATTGACCCTAGTCGGAAAGCGGTTTCGGGACCGCTAAACCGAATCACCGAAGTATTTGAATATGATATTTATTGTCTAAAATGTGTGAATATGAATGTGTGAAAGTTTTAAGCTTCGATTTAGTCGATTGCATATGAATTCAGCTAATAGGACTTATGTGTGACATTTTTAAAATGTGACAGGTTAATCTATAAGGATCAATTAATGCATGTTATAAGAATGATGGGTTTGCATGTCAAATTTCCAATTATAATGAGTAGTGGCCGGCCATGGATGGGTCATTGATGATAATATGAATTTTCTATTAGCATTATTAGTTTAGAAAATAAAATAGTGAATTAAGAATGATAAAACATGAGGTGAGTGGGAGGAGAAACCAAAGTTGGCTCACCCTTACTCCCCCATTACCGTGACTAGAGAAAGAGGAGGAAGAAAAATCTTTAGGGAAGAAATTCGGCCAAGGTGGATAGCAAGAGGAAGGTAAGTTCAATGCCATTCTTGAAAAAAAAAACTTATGCACCATTTGGATGATTAGTTAAATTCTACCTATTTTATGGTTTGAAGATAGGTTTTGTATGACTTAAGTTTCGGCTAAGGTGGATTTGTGTTGATGTCATTAGCATGCTAAGTGTGAAGCTTTGTAATGATACATGTGATGGTGGATTGATGATTCTTGGATTTTCTTTTTAGCATTTGTGAGTTAATCATTAAGTTCTTTGCTTAACCCATGGCAAAATTTGAAACGGTGTGGTAGCTAGAGCATTCGGCCATGGTAGAAAATGGAAGAGATATATGGTTGTTGTTTCGTGTTAAATTTAGATGAACGATGGTAGATGAGTGTTTGAACTATACAAATAATCATACGTGAGCATTGGGTGCTAAGGGTAAAGAATCGGCTACCTTATTATGTGCCAAGACCGAATGTGAATTTGGTTATGTTTGAGTAATTTATGTGCTTAAAATTGATGTAGTATAAATTATCATGCCCTTGCCGAATATATATTTGATCAAAGAGGAGTTTGTTATTGAATATTGGTTCGGCTACTAAGCTAGGAAATAATTGTTGGAAACATGGTATCTAAGCACTTATGTAGATATATATATATATGGAACTTTAAGTAAAATTGTTCATTTGATAAAGTTGGCTAATAGTTCAAGTAAGGATTACTCTATTTGAGAATGTACATGAATTGAGGGTTGATGTTTAAGTGAGGTAAGTATAGGTATATTCGGCTTGTAGTTTTATAAATGTGATATGAGTGTTTTGTTTTGTAAATGAGTAGTATGTTAAGAATGGTTTTAAAATATATATGGATGCCATGTGATTGTATTTGATTGGGAAGCAAATTGTTTGATTTAGCTCAAGAGCTTAGAGGATCAAAGTTGGATAAGGGAAAGGAAAAAGTGATCGAATAGCCGTTGAAGTCGCTCGACAACATCCGAGGTAAGTTTTCGAGTAATGGAACTTAGATTATGATTCGATTAGATCATCTTATATAGTGAATCAAAACCATGCTCTTTGTATGTGGCTATTGAGCCGAAAATGGTAATGGTAGATAAGTGCCTTGTGTCTGAGTCCTAGTAATGGAAAAGAAATAAAAATGTGTTATGATTTGTGGACATATGCGCATGATTATTCGGATGATAACCGGACTAAGATCCGAAGGCATTTGTGCGAGTTGCTATACCGGGCTATGTCCCGAAGGCATTTATGCTAGTGATTATATCCGGGCTAAGACCCGAAGGCATTTGTGCGAGTTGCTATATTCGGGCTAAGACCCGAAGGCATTTGTGCGAGTTGTTATATCCGGCTAAATCCCGAAGATACTTGGGTTTGGAAGTGAGCGATCTTGCTGTAATAATTTCAATTAATACGCTCATAAAATTCCAAACGATAAGGTATGTTTCGTATATGCATTGGAAAGTTCGACTCATTTTAAATAGTATTCGTTCAATTGATTAACGAATTTTCGGCCTTTAGTTAGGTTTGATACCTTGTGTATGAATATATTGATTGAAGCGTGAAGTAAGTATAATTATGAGAATGTGCATTTATGAAGTTATTCATTTAGCCATATGAATGTTATACCTTAGCCGAATTAATTTCATTATTCAAAACTTACTAAGCATTAAATGCTTATTCCGTTTATTTGATTCTCTATTTTATAGATTTTGGTTCGTCAGCTATCGGACTCGGGATTGTCGAAGTCGAAGTCATCCACACTATCAAAGCCCTTTTGGTACTCTTTTAGTTGAACTCTGAAAATGGCATGTATAGGACTGCCCTTTTGTTGTTGGTCATGTACCTTTTGGTATTGTATAAATTTGGATAGCCATGCGAAAATGGCTTATATATCTTGAGCATAGCATTATAATCATTTTGTATATTGTTCATTGAGTGGTATGGAAATGCTTGGTAACGATTAGCCATTGGAATGGTTAATCACGATCATTTTAGTGCTATGTACGACAAATGGCTAGTTGATCCATGGAAAATCATGAAATAGGTATAGTCTACCTTAAAAATAGATGCCGACAGCAGCAGTGATGTGAATTTGAAAAATCACTAAAAATATTAAGAATGTAATTAAATAGTGAATAAATTATGTAATCGAACCTTGATGAGTCTATTTTCATATGGAAGAAACGAAACAATCATATGAGCTGTATTTTAAGGGATGTTTAAGTTTTTGTGAAACAGGGCCAGAGTGATTTCTGGATCCCCTATTCTGACTTTGGAAATTCACTATAAATTAACCAGAGATAATTAGAAGTCATGCCTTATATGTAAAAATTCATCTTTGAGTCTAGTTTCATTAGAAACAAACGGAATAAGTATTGAAGCCCTGTACAGGGAGATATCTAAGTCGCAATGCATGAAGGTCAGAGTAGTCGAACCCTGTAACAGGGGATACTTTAACTAATAAACTGTACTAATTAGCCCGACCAAAAATTCTAGAAAACAATTTGTAGACGTATATATGAGTCTAGTTTTAGGAAAAATTTACGGAATCAGTTTTCGAGTTTTGGAACTCGAGATATGATTTTTAAAGTGACTGTGATGCAGTTAACCAGCTTGTCTGGAAAATTTTAAAATGAACTGTGTATAAATAAGTGAATTAAGTCCGTTAACACCTCGTGTTCGACTCCGGAAACGGTCTCGGCTACGGGGTGTTACAATTTTATTGGTATCAGAGCTACAGTTTAGTCGATTCTAAGACTACCGTAATACGTTTGGGTCTAGCTATACATGCCATTTTGTGTTTATTTGATAGTGTGGTGATTTCTGATAGTTAAAAATGTGTTTACTTATAGAAATGGATCCCGATCCCAACCGAACGGTTGCTGATGATCTTGAGAGTGTAGCGCCTGCTCCCGCACAAGGGACAGCGTCGGCGGACTCTCAACCTATTGCTAGTAATCAGAATGATGAAGCTAGACAAGCTTTTTATAGCGTGATGAATGATTGGTTCAACCAATACATTCGAACTAATACGGCTGTTCCACAACCTCCATTCTCGACTAATACAACCCCCGCACCTACAATACCTCCGGTAACTGACCAAATAAGGTCAAATAAGCCCCCAGTTGACAGAATCCGAAAACACGGGGCTACTGAATTTAAAGCTACGGACAGTGATGATGCCGAGCAAGCTGAATTTTGGTTGGACAACACTATTCGGGTACTCGATGAACTATCTTGCACACCTGATGAAAGCCTAAAGTGTACTATCTCCTTGCTACGTGATTCTGCCTACTATTGGTGGAATACGTTGATTTCTGTTGTGCCCAGAGAGCAAGTAACTTGGGAGTTTTTCCAAACCGAGTTTCGGAAAAAGTATATCAATCAGAGATTCATTGATCAAAAACGAAAGGAATTTCTTGAACTTAAACAAGGTTCCATGTCGGTTACTGATTATGAACGAAAGTTTGTAAGGCTTAGCCGGTACGCTCGAGAATGCATTTCTTCAGAAGCTGTGATGTGTAAACGTTTCGAGGATGGACTGAACGATGATATAAAGCTGTATGTTGGCATTTTAGAAATCCGAGAATTTGTGGTACTTGTCGAGCGAGCTTGCAAAGCCAAGGAGCTCAGTAAGGAGAAAAGAAAAGCTGATATGGGAGCAAAGGAGTTTTGTAAGAGATCTTCGGGAAAGCCCTTTCAACAGTCATCGAAGAAATTTAGAGATGATTTAGGTCGATCTAGAGACACTTCGGGCTTTTCTAGACGAGATCGTGATCGACCCCCTGTGAGTGCACGAGTCACTTCGGTCGCCAGTGTTAGAAATGATCGTCGAGACAGAATGGAGTGCCAGTATTGTGGTAAATGGCATTCGGGGAGTTGTAGATTCCATGACCGCTCCTGTTACAAATGCGGATCAGCTGACCACTTTGTTAAAGATTGCCCGAGATTGTCTGAACAGAATGTAAATCAGAGTGGGAAACCGGGTGCTACTACTACTCGGGGTAGACCATCTAGAAATACGGGCAATGCTAGTGGCAGTCAGAGAGGATCTAGAGATGCTACAACCAGATCTGAGGCTCGTGCTCCTGCTAGAGCTTATGCTATACACGCACGCGAGGATGCTTCATCGCCAGATGTTATTACCGGTACTTTCACTCTCTTTGATACTAATGTGATTGCATTGATTGACCCTGGTTCTACTCATTCTTATGTATGTGAGACTTTAGCATCCAATAAGGCTTTACCTGTTGAGTCTACTAAGTTCGTTATTAGAGTGTCGAATCCCTTGGGTCATTGTGTGCTTGTTGATAAGGTGTGTAAGAAATGTCCCCTAGTAATTCGAGGTTCCTGTTTTCCGGCGGACTTGATGCCTTTACCGTTTGATGAATTTGATGTTATTCTCGATTTGGATTGGTTGACCGTGCATGATGCGGTTGTGAATTGCAAAAGCAAGACTATTGATTTGAGGTGTGCAAATAATGAGATAATCCGAGTTGAGTCTACTGTCTTGAATGGATTGCCAACAATAATATCCTCGATTTTAGCTCAAAAATATGTGAGAAAGGGGTGTGAAGCGTATCTTGCATACGTACTTGATAATAAAGAGCCAGAAAAGAAACTTGAATCGGTACCGGTGGTTTGTGAATATCCAGATGTTTTTCCCGAAGAATTACCGGGTTTACCACCTGTTCGGGAGGTAGAGTTTGGTATTGAGCTTGTACCTGGGACTACACCGATTTTGATAGCTCCGTATCGTATGGCACCAACGGAATTGAAGGAATTGAAAGCTCAGTTGCAAGAGTTGATGGATAGAGGTTTTGCCCGACCAAGTTTCTCACCGTGGGGTGCACCAGTATTGTTTGTGAAAAAGAAGGACGGAACCATGAGGTGTGCATAGACTATCGTCAGCTGAATAAGGTGACAATAAAGAATAAATATCCGATACCGCGTATTGACGATTTGTTTGATCAACTAAAGGGAGCCTCAGTGTTTTCAAAGATAGATTTGAGATCGGGTTATTATTAGTTGCGAATTCAAGATTCGGATATACCCAAAACTGCTTTCAGAACGAGATACGGTCACTACGAATTCTTAGTGATGCCATTTGGGCTCACTAATGCCCCTGCGGTATTTATGGATTTGATGAATCAGATCTTCAGACCGTATTTGGATCGGTTTGTAGTTGTGTTTATCGATGATATTTTGGTCTATTCGAGAAATGAAACCGATCATGCTGAACACCTGGGATTAGTGTTGCAAATTTTACGGGATAAGCAGTTATATGCTAAGTTCAATAAGTGCGAGTTCTGGTTAAGAGAGGTTAGCTTCTTGGGTCATGTGGTATCTGCATCGGGTATTCGAGTTGATCCGAGCAAAATTTCAGCCATACTTAACTGGAAGCCTCCGAGAAATATTACTGAGGTTCGAAGCTTTTTGGGACTAGCCAGTTACTACAGACGGTTTGTAAAGGGTTTCTCGATGATAGCCACACCAATGACGAAGCTACTTCAGAAAGATGTTAAGTTCGAATGGTCAGAAAAATGTCAGAAAAGTTTCGATCAACTAAAAACTTACTTGACTGAAGCTCCAGTACTAGTGCAGCCTGAATCAGGCAAAGAGTTTGTCATCTACAGTGATGCATCCTTACTTGGGTTGGGTTGTGTATTGATGCAAGAAGGTCGAGTTGTGGCCTATGCGTCGAGACAATTGAAGCCACATGAGAAAAATTATCCGACCCATGATCTCGAACTAGCTGCCATCGTATTCGCTTTGAAAATATGGTGACATTACTTATTTGGTGAGAAGTGCCATGTATATTCGGATCACAAAAGTCTCAAATATTTGATGACTCAAAGAGACTTGAATCTGCGACAAAGACGTTGGCTCGAGTTGTTAAAAGATTATGAGCTTGTCATTGACTATCACCCGGGAAAGGCTAATGTGGTTGCGGATGCTTTAAGTCGTAAATCACTATTTGCTTTACGAGCGATGAATGTACACTTGTCTGTTCTATCCGACAATGTGTTAGTAGCAGAATTAAAGGCCAAACCATTGTTGATTCATCAAATTCGTGAAGCTTAGAAAGTCAATGATAAATTGGTTGCAAAACGGCCAGAATGTGTTTCGAACATAGAATCAGAGTTTCAAATTGACGGTGACGATTGTTTGAGGTTTAGAAGTCGTTTGTGTGTTCCAAGAAATTCAGAACTTATTTCGATGATTCTGAATGAAGCTCATTGTAGCCGAATGTCAATTCATCCGGGGAGTACGAAAATGTACAACGATCTGAGACGTCAGTTTTGGTGGCATGGTATGAAACGAGACATTTTCGATTTTGTTTCGAAGTGTTTAATATGTCAATAAGTGAAAGCGGAACATCAAGTGCCTACAGGTTTACTTCAGCCGATCATGATACCTGAATGGAAGTGGGATCGAGTTACGATGGATTTTGTATCTGGGTTACCATTGTCGGCAACTAAGAAAGATGCGATTTGGGTTGTTGTTGATAGACAGACTAAGTCGGCTCATTTTATTCCCGTACGTACGGATTATTCATTGGATAAATTAGCTGAATTGTATGTTTCTCAGATTGTAAGATTACACGGGGTACCTATTTCTATTGTGTCGGATAGAGATCCGAGATTCACCTCGAGATTTTGGAAGAAATTGCAAGAAGCTTTGGGTACCAAGTTGCATTTTAGCACCGCTTTTCATCCCCAGACCGATGGTCAATCCGAGCGGATAATTCAGATACTTGAGGATATGTTGAGATGTTGCATCCTTGAGTTTAGTGGTTCATGGGAGCGGTATTTACCTTTGATTGAATTCGCTTACAACAATAGTTTTCAATCAAGTATTAAGATGGCACCTTACGAGGCTTTGTACGGTCGTAAATGCCGTACACCATTGTTTTGGACCGAGCTCGGTGAAAGTAAAATTTTCAGAGTGGATTTGATTAAAGATGCTGAACAGAAAGTAAAAATAATTCGTGAAAGTCTGAAGGCAGCATCAGATCGTCAGAAGTCGTACGCGGATTTAAAACGAAGAGATATGGAGTATCAGGTGGGAGACAAAGTGTTTCTTAAAGTTTCACCTTGGAAAAAGATATTCAGATTTGGCCGTAAGGGCAAACTGAGTCCGAGGTTCATAGGGCCGTATGAAATATCCGAACGAGTTGGTCCAGTGGCATATAGATTGATTTTACCCCCTGATCTCGAAAAGATTCACAACGTTTTTCATGTTTCAATGCTTCGACGTTACAGATCCGATCCTTCGCACGTAATAAACCCCTCCGAGGTTGAGATTCAAGCCGATATGAGTTATGAAGAAGAACCAATTCGTATCCTATCTAGTGAAGTGAAAGGGTTGAGAAACAAAAGGGTTCCGTTAGTAAAGGTATTATGGCTCAAACACGGGATCGAAGAAGCTACTTGGGAAACCGAGAACTCCATGAAAGAACGATACCCAAACCTATTTACCAGTAAGATTTTCGGGGACGAAAATTTCTTAAGTGGGGGAGAGTTGTGACAGCCCTAAATTGATCCTAGTCGGAAAGCAGTTCGGGACCGCTAAACCGAATCACCGAAGTATTTGAATATGATATTTATTGTCTAAAATGTGTGAATATGAATGTGTGAAAGTTTTAAGCTTCGATTTAGTCGATTGCATGTGAATTCAGCTAATAGGACTTATGTGTGACACTTTTAAAATGTGACAGGTTAATCTATAAGGATCAATTAATGCATGTTATAAGGATGATGGGTTTGCATGTCAAATTTCCAATTATAATGAGTAGTGGCCGGCCATGGATGGGTCATTGATGATAATATGAATTTTCTATTAGCATTATTAGTTTAGAAAATAAAATAGTGAATTAAGAATGATAAAACATGAGGTGAGTGGGAGGAGAAACCAAAGTTGGCTCACCCTTACTCCCCCATTACCGTGACTAGAGAAAGAGGAGGAAGAAAAATCTTTAGGGAAGAAATTCGGCCAAGGTGGATAGCAAGAGGAAGGTAAGTTCAATGCCATTCTTGAAAAAAAAAACTTATGCACCATTTGGATGATTAGTTAAATTCTACCTATTTTATGGTTTGAAGATAGGTTTTGTATGAGTTAAGTTTCGACTAAGGTGGATTTGTGTTGATGTCATTAGCATGCTAAGTGTGAAGCTTTGTAATGATACATGTGATGGTGGATTGATGATTCTTGGATTTTCTTTTTAGCATTTGTGAGTTAGTCATTAAGTTCTTTGCTTAACCCATGGCAAAATTTGAAACGGTGGGGTAGCTAGAGCATTCGGCCATGGTAGAAAATGGAAGAGATATATGGTTGTTGTTTCGTGTTAAATTTAGATGAACGATGGTAGATGAGTGTTTGAACTATACAAATAATCATACGTGAGCATTGGGTGCTAAGGGTAAAGAATCGGCTACCTTATTATGTGCCAAGACCGAATGTGAATTTGGTTATGTTTGAGTAATTTATGTGCTTAAAATTGATGTAGTATAAATTATCATGCCCTTGCCGAATATATATTTGATCAAAGAGGAGTTTGTTATTGAATATTGGTTCGGCTACTAAGCTAGGAAATAATTGTTGGAAACATGGTATCTAAGCACTTATGTAGATATATATATATGGCACTTTAAGTAAAATTGTTCATTTGATAAAGTTGGCTAATAGTTCAAGTAAGGATTACTCTATTTGAGAATGTACATGAATTGAGGGTTGATGTTTAAGTGAGGTAAGTATAGGTATATTCGGCTTGTAGTTTTATAAATGTGATATGAGTGTTTTGTTTTGTAAATGAGTAGTATGTTAAGAATGGTTCTAAAATATATATGGATGCCATGTGATTGTGTTTGATTGGGAAGCAAATTGTTTGATTTAGCTCAAGAGCTTAGAGGATCAAAGTTGGATAAGGGAAAGGAAAAAGTGATCGAATAGCCGTTGAAGTCGCTCGACAACATCCGAGGTAAGTTTTCGAGTAATGGAACTTAGATTATGATTCGATTAGATCATGTTATATAGCGAATCAAAACCATGCTCTTTGTATGTGGCTATTGAGCCGAAAATGGTAATGGTAGATAAGTGCCTTGTGTCTGAGTCCTAGTAATGAAACGAAATAAAAATGTGTTATGATTTGTGGACATATGCGCATGATTATTCGGATGATAACCGGACTAAGATCCGAAGGCATTTGTGCGAGTTGCTATATCCGGGCTATGTCCCGAAGGCATTTATGCTAGTGATTATATCCAGGCTAAGACCCGAAGGCATTTGTGCGAGTTGCTATATCCGGGCTAAGACCCGAAGGCATTTGTACGAGTTGTTATATCTGGCTAAATCCCGAAGATACTTGGGTTTGGAAGTGAGCGATCTTGCTGTAATAATTTCAATTAATACGCTCATAAAATTCCAAACGATAAGGTATGTTTCGTATATGCATCGGAAAGTTCGATTCGTTTTAAATAGTATCCGTTCAATTGATTAACGAATTTTCGGCCTTTAGTTAGGTTTGATACCTTGTGTATGAATATATTGATTGAAGCGTGAAGTAAGTATAATTATGAGAATGTGCATTTATGAAGTTATTCATTTAGCCATATGAATGTTATACCTTAGCCGAATTAATTTCATTATTCAAAACTTACTAAGCATTAAATGCTTATTCCGTTTCTTTGATTCTCTGTTTTATAGATTTTGGTTCGTCAGCTATCAGACTCGGGATTGTCGAAGTCGAAGTCATCCACACTATCAAAGCCCTTTTGGTACTCTTTTAGTTGAACTCTGAAAATGGCATGTATAGGACTGCCCTTTTGTTGTTGGTCATGTACCTTTTGGTATTGTATAAATTTGGATAGCCATGCGAAAATGGCTTATATATCTTGAGCATAGCATTATAATCATTTTGTATATTGTTCATTGAGTGGTATGGAAATTCTTGGTAACGATTAGCCATTGGAATGGTTAATCACGATCATTTTAGTGCTATGTACGACAAATGGCTAGTTGATCCATGGAAAATCATGAAATAGGTATAGTCTACCTTAAAAACAGATGCTGACAGCAGCAGTGATGTGAATTTGAAATTTCACTAAAAATAGTAGGAATGGAATTAAATAGCGAATAAATTATGTAATTGAACCTTGATGAGTCTATTTTCATATGGAAGAAACGAAATAATCATATGAGCCGTATTTTAAGGGATGTTTAAGTTTTTGTGAAACAGGGCCAGAGCGATTTCTGGTTCCCCTGTTCTGACTTTGGAAATTCACTATAAATTAACCAGAGATAATTAGAAGTCATGCCTTATATGTACAAATTCCTCTTCGAGTCTAGTTTCATTAGAAAGAAACGGCATAAGTATTGAAGCCCTGTACAGGGAGATATATAAGTCGCAATGCATGAAGGTCAGAGTAGTCGAACCCTGTAACAGGGGAGACTTTAACTAATAAACTGTACTAATTGCCCTGACCAAAAATTCTAGAAAAAAATTTTCAGGCGGATATATGAGTCTAGTTTTAGGGAAAATTTACGGAATCAGTTTTTGAGTTTTGGAACTCGAGATATGATTTTTAAAGTGACTGTGATGCAGTTAACCAGCTTGTCTAGAAATTTTTAAAATGAACTGTGTATAAATAAGTGAATTAAGTCCGTTAACACCTCGTGTTCGACTCCGGCAACGGTCTCGGGTACGGGGTGTTACAATATTTATCATTAAAAATCAAGTATATGATAGTAGCTTTAAAAGGGCATCTACTTAATTTGTATTGTCATGCTTTTATCATATTAAACATTGAAAAATTAATGAAGATGTTTAAAGAACAATCTCACCTTTTGTGTTGTATTACAGCATTGCCCTTTTTAGCATTTTGCTATGTTTTGTTTTGGTAACTTTGTCTTTTGGTTTTCAAACTTGCATGTCTTTACTAAACACAATGTTAATCTAAGTATATAATATTAACTAATCATATCTTCTCGCTGAATGAGATCTTAGTCAATAGCAAAGTTGAGGCGTTATAACTTTCAAGTCCTACTTAATTTGTATTAATTCTTAAATTATTTATTCAATTCAATGCTTTATATCTTCTCAATATAAGATATAATATTCTTTTGTATAATATAAAGATGTTATCTATTAAATTTATTTAATATTTGATATTTTAAAAGTTTATGAAACCACAGTTGAAATAATAATTTTTTTATTCGTCAGTAGCTCAAGATTTAATTCATTGACATATCATCTCTTCTCCCTCATTTCGTGTTGATCCATAACCGCATGCAACCCCATTAAAGCTAAAGCTCAAACCTTTGAAGCCTTAACAAGAGTTAACCTGCCTATCATGATCGACTCAACCCAAACACCCCACTAGGGTCTAACCAAAGAAAAATACATGGACCTGAAACCTCTCATTGACACATTTCATAACTTCAAGTCAATGCCCAACACATGCATTTCACTAATAACGCAGCACATAGGGGCGAAGCCAGGAAATTTTTTTAAGGGGGGCCAAATAAAATTTTAATTTTTAATAGTCTATATCTTTATAATTTTTAAAGGATTAAATTAAATTTTTATAATTTTAGGGGGGCCAAAGTGCAATTTTACCTTTACTAATTTAAAATTTTAAAATTTTTTAAAGGGCCTAAATAAAAATTTTCTATTTTAAGGGGGCAGGGCCCCTGCCAACCCCCTAGATTCACCTCTGGTAGCACATCAATGCCTTAATGCATACAGTGTGGCCATTGGTTTGAAGCTTGCAAAACCTTAAAAAATAAAAGTACTTCATCAAGAGTTTCAATATGACCACCAACATCAAGAGTGTTAGATAAGTCACCATCATTTTGGTCGTTGGGGGAGAGCACGCAAGTCGATGAATGAGTATTTTAAGAAAGAGGAAGTAATGAGGGTACGGCTAGTTAGCTAATGTTAGTTAGTGAATTAGTTTTAACTAACTTCTATGTAAGTTAAGTTGGTTATATGGTTATCTATACAACTTTCTTGTATCAAGGTTTAATCAATAATATATCATCAACTCTCTTCTCTAATATGGCACCAAAGTTACATTTCTTTCACCAGGCTGTGAAGGTGTAACAACCCATTTTTCAGTGAAATCGGAACAATGGTTTCGGGACCACAAATCTGATCCAAAAATAAAATTTATTTTTATTTTATTACATGGTCCGTAATATGTTAGAAATGTCATGTGAAAATTCTGATAAGAAAATTTTATTGATTATGTGCTTAATTACGAGAAGGACTAAATCGCATAAAATGCAAAAGTTGAATTCTAGTAGCTACAAGGATTAAATAGCTATGGAATTCAAAACTAGAGGTCCTTATATGATAATTAGACCATTAAAGAAAAGTATGTAGATATTTTAGTGACTCATCCATGGAAATTTAGAAAAAGGGTAAGGACTAAATTGGAATTTGAAATAATTTAATTAATTAAAAGATGAAAAAGAAAATATCATCTTATTTACTTATCTTCTTCCCCCAAAAAAATACATGGAAACCTTAGGAGAGAGAGAGGAAACTTTCATAGCTTAATTGGGTAAGTTTCCTTGTCCCGATTTTTAGTAATTTTGCTATTTTTGAAACCGGGATAACTTAATCTATTTATTTGGAGGATCAATTTGAAAATTTATCAAAGTATGGAAATTATTCATGGATGAATATCCTGAAAATTTTAAAATTAAGGTAGAAAATGAAAGGTTGTTGATAGATAAACAACTTTTACAAAGTGATTTTTGATGAAAACATGATTTAGGGACTAAAATGTAAAGTTGTGAAAATTGATGAAAAATTCTGAAATTTATAGAAAATATGTGCTGTAAATTCTATATTGAAATTTTGTTTAGGCTTGGAATAGGGAGTAAATTGCATAAATTTCATTTTCCGAGCCTAAGGACGAAATTAGAATTTACGGAAAAGTTAGGGGCAAAATGGTAATTTTTCCTAGGACGTAAATTGAGTCCAAATGAATATGAAATGTGTGAAATTGATGATTAAAGTTATTTATATAGATTCGGACAACACAAATTTGAAGTTAGATCGAGGAAAAGAAAATGTTTTGGATTAGTAGATTATTTACGCGAACAGGTGTCGAGGTAAATTCGTGTAACTTAATCGAGCATGTAAATATGTTAACTTGAATGTTATGATTTATATTTATGTGAATATTATAAATGTATGAAATGATTACATGTTCGAAAATGTTGGAAAAAGGGTAAAGTCTCGTTTGAATATTGAATTTCGATGGATAAATATGTTTGCCTTATAAAATGAGGTCCTGCATTTGTTGCTGATGGGATTTAGCTCAGACGATCCTATTGATCTCTTTATAGAAAGGATTTAGTCCGAACAGGTAATTCTAATATAATCTTTCTCGAGCATATGTTACAATTAGGATTTAGCCTGGACTGGTAATCCTAATTGAGCTCTTCTGAGCATACGTTACATAAAATATTTAGCCTGAACTGGTAATCCTGTAATACGATAGGTGGCTCAAGAGTGTGTTCTTTGATTAAATGCCCTAATGGGTACTCTTGAATAAGAATTGATGGGTTATTGAATTGTACACCTTGAGTG
Organism: Gossypium hirsutum; assembly: GCF_007990345.1. NCBI lineage: Eukaryota > Viridiplantae > Streptophyta > Magnoliopsida > Malvales > Malvaceae > Gossypium > Gossypium hirsutum. Next base: position 31,077,940 of record NC_053429.1, on the reverse strand, counting down.
TACTACTTGAGTATCCATTGGAATTCCAATAATTCAACGGAAAAAACTCTTGGCATGATGAGGGAATTATGAGATGAAATGAAAATGTCTTGAAAGAATATTGCATGATGAGCTCATCTATGTTTTACTTGATGTATATGAAAATTTTGTGACTACCATGTTTGATTGAATGCATGTGTTTAGGCAATTTTGCCAAGTTGATGGAAAACATGATATTGTATGCTTAGATTTAATAAACAAGATTGGCAAGTTAGTTTCCGTTATATGAACTTACTGAGCATGAAATGCTTACTAGGTTTTATTTTCCCTGTTTTATAGTGCTCGGAAGCTCGCGAAGGTTGGAGATCATTGGAGCATCATCACACTATCCACTAGCTTATTTTGGGTATATATAGTAAAATCATTTTGGTATAATGGCATGTATAAGCTAACTTGGTCATAGATGGCTTCAGTATGTGGTTTGTAACCTAGCCACTGGAATGGCTAGTAATGATTGTTTTTGATATACTTGTAATGTCATACTATGGTAGCTACATGTATGTTAAGTAGTTGATCAAATTATGCCTAACATATGGAATATACCGAGATAAGATTATGAACATGTATGCATGTAATGATATGCCATATTGAATGATAGAGTTGCTTAGTTTGAATGCTTGAAATGGTTGGTATTTGGATGTGAGTTTAACTACAGGTCATTGGTGAGATTTTGGGTGAGAAATGAAGCTGGAAATGACTTTATTTGTCCACATGGGCAGACACACGGGTGTGTGCCTAGACCGTGTGTGACACATGGCCTGGGGCGTGTGGTTAGGCCGTATGAGCCTTGCACCTTAAATTTGAAAAAACAGAATGCTCAGAATTGAGCACACTGGTAGAGACACGGGCATATGTCTCAGCCGTGTGTGCTACACAGCCTAGAACACGGGTGTGTGTCTTGGCCGTGTGAAACCTGCACCTAATTTCGAAGAAAATTAATTAACCACACGGCCTAGCGCACGGACGTGTGGCAAGGCCGTATACACAAGTCAAAGAGTTACACGGGGTCGAACACGGCCTGTAGCTCGGGCGTGTGAGCCTTGTAACTTAGAAATTTTTTGTAAATTCATGAAAAGTTCTTAGAGTTTCCGATTAAGTCCTGACTTGATTCTAATGCTCATATTGGGCCTCGAGGGTCCATTTAAGGGATGATATGAATACTCTCAGTTAATGAATAGTAATTTACGTGAATTATCTAAAAAATGTTCTAAAAGTTCTGGTAATGCTCTATAACCCTGTTCTAGCGACGGATACAAGTTAAGGGGTGTTACAAAAGGTACTTGCTTGGCAATTAGCAATGGATATAGAAATTCGCACTTTGAAAAATCAATATACTTGGATTGTTGTGCCTTTCCCAAAAGGCAAGCATCTTATTGGCAGATTTAAAGCAAGATTAGTAACACAAGGATTTACTTAAAAGGAGGGTGTTGATTGCATGGAAACTTTCTCTCTTGTTGCAAAGATGGTTTCTTTTAAGTGTTTTTTAGCTTTGGTAGTTGTGCATGATTGACACTTACTTTAGCTCAACATTGATAATGCTTTCCTTAATGGAATGTTGGATGACGAGGTCTACATGAAACTTCCTCTAAGTCTTGCATGTAAATTCTAGAAATCGCTCTATGGCCTTAAACAAGGCTCATAACAATGGTTTGATACTCTTTCTATTTTCATTTTACAACTTGGTTTTCATCAATCTCTCTGAATCCACTCTCTTTACCAAAGGCTCATGCAAGTATTTTTTTTTTGCTCTATTAATTTATGTCAATGATATTATTTTAGTTGGAAAAGATTTCTCTTTATTAACTATTGTTAAAACTTTTCTTCAACAATATTTTATGCTAAAAGATCTTGGTTCTTTAAAGTTTTTCCTTGGTTTTGAAGTTACCTGTAATTCTTCTGGTATTTCTTTATCTCAGAGGCATAAAACTTTGCAATTACTTGAATATACTAGACTTCTTAAAGCAAAACCTATGGATTTGCCTATGGTTCCTTCATTTAAGTTGTCTAAGGATATTGGAGACCGTTTGCCTAACCCCACAAGGTACAAGAGATTGGTGGGCTGGCTCCTTTACCTCACCAATATGAGGCCTGATATTACCTTTGTTGTTTACTGTCTAAGTCAATTTGTCTCTGATCCTTATACTTATCATCTCAAAATAGTGTATCATCTTCTTGCTTACCTCAAGCAATGTAACATTTAGCTTAATAAGAATGCAAAATTATTTTAAGAATAAGGAAATACCCAATGGTTAAAAGACAAATGAGAAAGTATGGTAATTAGATTAAGGTTCCAAGTTTGATTCCCTTTCCTTGCAAAATAATTTAATTTTGCAAAAGTCCCTCTTTTTCCTTTATGTGTGTCGTCCATACCACTTTTAATTAATTTGATCAGCCTTTAATTAGATTCCTCCTTCCTAGCCGCCCCTTCCTCTTCTCTTCAATTTTCTTTTCTTTTCTTTTCCCTTTGTTGTCGCTGCCCAAACCACCAAGAATCGCCATATCTTTTTCATTTCTTTTGCAATGGTTTATTGCACTATTCTCCTCTCATTGTTTCTATCATTTTTCCTTATTTTTCTAGCCATAAATCTGAAATCTTTGACCTCCAATAATGATCTCCATTGCTGCCCAAGAAGCTTCATTCTCGCCCCTTCCTTCTAGTTTGTGTAAGTGTCTATTTTTTTAGTTTTCTTGATGAATCTTTCAAGAGAACCCCCAAATTTATGGATCTTGAATTGGAGTGGTTTTTAATTATTTTATGCATATTTTTTCAGCCTTCAAAAATGATTTTAATTGACTTTTTAAATCAGCCCATATTTGCTACCGTTAGTGGTGGTGTGTCGCACTTGGAGGAACCAAACGAGGGTTGCTTTTTCTTTAATTTTTCCCACATATTTTCAAAACTAAAGAATCCCTCCTAATTATCCTTTAATAATGTGTGATTTAGGAAAATTAAATCTTGATAATTCAATGACTCATATTTGACAATTCGGGAAGCATAAGTGTGGTTAATTGTGAATTAGTGCATAGTTTCAACTTAATTGTTGGGGAAATTGATAATTGATTGGATTAAATAATTTCATGATTTTATAGCTACTTATATTTCAATATTTAATGGTGTTAGGTTCCAACCCAAATGCCCCAAACCAACAGTGAAGTCATTCGACGTTCACGCGTACATTTCACATAAACCAGTGTAATGAACCTAGCTAATTGAGATCTGAAATATCATTATGGTTATGCTGATTGGTTTGAACCCATAAAAGGGTGTTTTATGGTTTTTTAAGAGATATATTAATTTTATAAAATATTGATTTTTAATTTAGGCTTGATTTAAGGTCTTAAGGAGAAACCGCAGGTTTCACCAATGTGCTGCAGTAGTGCGAAAAATAAGGTGTGGGTCCTAACTTGTTAACTTGAATATTTCAATAATATTATAAATTATCTAAGTGTGGATTAAGCTTGTTGGTTGGGCTTAGTTTAATGTCTAAGTGAATGTGTTAAAGTGGCTAAATCAGGTACGTTACTGTCCCTAACTAAATGACATGTTTGCAAAATTGTATGGTTGACTGTATAGTTGATTGTTTGGTACTGATATGAAAGACTTGTTTATGTAATGTGTGATTGATTGTATGTATAACATGTATTATTTTGGAAATAAATATTGAATGCGAAATCTTATTAGGAAAAATTCCATGAAAAGTATTGAATGGAAAAAAAAATTGTTATACATACACTGGAAATATTTTCCTAAAGTGTTAACGAATGATGATATGATAAAATGTCACCGTATTGATGGTGAAATTGAATGCTTGATATGTGAACATTATAACATCTAAACTATGTTTCTAAAAGAAAATGTATGAAACGTACATTTGATTAAAATATTGTATGAAATATCGCATCTGCATGGGGTAGGATATTGTGGTTGATGGAGGAGTTCTGTGGAGTAATGGGGACATATTAAGTTCTCATATTTATGTAGTCAGTGCACTGTACGGGGAGTACTGTGGAGATTGGCAATTTTATCACATTTTATGTAAAATGGAAAAATATTTGTACTATGTTTATATGGTGGTTTAACCACAACGAGCTTTGATCGCGTTTGGAGTTTGGTAAACGAGTTATGGGGAACACGTGGTGTGTAGTAGGTGGTTGGGGTAGGAAATTATTTTTGCATTATGTTTCATTCATGACTCATTCTAATCTGATATTGTTGCTATGATTATGTTACATGGATTCTTGTGTGATTGATATTAAACGTATGTTAACTGTACTTATTGATGAGACTCACACTGAGCTAGTTAGCTCACTCTATAATGGATAACCTTCTTAGGTAATGATTGAGACTAGGGTTGAACATGGCATGTGGACGTACGACGAACTTCAGACTTAGTTTATATCTTATGTAAAGTTCCTTAAACTTTCTTGGTTTTTGGACTGTAAAGCTATTTGAACTGTGGTTTGGGTTTATTTCTGTTTTGGGGGTTTTCATGCATGCATAATTTACATACTTTAAATTAATTTATAAGTATATTCTAAAATTAGATTGAGCATGTTACTTGGTTTAATAAATAATCAGATTTTTAATCGGTTTTCCACTGCAACTAAATTTAATAGGGTTTTCCAAAAGCAATGACAAGCAATGTGTTTTTATTAAAACCATACCAATGTTACTAAAAATTCACTTAATAAAAGTTGAAATTATTATATGAACATTTTCCCAAAAGAAGAAAGGTAACCACAACTTTATTTAAAAGATAGTGTATTTGAGGTTTTCAATCGGCGATAGGGTAGATTCATAGTTTAGGTGTCTAATGTGACCTTCATGATTCAGCCATAATGTTTATACCTAGTTTGGGAGGTTACATTTAGTGATATCAGAGTCAAGTTCAAAACCTCAGACTGAATTTTTATTCTTTTCAAAAATGAGTCTGCATGCATGTATCCATAAAAAGGGAAATTTTTGGGAAAACCAAACCATATTATTTTGAAAAGTATTTCTTTCATTGAACAGCGAAGTCCGAAGGTCCGATGCCATGCCCATAGAAATAGTATTACAACTTTAGAAAGACACTAGAGACTATTGCATAAAATTTTAAATGAAAGAACTTAGTTAAAAGTGCGATAAAAGATTATACAAGAATACTAAAGATAATCTTACTTGTAAATTATATATTCCAAAAAACATCGAAATGAATACCCGTGGTATGATATTTTGTGCTAGGCGAGGCCGTAAAGGGAGACCTCCAATGGCTCTGGCTAAGTCAACTGCGTCTCAAGAGCCTGCGCAGAATAACCGAATGAGGCTATTAGTGAACCCACCACTGAGGGTGGGACTAAGGATAATTGGGACTATAATAATAACAATGAATATGATGAGGATGATCTAGTGACACAAGCTTTTTAAGGGTTTTACACAAGGTCGTTAGGCCCCTGATTAGTGGTGTTAGTCATGAGACGATTGGTGAGAGGCTTCGCTCTAGTGGGGTAGAGTTGTTCAGGGGTATTGCTGGAACTACCCTTATAGTGGCTGAGCACTGGATGGAGGCCATTGAACGTATATTGGATGATTTGGACTACACTCCTGAGTAAAAACTTAAGGGGACTATGTTTTTATTGAGGGATGAAGCATACAAGTGGTGGCAATCAGTGGTTAGGGGTACGCTGCTAGAGCATATTGATTGGGCCTATTTTTAGGATGCCTTTCAGGGTAAGTTTATAGGTCCTCGCTATATGGAGGCTCAATGATTGAAATTTATTGAGTTGAAACATGGTGATATGACTATTTTTGAGTGGGAGGCAAAATTTTTGAAGTTAAGCTGCTATGCACCTAGTATGGTGGTGTCTGAACACAAAGAGTTTTCATCTTCTAGAAGGTCATAGGTATGACTTTAAGGTTCAGCTAGCTCCAAATCAAGAGCGTGTATTTGAGGCTTTGGTCAAGAAGACCAAAATGGGAAATAGATAGTCAACCTAAAAGAAAAATGGACTCTACTGGCCCAAATCTGCGTCCTGTTAAGCGGGCCAGAGAGGCTAGGCAACCACAGAATAGGGAAGTAGTGGGCCTTGAAGAAGGGCAGATTCAAGTATGTCAACATTGTGAGAAGCGTCATTCGAGTGAGTGTTGGAGAAGAACTGGTGCTTGTTTGGCTTGTGGCTCGATAGAGCACAAGATTAAGGGTTGTCCTCGCTGGAATGATTAGATGTAAGCACCGATTTGGAATCAGGGCCCAGTTAGGGGTCAAAATCAAAGGGCCAATCAAGTTTCTCAAAAAGGTCGTAACCATAACAGAAATGGTAATGGTAATTAGGGACAGAGACCACCGGCTCAAGGTATAAATCAAGCTAAAGCTAGGCAACTTACCTTGGTATATATGGCTAAAAGGATAGAAATGCGATTGACGTCATAGTAGGTACTTTCACTATCTATTTGGTGTCTTATTTTACATTGATTGATATAGGATCTACCTATTCTAACAAACCATTTTTCAGTGAAATCGGAACAGTGGTTTCAGGACCACAAATCCGACCTAAAAACATTATTTATTTTTATTTCATTATATGGTCTATAATATAATAGGCATGTCATGTGAAATTTTTGAAACGAAAATTTTATCGATTAAGTGCTTAATTACGAGAAGGACTAAATCGTATAAAATGTAAAAGTTGAATTCTAGTAGCTATAAGGATCAAATAGCAATGGAATTCAAAACTTAAGGTCTTTATATGGTAATTAGACCATTAAGAAAAGTACGTAGATTTTTCTTGGTGACTCATCCATGAAATGATAGAAAAATGGCAAGGACTAAATTGGAAATACCAAAATACTTAATTAATTAAAAGATGATAAAAGAAAATATCATCTTATTATTGTCATCTTCAACCTAAAATTTTATGGAAACCCTAGGAGAGAGAGAGAGAGAGAGAGAGAGAGAGAGAGAGGAAACTTTCAAGGCTTAATTGGGTAAGTTCTCTTGTCCTATTTTTAGTAATTTTGGTACTTTTGAAACCAGGATAGCTTAATCTCTCTATTTGAGGGATTAATTTGAAAAGTTATCAAGGTATGAAAATGGGTTATGGATGTATTATGCTGGAAATTAGAAATTTATGGTAGGAAATGAAAGATTATTGATAGATAAACAACTTTTGCAAAGTGATTTTTGATGAAAACTTGAATTAGGGACTAAAATGTAAACTTGTGAAATTGAAGGAAAAATTCCAAAATTTTATGTATACATGTGCTGTAAATTTTGTAAGGGGGTTTTGGTTAGGCTTGGAATAGGGATTAATTTGCACAAGTTTTATTTTCCGGGCCTAGGGACAAAATCAAAATTTATGGAAAAGTTAAGGGTAAAATGGTAATTTTTCCTAGGACGTAAATTGAGTCCATTTAAATATGAAATGCATGAAATTGATGGTTAAATTCATTTATATAGATCTGGACAACACTAATTCGAGGTTAAATCGAGGAAAAGAAAAAATTTCGGATTAGTAAACTTTTACGCGAACAAGTGTCGAGGTAAGTTCGTGTAACTTAATGCAGCATGTAAATATATTTAATGGAATGTTGTGTTGTATGGAATGTGATTTATATCGATGTACATTACTTGAGTGCTATAATGAGAAACTTAATACATGCTTGAAATGGTGATAAAGGGTTAAGTCTCAATTGAATGTTGAATTCCGATGATTGTATGCGCTTTCCCGAAACAAATAGGGTCTTGCATTTGTTGCGGACGGGATTTAGCTCGGACGAGTAATCCTAATGACCTTGTCATAGAAAGGGTTTAGCTAGGATGGGTAATCTCGATACATTACCTCTCGAGCATACGTTATGATTAAGGTTTAGCTTGAACTGGTAACCCTAATTGAGCTCTTTTGAGCATACGCTATATTAAGGATTTAGCCTGGACTTGTAATCCTGTTATATGACAAGTAACTTAAGAGTGTGTTCCTTGGTTAAGTACCTTAAGGGGTAACTTCGAAAAGAATTGACGGATTAATAAATCGTACACTTCAAGTGTACTATTTGAGCCTTCATCAGAATTTCAATGATTTAATGGATATCAAACTCTTAACATGGCATGAAAATCTTGAGATGATATAATAATGACTTGAAATAATATTGCTTAATGAGCTTATCTATTCTTACTTGATGTGTATGGAAACTTTGTGACTAACATGTTTGATTGGATGTATGTGATTAGGCAAATTAGCCAAATGGATGGAAACATAACATTGTATGCCTAGATTTTAATAAACAAGATTGGTAAGTTTAGTTTCCGTTATACGAAATTACTAAGCATGTAATGCTTACCCCATTTTATTTTCCTTGTTTTATAGTGTTCGAAAGCTCGTGAAGGTTGGAAGATCATCGGAGCATCGTCACACTATCAACTAGCATTTTGGGTATACTTAGTAACTTAAGAGTGTGTTCCTTGGTTAAGTACCTTAAGGGGTAACTTCGAAAAGAATTGACGGATTAATAAATCGTACACTTCAAGTGTACTATTTGAGCCTTCATCAGAATTTCAATGATTTAATGGATATCAAACTCTTAACATGGCATGAAAATCTTGAGATGATATAATAATGACTTGAAATAATATTGCTTAATGAGCTTATCTATTCTTACTTGATGTGTATGGAAACTTTGTGACTAACATGTTTGATTGGATGTATGTGATTAGGCAAATTAGCCAAATGGATGGAAACATAACATTGTATGCCTAGATTTTAATAAACAAGATTGGTAAGTTTAGTTTCCGTTATACGAAATTACTAAGCATGTAATGCTTACCCCATTTTATTTTCCTTGTTTTATAGTGTTCGAAAGCTCGTGAAGGTTGGAAGATCATCGGAGCATCGTCACACTATCAACTAGCATTTTGGGTATACTTAGTAAAATCATTTTGGTATAATGGCATGTATAGGAAAACTTGGCCAATAGTGGCTTGAAAATGTCATTTTGTAACCTAGCCATTGGAATGGCCAGTAATAGTTCATTTTGGTATGTTTAAATAGATTATTATGATATACATATACACATGTGTTATGTCATGAATATGTGATCAATGTTATGGATGCCTAAATTAATCCAAGGTAAGTTATAAACACTTGTGCTTCCAATGATATGTCATGTTAAATGATGAAACTGCCTATTTTGAATGCTTGGAATGGTTGGTATTGGTTGTCTGTTCCAAGTGCAAGTCATGGGTGAAATTTTTGGTGAGAAATGAAGCTAAAAACAACTTCATTTTGTCCACACAGCCTGGTGACATGGCCATGTGGTTAGGCCGTGTGTCCCATGCACCTTAATTTTGAGAAAAAAATACTCAGAATTGGGCACACGGGCAGGGACATAGGCGTGTGTCTCAGCCATGTGTGCCACATGGACGTGTGTCTTGGTCGTATGAAACCTATAATTTTGAATTAAATTAATTAACCACACAGCCTAGCACATGGGCGTATGGCATGGTAGTGTGTGCAAGTGAGAGAGTTACACGTGGTCAAACACACCCTCCAACACGAGCGTGTCCCAATGTCACATGGGCGTGTCCCTTAGACCACACGGGCGTGTGAGCCCTACACCTTAGAAAAATTTTGTAAATTTGCAAAAAATTCTTAGAGGTCTTGATTAAGTCCCGATTCAATTCTAATGCTCGTATCGGGCCTCGAGGGCCCCTATCAAGGGACATTATGGATATCTCGGTAAATGAATAGTAATTTATGTTTAATGGAAAAATATTTTGAATGTTTTAGTAATGCTCCGAAACCCTGTTTCGACGACGGGTACAGGTTATGGGTGTTACACCTATTCTTATATTGCTTGTGATATGGCTGTAAAACTAGGAATTGGGATAGAGAAAATTGAAAACACTATTACTGTAGTCAGCCCTTTAAGATCATCTGTACTTATGAATAAAATTTATAGGAGATGCCCTTTAGAAATACAAAGAGAGATTTTTCCCACCGACTTAATGGAATTTCCTTTCAATGAATTTGATCTAATTCTGGGGATGTACTGGTTGGTTAAGCACCAAGTCCTTTTGGATTATGCACCGAATAGGGTAACTTTGGTGACTGAGTCTAGAAAGGAAATTGTTATGGTTGCGGAATATCGAAATTAGTTATCCAATGTGGTATCTACTATAGTAGTAGAGAACATGGTATGGAAAAGGTGTAAAGCGTTTCTGGCTTATGTCTAAGATGCAAGCATTGTTGATTCTTCTATTGGTAGCATTCGTATAGCAAAGGAATTTTCTGATATTTTTCTCAAGGAACTATCACGGTTGCCTTTAGATCGAGAAGTGGAGTTCGATATTAAATTGTTTTCAAGAACGGAATTAGTGTCCATTGCTCCTTACTACATGGCACCTAAAGAGCTTAAAGAATTGAAGGTATAGTTCAAGAACTGTTGGATAGGGTTTTCATTAGACCCGATGTTTCATCGTGGGGCGCACCAGTTTTGTTTATAAAGAAAAAAATGGTACACTTCGGTTATGCATTGATTGTAGACATCTGAACAAGCTAACTATAAAGAATAAGCATCCTCTACCAAGAATTGACGACTTATTCGATCAGTTCAGAGGTGCAATTCTAACTTCACGATACATTTCTCAGTGGTTTCCAATCAACAGCTGTAGAAATCTTGCTCGGATCAAGTTATATGCCTTCAGCTGAAACAATATGTCCCAAAAATCTAACTTCACGAAGCCAAAACTCACATTTGCTGAATTTAGTGAACAGTTGCTTATCTCTCAGAGTTTGTAATACAATCCTCAAATGCTCAGCATACTCTGACTCATCTCATGAATAGATCAGAATGTCGTCAATGAATACACCCATAAATTTGTCTAAATATGGTCTAAAGATTCGATTCATCAAATCCATAAAAACAGCAGGAGCATTAGTTAATCCAAAATGCATAACAAGAAATTCATAATACCTGTACCTCATTTTGAATGTAGTTTTCGGCATATCCGAATTTTTAACTCACAACTGATAGTAGCCAGATCTAAAATCAATCTTCGAGAACACTATTTCCCCTTTCAGCTGATCAAACAAATCATCGATTTGCGGCAAAGGATACTTGGTTACTATCGTAACCTTGTTGAGCTGATAATCAATACAAAGTCTCATTAATCTATCTTCCTTCTTTACGAACAACACTGGTACACCCTCGGGCAAAAAACTAGGTCATGTGAAACCTCTATCCGTTAACTCTTACACTGAGCTTTCAACTCTTTCAACTTTGTCGGAGCAATTCTGTACGGAGTTATAGATATCGATGACGTTCTCGGTACTAATTCAATAGTAAACTCAACTTTTCTGATCGGTGGTAACCCCGGTAACTCTTCTGGAAATACATTCAGATACTCACAGACTACTGACACTGATTCAATATTCGATTCAGACACTTTCATATCAAGTGTATAAGCAAGATAAGCTTCACAACCTTTTTTCACACATCTCTGAGCTGACATAGACGAAATCACCACAGGCAATTCACTTGACTCATCTGATTCAATTCGAAGAATTTCACTGTTCTGGCATTTCAATTCAATTGTCTTTCATTTACAATTCACAACGGCATCATGTAACGTCGACCAATCCATACCCAGAATTACATCAAACTCATCAAACAGTAAAAGCATCAGATTTTTCAGAAAACAGTAACCCCAATTCATCAAAGGACAACTCTTGCAAACTTTATCTACTAGGACATGCTTGTCTAAGGGGTTCGATACTTTTATCACAAATTTAGTAGACTCAACAGGCAAACTCTTACTAGACACCAAATTCATACAAATATATGAATGAGTCGATCCAGGATCAATTAATGCATCTACATTAGTATCATAGAGAGAAAATGTACCGGTAATAACATCAGGTGATGACGCATCTTCGCGAGCGCGAATAGCGTAAGCTCTAGCAGGTGCTCTGGCCTCGGATCTCACAGTGAAGTCATTTGTCATTCCTTTACTACTAGTCATATTCCCCTCATTTCTTGGTGGCCTCCCTCTAGTGGCAGGTTTGTTTGATCTTGCATTCTGGAACTTATCTTTCTTGGCTAACTAAGGGCAATATCTAATGAAATGATCTTGCAAGCCACATTTAAAATAGCTTCTATTATTCATCCAACACTCACAAAAATGTCGTCGACCACACTGTTGACACTCAGGCTTATTATTTCTCACGCTGCCAACATTCAATATTGATGTAGCTTGTGTTTTAGGACTTGAATATTGCTTTCCTCAATCTCTGTTTGGATATTTGATTGAAGAATTTGAACGAGTATACGAATCCCGTGATTTCTTTGATGAGGATTGATATGGCCTATTCATCGATCTTTTTCTCGAATATCTAGCCTCGAAATCTGCTTTTCTCTTTTCTTTGCCAAGTTCTTCGGCTTTACATGCTCTGCCAACTAGCACCACAAATTCTTTCAACCCTAGAATCCCGATAAGAAATCTGATATCCTCATTCAATCCATCTTCAAACCTTTTGCACATAATGGCCTCAATTGAAACACACTCCCGAGCATACTTACTGAGTCTAACGAATTCTCGCATGTATTCAGTCACAAATATATGGCTCTGTTTCATCTCCAAAAACACTTTACGTTTCTGATCAATAAACCATTGGCTGATGTATTTCTTCTTGAATTCAGCTTGAAAGAATTCCCAGGTAACTCTTTCTCTCGATACCACAGACACCAAAGTATTCCACCATTGATACGCAGTGTCACTCAGAAGTGATACGACACATTTTAAACACTTTGCCAAAGTGCAAAAAATCTTATCAAATACTCTAATAGTGTTTTTGTAACACCCCCTACCCGTGTCCAACGTTGAGACAGGAAACGAGGCATTATCGGACTTAAACGTAAATGATCATGCAATCTGAGCCATAAAATTTTGTTCCAAATTAAAACCAATTGAATATATTCATAGTGTTCCTATTACGAGTCTATAAGGACCATAACATGCATTTAAAATGGTCTGGGACTAAACCGAGAACTTTGGAAAGTTCTGGAAAAACTTAGAAATTTTTCTCATAAAACAGGGGCACACGCCCGTGTGGACACAAGGGCACGCCCGTGTCCTTAGGCTGTGTAACTCTCTGTTTATGACGTCAGCACACAATTTGAACCGCACGGCCAGGCCACATGCCCATGTCACTAGGCCATGTCCCTCACACGGATGAGACACACTATCGTATCTTAGCACGTGTGGCCAACACTTAGGCTATTTTCCAAGCCTTCATGTTACCCACAATCCCTTACATCTATATACACGTCATAATCATAACTCATAGCAACATTTTAATGATTAAAACACTCTTTATTAAGACACAACATGACATTTTCAAGGCAGCATACACGTTTTACATATCCTCACATTATACCGATTCTAGGCATTCCAAATCTCATTTATTTGACCAAGTCAAATACTTTACCACTTATTCTCTTATACCATGATTATCAACTTATCCATCCAGCATTCACGTTCAAGGCATTATTATCTTACTTGCCCTATTATACATTAACCATGGTCATGACCATTTTGAATGGTCATGAAGCATTCATCACACATGCATGTCACAACACCAATCATGCATGGCCAACCATCATGCTCACATCATTTCATCACAAACATTACAATATAGCATGGATAGATAGATTTACAAACCACTCAATATGAGCCATACCTTATGGCCATATACAAATAAATCAAAATAAGCCAATACATTTGGCCAAATCATAGAACACATATCATAAAAACTAATTCCTATACATGCCACTCACTTGAAACTTCTCAACCTATATATCAATATCCCAATGTGATAGCTTGGTAGTGTGATGTTGCGTCCGACTTTCTCCAACCCTGAGCTGAGCTGAAAACACTAAAAGAAATGGAAAGGAGGGAGTAAGCTTTACGCTTAGTAAGCTTGCATGAAAATAATAAGGAATTAATATGCTATTTCAATTTCTCTCTATTTATTAAAATCTAGTCAAGCTATTTTCTTGAGTCACAGTCACTAAATCATTTATATTTAGAGATACGGAGCTCCAAATTAAGATCTGTTAATTTTCCTAGAAACTAGACTCACATATATTTCTAAAATAAAATTTTCAAAATTTTTGGTCTAGCCAATAAGTACAGTTTATTCTTTAAATTCTCCCCTATTTCGCTGTCCAATAGTTCTGACCTCTCTTCACTAAAACTTAATTATATCTTAGTACGGGATTTGGATAATATTATTGTCTATTTATATTGAAAATAGACTCATTAAGGACTTAGTAATATGAATTCTAACCCATAATTATTTTTTTACAATTTATAGTGATTTTCCCAATTCAGAATAGGGGATTCCGAACTCATTCTGAATCTATCTCACAAGAATTTGAATATCTCATAATATTAAATTCTTTTTCTTATACAGTTTATTCTATGTGAAACTGGCTCAATAAGCTTTCATTTCATATTTAATTCAGTATTTAATTCGACTTTCACAATTTTTGGTGGATTTTCAAAATCAGACTATTGCTGCAGTCCAAACAGTTTTAGAGCAACAAAATAATTTTCATCATAAGATTGCCATAAAAATATTATTCTCATATGTATCATTCATCTATTTGCATTCTTACCACAAGTCCATTTCATTTCACATGTCAAACACATGTTCATGGGTTTCGAGTACGTACCTGTGCTATTTCTTAGCACAACCACTCATCCAAACATGACAATCATATGCATCATACTAGTATCATCTAAGCATAGATGAGTTTATCATTTCAAGAATTTCCATTTCTATTTCTCATGTTAATCCTGTTGAATTTCTCGGAGATCTCGATGGATAGCCCATTTACTGTCAATTCATACAGGTGATCATCTCAATACGCACTCCCGTGAACCTTACATCTTATGGCGGGATTACCAGTCCAGGCTAAATCCTCCATAGAATAAATTCATAGAGCAATGTCGGGATTACCAGTCCAGGCTAAATCCCTTTCAACAACAATTGCTCTCATAAGATCAGATCTAAATTGCCAGTCCAGGCTAAATTCAGTCCTCAATCAAATTACCTGTCCGGGCTAAATCCATAATGCCCACATATTTTTTGGGAGGCTCGATTATTCAAGGAACACCCGTCCGAGCTAGATCCTTTCTATACTGAGATCTATGGATTACCCGTCCGGCTAAATCCTTTACTGCAACACATACAGGATCTCATATCATGTAAGAAATGATATATCCATCGAATATCCCTTTTTATTCAACTAGGACACTTTATCAACTTTTCATCAGTATAACCTTTCCCATGGATTACTTCACAATGTCTATCAACATTATAATTCATGCATGAATACACATTTTATGTTTATTTGAGCATTAATCCATACAATAAAAATAACATATCACCTAGTTTTAATACGAACTTATTCATTTCATTTAAAATGTCAATTTCCATCAAATTTCCATTAACATCAAATTCAACACAATCATAGTAAGATATATTTCATGTATAACAATAATAACATGAATAGTATGCTTATTAAATCACGCGAACTTACCTCGAATATAGAAACGATAAAATTACCATTTTAGTCCAAAACTTGTATTTTCCCGATTTAAGCCCGAATCTCGATTTCCTTTATCTATCATTTCAAATATAGCCTATTTAGGACTCAGATTATTCAAATTGACCCAAAAATGATATTTTTAAAATTTCTAATTTTGCCCCTAAACTTTCATATATTTACAATTTAGTCCCTTGGCTCGTAAAATGGAACGTGTTCAATTTTTTGATTACCCAAGCCAAGCCGAACCATATTCAAGCTTATGCCAGCCACATTTCTCATTAAAATAGATTTCTAATTACCTATTTTACACCTTTTTCAATTTAGTCCTTTTTAGGCTTTTTCATGAAAAATCACTTAGTAAAAGGTGTTAAATACACTCCAATCTTTCATATTTTACCATTAAACATCAAAATACTAGCATTTCATGCATGGGTAAATTTTTAAGCATAAACCCTAGCTAAAAATAATGGTAGAAATGAGTAGAGCATGTTACCAAGATTTTTAAAATGCATAAAACATTAAAAACGGGGCTCGGGATCACTTATTATTGAGCTTAGAAGCTTGGAAACCCTAGCCATGACTCCCCTCTTGATTCACACGGCTATAGGAGGAAAATGGCCATATTTGGCTTTTAATTTTTGTCTTTTAATTCATTTTACCCCTAAATGACCAAAATGCCCTTTTTTACCATTCTTTCAAAGTTTACCCTTCCAAGCCCATTTTTGTCCAATTTTTTAGGACTTGGTCAAATACTCTTTAATACCTCTAATTAATAATCTAATTCAATTTCATGCAAATTGCTTCTAGAACACAAGTTTTACAAATTATTTGATTTAGTTCTTAAAGTCTAATTAAGCACTTTTCACATAAAATTTCCTCATGAAATTTTCACACAAGCATAGAGACATATCATAGACCTTATAATAATCATAAAATGATTATTACTATCTCAGATTTGTGGTCTCAAAATCATTGTTCCGACTAGGCCCTAATTCTGGATGTTACAGTTTTCATGTAACGCCCCAAGTTTTGAAAATGTGTTTTTGTGCTTGAGTGACACAATTGTGTATCTGATTCAATGGTTAAGTGTTCTGGGTGTGTGTATGAGGTCTAAAGTTCAAGCCTTGCTTCTGGAAAAATTTGGTTTTTTCTTGAAATAAGCCTTAACTTCTAATCAGCGGGCTTATATTAAATTATTTGTAATTTTATATCAGAATGGGCCTGCTGGTTTGCTGGTTAAGGTGTGTGTTAGAGTGTGGGAGGTCTGGAGTTCAAATCACTATGTAAACAAGGGAATTTATTTTTACCTCGGTTGACTGGGAGTGTTTGAGTGGAGTTGAAATTCTGATGATGGTGGAAGTGGTGGGCAGTTTGGGGAGATTGAGGGGTAGTGGGAGTGTTTTGTGGGATTGAGAAGTAATCTAAGGGATTTGGGGGGCTATTTGCACATCAAGATTTTATTTTATTTTTATCTTTCTTTTTCCCAAAAATCTGTTTCTTTTCTAACGTTTTGCACTCCCCAATACCTTGCCAAAATTTCAATTGTATTTTTCCCTCTTTTCCCTTCTTTCGTATTTCTATCCATCTTGTTCTTTTGCAAAATGATTTGCACTACTATAGATTCAGTAAGTCCTCTTTTCTTTTCCGTTGTAACCGTGTAACAACTTAGCAAGAATCTAATTTTCTACAATTGATGGTGTAGGAGAAGACTTTAGGCAATAAGTTTCATTCCGGTTATTTGTAGCGTTGGTAACGTAGGTTTTTGTGGGCGGTAAGTCACATTTCTATTAAGTTATCATTTTCGAATTCGCTTGTTAATCCACTAAATCGGTGATAGATACTGTGGTTTTAGGTTGCAAAAGTCTCGGGTGTATTTCTTCGGTGAATCGATATCAGGTGTGTACCCAAAAATACAGAAAACAAGAAACGATCAAAGTTGAAAAATGATTTTGTCGACGCCACACGGTCGTGTATTCGCTTGTGTGGTAGGTCGTTTGGCAGTACACGACCGTGTGAATGACAAGGTCAGGCCGTGCGCAAAAGACATGGCCGTGTGATGGCCATGTGAGGCCGTGTGCAACACACGGGCTCGACCAACTAGGCTGTGTGGGCCACATAGGCGTGTGGGCCTACACGGGAGAAGCACACGGCTGTGTGGGATTTTGGGCCAGGCTGTGTGATCCACACGGCTAAGGCCAAATTGGGTCGTGTGGGCCCACACAGGTAGGCCCCATGTACGTGTGAGCCCATTTTTCTGAAATGATCTATAAGGTTGTACGGGTCACCCAAGTCGACTGTGGACCTACTGTAGGGTCAGTAAGAGTTACTTAGACCCCTAAATGAGTATTCTGACTGTCTGATTTCAGTATTGAGCATGAACTATGATATCTGAATTGATTGTATGATCTGATAAATTGCATATTAGCATGTCATATTTGTATGTTGCATTGCATCGGAGTTGGGTTGATGTTTTGGAGGAAGTATTCTGAAAGGCTCTTAAGCCTGATACCTAGTAGCTCAGCTACAATTATTTGATTATATGCCGCATTCGGTACAGCATGGTGTGCAGGGATGGGTGGGTCGATTTTATCCCCACATGGTGTGCAGGGTTGGACAGAGTTGGTGTGTAGAGGCTAGTGGGTAGGACTCTGTTATTCTGTTCTGTTCTGCATGTTATATCTGAGATGGGTTAAGGCCCTAATTTGTATCTGATACTGTATCTGAGTGGCCTAAAGTCCACACTGATTCTGTAAAGGGCTCAGGCCTGAACTATATATAAATATATGACTGATTTCGGATATTGTGCTGTATATATTTTTTTTGTGGGGATTACACACTGAGTTTACAAAAACTCACCCTTTTCTGCTTAATCTCTTCAAGTAATCCTCGGTATGAGACGGATCGGTGCAGCGGAGGACTCGACAATGACCACTACTTTTTCCTCGCGATAAATTTACGGTTTTATGCTTATCATGGTTTTAATTTTTATTTGGGGAATTTTGATGTAATTATGGCCATTACGGGTTTTTATTTAAATTTGGGTTTTCCAATGTTCTATAGTTTTACTGCTAGTAGTAGGAAAACTCAGGCTTTCAAAATAAACACACATTTTATCAAAATATTCACAACCACTCCACAGTTTCGAAAGCTTCCGCGTTGGTTAACGTTTTGAAGATGATAAACTAAATAGGTGACTCAGTTTGAAAACCAGTGTTAAGATAATGTAGTGTTTTAAAACGGGAAATAAGGTGATAGCAACGATACGATTTCAAAAGCACTATCATGTGACATCGCCAGATTCAGCCATAACGTCCAGGCTGGTTTTGGGGTGTTACATTTCAAGCCAAAATTTAACTCGCTCAGGATCGTCGTCAACATTAGCTCTAAATTCTTCGGCTCTGTGTTTTTGAATCTTATCAACTGGCGGCTTATTCAGTCATAGAAATTCCACACCTTGAGGAACTATGGGAACCGATTGAGGATTAGGTGTGGGTGGAGGTTGTTGAGTAGCCGGATTTGTTCGAACAAACTCTGTAAACCACTCATTCATCATCTTGAAGAAGGCTTTTTTAGCCTCTCCTCCCTGGCTACCCAATACGGGTCTCGATTCTGATTGTGCTACTCCGTGAATGGAGATAGGCACATTACTTTCGACATCATCAGCTACAGCTCGATTGGAATCCATTTACTATACGAAAACACGATTTAAACTGTTAGGAGATATAACACTATCACAGGTTATATATGGCATGTATAGCTAGACTCTCACACACGCTATGTTAGTCCGAGAATCGACTAAACTGTAG
This sequence comes from Gossypium hirsutum, assembly GCF_007990345.1. NCBI lineage: Eukaryota > Viridiplantae > Streptophyta > Magnoliopsida > Malvales > Malvaceae > Gossypium > Gossypium hirsutum. The sequence continues at coordinate 31,058,506 of NC_053429.1, read as the reverse complement.
CTCTGATACTAATAAATGTAACACCCATCACCCATATTCAACACTAGAATAGGGTTACAGAGCATTACCAAACATATTAAACAATTATACATACAGTTCATAAACATTTTCAAGTTACAAATAATCATCATTCAACAACATACATACATATCGTCCCTAGTATAAGCCTAAAAGGCCTAAAACATACATTCGGGAAGGTTCGGGACTAAACTAATAACTCAGGAAAATTTTGGAACACTTAGAAAATTTTTGCAAAATACAGGGGACACACGCCCGTATGGCCCGGCCGTGTGTCTCACACAGCCAAAGATACATTCGTGCCACAAGCCGTATGGACATTTGAAATAGAAGCACATGACCGTGTTCCAGCCCGTGTCCGATCCCATGTAATTCTCTGACTTGGGTCACACGGCCAACACACATGCCCGTGTGAATAGCCCGTGTACCCTAAAAATAGCCACACACGCCCATGTATCAAGCCATGTGCTAAGCCGTGCCAAACATGTAAGGTATACTGACTTATGCCACATCGCCAAGACACACGCCCGTGTGCTGGGCCATGTAGAACATACTGACTTGATTTCAATTTCAGCACCAGAAGATACACGGCTATGCAACCTGACCCTGTGTCACACACGGCTGAGACACACGCCTGTGTCTCTACCCGTGTGGACAAAAATAGGCTATTTACCAAGCCAATTTGCCACCCAACTTGCACACACCTAAACCAACCCATTTGGCACCAAAACATAGCATATATAGGCACTCATCCAATGTTAAACAAACATAAAATATACCATTTCAATACCAACAACAACAAGTACCAAGGTGATATACATGCCATATACTCAAAATAGCCAACACATATGTACCAAAATAACCAAACTCCTATACATACCATATACTCAAAATACTTAAGTTTAAAAGTACCAAAGTGATAGTAGGATAATGTGATGAAGTCTCCGACAATCCCAAATCTGAGCTAGCTTTGAAATCACTATAAAACACGAAAAAATAAACAAAGTAAGATATAAAGCTTAGTAAGTTCATATAAAATTTAAATCAACTCAACATATATGCTCAAATTAAGCAATGAAAACATGATATAACATAGCTTATAGTGAATCACCAACATACCACATTTGTATTCACAAGTTATATGTAACTTTCATAATTTTTCCTTATTTCAATGTATTGCTCGGTTTATGTACATACCTGTACCATTCCATATCGAACTCATACTTATCCACATCTTTGACATACCCGTTGAACCATTTAGAATACTATCGGATACTCAGGAATCTCGCACCCTAAGTGCCACATACATAGCCAAAGCTATCTCAATCTCGTTTCACATATAATGCTCACACTAGAGCTATCAACGGGTCTGCTCACACAAGTTGATGGTCATGATGAAGTTACAAGGGGCTGCTCACACAAGCTGATGAGTATCTGCAACACATGCTGGATAACTCAGCCACCGGTAGGACGTACGGACCAACACCCAAAACAATAATAACCCCTAATGACATGTCATTCGTATCCTAATCTATTCCTAAGGTTCAATCGGGATTTTTTATTGTCAAATCATCGTCGAATAGGCCCGCAAAGTCGTATTTTACAATTTATTCAATATTAAAGCATTTAAAACACAATAAAAATAATTATTACATACGAACTTACCTCGGATGCAAAAACGGCGAAACGAGTCGATTAATCTAAAACTTTGTTCTTTCCCCGATTTAAGCCCGTATTTATCTTTTCTTGATCTATATAATATCAAGTTTAGCTTATTTAATTACCTCTCTATTCAATTTAATCCAAAATACACTTTAAAGCCACTTTACACTTTTGCCCCTAATATTTCACATTTTTACAGTTTAGTCCTTATTTTATAAAATCACAAATTTATGCAATTCAAACCCAACTCATGCTAGCCAGATTTCAATTAGGTCCCTAGCAGCCCATATTTTTCATTTATTTCATGTTTTAACCATATTTTCCACATTTCACAATTTAATCTCTAATTTGCATTTTCACTAAAAATCACTTAACAAAACTTGTATAACTATCATCAAACATTCATAATATACCATCAATCATTAAACCTCATACATAAAAATTAATAGAAACGTCCTAAAACCTTTAATATTTTTGCAAATTAGTCCCTGGGCAAGCTAGACCTAGTTGCAACGATCTCAAAAACATAGAAATCATTAAAAACGAGATTAAAAATTGTACCATGCAAGCAATAGATGATAGTCGAACTTCCAAGCCCTAACAATGGTTTTTTATTTCTTGAAAAATCAATGAAGAAGATGATAACCAACAAAATACTTTGTTTTTTTTTAAATTTGTTAACATTTATTACTAAATCACTTAAATAACCTTAATGTATAATAATTAAAATTTACCTAACCATGTTCATCTTTGTCCACTCAAATAAATAATGGTCTGATTACAACATAAACCCTTCAAACATTTAATTTCATACCTATTAGACACCTTTAGCTAATAGAACATAAGTTTTACAATTTACGCGATTTAGTCTTTTTTATCAAATTAAGCACTCATATGTTAAATTTTCTTATCAAAAATTTCACACAACTATACTATCATGCTATAGAAATTAAAATAATAATAAAATAATTATTTTGACTTCAAATTTTTGGTCCCAAAACCACTGTTTTGATTTGACTAAAAATAGGCTGTTATATGTGGTATCAATTGAAGGTATCAGCGTAGATCCCAAAAAGGTAGAAGCTAAATTAGATTGGAAGCAACCAAAGAATTTATAGGAAATTCAGAGTTTTTGGATCTCGCTTGAGTCTATTTAATGATGGTGGTATCTTAGTTGAGTTGCAAGTAAAACCTGTTTGGGTATAGGAAATCAAAGATAAGTAAGGTTTAGATGAATCTTTAGCACTTTGATTTAAACAAGTTGAGGATGGGTTGAATAAATATTTTAGGATTAATTCTAAGGGAGATTTTTTGCTTCAGAGGTAGATACTGTGTACCCAAATATCAGAGTTTGAGACAGTATATACTTCAAGAAGAACATAGCAACCTTTATGCTATGCATCTTGGTATTACTAAAATGTATCGTAATTTAAGAGAAATGTATTGGTGGCCGGGTCTTAAACAGGAAGTAACGAAGTTGGTGTTGAAATGTTTGACTTGTCAGTAAGTTAAGGCTAAACATCAGTTTCCATTAGGGTTACTACAACTAATTCAAATTCGACAATGGAAATGGGAGAGAGTGACAATAGAATTTGTCAATGGGTTGCCTTTAAAACATACCAAAAAAGATTCAATTTGGGTCATAATGGATAGATTGACGAAGTCCGCCCATTCCCATCCGCATTGATTATTCTCTTCAGAAGCTAGCTAAGCTCTACATTTTTTAGATAGTGAAACTACATGGAGTGCCAATATTAATTATTTCATATTGGGATCCTCAATTTACGTCTCGGTTCTAGAAGAAATTGCACGAGGCTTTGGGAACTCGATTAGATTTCAGTACAGGTTTTCATCCACAACCCGATGGTCAGTCAGAAAGGGTCATCCAAATTTTAGAGGATATGTTGAGGAGTTGTGTGATTGATTTCAGCGTAGTTGGGAGGAGCATCTATCGATGGCAGAGTTCACTATAATAATAGCTTCCAGTCAAGTATCCAAATGGCACCTTATGAGGCTCTTTATGGTCATAAGTGTCGTTCATCTTTATGTTGGACTGAAGTGGGTGAAAGAAAGTTAATGGGTCCAAAATTGGTTTTGGAGACTGAGGATAAGATTTGGTTAATTTGAGATAGGTTGAAGGCAGCTTTTGATAGACAAAATTCATATGTCGACTTGAAGCGTAAGGACATCGAGTTTGATGTGGGAGCTTGGGTTTTCCTTAAAGTCTCTCTATGGAAGAAAGTTTTAAGGTTCAGTCGAAATGGCAAAGTTAAGCCCTAGTTTCATTGGCCTGTATTGAATGCTTAAAAGAGTTGGTCTTGTAGCATATCAGCTAGAATTGCCTTTTGAGTTGAATCATATCCACGATGTGTTTCACGTTTCGATGTTGAGACGGTATCGATCTGATCTCTTGCATGTTATCCAGTAAAGAAGATAAAGGTTAGACCAGACTTGACGTTTGGGGAGGAGCCTGTTTGAATATTCGATCATGATGTTGAGGTTTTGAAGTGAAAGAAAATTCCTTTAGTCAAAGTGCTTTGGAGAAATCAATGCATCGAGGAGTCTACTTGGGAGTCGGAGGATTCGATTCGATTTTAGTATCCTCACATCTTCGAATCAGGTAAATTTTGATGTCGAAATTTCTTTAAGGGGGTAGAGTTGTAACATCCTAAATTTTAGCTTAATAGGATTACAAAATTATTTCAAGAATGAGGAAATAGCCTAATGGTTAAAAGAAAATTAAGAAAGCATGGTAATTAGATTAAAGTTCCAAGTTTGATACCCTTTCCTTGAAAAATAATTTAATTTTTCAAAAATCCCTCTTTTTAATTTATGTGTGTCATACATACCTAGTAAAACCTAGGTATAAATACCATTTTTAATTAATTTGATCAGCCTTTAATTAGCTTCCTCCTCTTTAGTCGCCCCTTCCTCTTCTCTTCAAATTTTTTCTTTTCTTTTCCCCTTGTTGTCGCCGCCCAAACCACCAAGAATCACCATATCATTTTCTTTTCTTTCGCAACTATTTCTTGCACCATTCTCTTCTCCTTCTTACTTCTATTTTCCTTATTTTTCCAGCCATAAATTTGAAATCTTTGACCTCCAAGAACGATCTCCATTGCTGCCCAAGAAGCTTCGTTACTGCCCCTTCCTTCTAGCTAATGTAAGTGTCTATTTTCTTGATGAATCTTTCAAGAGAACCACCAAATTTCCAAATATTAAATTGAGGTTATTTTTAATTATTTTATGGTTATTTTTCCATCCTTAAAAAGTGATTTCAATTGGCTTTTTAAATCAGCCCCGATTTGTCACTGTTGGTGGTGGTGCGTTGCGCCTAGAAGCACCAAAAGGGGGGCTACTGTTTTCTTTAATTTTCCCACCTATTTCCAGCAATATCTTTGTCTCAAGAACCTATCCTAATCAACCTTTAATCATGTGTGATTTAGGAAAATTCAATCTTGATCATTTGACGACTCAGATATGACAATTCAAGAAGCGCAAGTGTGGTTGATTGTGGGCTAGTACGTTGTTTCGACTTAATTGTTGGAGAAATCGATAATTGATTGGTTAAAGAATTTGATGATTGTATAGCTACTGATTTTTCAATATTTAATGGTGTTAGGTGCCAACCCAAACGCCGCAAACCAACAGTGAAGCCATTAGACGTTTGTGCATACGTTTCGTATCAAAACAGTGTAAGGAACCTAGCTAATTTAGGTCTGAAAAATCATTATGGTTATGTTGATTGATTTGAACCCATAAGAGGGGGTGTTAAAGTAAGTAAGGTGTTACTAGTCGATTTTGTCACCTTTCTTCCATCCTCTTTCCTTCATTCACCAAATGTATATATATACATATAAGTTATTGACATTTTTTTTCAGATCTAATTCCCTGTACAACATTCTATTGATGAAGGACCAAAAACAACCACTTTGGGTTGCTAGAAATTTTGGAAGTGAATTTTATCTTCGACATAAGTATTATAACGTAAGTATAGAATGATTTGGGATAATCATCATTTGTTTCCCATTCTTATTATTAAAGGATGATTATAATAGTGATTATTAGATTTTTTTTTTAGTCTCAATATTAACAAATCGTAATATTCGCATGATTGAAGGACCAAATGCTATCAACTCAAGATCGCCCCTTGATTTGGAAATGAATCACGACATCAAAATTAATCGTAATAGCATAAGTGTGGGTTTGGAAAACTAGATTAAATTGTTTCTTATTGAAGGAATAATTAACATAACATTCTAATGATGGATCATCATTATATACTCAGATCTATGATTGTTTTAGTTAAATCCAAGTGTGGGTGTTCAAAGAAGTCTAGTGTTTGATAAAATATTGATTTTTAATTTAGGCTTGATTTAAGAGTCTTAAGGAGAAACCGCAGGTTTCGCCAATGTGCTGCAATAGTGCAGAAAATAAGGTATGGATCCTAACTTGTTAACTTGAATGTTTTAATAATATTTTAAATGATCTAAATGTGGATTAAGCTTGCTATTCAAGCTTAGTTTAATGTCTAAGTGAATGTCTTAAAGTGGCTAAATCAGGTATATTACTAGCCTTAACTAAATGGCATGTTTGTAAAATTGTATGGTTGACTGAATAGTTGATTGTTTGGTACTGGCATGAAAGACTTGTTGATGTAATGTGTGATTGATTGTATGTATAACATATATTATTTTGGAAATAAACATTGAATGGTCAAAATCTAGTTGGGTAAAATATCATGAAAGTATTGAATGGAAAAAACCTGCTATATATGCATTGGAAATATTTGAACAAATGATGTTATGATAAAATGTCATCGTATTGATGGTGAAATTGAACGTTTGATATGTGAACGTTATAATGACGGCATGTAAACTATGTTACTGAAAGAAAATGTCTAAAACATGCATTTGATTGAAATATTGTATGACATATCGCATGTGCATGAGGTGGGATATTGTGGTTGACAGAGGAGTTCAGTGGAGTAGTAGCGGCATATTAAGTCCGTATTTATATGTAGTCAGTGCACTGCACCAAAAGTACTGTGGAGACTAGCGATTTTATTGCATTTTATGTTAAATGGTAGAATATTTGCACTATGTTTATATGGTGGTTTAACCACAACGAGTTTTGCTTGCACTGTTTGGAGTTTGGTAGACGAATTATGGGGAACTCGTGGTGTGTAACGGATCGTTGGGGTAGGAAATTATTTTCGCATTATGTTACGTTCATGATTCATTCTAATGTGATATTGTTTCTATGATTATGTTACATGGATTCTTGTGTGATTGATCTTAAACATATGTTAAATGAACTTATTGATTAGACTCATAGTGAGCTAGTTAGCTCACCCCATAATTTATAACCTTTTCAGGTAATGATTGAGACCAGGGTCAGACATAGCATGCGGACTTAGTTTATATCTTATTTAAAGTTCCTACATTTATTTGATTTTTGGACTATAAAGCTATTTGAACTATGATTTGGGTTTATTTCTGTCTTGGGTTTTTCATACATGCATAATTTACATACTTTAAATTGATTTCTAAGTATATTCTGAAATTGGACTGAACATGTTACTTGGCTTAATAAATAATCAGATTTTTAATCAGTTTTCCACTGCAACTAAATTTAATAGGGTTTTTCAAAAGCAATGATGAGCAATGTGTTTTTCTTAAAGCCACGCCAATATTTCTAACTTGATTTAATAAAAGTTGAATTTATTAAATGAATGTTTTCTCAAAATAACAAAGGTAACCCAATTTTATTTAAAAAAGAACATAATTGAGGTTTTCAACCAACAATAAGGTAGATTCATAGTTTAGGTGTCTAATGTGACCTATACGATTCGACCATAATATCTAAACCAAGTTTGGGAGGTTACATTTAATCACCTAGTCTTGGTCTTTTCTTTTATTTTATTTTCTTTTCTTTTTATCTTTTGTTTTGGAGACCTGTTGACATTTTAGAGACCATAAAAGATTTGTGTTCACACTAGAATCAAACACTCATTGAAGTAGGCGGTGGAAAGTAAAGATAAAATGGATAATCCCACCCAGCCATGGAAGCAAAGTCAGTGACCAACCCAAAACCTTCCAACATATAAAGAGACAAAGCCCATAATCGTGTTAACACTACAGCAAAGAGCAAACTCAGCCCAATAGATGAGTTCACACTATAGTCAGATTGCACATCAACACCTTTAGTCTATGGTGAAAGGTTTTACTTCACCCTATAAATGGAAACAAATATAAAAGCAGACGCAAGAAATAGAAAAAGTAAAGCATAACATTATTAGCGTTTTCTCTTGTAAAATAATTATTCCCATGATTTACAGATATTGACAATGACTTAAACTCAGCTAAAAAAAGGTTACAAATAAAAGAATTGACAATAATCTCCTTTTTCTCTTCTCTCTCCACTTCCCTTCTCTATCTACATCCCTAGTAATGCTCATAAACACCCTTACATAATATATTATTATTATAAACAAGAAAAAAAAATGATCTTACCCTTTATCTGTCATCTTCTGTTAGGATCGTCCCGATTAAGCAACGAACAAGTAAAAATAGTAGAAGAAATTGAGAAGATGAACACACAAATTTAACGTGGAAAAACCCCTCAAAAGAGGATAAAAAACCACGGGCAAAGATAATTTTACTATAATGGCAAAAGAATGAAGAGTACAAAAGATAGAGATAAAAACTAAACCCCGAAAACCCGAAAAACAAAGAACCCTCAAACGTAAACACAAAATTCTCTGAATGTGTTATGAGTTCTAATCTAATGGGTGTCTCTTAATTCTAAGATTGTAAAGGAGCCTATTTATAGGCTAAATTGGTAAGTCAAATAAACTATACTAATAAATGCTAAATATATTATACTAATAAATACTAAATCTTCTAGAAAGAAAATATATTTTTGTTAAACTTGACTTGCAAGCAATCTCTTAGAATTTGGGTCACATAATTCTAACAATCTCCACCTTGACACGAATTCTTTCAATGCCATCTTTGCCAAAACCCGCCACGGGCCTATCTTGAACTATGCAGGGAATTAACTGAGTCGAATCTATGCTTAGAGCTGGAAGACTTCTAGCCTTCGACTTGTGCACTGCCAAATCAAAACTAACCCGGGTCTGATTTTCACGAATACAGTGCCCTAACTTTTCAAAACCTGCATCCAAAAGAGAACCTCTCTTCAACGAAACAGTCATACCTTTTTCCCTCCTATGACCGAGTTGCCTCCGCTTCAAATGAGTTGACTTTGACTCCGTAACGGACGAGGGACGTCCGATTTCACCGGTCACTGTAAAACCTTCCAGAATATAAAGACTGCCGGTTCTTTTACCTTTTAACAAAACGAGAGCTCCACGAGATACTTTAATGTCGCTCGACTCGATGTTGATTCTGCATCCTTTCAAGTCTAAAATACTCAAGGAGATGAGATTCTTTCGTAAATCAGGTACATACCTGACATCTGAGAGTGTCCTAATCGTCCCATCGTGTATCCTAATTTTAACAGTACCAATACCGATTATTTTACTAAATGAATCGTTTTTCATATGCACAACTCCACCTTCAACTGAACTGTATGTGGAGAACCATTCTCTATTGGGACACATGTGGAAAGAACATCCTGAATCTAAGATCCACTCAGACGTAAGCTTGGAGTTATCGCTCGTTGACACTAACAAGAAATCATCATCGCCTTCATCGACCAAATTAGCACCAGCTACATCTTCCTCGTTACTCTTAGCAGCTCTTTTATTTCGCAGTTTATAACAATCTGCTTTGACGTGACCTAACTTTTTGCAATAGCGACACCTTTTGTCTCGTTTCTTTGATGCTACCAAAACGGAAGCTTGTCTAACTGCTTTGCTATTCAAATCAAACTCATTGTCGAGTTTGTCTCTACTCAACAAATGACCCTTCACATCTTCGAACGAGAGTTTGTCTCTGCCATAAATCAGGGTCTCCCTGAAAGACTTGTATGAAGAGGGTAAAGAGCACAATAATAGCATAGCTTGATCTTCATCGTCAATATGAACCTCAACGTTCTTTAAATTATTTAAAAGAGTAATGAATTGACTGATGTGATCTTTAAGAAGCTCACCTTCGTTCATGCGAAACGTAAATAGACGTTGTTTCAACACTAAACGGTTAGCCAGAGACTTAGTCGCATAAAGAGTTTCTAACCTTTTCCACAAGGCGAATGAGGTCTTCTCCATCAATACCTCCTGCAATACTGTATTCGCGAGGCACAACTGGATTGCAGACAAGGCCTTTTCATCAAGCTCTTCCCATTCTGTTTGATTTAGATTCTCAGGCTTTTTCCCTGTAACAACCTTTTTCAAGCCATTTTGAACTAGAATTGCCATCATCCGAACTTGCCACAGATTGAAATTTGTCTCACCATCGAACTTCTCAATTTCAAACCTTGTTGCTGCCATCTCTGACCGGGCTGATCTATAAAAGTTAAACTAGCTCTGATACCACTTGTTAGGATCGTCCTGATTAAGCAACGAACAAGTAAAAATAGTAGAAGAAATTGAGAAGATGAACACACAAATTTAACGTGAAAAAACCCCTCAAAAGAGGATAAAAAACCATGGGCAAAGATAATTTTACTATAATGGTAAAAGAATGAAGAGTACAAAAGATGGAGATAAAAACTAAACCCCGAAAACCCGAACAACAAAGAACCCTCAAACGTAAACACAAAATTCTCTGAATGTGTTATGAGTTCTAATCTAATGGGTGTCTCTTAATTCTAAGATTGTAAAGGAGCCTATTTATAGGCTAAATTAGTAAGTCAAATAAACTATACTAATAAATGCTAAATATATTATACTAATAAATACTAAATCTTCTAGAAAGAAAATATATTTTTGTTAAACTTGACTTGCAAGCAATCTCTTAGAATTTGGGTCACATAATTCTAACATCTTCTCTTGGACTTCCTAAGAAATCCGGGTTTTAATCGGTTTCAACTTCAAGGCCATGCTTTCCGGTGAAAGAAGCTCCGGGGAGATGGCCTGTATAAGCCAAATCCCGTGAGAAAGTACTCCAATGGTATCAACATTGCATGGGGCTGCTCCTCAGTTACTATTGATCCACATGCCTGAACCTGTAGGTTTCTTGCATTTCGAGGTAGTTACTTCGATAAATATATGGTTTTTGAAAGCTCAATGTAAGAAGACATGAAACCGAGTTAAGCAACAGACTGTTTTGATTGCATACCTCCACTAAGGCACTATATCTTCTATCTAATTTTGATGTCATGTGGAGAGCCTCGGAATGGAAAGGAGAATTCTCCCCGACAAATATTAGTGATCGGCAATGCAGTTTCCTTAATCCTTCGCTAAGGTCACGTCTCCTGAAAAATGTAGAATATGACTTTTAAGCCAACTATGTGAAATCTGTTTAAAGAGAACATTCAAAACAAAACCTGGTCGACGTATTAATCATGGAGACATGCTTACCCATTCATTGCTTCGAGGAATTGCTGAACGCTTATACTCTGCCTTTCATCTAGCAACTGCAGGGAAAGAACATGATTCAAGTAAGAAAAGCGCCTTGAGACTACATAATCATGCTTCATTATAAGTCACTCTAGTAAATAAGGGGCAAATACAAGGAGCTAAAGAACTAACTCTTCTGCATGCTTGAACTATATCTGATTCGGGTTCTTCAACACTACCACGAACTTCCTGCCATTATGACTCAGAACATCGTAACTAAACTGGTCCAACTCTAGACACAGCAATAAATGGCATAAATTTTTGAATCAGAAAAATACCTGGCTGAAGTACCGCTTAAGCAATAACTCCTTCACCACTCCACACATGCCATAGAAATAAAGTAAGTTTGACATTACCTGAAATAATACGACAATTCATCAAAGCACATAGTCATTGGACCCTTAAGAGAAAAGTAAAAAGGCACAGAAAAAGAACCTTATTTACCAACCATTCTGTCCATGAGGGCGCTCTGCATAGTGGAGAAACAAGTATTAACCCGAGGACACGCTGCCTGTATTTCATCTATTAAGACAAAATGCACAATAATTAGTTCCGAGAATACAAACTTAGGTTTTTTATATTTATTTGGATTAAAAATGAAATTGTGTACTGTGCCAAGGTAGTTGACTTACAGCAAATAGAGTAAGAACGTATGCTCCAGCTGCAACCCCCATACACATTACAGAACCAAGCCTACAGTTAAAACCGAAAAAAGAATGAAAGAGTTGGAGGATAAGGAATATAAGCTTGCTTGCCTATATTATTTTATATATAAATAACTAATGATAAAACATATTAAAGAAAACAATAGCTTAAGAAATTATATAATGGTAGCAGGTGTATCAATTTATAACATTTTCAGACAACCTTCTACAATTACCGGCCATCATGACAAATAAAATGTACCAAAGAATGTCTAGAGCAGTAGAGATTACAGTAAAGTAAATTTTTAATCAACTGATTACCCAAAAAAGTTGAGAACCTCAAGAACCTGATCTGCCAAGTCATCAACAGAAGGCATAAGGTCATCAGAACCGATTGGGGCAGCTCCTACCTGCAATAGTTCTTGAAAAAAGTCCGGATAAGAAAGGTGTGACTATAGGACTCGACCAAAAATAAAAAGGATGATTGAGATACAACTATGAGACTAAAACATGAACAGAACGGACCTCATGCCCTGGAGGACTTATATGATATATGCAAAAATTGTGGAGGAGAAAGGAATTAACTTCTGGAGAAAAGAACAAGCCTTGAAAACAGGAGATATCTGCAGAATGTTATATAACTATAAGTTACCATTAGAAACCGAAAGAATCATGGATGAAAGGGTCTTGGCCATTGCGGAAATCTTGCAAATAACGTTACAAACTTCATAAACATTAAACTAACATGTAAAACTCTGGCTCAATTGAAAGCATTACAGCCTCAAAGTCTCATGCATGATGAAAACACAAATTAGGAGAAAAATAATTATTCTAAGATTAAAAATTAAAAACGAACGAGGGGTGAACATTGTTAGCCAAATCTGTTAACAAAAATCAATTCCATGGGCTCTGAAACACATATTTTGTCATATGGAGTCAAGTATAAGGAAATTAAACATTACAGCAAGCTTTTCTGCATTACTTACGATTTAGAGCTAAATCGGGATAGGTGACAAGAGCCGGCTTATCCTGGTCTCCAAATAATGCAACGGAAACCATTCCGCAGCGAGTTTTAACAAGGTACTCCTGCAGATTGATTTTACAATACATAGTTATTCCTTCAGCAAACCTTTCTGGAAAGCAACCAAAGGAATCAAAATAAATTGCTACCATCAAAGATATTTTATATATGATCTAGCTAGTTAAAGAGCCTAATTGACTTGGGTTTCTTTTACTTGAAAAAAAAAATGAAATTGTTGGAAGCATAGCTCAAGTTAAGTTTATTCTAACTAGATAAAGTAAGCATGTGCAGCAGAACCTTTTTAAGAGACCTAAAATTTTTTCCTTCATTTAAGCATATTCAGCATCATCCAAATTCCTAATTTGACAAAAACATGGATATATAACTAACGGAATTACTAGCACATGAGGCAAATTATTATTAAAGAAAAGGCATTTATAAGTTTCAGAACATCATTGGATTTAGTTTACTAATGTAATTTATCAGAAGCAAAAAAAGGAATGAATTGCTTTATAGCTGAAATATATAGGAATAAACTAATGGAAAAAAATGCAGCTTAGTTAAAAGGAAAAATATAATGGTGCATTAAACTGTAACATGAAAAGCATATACTTGATTGTTTTCCATTTATTTTACTCTTCCATTCCCACGTTTTCCCGGTAACCAAACAAGAAGATAAATAGAAATGCGAGTTACCTTGGCACCAAGAGAGATCGTTTCCATATCAATGGAAATTGAATCACTAGAATCTGCCATTTTCCCTCACTTTTTCTGTTCATTAGAATTGGCTTCCATGCCTTATATACCACCAAATCTTTCTGTCCCTTTTCAAATTTCTTCTATATATTAAATTCAAAATTAAAATCTATTTAAAAATGGTTTATCATTAAAAATTACAAGTGACCGACGCTCGATTTGTCAACTCAGAAGCGAACCTTTAACCTGGATATCAGGTCTATTTAACCCCAGTTAAGAGGCCGACAGTTTATACAAATTTACATTACTACCCCTCTAATTTCCTTTTTCCCATTCACTCATTAGCTAATTATATATTTTTTAGTAAATTTATTAGACTATTTTATTTTCAATATAATTTATTAGAACTAACCTTTGATTCCATATTATCTGTATTTTTTATAATAAGAAATGCATTATTATTCATATCTCCACAATATTTAAATTTTAAAACTACTTTTGAGTTTATCCATTTCTCATTAATATTTAATCTTTACACATATTATTTTGGCAAGGTCTGAGGCTTCATTGGGGGAAAATTCAGGAATAAAAAAATAAATTTAAATTATAATTTTAAAAAAATAATTTATTTTTTATTATATTAATTTAATACCTTTATAATTTTTGCAGCAATGAAATTACAATATCATAATTTTTAAGGCCAATGCACCAATATAAGTCAAATGAAGTAAAAATTAATTATTGTCAATTATATGAGATAAAATTGTTGAATCTTCCTAAGACAAGTCTTGTTTTTTTCTTTTTCTTTTAAATATTTTCTATGAAAATATAAAACGCGAAATTCCCTTTAATTTAATTTAACATAATTTAATCTTTTATTTTATACAATTTTTTTTTCTTTTTTAACAATTAGGTGATAAGTAAAATTATTATTTATTAAATTAATTTTTTTATTCGTGCAATGCACAGATTAATTATTATAATAATTTAAACATATTACATTTTTTTTAAAGTACTTTTTTCATATGCTTATTGTTAATAGGTTTTAAAAGTTGTAAACGTCTCGAGTTTTCTTACCCGTTGAGCTCAAGAATAGTAGCAAAAGGTTATAAAACTTAAAAAATTACCAAATACACAAGTATTTATTAGAAGACCTTATTATATATAGATATATATATATAATGTGATTGAATAGAATTGATTTTTCATGTGATTCTGTTCAAATAATAATAAAATTCATAACATTATTTTAATGGTATTGTCATTATAAAAACATGAAATTAAATTAGAGATATTAAATCTTAAATTTCATGCCATTATTTTGGGAATATGAAGTGAATTACTTTGGAGTAAAATGATGAAATACAAAAAGGAAAAAATGAGAGATGAAAAGTCTGGGTGTGATTCAACGGTTGAGACATCAAAGATAAAAAAGACCCATCGTATTTGCATGCAAGCGGTCATTTCGACACCATTTTCCACTCAAAATTGGTATCTGTCATTACCAATTTTTCATTCCACCTGACAATAAATAAACTCACCGTCAGTCCCTCTTCTTACTAGCGTTGTTTATGAATCCGCCAGATTTAGATTTATATTTTTAAATTGAAGTGCTCAGTTTAACCTGCTTGAATATTTAAGAGTAATAAAAATTTTAAAATAATATTTAAATATTTTAAAATAAATTTAAGTAATTTTTTTATTTTTAAAGATATATTTAAAATCAAATTTCAATTCCACTCAATCCCATCCACCAATACATCTAATTCATAAAATAATAATAAATAAAACGTGTTCTTTTTTATTTTATATATTTTCCACAAATAGAAAAAAAAATAAATGGAATATTACTAAAACCATTTTATCACCACATTGTCATTATTATAATAATAATATAAGAAGAAAACTAAAACAATTGGGCTCAATTTCAAGTTTCATCAAATTTCCTTTGTCAACTTGTGAAGCTCGTGAAGATATAAAATCACCATGGCATTCAAATTTGTTAGAAGCAAATATTTTATTTTTAATTTATTTATTTTGTTTCCATTGTAAGTATGGTTTAAAGGGCATTGTCGCTGATTAAAAACATTAAAAAAAAAACAATGTCAAATGCATCTTCATGATACAAACAAGCAACAGGTGTTGGAGACGATATTACTAGGAGCAATAGTCTCAAACTCTAAATATAAATCATAAAATGAAAATAAACTATACAAAAAAAAACACTTTCATAATTTAAATGGTAAATTTGTTAATTGTTGGCAATATAAACAAGAGTGAAGTCAAAACATTATTGTAAGGGGTAAAAGTGTAATTTTAATATTTTATTAACTTATAATTGTTATTTTTTTAGAATGATTTCAAAGTAATTTTATCATTTTTTAGGGGTTAAAGCTAGGGGTGAGCGTTCAATCGAATCGAGTTGAATCAAGTGAAAATTTTTAGAGTTAATCAAGTTGACGAGTCTTATTTTATCATATTAACTCGATTTGAATTTTTTTTCAAATTGAGTCGAATGAAATGAAATTCAAATCAAGTGAAATCGAATAGAATGAAATTAAATTCAAGTCGAGTCGAATTGAATCAAATCGAATCGAATTGAGTGAAATTATTCAAGTTAAATTAAAAAATTAAACATGTCAAATTAAAATCTTGTTATGGTATAACTAATTTCATGTTAAAGCACATAAATTTGAAACCATATATATTTGAAAACTTTTTCAAAGCAAAATCATTAATTAACTTATTTAGGTCCCCCAAAATTATTATTCTAGAAAACTTTTTAATTTTTAACTTTCTTTATATATTTTTAGAATTTTTTATAAAATATAAATTTTGGAATTTTTATAAATATTTTGAATTTTAAAAATTATTTTGAATTTTTTTTATTTTTGTTGAGGGTGACTAATATGCTCATTTCCAAACTTGACAGGGACCAAAAGAGTATGTACACTAATATGTTATTCGAATTGTAAAATTCAACTCAATTTCAACTCAAAACTCAAATTACTTATTTGAGTTGACTCAATTAATTTGAATAACTCAATTCGATTAACTCAAAATTTATTTTTTTATTTTTTTTAATTAAATCGAGTTTTGTTCACCCCTAGTTAAAGCCACTACCTATTCTTTTAGATTTGCCTTAGATTATAAATAGAAGTTTGAGTCTTGTGCATTCCACCTCCAACATACCGGTTTAAACTTAATACTAATGGATCTTCATTAGGAGACCCTGGGACAATAGGGACGAGAGCCATTATAAAGAATCATGTTAGTGACTTAGTAATCGAAGCTTATCTACATATTCCAAAATCCACTAGTGTTGAGGCTGAACTATGAGCTTTGAGAGATGGTTTATGCTTGGCTAGGGATTTGAATATTACTCATCTAGAGCTTGAAGTGGATGTCACTACTATTATGCACTTTATGACTTCTAATAGTCTCTAATATTTACTTGTCATCTTTGATTGCTAAGTGCAGTATGCTCCTCCACGGTAGGGCTTTTAAGTCACTTAAGCATATCTTTCGGGAAGGAAATAAATGTGTTGATGCACTAGCACGACTCAGAAGCAACTTCCAGTTTGACTCTTTTACTATTGAAGTCCCTTCAGGCGTTAAGTTATTTTGGTTGTTTAGAACCCCACTTAGTTGTTTAATTTATGTATTATCAAAACGACAAGCACGATTGTGCCTTGTATCGAAAATATTTTAACTTGTTTTAATGGTTATTAGTTCCTTTTTCGACAAAAGAAAAGTATTTTTTTGGTACATCATCCAAGAAGAACATTTATGGCCAGGAGAAGCTAATGAAAGTCTTCAAAGCACATGTTTCCCACTTTTTTGTTTCTCTTCTTAAAATGTGGTTGTCCTCTAGTGGTTGACCAATGGTGACAAATTGGAAGAGGTTCCATACATCTTTAAATGTTAGTTTAAGTTTCCACCCCACTTGGTCCATTTCTAGTCTCAATTCAGCAACCTACAAGAAGAAATATTGTGAGACTTGAAGGACAAAAGAATAATGCTAAGGGAATTCTAACTTAAAGTTTGCTAGCAAAAATGAAGCTTCCTTTTGTTATATCCTTTTGTGAGATTTGAGGGACAAAACAATAGTTGCTCTTCTAATCATATCCTTTTGTTGATTTAAAAATAATACATAATGATATAGACCAATGGAAGAAGTGATCACAAAGGCTGAGAGCAGGTTGATTCCTTGAATGAAAAGTCTGAGAAGAATGAATAGGATAGGCAATGAGAATCAAAAGGTAAAGATAAGATATTCTTGTAATGGTCCTTATGGGACATGGATTAGAACCTCAAAAGGTGAGTTACTTTCTTTGTTTTTAAAATAATCCAAAGGTACAAGCTAAAGCAATGTAGATTTCTTGAATCTTGAAAGCTTATACAATTTCACTGGAGCCAATGTAGAATCCAAAATGAAGATGGATGAGTTGGTGAAAGAGTCGGAGCAACGTGCAATAGGGGAACCGAACCGAACTGAACTAGAAAAGCTACAATATGAAAAGAGATACTTATGTGTTTCTTTATCTTCTTTTTATAGCAAAAAAAATATTATAATTGATGGAGAGCCTTATTGAAAGGAGGTCTTTAGTGAGGAGGCAATTATTGCAAATCTTCCATAAGAAAATAATGATTTTGAAATGGATTTTAAGCCGCCAAAGATTAGATCGGACAAGTTGTTGAGCTTGATTGACAGAGGTATGAGAATTCCTCTAGAAAATGAGGGAATACAAATTTTTAACTGTGAAGACCTCATTGTAATCGACTTTCCACACTAATTTGTTATCTCCTCCCTGATTGCACCATGGCGTACGAATGCCGAGTAGAAAATTAGCACGAAATATCATAAATTAAAGTGGCTTGACCACAAGTGTGACAGGTCAGTTGTAATATTTTTATGTGTGACAATGGAACACTTCAAGTTTTCCAAGGATTGAACCCAAGAGAGATCAGACAATAAGGTGACTAACAAGTCTAACTAGCTAATCACTAAGCAGTAAATTACGACAAATCATCAAAGATTAATTACACTAAACTACACCTAGAAGGACTAAATTGAATAATAAGCAAGGGTGCACAAATATAAATTCAACGAGATAAAAGGTTTGATTGATATCCATGTTGCTAATTAATTCTTGGATTTGGGATCTAAATTGTTTCAACTCCTAATTGGTCCAATTTTACCTTTCGATCACCATTATACCAATTAGACGATTTAGTATGGTTTATCTCTCGACCTCACTAAACTAAATCGAGATAGTCAAAATTGGTTCACAATAGGCTCTCCTTTCAGTCTCACCTATCTAAATATTCCCCTGGAGGTGTCAATTCTAGGTTTTGAAGTCTATTTAATTAAGCCCAATTTTTATGATTTAGTCCCTGACCCAAAAACTAACCATGCAACATTTCAATCAACCAGCCACCATAAAATTTAGTGCATGTTTATCATCAACATACAAATATCAGTCAAGTTCATGCTTAAATAACTTATCAAAGAAAACATAAAAATACGAAGTTGAGAAGTTTTTAGGGACTCTTGGAGGAGTTTTTGTTGAAGATGATAACAACACTAAAAGTGAGGAAAGCACAACCAAAGTTAAGATTTTTACACTTTTGAAAGTTCACAAAGAGAATCTATTGAATACTTTAAGGAAAAATCAAAATAACAAGATAAAGTCTTGTGTTTAGTTGTAAGAAAGTTAAAGTTACAGTAAAAATGAAAAACTAATAGGTACTAACTAACTAAGCTAAGAAAGGAAAAACAAAAAACCTAAAAATGGTGAAAGGAATAAAAGAGAAAACTAAAAAAGATGGTAAATGAGGCTACTTTATGTTTGGCAACAAGTATGTCTTTAATATAGTCAAGTTTACAACCCAAAATTTTGACAAAAATGCCCTTAGAGTGCATGAGTTGACTTGAGTTGGTGTTGGATACCAAATTGCCCCTACAGTATTTTTCACCCCATTAGGCTTCAATGTCATGACACCTAGGGTGGATCTAAGGGGGCTGGTAGAGCTCTCCGCCTCCCTAAAATGGAAAATTTTTCATTTAGGCCCTTTATAAGTTATAAAATTTGAAATTAGTAATGGTAAAATTGCACTTTAACCCCCCAAAATGATAAAAATTTGATTTAATCCTCTATAAATTATAAAGATATAGACTATTAAAATTGTGAAATGTATCTTACTATCATAAAAAAATATATAATTTAATTCCAACCCTCAAAAAAATCCTAACTTTGCCCTTGCCCCCTAAGTTGTATTTCTAGATCCACCACTGGTGACATCCAAGCTTTGGTGTCACAACATCCTTGACTGTAGGCACAATCTTGGCTTGGGGGTTCTCAATGTTACGACATCCTCGACAGTGACCCTAGGCTCCTTCACTTTAACCATCAGCTTGGAGTTGAGACATTGGGGCTCGGTGTCGCGACATAGCACTTCTAGTGTTGTGACATCCTTGGTAGATTGTTCCAGGTTGGTTTTTCGTTAAAGTTTTGCTCCCCTGAAGTGATGTGTCACGACACACATGTATCAATGTCGCGACATCCAAGCAATTCTTATTCAAATTGAGAATTTACACAATTTTTCCAAAACCTTACTATAGTATATATATTAAATATCATCATTCACCCTGTTTCAAACATGCTTGGCCTTTGTCTAGTCATCTTCTTCATGTGAGTTCTTCTCCTTCTTCTTCTTCATCGTCATTATAATTTATTTGGCACACATAGTGAAAATTTTTAGAGTAAACTACACTATAGGTCACCCAACTATTGTCCCTTTTCTTTTTTGATCACTCAATTATTGCTCTTTTTCTCTTCTTTTTTTCACCTGATTATCAATTTTTAAATTTGGTCACCCAACTAATTGAGATTATTTTTTTGTCCATTTTCATTAACTGTCTTTAGATCTCTTACAGAAGGATGACGTGATAGTTACAATATTGGTATAATAATAAATTTAGCCCTTAACTTTTACCTATTATATAGATTTTGTCATAATTTTACAAAATCAACCTTCAAAATTTACAAATAATCTCAATTTGATCCTTCAAATTTACCTTCTTTCCCAACCATCACTACCATCATTGCCTCCACCTTCACCTTTCTCCAAATTTTCTTTTCCCTTTTTTTCTTTTATCTTTTATAGATAAAATCGATCCTTTGATGAATTTTATCAAATTCTAAGGTTTGGACAAAATGCATCAATCTGAATTTTTTTTTCTTTTGCTTCGTTATTGTTAAAGTTGTCGCTTTTATATAAGAGAGAAGGAAAACGGATTGCAATTTATTGGACTTCTAGATTTTCATAATTTGTTTATTTCAGAGTATATAATTTTGATTGTGTAGTTTGACGGGGCATTAAATATTTATGACTATATTTATATATTTACTAACTCTGATTATTTGCTATGAGTTTAAATTAATGATTAATTTGAGTTAAAATAGAACTTGGAACTTGAAACTTTGAGTTTTATGCTTAAAACAGATTTTGAATTTGTAAATTTTTTGTTTATAATTTTGAAACTTGATTGCATTAAAAGATTTTTTTTCTTATGAATTTTGGTTTTTTTTTGGTAAAGTTATAAAATTTGCATCATTTATATGTCAGAATTAGTGCTTCAGATGAATTTATTGGAGCCCTTTTTTTTAATGAAATTAAGGATTTTAAATGGTTGGCACCAATTTCTTTGTTCAATTTAGTGTTTCCTTTTGCTGGTTGTAAAAATTTAATGAATATGCACGAAAGTGTTGGATCTTTTTCAAATTTTAATTGTTGATATTTTCATTTATTGTGGGGAAATTTCAGGAATTTGTTGATGGGTGCCGCTAAGCAGAAGAAGAAGCTGTTGTAACATCCTCAAAACCTCTTAAGTCGTAAATAATATGATATAAAATCTTAGCAAAATAATGCATAAGATCAAAGAAAATGAAAGTTGCAATATATCAAAAGAGAGTTAAATCAAGAAGCATGACATGATGTATTAAGGAAGTGACTAAATTGTAAATATGCAAAAAGTTTTAAGGCACAAGTATAAATGTAACATCCCTAAAATTGATCTATAATAAAAGTAGTAATAATATTGACTAATGTATAATTGATTTTTCGGTAAAATGAGAAAATGATATAAAGATGATAAAAGAAAATATTGAGGAGTATAATAATAATAATAATAATAATAAAGAAGTAGGCTTTAGTATATTGATTTAAAGTAAGAGCTAAATCGTAAATATGTGAAAAGTTTTTTGCTCAAGTATAAATATTCAAATTTTAGGGGATTGAAGTGTAAAAATAAGAAAGTTGAAGGACCAGAAGTGAAAATAATCCAATTTACTAAGATATGGAATTGGCATGCAAGGACCAAACTGAATAGGTGAAGAATTGTGGGGGACTAAATCGTAATTTTACCAAATTAAGTGGTGATTCAATGATGGAATTTTGAAATGTCATAAAGGGAAAAATAGTCAATTAACAAGAGGGAGAATTCTAGAATGTAACGATGATGTTGATGATATTTTGGTGATACTTTTAATTAATTAATTGGTTAAATATTATTTTATTAATATTTTACTTAGATATTTATTATTATTTTATTTAGAAAATGGTAGTATAAAAAGAAAGGAAGGATGAACAAAATTTATCATCCTTCCAACATGAGTAAAAGGGTGATAAAAGAAGTTTTCTTTTCTTTACAATTTAGTTTTTTGCTATGAAAACCTACCTTTTTACCCAAAAGTCTTGAAAATTTCCTTAGATATTAAAGAGAGAAGGTGAAGTAAGATTCTAGAGAATATGTTCTTCAATTTAGAAGCAAGAAAATAGTAGATGAAGGTGAAGAAAAAGGAAGAAAAGTGGTGAAATTGAGAAATGCATGGAAATGAAAAATAAATGAAGAAATTCTTGACAAAAGAGGTAAGTTTCATACTAAACCTACTTTTATTTTAATAGATTGAGTTAAAGATGTTTTGAGTGAGATGTATGAAACATGTATTTAATCTAAATACTAGAAATAGAAAGTATTTGATGAAGAATAGAGAATTAAAACACTAAATTGGTAAGAGAAAATGTGATTTGTATAGTGAAAAGTACTAAGATTGAGAAATGAATATGTAATCTACACATAAACATAAGTGACTAAATTGTATAGTAATCAAAAGTATGACAATTATGTGAGATTGAATGAAAGATAGTGCAAAGAACCATGGAAAAGAAAATATTTTCATTAAAATAGTTTGGACAGCAACAGCGACTTAACTTTGAAAATTCACCAAAAATTATAGAAATTTTTTTAGAGATTTAATTAAATATGGAATTAAATGTTATTGAGTCTAGTTTTATTTGGAAGAAACATTGAAAGAAACATAATTTTATATTTTGATATATATTAATTTTCATGAAACAAGGTCGAATAGAATTCAGGTTCCCCTGTTCTGAATTTAAAAAATCATCAAACATTGTAAAAAAATGATTAGGGGTTTAAATTTATATGTTTAAATTATTAATGAGTCTATTTTTAAGAGAAACAAATAGAAACATCATCCAAACCCTATATTAAGAGATAACTAATTTTTAGTAAAGAAAGGTCAAAGCTGTCAAGCAGCAGAATAGGGAAAATTTTGAAGAATTTAATATACTGATTGGCTAAATTATAAATTCTGAAAGTTTTAGTGTAAAAATATATTTGAGTATAGTTTCAAAAACATCAAGCAGATCTTAATTTTGAATTCTGTAGCTCAAGATATAAATAATTTAGTGACTATGACTCAAGTGGACAGCTTTGTTATGAACACATAAGTAAATAGTGGAACTATATATACTAAATATATACATAAAGGATGTGGAATGGAGAGGAGGAGGGGGAAAATATATGAATATATATGGTAGATGAATTTGAAATGTTTCGAAATGGTTGTAAGTGATGGAATGATTAATACATGTGGGTATGTCTAAACGAATTGATAAAATAATAAGTGAATAATTGTTAGTTGATGTGGTATTGAATTATTTGTTAAAATTTTATGAAGAATTAAATTAATTGGCACAATTTAGAAATAAATATGAAATATACATAAAGTGGGTACTTTTGAAAGTGCAAGTCCTCCAATGGTCTTATTTGTAAAACTTTAATATTTGTGTTAATTTTATAAACTTTGTTATCTTTGATTGAATATCATATTTTTATGAGGACTTGAGATTAGAAATAGATGTAAGTGGATGATATGTAAAATGAAGTGGCGGTTATGACATCTGAATACGATTTAAGTAATGATATAAAAAAATAAAAATAAAGCGCGGAAATTGTAGGAAAATGGAGACAATGTCATGACGACAAGTTCGCCATGTCACAACATGGAAACCCCAATGTCGTGTCAACAATTCAAAAAATTTTATGAACTTTACAATTTGGCATTTGATCAATTGCGGATGTTTTAATGAGCTCCTTTAACTCAAATTTTGTTCTGTCGTAAATTCAATTATTACTAAAATGAGTTAATAATCTACATTAATTAAATAATATGATAAATTGATCTGAAATTTTTAGTAGTTGTTTCGGCAACGAATGTGGCATCCTAGTGCCTTGACTCGGCAATCAGGTTGGGTATGGGGGTGTTAATTTGGTGGTATCAGAGTTTAGAATTTCCGATTCCCAGGCTAAAAGTGAGTTTAAAAAATACATGTTATATAGTAAAAAAATATAAAATAATGAAATGTGTATTTGAAATTAGAAAAGATAATGAAATGGGACTTAAATTATTTTTTACTAAATAATGATTTTAGCAATATTCGTATAAAATATAGATATGAGAAAAATAATAGAATTTGGGCTTGAGAAAGTAATGAAGAAGTGAAGGTAATAAACAAATATGACATGAGATGAAGCGACGAGAAGATAGGACTAAATTGTAAAATTTAAAAACGATGTGATTGAAATAAGAGAAGTGAAATGTATAGAAACTTGATATGTGAAAGAAAATATGAAGAAAAAAAAATTACTAGATACATTAAAGAGAATGAAATTGAAGTAATGGAATAATAAAAATTAAATCTTTGTGTTAATAACTTGTTTTCATTATGTAATGCTTTTGAATATTTACACTTGAGCCAAAAAAAACTCACATATATATGATTTAGCCCTTACTTTAAATCAATATATTAAAATCTACTTCTTAATTATTATTATACTCCTCAATATTCTCTTTTATCATGTTTATATCATTTTCTCATTTTACCTAAAAATCAATTATACATTATTCAATTTATTACTACTTTTATTATATTCAATTTTAGGGATGTTACATTTATACTTGTGCCATAGAACTTTTTGCATATTTACAATTTAGTCGCTTCCTTAATACATCATGTCATTCTTCTTGATTTAACTCTCTTTTGATATATTGTAACTTTCATTTTCTTTGATCTTATACCTTATTTCACTAAGAATTTATCTCATATTATTTATGACCAAGGGGATTTTTAGGATGTTATAGCTGGCCTCAAGCACGAAACCGACAAATGGCACAATATACTTTCAAACGCCGAGTTTAGTTCTGACTGGATCTCAAGGTTTGTAGCCAAGTCTCTAGGAGGATCATCACAGTAAGAGTTTAGATGTTTTTATGGTTTAACAACCAGAGACTGCAGTGTTTAGATAGTGTCTCCATATCATCATTAGCCATGGTTGATTAATGGTTGGCTGAGGTAGGTAAATACTTAGAAAAAAGAAGTAATTTATGTAGCACTTTTAAAAAGATGTTTATATACCAAAATAAATGAAACGATATATTTTAGATGCAAATTTGTGAATTAAATATTTTTAATTTATGCATTTCATACAATATTAGTAACAACATGATAGTAATTAGTGATAAAGGTAGAAGCATGGACCAAACAATGAACCTGCATATTAACAAGAAGATGCTCCTCTAGTAATGCCAAATTGCTATGTATCTTTCTAGTCTCAGTTCAACATGTTGACATTGGACTCTTTACCATGTAATCTTCTAATGTTCATTTGAAACCTTCTAAAGTAGCCCACAATTTGAGACCCATGCATTACCTTGATGAGTAACTAAAGCCTCTATCTGAGTAAGGATACATTAAAAATTAAGGTTTTCTTACCCAACTAATCCAAAAAAACTAGATATTTACAAGAATAACCCAGTTTTAAAAAACAATGACGGGAATGACCTAAAAGTTATAGTGCATGACAGTGTCGACACTCCCATGATCGGCAACCAACTCAATCAATTGCCAATTATTACCTCATGATTGGATAGGGGACTAAAAAAATAATTCTTCTGGTACTGGTAGTACAATGGCAGACACCCGTATGTATATTTTCGTGTACTTTTCAAAAAAATGGGTATTCTTCGATCTAAAACAGAAAATAACTTTTTTATTAAGTGTCAGCGTCCACATGGCCGACACTGCCCCAAAAATATTTTTTTGGTATTTTTTGGTGTTAGCACCCATAAAAAGTAAAAATTTTTTATCTTGTGTTTCTCGTGGTCAGCACCAAAGTAAAAAATTATTTTTTTGGTCCCGAATTTTTCTTTGCTGGCACCAATAGACTATATATACTATTTGTGGCTATATATACCAGTCATGAATGCACTTTGGGTTCGAATAAAATGGGGAGTGAGAAAAAAATTTTATTGAGATTGTCCTGCCAAAGAGAAAAAAAAATGGGGAAAGGGTGAAAAAATGTTTTATCTCTGGGGAGTGTACCATCAACTGGAGATTTCTATCATGTAGTGTTAGTCATACATTAACGAGGTTGAATTATATACTGTCACAAGAACCGCAAAGGTTATGCTATCAAAGGGCGGAGGTACCGATTACGATTTACACGAGTAGATAGTAGTCTTCGCGGATCGAACCTTTTTTCACAAGAACCCCAAACTTGGGGCATGAGATTCCCGATGGATCCATTTGAAGCCCGACTCAATGTTGTTTGGTTGGAAGCCTAAATAAGAGAAGTCGTTGCGATTTCTGTGCAACTAATAAAGAAATGAAACAATACCAATGTATTTGATTAAGGGTAGCCGGATCAAATTTTATTCAATACACCGATAGACCTAATTCAAGCAGAAGATGAATTAGCTTAAGAAAATACTTTTCAAAATACATTAGAAATTATTTAGTTTGATTGATCCAAATTTAGTTAGTATTATTGCACCACGACAGTTTTCATAAATTATGAAATTAGTTAGGTAAATTTTAAAAAACTAACAATATTAGAGGGAAATAATTTTTTGAGTAATTTTTAATGTAAATATTAGTATGATAAAAAAAGAAAGGAATTTTTCTTAAATTTAAAAAATATTATTTTGCATAAGTTCGTAATTTTATCCGCAGCCAAATCGATATAAAATCGAGAATAATAAAAGAAGTCATGATTTAATGTTTTTAAAAATAAAAAATTGATAAAAAATTAATATTATACCAAAATTTTTTATTCTTTATAAATACGAACTATAATCTGAAACAAATAAATATTTAAAGAAAAACGATATTAAATAATGCTAAACAAATCTATTAATTGAATAAAAAAATTTGTGTTATTGTTATGTCTTGAAAAAAATTAGACCAAAGGAGAAAAAAAAGGTTGGAAGAACATTAGCTGCGTGATTGTTGGTCACATTGGTGTTAAGGGATAGGTTGGTGCCGGTTAGCAGACTGCCGGCATCGACCTGCCGCCTGACGCTGATGTGACTCAACAGCCACGCGGCTATTATACATCCAGCTTTTTTTTTTCTTTCTTCTTCTCCTATTATTCTTCTTTCTTCCAATTATATATTTGGTCTCAATGGTCCACCCCCATCCACCACCATATTCCACTGGTCGGTTGGCCAGCACTCATCGAAAAAAAAAATTGAATTTTTTTTGTGTATTAGGATTGAAGTTTTAAGGTAAGTTAGTATGTTGTTAATTTGAATTATTTGTTTAATTATTCGTTGTTATTTTAAATGGTGATTGATAATGTAATTGATAATTATGCAGAAAATGTAATGGATTCTCTTATTCGAGCTACCAACCACACAACGCTTATGATTAACGAGTCAGTAAATGTGGTCCGAGTCAGTTTTAAATAAAACCATATAATCTTTTTAAAAAATATTTTTGGAGTTAGTTTCTTAAAAAAATATATTTTCTTAAAAAAATATATTCATTACTTAAGAAAATTAAAACTGTCAATTTTAACAAATATTGATTTTAAATCAGTTTCCCGACTATCAGATTATACCACACTTGGATGTCGTCGGGTTTGGCACAGCAGCATTCGTTCAAATGTTCGACTTAGGTTCCGTTTGTTTTACTGAAAATGATTTTCGAAAAATGATTTCTGGAAAATAATTTAATTTTCTGGAAAAGCTAATATTTTCTGGTGTTTAGATGAATTTGAGTAAAATATTTTCTATTGTTTGGTAGATTCCTTAAAAATATTTCATAAAAGTTATTTTCAATTAAACAAACATACATTTGAGATTTTCTTATTTTTTTCATTGTTTAATTGAATTTATTTTTATCTATAATTTTATATTTTACATTGTTTTTACATATATTACAACTATTATGTTAAATTTAGATTCATTACAACGTCATTTTTTAATTACATGACTACTAAGTGAGTATTTTTATTTAAAAATGTGACATCAACAAAATTGACAAAAAAAAGTTCACGATGTCAACAATTGGACTTGATTTTTAAATTTAAAAAGTAAATGGACTAAATTCTTGAAAATAAAAGTACAAAAACTAAATTATAAATCTGTGGAGTGTACATAGACTTATGACATATTTTAACTTTTATACTACAAAAAATTTATTATTAATATATTTATAATTGTAATAAATATTATTATTAAAATATTAATATTGAATATTTTCAATAATATGTGAATAATATTATTTAAATTTATTATTTTTAAAATTTATTATTAAAATAAAATTGAAATATTAAATAATTTATTAAAAATATTTATTATATTAATAATTTATATTATGACTAAATATAAATAATTAAATATGTATGTTTAATAAAATTGAAAAATATAATATTTTAAATATTTTAAAAAATAAAAGTAAAATTTATTATCAATATAATAATATTAAGTTTGATTTAAGTTAATTTTTATAAAAAAAAATAAAATTATCTATAGATGAGCTCTTTTCGGGAAAATAACTTATGCTTTTCAAAAGTGTAAGTCATTTTTTTGGAAAAATGGCTTATTTTACCTTGACCTGTAAGTCATTTTCCGTTGACCAAACTATTTTCTATGAAACAAACATAGGAAAATGCAGAAAACAATTTTCGTAAAACCTTTTACATGTAAACAAACAGACCCTTAATGTCGGATTTAATATCTACCCTAGTGGAGCACTGGTGCCTAAAAATCCACACATTTCATCTTCTGTGTGGGGAGTGCACGATAACGTTGGAGGACGTATTGGTTCAATTGGGGCTCTCGGCTAATGGACTTGCAATCACGAGGCCAAGTAAAGTTACCGATCCTTGGGGCTTTGCTACCAACTACTTGGACACGTCATTGATGATGGGGAAGCAAGATTAACCAGTTTGAAATTTTCTTGGTTAAGAGAAAATTTTGAAATGCTATCAAGCAGTCTCACCGAGTTTGAGGTCATTTGCACTGCTCGAGCGTATATTCTGTTGTTGATAGGTGGGGTACTAATGTCGTACTCCAATCAAAATAAAGTCCACATTATGTACTTGTCCTTACTAGAAGATCTTAGCAATGCTCGAGCCCACAATTGATGCTCAGTAGTTTTGGCGACACTGTTCGCGAGCTTTGTCGAGCGACAAAGCACGAGACACAAGACATAAGCGTTTTCCTTCTTCTTCTGCAGTCTTGGGCTCCATACAAGATGTCATTTCTGGCATTAATGACTCACCAACCACCAGTGTGGCCACTTGTTAATAGGTAAAAGAATTTTTTTGAAAATTTTGTTGCTATATAATTTTATTTTATGTGTTTGAACTTGCTAAATAATTGTGATTTATTTTTAAAATAGGCAATGACTCCGGGAATCGTAAGGTTAGAGATAATAGTCGTATACTGCCAAATAATTAAGGCGCACTTTGGGGACAACATAAAATACTATTTTGAATTTTATTTCTTTAAATTACAATATTTAAGTACTATGATTTTTTATGTAACACCCTTAAACCCAACCTGATTCACCAGATCTGGATCATGGGTGTTTTCACACAAAACACTTAGACAACTTCACCAAACTGCACCTGATAACCTATTATTTAGAACTTACTATTCGTAATTACATTTAAAGAATAAAACTCAAGGAACAAATATGGTACTTAAATATAAAATATTACAAATTACAATAAATCTGTCTTAAAACAACCATTTAATAGTTATAGATTCATTAATGTAGAATCCTACAATACACCACCCCAACATAATAACCCAATATGCCTCTTCATTGGCATAGTCCTGCCTTTGTCCCTCCAAATGCGATCTTTTAACATGGGAACCTAAAACATAAACACAGCATAAATAAATACAATAATACTTGATGGGCTTTACTACTAAAATGCCTTGATGGATAATTTATATTCTTGAAATAACATCTTTGCTTCAGCCATCTATCTAAACCATTTATATCCAGCAGATACCACTATAGTTTTAATACATATATATACAACAATTATATACTCTTGTTTAATTAACTGAAGGTTTCTTCAAGAGTTCCTTATTCTCTCGTTCACATATGCACGTCTGAACAAAACATACCTTCAGAATCCAACTAATACAACCTATTTTCTAATACTTGATCTTAACTCAAAACAGTTGTTCATTATCATTATTCACAGACAGACACATACACATGTGGCTAGTTGTAACGCCTCAAATTTTGGGCCTAGAAGTTTTCAAATTTGAGCATAGGAGCAGTGAAGAGGCGGCACATATGTGATTAGTTGTGCACTTTAGTGAGAAAAATGGGTCTGCTAGTCTGGTGGTTAGGGGGAGTGTAAATGTGTTAGCGGTTCTGAGTTTGAGTCTTTGTGTGGGCGTTTTGGAAAAAAACATTTTACTTTTGTTTATTTTGTTTTAATAATTATTTAGCTCTATTTGTTTTATCTATTATTTATTTTTATTTTTAATTTTTTTATTCTTCCTGTTACACGTTTTTTTCCTTATCTTTTTGGGGTTTTTGTCTGTGGTTTTCTTCTTCTTAGTTTTTTTTTTTGAAATCAGAAGTGTTGTGGTGTTCGAAGTGCTTCAGTTTTTGCTCCTCTGTCGTTTTTTCATCGTCAAAACAGATGTGGGATTCAACTTTGTCTATTCTACTTTCGCTGTTATTTTGCAACTGTTGATTCATCATCTTTTGGGTATGTTCTAACCCATTGATTTTGGGTTTTAGTCAATGAAAGTGACGAGAAATCGTCACTTTTTGATAATTGTTGATAGGGCAAAGGTTAGGGACAAGTTTGGTGGCTAAAGCGGTGGTTTTGAGGCTATTTTGGAGTGGTTTCGTGACCTCCCCAACGGCCACACGGGCGTGTGTGGTGGTACACGAGCGTGTGGATTTGGAAATTAGGGTTTAGGGCCAAATTGGGTGCCACACGACCGCGTGGTCAATTTGAGGATTTTTTCAAAATTCACACGACCCTGTCCTTTAGTCCACATGGGCATGTGAGTTTGAAAATTAGGGTTTCAGAGATTTAGGGTCACACAACCTGGCCACACGGTCATGTGATTGATTTAGGGATTAGGGTTTCCACACGAGCATGTGTTTCAAAACACACGTCTGTGTTTTGTGCCACACGGGCATGTGAGACCCTCACACGGTCGTGTCTGTCCTGCACTTGATTTTAGTGAAATTGGACAGTGAGTTACACGACCTGTTCACACGGCCGTGCTCCTGCACCACACGGACGTGTGCCTCCGTCAAACGGTCGTGTGCTACCCCTTCACACGGGCGTTTGGTTCCCCACACGGCCTGGTTTGACCCACAGGACTGGGGTACACGGGCATGTGGCCCCATATCATCAAACATTGTTTTTAGACCAACTTACTTGTAATTGCGGCTCTACATGATCCAACCATTGGTTAAGCTCTAGAGAGGGTAGTTTCGACTCTGATCTGAGTTTGGATAATGTGTTAATTGTGAATAGGTATGTGACATGTTTGTTTCTAAACTTGGTTAGCTGGGTGAGTGTGTGTGCAACTAGTTCTGTTTGACTACTTGTATATGTAACATTGATATACGAGCTTATTTTGCAATTGCTACTGAGTTGGAGTTACGAGTGTACTCAAGACTGATTCTGTAACTGACTGATTGGATGTGGGTGTCTGCTTTTGATTATTTGTCTGAGTCTGGTATTCTGACTGTATACATTCATACATATGCATACACTGTTTTGGGTGGGATTGTGAAGAGAAAGAAGTCTTATCTGAACTGGCAACTGTTCTGCTAGTTAATACTGAGAGCCCCTAATACCCAAAGGGTCGTGGGCAGTCCCTAATACCCAAAGGGTCGTGGACTTACTGATAACGGTATAGCAGATTACCGCCTTGCACTATACCGCATGTATGTTAGCTACGCTACGTACCACTATCTGATCTGGCAGTTTATACTGCATGTCTGTACTGTGGTTTACTGCATTGCATAGTACAACTTATACGGTAGCTTTGCTGCATAATATATGTAACTGGCAGTTTATCTGCATACTGATAGCCCTTAATACCCAGAGGATCATGGGCAGTCCCAATTCCCTGAGGGTCGAGGACAATGCTGATGTTCATTGTGGTCGGGCAACTCGGGATGACATCATATAGTGTGTAGGGTTGGATGGGCTTTTTGAGATCCTATATGGTGTGATTTGTTGGATGAGCTTAATAGCTCTATTGAGGTGTGATGGGGGACGGAGAGGTGTGTTGGTTGGATGGGTGGGCTTTCTTTAACTCAACTGCATCCATATGCATCTTATTGACTGTCTTGCGAGTGAGATTGTCTGCTTGTGCTTATGTGAATTCTATGGACTCTGGACTGTAACTGTCTAAAAATGCATTGTTACTGTGACTGAACGGTACCTATGATTGTGTATTCTGAGTGTGTTATTAATACGCACAAATACTGCTATTTGCCGATACGTCTGTTACGAATGTACCGATTGGTTCGGTACAACTCTGTAAGTATGTTCCGCTGCTGAACTGTTCATAGGTTTACTGTATCTATATCTACTTCTGTAGCTAGATAGTTCTGACTTTACACTAAGCTCGTGTAGCTGTTCTGACCTTACACTAAGCTCGTGTAGCTCACCCCCTCTTCTGTTTCCCTCTTCAGGTACATTTCGAAATTTGGATGCTGGACGCAGTATACGGAGGACTCAGGCAGTATTACGGGAAAATAAATTATTAGTTGTGAATTCAGACTTTTACTTTGATATACAATTTTGAAATGTAAGGTTCTAATTCTGTGGTACAAATTCTATTTCAAGACTTATTTGTTTTTTTTTACTCCAGTTTTGTTTTAAATACTCGATATTAAAGCTTTCAGAAACAAAATTAAGATCAACTGGTTTTGTGAAATTTTCTCACAATCACTTCGGTGATCAATGTAACATTCTAAATTGGGCCTAAACTCCTAGGTCAAATTTGGGGTGTTACACGAGTACTTACGTAGATCTGAGTATCATCAAACCATTAAGCAAATCATACCCTGATTCGATACCATACAACTCATACTAATAATGTACTTCATAGATCAATCTATTGACATTCACAATATTATTCCAGAACTCCAGTGATACGGAATGGGAGCAGAGGAGGTGAATCAAGGATCGAATTCAAATTGTTCGGCTCGAAAAGAAAATATTTGGATATGATCTGAAAAGAAGAAATAAATAAATGTGGTAATAAAGAAGTTGAAAATAGTAAAAGAAGAAACTTTAGAATAAAAAAACAAATAAAAATCATAAATAAATAAGAAATAGAAATTGAAAAAGAACAAAGTGGAAGATGGACGAGTAAACCGATAGATATGAGGGATAGAATGATAAATGTCAAATTGAACCATTTGAGATATAAATCCCACCAAACTCAATTAATGGCTCTAATCAAACCTCCAAGAAATAATCCTTGGCAAATTGAAGGGTGAAGAATGAATTCCCACGACTCTTTGAAGAAAATAGAAAAGAACACTATTTCTAAAAATCAAAAGAAAGAAATCTTCCAAATGAAACAAACTTCCAAAGCTGAAAACTTTATTAATGAAAACAATTGTCTCTTTAATGAACAATGAAGAAACCTTTATATAGGTTAGCTAAATAAATCTAAATAAAACTCTTAAGTATACTAGAACTCTAATTAACCTAAACAAGAAGTAGTCTTAAACTAAACTTTCTTATTAACATAAAACTCCTAAATAACTTAAAATATTTAATAATAATAAATTTGGAATAATAAAATAATAAGAGCTGATAAATACAATATTGGATTCATATATAATAAAAATTAATCCTAAAACCCGAAATCAATATGATTTAAACTCGAATTAAAAGTCCAAAACTCGTAATTCTCGTCAAAATCCTGTCAAAAAATTTTGCTCATGCAGTCTACACTAAAACGGTTATAACTTGATCTCCCGAACTTAAATCTGAGAGATTCAAAGTGCTTTTTGAAGCTAAGAGATAGATTTTCGAACACCATGTAGATATTTCAACCCAAAAATGCCCCGATCCCATCCAAAAAGTTTTCGCAAGTATGTTGATTTCTCAAACTTGAAAATTGGCAGCTTTAGTAAATGGAATTGAATAAATTTCACCCCATCCATGCATGTATCATTCCTCTTTTCCTTGAGAAGATTCATTCTCAAATCTTGTCTTTGATTGAATCCTAATTTGATTTTCTTGGCCTTTGAAATTGTTGCTGGGCCTTGAGGTAGTGTGAGCTCATCACATCCGTGGGTCTAAAATTGGGCCTTGAGACTTGCATCACTCAGATGTTGAAATTTATCGATATTCAGTTTTCATAAGATTTCAGGCGAAGTCATTATACAACTCAGATATGACATATTCCAAATAACTTTGATTCAATAGTATCATCATGGAAAATACCTTATTAACATTCAGATACATAGTTCTTTTCGAAAACACCCTTTAAACTTATTCGTTTAATGCACATATCTTACTCATCTTTTAACCCTTAGCATATCAATACCTTATCTCAGCCAAGGTTATTATAGAACTAACATAATTTATCCATATCTTACCATAAAGACAGTAACACACATCTTACCAAACATACATGATAGACTACACCACAAGGGCCCAAAAAAATGTGCCATGATGGAATTAAACAAAATCTCGTGTTTACTGTCCCCGCAGACTTCACCAAAGGTGCTATGAGTTTCTACCTCATGAACTTATACAAAGTTTCATGTATCATGATCCACCATTTCAATTGATACATTATCGATGGTTACACCATGAACATGCATAAAATCATATCATATTGTACCATGGGTCTTAGCCATATGGTCTTACATACATTTATGTATCGTATTCTACCAATTCATTCTTTACCTTACTGAAGGCTACACCATGAAAGTTTCCAAACCATACCAAGCTACCATGGGCCTCTATCTCATGGTATTATACTCAATTTCAAATTGTGATATGCTAGTTTGGTTAGCACTAAAAGTACCCTACCAAAAGCTTCACAATAAAACTTTAGCTTATTGTCACTTGCCTAGATCATCACCTCTTTTCTGACTATAAATTTCGTATACCAGACCTTATACATTTCGTATACTAGACCTTACATGCCTACTTATCAAACATCATTCCTTTAACTGAACTTTACACATTTTATTACGACATTTCACTCATCTTTACTATATTAATCCATTACTAGTTTTTGTAAACATCATCACCCTATTTATGTATGTAAATAAATATTCTTATTATTTGAACAATTCATACAAAGGAGTCAAGATGAATACTCACCTTAACTCACATTTTGCAGTTCTAAGCTCTAGACTCAGATATCTCTTTCGAACCAGCAGCAACAACCACTACTTATAGAACATAGAAACACCATTAAAAACTTATTGCTATACAACTTACTATCATCTCAAGCACTTACAACCCCCATGAAAAACCTTATACATACATCTTACTGCTCATACACTCATTACAGACTTACTCTTTTAGAATTTAACATGCAGAGTTGTAATACTTACCCAAATGTGGAAGATTTTTCCCCATGTTTAAGAATCTTTTGCACTAGTCTTTATTTTTGTGATCCTTGTGGAAGTTTGAATCGATGTGTCGGATGTAATAAACAAACCTCCACGGAACCCCGGAACACCTAATCACAGCAACTAGTCCCTTCGATTTGTCAGAGATAATGTAAATGTTATCCTGCTTGGCAAAATGCCTACGCAAGTTTCTCGGGAAAAATCCCTACGACTCGAAGTTCTCAGACTCCATAATGGTGAAAACGATCGATAATGCACTCCAATTACCGTCTTGTGCAACCGAAATCAGGAGTATTTGTGTATATTCACCATAAAGTCAGGTACTATCAACCTGCACCAACGACTTGCAGTGTGAGAAGGCCCTAACACAGGGATCGAACATTTTGACCTTTACGCGACAATGTTTGCAAATCAATTACGGTACCCGGCATATAGTCCTGCATTGCGACTATCCACCCTTGAAGTTTATTGTATGATGCATATCAGTCATCATACAACTATTCTATCGCCATCTGTTTCGCCCGTAATAAAGACTGATTTAGGAATGGTGAGTGTGATGCAGTTGTAGATTGCTTTCGTATCCAATTTTCGGTAGTCTTACGTCATACATGCAACCATGCATGTGTGAGCCTTCTAATTTTTTGATTTTCCATATTTAAGTCCACTACATTAATGTAGCCCAAACCTGCCAGTTGCAATGGCTGTTGGCCCTCCAACATTCCCCAACATATAAAATTTGTGTAGACTTTGATATTTTGTAGTCCATTGATAACTTCATATTGTATTTCTTTATTGCATATACACGATCTTTCTTATTATCGAACTGTTGGCCTACGAATAACTCTCCAACCTTCGAACCTGCCTCCACTAAGTGAGCAAATACCATATCTAGATATTAGGGGAACTCGCGTACAAGCGCCACATTAGGGTTTGACATGTGGGTCCATGGATCATTCCATATAACTATACCAAATCTTGTGTTTCTGATTGTTTTCAACTAATTAGAGGTGTACATCTTGACCCTCTATCGCGCCTTTATTGTCTCTATCTTCCAAGACCTTATCCAAATCGATGTCACTAAATTCTGCAATATCATGGTGGGGCTAATCTTCATTAACAAACCCTTCATCACCATCTACTATGGTGTCTAACACCTTTAGATGTATCTCTAAACAGGGACCCAAGATTAAGTTGCTATACGAACATCTACTACAATTTGGATTTTTGGGTGTTTGCGATGTCCCTTCACAGCCCGACTGATCTTCCCAGCAGACATTAATATCAAAATCAAATCTGTAATACTAACTTATTGAAGGGATAATTTGAACGGGTTCAAGTTTGGCTAACTTTGTGAATAACTCAATCGGTCAGGGATTCTCAATCTCAATGGGGCAATAAATTGCAATCGTTGTGGTCTTATCATCATCGTTACATCTACAAACTCAATATCCAAGAACTTCAATGGATCTATTGAAATTGGAAATTTGCAAAAAATCTTAGCATCTGATTCCCACAACGGGTAGCTATTGTAAAAGCTCGTTTTCTAGTGGTGTCAGAAACAGTAGTTTGGGGAACACAAATTCGACGAGAGAATTCATAAATATTATTATTTAATATTTACGAGTCAAATATAATATTATAGTAAATTTTGAATTGATAATTTTAGTTAATTGAATGATTAGATAACTTCAAGTGAATTATCTCTAAAGTCAAGTGGTTTTAGAAAATCAGGTATCGGGACCTCATTTCTATAACCAAGCCCGTAAAAATTTTTATTAAATATTTACGAAGTGATTATATTGGTGTATTAATTTTTTGTTAGAAAATTTTAACATTTAGATATTAATTAAGTAAAAAGGACTAAATTATAAAAGTTGCAAAAGTAAGTCATTAATAGATTATATGAGTTAAATGGATATTTAAACATGAAGTGAGGGTCTTACAAGGTAATTAAACCTTATATAATGATATTGGATGGTAGGTAAATGAAAATGGATTAAAATTATGAAAAATGACATTTTTGTAATTAAATTCAAATTAAAACGAAAGAAAATGTAGAATGGTGCCATTCTTTTCATTTCTTTTATGTTGGTTGAACCTCCATAAGAAGAATTGGGGAGCTTTGGTTTGAGTTCATGCTTGCATATAAGTGTTTTCTTGGTTCGTTTTTCATAAATTCTATGTTTTTGAGATCATTGTATTGATATTTAACTAGTTTAAAGACTAATTTGTGAAGTTGCCAAAGTTTAGAAAAATTACCATTAATGTTCTTGAAGTATTTTTTATGTTTGTTCTGGAGCATGAAGCTTAATAATAATTTTGATCTAATTTGTAAAGTGATTTTTAGTAATTTTCATGTTTAGTGACTAAATCGAAAATAAACTAAAATAGACATGGTTTTTCTTGATAAATCCAGAATTTTAGGGCTATTTTAGAATGGTTAAAACTTAGGTTAAATGGGTTTAAAGTTTAATTATGAGAAATAAGCTTGTTTTGGTCTTAAAGACCAAATTGATTAAAATGTAAATGTTTAGGGTCTAATGTGTGAAATTATAAATAGGAAGTTATATGTATTAAATTGAATAGTATATGAAATTGAAGCTAATAATTGAATCAAATTATATCATAGATCAAGAACAAGTAGATAACCAAGGAAAAAGGAAAGTTGCTGAATAGTCCTTGAACTTTTACCATTACTGCAGTTTAACCCTAGTAAGTTCATTCGGTTTATTTTGATATATATATTTTACAATGTGAATTGAATAAGAATTTAGTTGTTGATTGTTAAATTAAATATTTCGATTTGAATTAGTGTGAATGGAAATAATAAATTGTTGGATTTTGGTCTAACAATAATATCTCCTGAGCCGATGAACGTAGGATAGAGTATGATTGGCATGCCAATAAGTTATAATGCACATGGTATGGGGATTGATTTGAGATGAGGCAATGATTCTTGTCCTATGATTTTACACTTAATATACTGAAGTCTAGCATTTGGTGCGGACTATCGAGATATATTACAGTGATTCTAGTGTGTTACCGGGGGCGGATGTAAAGTGTTCGAGCTTAGCACTTAGTGTCCAAACGTGTTTTTGGAGGGATGTTAGCCTACAGTCTAGGCATTTAATGTTGAGGTGTGTTATCGATTAGATTGGATCGTTAGAGCGTTTGGCGTGTTTCGGATGGATAATTGTGTACTCATATCCATATATCGTTCATTGGACAATATTTCTTGTGTTAAATGTCTTGTTATTGAATTGTTGAACGATTATTCATGAGTCTCTTGATAGCATTGTGGCTTGATAGTGAATGATCTCATATTTGTTTATGTATAAACTCACTTATTATGGATTGGTGGTTGACAGGAGGTTCTGACTTTTAATCTTGTTATTAAAATTGTTATATTTAATTTGATAAACTTTATCGTTTTAATCGTTGAACTTACTAAGGTCTAGTAAAGCTTACTCATGTTCTTTTGTGTTCCTTGTAGATAACGTTTTGTGGAGTTAGGCGGTCGGATCAAGTTGAAGATCACACTATCCAGATTCATTTTAGTAGATTTTGATATGCTTACTTTGGGTTATATGGCATATAATAGGCGTTTTTGTATATGTTTAGATACTTATTACAAATGTTATGTTTTAAGCTTCGTATAAGCTTACTTGTGTTTGTGCCTTTAATCTTGGTGTGAATATGTTCATATAAATTTGTTTTCGTCATGTGATATAAACCTTATTTAAATGTTTGAATCATAGTATGAATGAATATGAATGATTAAGAAGAAATGATAAATTTGGTATGAGTTTTATATATAAGCTAATGAATTTGAATGCAAATTAGTTGATGTGTCAAGTGAACTGAGGTTGATAATTGAATTATGGTGTCAACGAAGACATATTGGTTAGGCATTTAGGTCGATTGTTTTGGCATGTGTTAGTCTTGTTTAAATGTGTTTTTGAAGTACATAAATGGTTAATTTTGATTTGGCTTGGAACGTAAGTGTTGGATGAAAGTTTTACCTTGTTTTGGAAGCTTTTTAAAGTGCACACGACTTAACCACACGACCATGTAACACACACAACCTGGCCATACGGCCATGTGTCTTATTAATTTTTAGGTGTAGGATTTTTCACACTATTTGGCCACAGGGGTGTATGGGGAAGCCACATGTAACACCTCGATTTTTGGGCCTAAAAGTATTGGGTCTTGAGTTTGGGTTCGGGTAGAAGACGACCCGAATAATTTGAATGTTATCATTATTATTATTTTTATTATTATTATTTTGTATATTTAGTGTAGTAATTAAATAAATTACAAATGGTATATAGTGTGGGAAAAAGGACCAGGGCTCGGCCCATAGCTTTAGCAAAATTCTTAAATTTTGCCTTTTAAGGGAATCTGGGCAGTAGGCCTTATTAATAATTTGGGTCTGAGTATGTTGGTGGGCCTTTAAAAGGCCCAAGAGTAAATTTAATTCGAGTCAATTCCTGAATTTTAATTTTGGGAGAGAGGGTTCTGGTGATATGGGCTTTTAAAGTTGAGGTGGTAAAATAGGACACAAAAAGATCTGTGGTAAAGTGGCATGTGGCGCCACCTAGGTGTTTGGGGAGTGACGTGTAGATGATTAGGGGGAGCCAGAGTTCAAGTCACAAGGTAAGCGTGTTGTTACTTTTTTTTTTGTCGTGTGCATGTGCCGGGCATGTGATAGAGCTTAAGGGGAAATTCGGCTAGGGCTTTAGGAAGGTTGGGCCATGGGTCTGAATGGCCCTTAGGGCAAGCTTTATTTTCTTTTTGTTTTCCGAATTAGGGTTAGCCACCTAGAGCCTTCACTTTCATTCTATTATCTTCTCAGTGTCGCAAAAAGACAAAAAACGCAAAGTTAGATCTCCTGAGTGCCGAATTCTTCCTTCTCTTCTCCTCTCTTCTTCTATTTTCTTTTTCTCCTTATTTTCTTCTCTGGCCGAAACATTCCTACCA
Source organism: Gossypium hirsutum (assembly GCF_007990345.1). Taxonomy (NCBI): domain Eukaryota; kingdom Viridiplantae; phylum Streptophyta; class Magnoliopsida; order Malvales; family Malvaceae; genus Gossypium; species Gossypium hirsutum. The sequence continues at coordinate 31,017,690 of NC_053429.1, read as the reverse complement.
TTCTACTCATCTCTTCTTTCATTCCCATTCTTTTCTAAACCTCTATATCCGATTGCCATAAAAGCCGAAATCCCGAAAGTTGTTTCTTGTGCCGATTTCTTCTAGTCAAAATCCTCATATTTTTTTCATCTCTTTTGGCCAATTTTTCACATCCTTTAAACCTCAACCCCTGTCGGCAATACCACTGCAAAACCACCATACCAAATCATCTTTCTCTTCACAGTTCCAAAAGCCAAAAACACCATAGTTTTTAGGGACATATAGCCGAATCTTTAGATCTCTAAGATTCGATTTCTACTAGTGTTTAAGGGCTGGATCTGCATCAGATCTAAGTAGAAACTGAAGTGGAATCGTTTCGGTTGAAAGAACCTGAGGTAGGTACTCAAATCTATTCTTTATTTCGGGTTTTAGAAAAGCTGAAATCCCTATAGGCATAGGAAGGCTGTCGATTGGAGCTTAAGGCTCTAAGGGGTGTAACAATTGATTTGTTTTGGTGTTAGTGTGATCTAGATGCCGCTGATCGAAGGCTTGGACAAGTGGAATGACTAGATCGAGATCTAGTCACTAGTTTTGGCAAAGGTAAGATCTTAAGGGCCATATATATTGATGGCCGATTATGGTAAGTAAGTTTATGATGGTTGCCATTGTATTTTGGATCTGATATGTCTAGTGACGATTGTAGGATATAGTGGGAGATTTCGGTAGCAGTTTTCGCAAATCAGGTGTGTAAACGACACCCACTAGTAGACTAGATCGGCAAAAGTTGAAAAGTCGAAATGCCGAAAAGCCTACATTTCGAGAACTTGCGAGCGTACGAGCGCTCGTGGGATTGTTTGTATTGATAATTTTGGTAACTTCAACGGTAAGATTGCAAAGTGCGCAATTTCTTGCACCTAGGTGAATTTGGGCTTCGATGGGCCGAAATTAGGTTAAATGGGCCAACGGGCCCAATTCGGTAAAAAATGCTCGGTAAGTGTTTCTGTTAATACGTTAATAGCTGTAATGAGCATGGAACCCTAAAAAGACTGATAAAATTACTGAAAGACCTCTGTAAGGTAGAATTACCGTAATACCCTTAAAGGGGTAAGTTACGATTACGCCCCTCGAGGGTAAATAACTGTTCTTACGCTATAATCTGACTGCCTTTCTGAAGCATGCCTTGTTAATTATATATATTCTGCATACATGTCATACTGCATGGGGTTGGGTTTTGTTATGGAGGAAGAACCCGTTCTGGTGGCTGTGCCACATATTCTGATATAAGCAGCTTTGCTGCGAATTATAGTTAGTGCTGCAACCGGTGCTAACATTGTAAATGTAGGGATGGCGTGGGTGATTTATTCCCCACAGGAAATGTAGGGATGGACGGAGGCAAGTGCAGGGTTGGATGGGGTTATCATGCATTAATCATATGAGACTGTTTTGTTATGGGCCAACTATATTGAAATGGGCCCAACTATGTTAATATGGGCAAGGCCCAATATATCTCGACTTGTAATAGGGCTACGGCCCAGATTGATACTGATATGGGCTAGGCCCAGTATACTCTGATACTATAAGGGGCTATGGCCCAGATTAATATTGATATGGGCTGAGGCCTAGTTAACTCTGATTTCTGAATAGGGCTTAGGCCCAGTAAAGCTTGAACTGATTTAGGCTCTAGTTAGGTTTATTTTACACATTGAGTTTTTCAAACTCACCCCTTAATTTTATCCGTGCAGGTAACCCCCAACCATGGTGGACTTGGAGCTGAGAGGGATTCGGAGTGGCCACATGTTTTGTAAGCTCAATTTTCTTCTTATGACTAGATTAGCTTCATTTACTTTAATTGCTTTGGGTTTTAAGTTGTAATAAGGCTGCTTTAATTATTTTTTAATTGCTTTAGTATGATTATTAGCTTAGGCGTGATATGGATTTAAATGTTTGAAAATGAATAGCTCTAGGGCGCGTTTTTAAAAGAGATTACCTGATTTCAAAATATCGTGAAACAAGACAAAGCTTCCGAAATGAAAACATTTTCTAAAATTAATAAGTGCTTTCAAAGGCTTAAAACGAAATGGTTTTTCCTGAACAACCATTTAGTTAAAGTGTGGCAATGGTTGTGTGCATGTCTAGGAGTGGATCCGTGGAGAGCTTGGTACTTAAGCAGTCTAATAGACTCACCTCATCTTTTTTCCGGCATCCTACCTGATGCACAGCTTCCATTCACTTTAATCTATAATGAAAATACTCTTTAAATCATTAAGAAAGATTTTAGATAAAACATAACCTATACAGTAACGCTTCAATTTGACACACCGGATTCGACCGTAACGTCTGGTCCGGGTTTGGGGTGTTACACCACACGGCTATATGACCCCTGTTTCCAGAATTTTCTAATTTTTACATATTTTTCTATTTTGATTCAAATTAGTCTTGGATTGTTCCCAAATTATTTTTGGGGCCTCGTATGCTCAATTTAAGGCCCGTAAGTGTATTTTGTCTTGATTTTTATAAGATACTAATTGTTATCATTTATTTTATATTTTTGTTTCTATTTGATGATAAATGTCCTGATATGTATTGTAACGCTCCGTAAACCCAATCTGACAACGGAGAAGGGTTAGGGGTGTTACAGCTATCTCACACTAATCTTTCGTTTCATTTTCGTCAGCATTACACGCTTATTGAATCTCATGCCTACTTTTTGGGGATTTTGAAATGCACAACCTTCTTTAACCGTGCTTACCATTTCTCAATCGAAATGAACATACACTAACAACATATGGTTCTTTATCTTCAATAAAATTTGTTTCCTCCTCAATAAAACACTAATATTTCTTTGGTTTTTTTTCTCTAAAATTGTTAAAGCAAAAAAAAAAACTCAACCAAAACACAAAAAAATTCAATATATCATTTTTTTAATACAGGTGCCAACAAATGGAAGGCCGACACTAAAAAAAATTATTCAAAAATTAAACGATGCCAACATGTGGAATGCTGTCACAAAAAAAAATACTCAAGTGCCGCCAAAACAAACACGGGATAAAAAAAATTTGAACATGAATGTCAACAGTAAAAAGTACCGAAAAATATTTTTTACTCCAGTGTCGACCATGAGAAACGCAAAATCAAAAAAATTTTACCTAACATGGGTGCCACCACATGGACGCCAACACCTATAAAAAAATTATTATTATTTAGACTAGAGAATACTTATATTTTTTAAAAAAATATACATACGGATGTCGCCCATTGTATTGCCAGTACCAAAAAATATCCAACCATAAAATAATGATTGGCAATTAATTGAGTTAGGTGTTGGTCATAGGGGTACACTATAACTTTTAGGTTATTTCTATTATTACTTTTAGATCATTTCTATTATTATTTTTGAAGTTTATTCATTCTTATAAATATTTATTTTTTTAAGTTAGTTGGATAAAAAAGGTCAAAAGTTAAAAAAGCCAAAAAAAAAAAGAAAAAGAAAGTGAAGCTGACCAATAAAGAGTTTGACAGCTAAAACTGGTTCCAACAGCATACAGGAAAGGATCTCTATGCACTCCATTAATGAATTATAGCTACTAACATCAATAACTGAAAAGGAAAAGGGTAAAATCAGAAAGAAAAAGGAATATCATGTCACCTGCAAGTACTAAACTAGGAATAACAACCTTAGCAAGCAGAAAACAATACATCAGATTCCCATCAATCAAATATTTGTTGAGAATGGAAAAGAGAAAAAAAAAACGATTTACTAGTTGGTCGGAGGTCGACGATATAACAAACCTGAAATTAACCCTAATAAAAACCCAAAAATTGAATTCAAATTCGAAATTACTTAAATTTAAAATTGATTGAATCGGAAAAAACTTAAAAATTTTAAAATCTAAATTAATCCCATCCAAAATTATCTCACCACAGTAAATTAACAAGTCTAATACAAAGAAAAAGAAAGTATGATTATGCTACTTTCTACGTGCATCCACTATGTTTAGGGCCAGTGTTAATTTTTGTCTAACTTAAATATAAGTTTAACCACATAAGCTTTGTTATTTGCTATATTATAAAACATGAAAAAAGCAGAAGTAAATTTTGAAAAATATACATATCACATATATTATAAGGGTAATTATATGTTATTATTTACTACCATCATAGGTTAGCCCAAGTTAAAAGTGATCTAAGTTGGATAAGATTTTTTGGGCTTTAATTATTAAATAAGGTATAGGTCAAATATGTGTAGATATTTTAGTAATTAATTTATAATTGATGATGAGTTGATTAGAAATTAAGGCTAAAGTGTCAAAGTTATATATATTAGGGTTATGATCCTAAATTACAAACAAGGTAAATTTTCTGATATCTCATGTTTAGAAAAGATAGAATCACCTTCTTTAGATTACTTGTGTGCTAGTTTAGAATATCAAAACCCTAAGATCCGTAGATTTCAAGAAATCAATGAATTCAGGTACGCTTCTGCATTTAGTTTTATTCTTGATTTATTATTGATAATTTGACATGACAGATCTTGACTTGATAGAGAATGAATTGATTTTATATTTATTTTACGGTTCTAACAGTGGTATTAGAGTCTCGTTATGTCGAATGATAGAGAATGAATTGATTTTTTTTTATTTTAAAATTAATTCGTATTTGAGATTTTATAGATTTAATATATATATATAGATTTGATGTTACTAAATCTTTTGGATTTATGAAGTTTTAGGATTTTAATTAATTGTAGCATTTATATTTAATTTATGTAGTTTTTCTTTTTCTCGTGAAATTCAAATTTACCCATGAGTTTCAGTCATTTGGATACTACAATTTGTTTTTTGTTTTTTATAAAAACTTTGGATATTGCATCGTTAATTCATATACTTGCAGGGTTATTGTTTTTATGAAATTTGGCTGAAAAGGTTTTAGTTTTAATGAAGCTGATGATTGAATTCAAGTATATATTACTTACTATTGTATTGCACATTCTGCTAGTTGAATGTGAATTAATATGGGCGAATTTTTTTTACTTTTCTTTTCCCAAAGTTACTTTGCAAATTTGAGCAAAATTACTTTGGTGCTTCGATGTTCTGTTGGATTCATATTTTAATTAATTTGCATAATTTGGGTTGTTTCCAGTTTATCAATATATTATTATATTATTATATAGAATTTAACATATTGATTATTTATTTATTCTGAGTTCGATACAAATTGTATATTTGTGTTATATTTAACCATGATATATATTGTTTTGGGATAAATGTATATACTATTATCTTTTAATTAGATTGAAAGATAAAATTAAGAGAAATATCTTGAAACAAACAAATTCTGATTTTGGCTTTGAGTTTTAATTAAGGCTGTCTAATATTTTAAATAGATTAGTTGAAACAAAATACAGCCAAAGTGACATTTTTTGTGTAGATTAGTTTATTTAAAATATTAAGATGATTATTTGTTTTTGTTATTCGTGCATTTATTAATTAACCCAAAGCTAAACTAATATTTGGCAGAATTTCAGCGACATTTGTGGTGATAAATGTGTGACAATTATAAAATATTTGGCAGAATTTCATCGACATTTGTGGTGATAAATGTGTGACAATTATAAGGTATTTTATGTGAATAATAAATGAGTCCAAAGATTAATTAATTTTTTGACATAATCTATTGTCAATGTTTGATTGTTACAACAAGAGTATCGCTTGTGTTAATATTACTGTCCAAAGACTTGATATTAATGTTGTGTTTGGTATCTTGAGATGAGATTAGCCATTATATTGAATTTATTGTTTACTTACGAATATTGATGTGAGCTTATTTTTATTTGTTTTTGTTATATATTTAGTTAGTTCATCTTTTGCTGCCATAATATTTGCTAATATAAGTTCTATACCCATGCTTAATGAGATTAATTTTAAAGAATGGAAAAGGCACTTACTTATAGTGCTTAGCTGTATGGACATAGATCTGGCACTAAAGGAAAACACAACATACACCTCTCACTGCGGAAAGCACCCCTGATGTTAAGAGGGATTTTGAGAGATGAGATTGTTCAAATCGCATGAGTTTAATGATCATGAAACACAACATTCCAGAAGCCTTTAGGGGCACAGAATCTGAAGAGATTACTCAGGCCAAGGGTTTTCTTGACAAAATTGAGAAATATTTTGCTAAAAACGATAAGGTTGAGATGACATCACTTTTGACTTCTTTAATGTCTATGAAGTATAAGAGTCAAGGAAACGTGAGGGAGTACATTATGGAGATATTCCATATTGCTTCAAGATTTAAGGCACTTAAGATCGAGTTTTCTGAGGAAGTGCTTGTTCTTATGGTTTTGGTATCGCTTCTTACACAGTTTAATCAATTTAAAATTAGTTATAACCGTCAAAAAGAGAAATAAAATCTAAATGAGCTCATTTCTCATTGTGTGCAAAAGGAAGAAAGGTTGAAACATGATAAGTTTGAAAGTACTCATTTAGCCAATGCCTCTAAAAACAAGGGCAAGAAAAGAAAATATCAGAATGAAACTACTAAGGGTCTAGCTCAAAAGGAACAATAACAAGTTATAGAGAGTTGTTTCTTTTGTAATGAGTTTGGACATGCGAAGAAAGAATGTGCCAAATATCACGCTTGGCGTGCAAAGAAAGGTATAATTATTACTTTAGTTTGTTATGAGGTTAATTTAGCTTTAGTTCCTAAAAACACTTGGTGAATCGATTTTGGTGCTATTACTCACATAAGTGTTTCTATGCAGGGTTGTTTGAACTACCGAAAACCAAGTGATGGTGAAAGACACATCTTCGTGGACGATGAAAAATTAGTGAAAGTGGAAGCAATTGGGCATTTTAAGTTGTTAGTAGAAACTATTTATTTTATTTTATTTTATTTGGATTTAAAAGACATTTTTTGTATCACCTTTTAGACGGAATTTAGTTTATGTTTCTTTGTTAGACAAATTTAGATATTGTTGTTCATTCGGAAACAATCAGTTTAGCTTGTCTTTAAATTTGAATGTTGTTGGGACTGATTTTTAAATACTTATGACAACTTTTATTTGCAAGAAACAGTTGCATCTTATAATGAAACCTTACATGTGGAATTACGTGGTATTACAATAATTTCCAAGTGATTATCTTATTTGGTTTCAAGATGGCTTTGGTTAATGATTGTATATATTACAAGTTTAGTGAGTGTAAGTATAGTCTCAATCAATGCCCTAAGAATGATTTTTAGATTACAAAAATGCATAAAATTCCTTACATTTTAGTAGTAGGAAGTCTAACGTATGTTCATGTTTGAACACATTCGAATATCGTGTACATTGTTGGATGTTAGGCAAATATTTAAGCAACCCTAATATGGACCATTTGATAGCAACTAAAAGGGTTATAAGACATTTTCAGAGAATAAAAGATTATATGCTCACATATCGAAGGTTTGATAAGTTTGAGATCATCAAGTATACAGACTTCGATTTTGATGGAATATTGATGTAAAATTTTATCACTAGGGTGCAAATTGTGACAATAATTAATAGTCATTTATTCTAATAACAATAGGAGCACATCAAAGTTAAAACACATAGACTTTAAGTTCCTAATTGTTAAAATAGTTGTTAAGTTTCTATAAAGCACATTGAGACAAACTCCATGATTGCGGATCCGTTTACTAAGGGACTACTACCCAAGGTTTTTCATGAACACACTGCTCATATAAGTGTAATATTATTTAAGGATATTTAATTTTAGTGGGAGTTTGTTCTTCTAAATACTTTTTTGTTATAGATACATTTTTAGTTATTTTAGTTTAAGGATATTAAATTTATTTTCTATAAAAATAAAATTTATTTAATTTATTTACACTCTAATTTTGATAAAATTTTCGGTGATAGAAAATAATAAAGTTTAAAGCATTCTAGAACAACGAAGGGGTAAATTTTAGAAAGAAAAAAACGCTTCAACGATACAAATTTCAATTGAAAACGACAGCTAGAGAAGAAAAACTTACCCAGAAAGTAAAGAATCTCGAAACCCAGCTCTCTCTCCCTCCAATTCCAATATTGGAATCCCAGACCGAAATTTCAAACAAAATCTCAGCAGCTAAAATAGCGAATCTCGCATCCTCCAACAATCATTTTCCGAATTTCTTCATTGAAAATTTGGGTTGGGGGCCTCAAAATCATTTTTCACCGACTTCCCCAACTTTACCAACCGTCTAAACGCGCAATAAATCCACAAAACGGGAACTTAAATGATCGTTTCCTTCAGCTTATACCAATGTAACTCACGATCCCTTTCTAGCAAATTCACCACTTCCCTCTTCGACTCTTTTTTATCAAGAAATAAAAGGTAAAGCTCGTTAATAACGGGAGCAGGAGATATTACGGGGATTCTTTGAACGGCATTGCAGGAAGCGGAGCCAGAAACCTTAAAAACGTCATTTGGAAGCGAAGACTGAATTTGGAGAGTTACACTAAAATCAGACGAATTCTGAGAGTGGATCAGGTAAATTCTTGAAAATGGAAGTGAAATTGGTGAAATCGGACGCACGGGAACGGTATTCGAAAAAAGAACGGTGGATGGATTCTGTTAACATTGGTTGAAAAGTGAACGGCGGTTTTGGGAGGTCGGCGGCGGTGGAATTTGGATTCGAATCCAACTGTGTCATATTTTTCGAGTTTTGAGTTGAGAAAATTGAAACTTTGACGTTGGGTCAATTTTGGAGGGAAGTAACTGCAAAGTGAAACCTAGCTACGCGGGAGGAAGACGATGTTGGAAATGAAAAAAAGTTTAAATTCTGCTACTAGTCCTTATACCTTATGAAAACTGTAGATTTAATCCTTGAACTTTAATTTGTTCATTTTTAGTCCCTATACTTTTTAAATTTTAAAATTTTAGTCCTCACCAAATGATAATTATTAAACTCATTAAGTTAAATTCTGCTATTCTCAAAATCTAATTTGGCAAATATATTATCATATGTATAATGCCATGCCAACTTATCATTATCACGTATTACTCACTAAAATTCTGTTAATGTATTCACAAATGTTATTTGTATTAAGATTGAAATTTCAAATTTTGAAAAATATAAGAACTAAATCTATAATTGTGTGCATAATACAATGCTAGTAATTGAATTTAACCAAACAAATTTAACTACTATTGTTTGAGTTAGGACTAAAATTTCAAAACTAAAAAATGTATAGGGATTAAAATTGATCGAATCGAAAAGTATTAGGATTAAAACAAATCAAATTACAAAGACTAAATCCACAATTTTTTAAAATATAAAGACTAATAGCATAATTTATCATGAAATTTAACCAACGAGTAAAAAAAGGAAATGAAGAAATGAAGGGATAAAACTCAAAATTGATCAAGCAAAAATCAAAATAATTCAACTTAGCCCTACAATTTTTTTTGAACATTAATCTCATTATAGATTCTTATTATATATGCTCTTTTTGGTATAATATCTAGAACTACTCATATTCCCCGACCCTTAAATAGAAGGATAATACACTTTAACATACTCAAACTCATAATCTTTTACACTAACAATAATACCGATGCCAATCAAATTAAAACTCATTCGATAAATAAATAATCTTTTAATACTCTCTTTGCATCTTAAACTAAATTAAATATTTGTTTAATTATATATGTTACGAAAAGTAACTAAGGCAACCAAAACCAATGATATTATATTAAAGTGGAATGGGAAGGGAATGTTTCCTTTTATGCAGGACAGACAGAAAGGAAAGACTATGCCTCGAAAAGCAGCTCCTCTTTAACATTGTATCCATGGAATTACCTCAAAAGTTAGTCGACCTGGCTTGTTTGCAGTCGTCCTTTCATTATTAAATTGGGTAATGTCATTGTCATGTTATTACATCATTATGGGTTAAAAGGGCAAATTATAATTTTAAAATAAATAACAAATTGTTAAATTATTTTATAGAATCTATACTTACAAAATAAAAAGGGTAAATTATATCTAATGTTATTAAATTATTAGTAAGTTTATATTTTGGTCTCTTAATTTAAAAATTATAAAATAGTTATTAAATTATTTGTAAGTTTATGTTTTGATCACTCTGAATAGTTCAGTGACCATTTTGTAATATTTCGAAGTTAAATGACCAAAATATAAATTTACTAATAATTTAATAAATTTAAGTATACTTTACCAAATAAAAAAAATACTTGAGAGAAGTTAATGAGATGATTTTTTTAAGAAAAACAAATGAGATTATGGATAAGTATTTTCCTAAAAAGAATAAAACTTTTATAAAATAGTTAGATTTATGGCACTTACAATGCGGGTGAGAAAAATTATGTAGTAAATATATTTATTAAAAAGTTACATAAAAATCAATTGATACTTTAGTCATAATAATAAAGTTAATTGTTTATTATGCATGGTGTTTCGTGTTCAAATATTATTATAATTAGATTTTTTATTGATTTATGAAAAAGATAAATATAACTTAACTAATTTTCTTATCCAACAGTACATCGGTCAATCGTGTGTATAAATTAAAATATATGAAAATAGTTATTCAAAAAAATTATTTGAAAAATAAAGCATGTTGCTTACAATAAAATTCATAATAATAAAAATGTTTCATTTGTTAATTTAGATGTATAACTTTTTAATCAATATATGATACTAAAATGACTATAAAACTTATACATAAACTTTTAAATTCATAAAAATATAAAGAATTCAAATTTAGTACCCTAAAATGAAATAAATAAAGGGTTAATAATATGATTAATAAAACTAACCGTATCATTGTTGTATTTTTGGCCTGTGATTTGTTAGAAATTATATTATTATTTATAATGTTAAATATAGTAGACTAAAGTTTTAGTGAAAAAAAATCAATTGAGTTTTTATAATAATAAAAAACTCAATCGAGCCCTCATTGATAAAAAAAAATTAATTGATCTTTTTCATTAATGGATATCATTAGTTTATTGGTTTAACTATTAGTCGCGCTGACATGATTATTAAAAGCCAACAAAAGTTTTCACCTGGCAATATGAACATGGGTAAAAATATTTTTTAGAAAATAATTAAAATATGCATATAAAATGGATCTGAATAACTATTGTCCAAACTCATTTTTAATGAGAGGAAAAAAATTAAAAATTATAAAAAGATTATTAAAAATTATTTTAAAAGTTCTAAATATATATATATATATAATTCAAATGCGTGAAAACTAAAAAAAGAAAAATGTAAAGATTTGTTATTCCATCGGTTGGACTTTTGATCTACAATTAAGTAGTTAGTTAGTTAGTTTGGAATTTTAGTAAAAAGTTTGAATAAAAGAATGAAAATATTCACATTCGAAAACACTGATGTTTAGAAGGGGTGACATAAGCATCTTTGGCATCATCAACTTTGTTAATTATATTGTTAACTCTTTATTTAATTCCATCCATAACATTTCTTCTTCTTCTTCTTCTTCCTCTTCTTTTTTTTTATTTATCATTGAAGCGTTTACAATCGACTGTAGAGTAACTATTGCAGTTAGGAAATGGTTAAGTAGTTTGTAGCAATTGTGTGATTATGGTATTTTGTTTTACATTAGCCATTACCAATTGTATCAGTATAGATACAAAAATTCTGTACTCATCATGGATCAAGATTAGTGAATTACTCGTTTTAGTCTATTCTTCCAATATGGTATCAAGGTTTCTCTTTTGTTGATTGTTGCGTCAACAATAAAGTCTGCAGCCTTGGCAGAATCAACAAACGGCAAATTTCTCAATCTATTTGCTTTTGCTTCTCAGAAAGTAGCAAATCTTGTTGATAATAGCAATTTCTTGGCGTAGAAGCTGCATGTTCTAATGGTCATCAAAACTCACCGGTTGCATCCTTTCATTGATGAGACAATTATAGTGCCACCGTAAATGATTGTTGGCGAGGATGGCATATCTATTGAAAATATGGCATATGCACAATATGAGCAACAAGTCTCGACGTTATTGGCATAGCTTCTCTCCACCATAAGCCCGTCATTACGTAACTAATAAATTGGCAATTCTTCTTATGCTTTTGAACTATAGGAGGCTCTTACGCGAATTCTTGGTATTCAGTCCACTACCAAAGCTATGAGGTATCGTTCTCTTCTCCATCACTTTAAGAAAAATTATCTTTTTTATGTCAGCGTATTTGGTCGAAATTAAACATTTATGTGATTCCTTGGCGGGCTGCGGTCAACATGTGTCTTTGAAGGAGCATTAATTGGCCATTCTCAATGGCCTTCCCCCGGAGTTTGATCATGTTGTATTGATTATTACGACAAGTCGGGTTCCTTTTGATTTACAAGGTATTACGACGATAGTACTCGATGTTGAAGCTCAACAATAAGCTAATCTATCTCACATCTTGTTCTCGGCCAATATTGTTGAGACCAACAAATCTCCTTCACTGGCTCTCTCGTTGTATGCTGGACAACCACCATCTCAGGCTTTCCGAACACATCGAACGGCTAAGTCCTTTCATGGTTGTAGACGAGGTCGATTTAGGGACAGAACGCAGCTGTAATTTTAGATTTGTGGCAAAATCAGTCACGTTACCTATCGGTGCTTTTATAGGTTCAATTCTACCTGTGATGAGGATGAATATGCAAACACTAATTTGGGTACTGAGTGTAACAGTCCGGTTTGACCCTAGCCAGAATAGTGGTTTCAGGACCACATATCCGAGTCAAAAAAATAGTTAAATATTATTTTCCATGCTTATGCTGTGTGAATTAGCATATTTGAAAGTTTCGTCTGAAAATTCAATTGTTTGTGTGCTTAATTTTGAAAAAGGACTTAATCGCGTAAAATATCAAAGTTGCCTGTTGTTTGTAAAAGTGCTTATTTGATTTGTCTTTGTTAATGAGAGGTCCTTATGTGGATATTAAGCCATCCACATGGATGATGGACATTTATAGCCTTAATATATATGAATTTATAATGGTTTATAAAAAGGAAAAATAGGAAAATTGTTATTAAAGTTATTATTAATAAAAGAAAAACACATCACCATTGCCGAAATTCACAAAAGAAAAAGAAATAAATAAGCTTGCTAGGTTCGGCTACCTATTTTGGTGATTGAGATCGAGAATTAAAGAATACGGAATTAGATCGGGAAAAGTCGAAAGTCGTCCAGTAACCAATTCCATCTAACTAAACCTGTACGAGGTAAGTTAATATACAATAAACGTGTTTAAATTGAATTATTATTGTTCATATGATATTGAATTGTGATGAATGAATATTCAAGCTCAATATGTGCTATTTGATAAAGTATCGACAAAGTTCTTACGTCCGAAAAGCCCCGTACGAACCCTAGGAATAGTTAGGATACATATGTCATGACATAGGATCCGATATGTGTTTTCGTGTAAGACCATGTCTGGGATGTTGGCATCGACTTCTGTTTTATGTGTAAGACCATGTCTAGGACATCGACATCATATCTGATTTCATGTAAGACCCTGTCTGGGACAGTGGCATCGATGTTTGATTACATGTAAGACCACGTCTAGGATGTTGGCATTGTATATGTTCTCTGAGCTATCCGCGTATCCTTACGTTTCCGAATGGTTTAAGCAGGCATTCTGAGAAAATGAATAACTTTGTAAAATCATATCAAATTCAGTTATGTTTACTTTGTATAGCCTATTTATGAATGACAGGTAAGTATTTGAATATGAGATTTGTGTTAACATTGGTATACAAAGTATAAATGATTTTATGATACTTATTTGCTTTGAATGATATGTTTATTTGTATATGGCTTACTAAGCTTTTGAAAGCTTACTTTGTGTGTGTTTACATTGTTTTATAGATATCGAAGCTACTGTGAGCTCGGGGATCGTCGAGGATCGTCACCACACTATCGAACCTTATTTTGGTACTTTGAAAATGTATATATTAAAGTATGGCATGTATAGGCTAGAAGTTGTGGAATTATATTTTGTGATGTACATATTTAGCCATGTGATATGGCTAGTTTGTGTTTAAACTTATAGTTTGATAATGGTCTATGATATGTGATGCTAATGTGAAATTGTGGTATGTTTTGGTTGACTAAAAGAAATGGTCAATGTTGGGAAGTTTTGGTAAGTTGAAGCATTTGATTGAATGATATATTGATCATATGTTTAGGTATGATTTTAGTTTAATTTTTGGTATGAATTGATTGATGAATTGAGATTTGAAATGATTGGTAATATTATAGCATGAATTATGTATGGTTTGGTATAGATATTGGCTGAAATGGTTGTGTATATATGCTTGGTTTGGTGCTTGTAGGTTGACCCAAATTGGAGTGGTAAATTGGCTATTCAAATGGCCTATTTTTGTCCACATGGGCAGAGACACGGGCGTGTGTCTCAGTCATGTGCGACACACGGTCATGTTACAAGGTCATGTGTCCCCTGGGGTACCCTACGAATTAAAGTCAGTATACCCTTCAGTTTTGACACGGCCTAGAAACACGAGCGTGTCTGCTGGTCGTGTGTGGCACACGGGCTGTCACACGGGTGTGTGGTCAGCCGTGTGGCCAAGTCAGTAGCCTCCTTAATTCTCACACGGCCTGAAACATGGGCGTTTCTTGTGGCCTTGTGGTTAAGTCAGTATGTATGCCATGTTTTGCCATGGCTTAGACACACAGGCGTGTCTAAGGCCGTGTGAGGCACACGGCCTGTTCACACGGGCGTGTGACCTTTTAAAAGTTAAAAATTTTCTAAGTTTTCGAAACTTTTATATGTTATCAGATTGGTCCCGAATGCATGAGTTAGACTTTGTATGCTCGATTTAAGTTCTTATTGAATGTGAATGAATGACATTTACTATAATGATATGATTATTTGATAATGACTGTTCTGAATGTTATTATAAGTTCAGTAATGCCTCTTAACCTATTCCGGTGACGGTTAAGGGTTAGGGGTATTACACTGGGCATATAGGCTCATTTTTCAATGGGTTGGGTTCTCACATGAGTCGCAGGCCTGAATCAGCCTATATATGTTACACTCACCATGGGTTATCTGAATGCTCTTATTATGGGCCTCACTCTCGCCATTCTGGTATTGGTTATTCTAGTCCGTCCAAGGCTGCTTGTGTGTCTACAAGTATTGTAAGTTCCATGCCAGCAACTGTTGCGTCGGCAACCCCGTCTATTGTGGTTGACCTTGCTTGGTATCCTAATAGTGAGGCCACAATATACATGATGAGTGACCCTACCCAGTTCACCGACTTATGTCCATACCATAGGTCAGGTAAAGTGATCATAGGTAATGGTCACTTCATTGACATTTATCATATTAGTTACTCTTTTTTCCTATTGGTTCTGATTCACTGCTGTTTAAACTTTATGTACTTGATAGTCACAAAAATCTACTATAGGTGACAAAGTTTCTTAAGGATAACAAAGTATTTTGTTGAATTTTATCCGGATCGTTTCTTTATAAAGGACATGAAGACTCATAGCATTTTGCTTCGAGGCTTTGAGAAAGATAGTTTGCACTAGTTTTCTTCTGACGCCACCCCTTTCTTTTGCATTGTCTGCTTCACATACAATTGCTGCTCAATGTGCAGCTGCTGGTCAGTCACTTTCACAGCTAGCTACAATCTCAACATTTGGTCAATAGCATCAACGGCTTGGTCATTCGTCACTTCTTATTATAAATCAAGTACTAAATGCTTGTGGTATTTAAATTCCTAGAAAAAAGATCTACTCCCTATGTAATACGTATGAACTAGGCAAAAGTCATAAATTGTCGTTTGCTGCCACTAATACTATGTACTCTTCTCCTTTAGAACTGGTTGTTGCTAATTTGTAGGTGCCAGCCCCTTGTTATTCTTCTGGTCATCAATATTATATTTCATTTATGGATGCAATTTCAAGGCACATTTGGGTTTATTTTCTTAAAAGGAAATAAAATGCTTTGCAAGCATTTTTTTCCTTCAAAATACATGTTGAGTTACAACTATGAGTGAAGCTCAAGTAACTCCAGACTGATGATGGTGGAAAGTTTAGGAGCTTTAACCCATATCACAAGGATTTTGGCATAGCTCACTATCTATCCTGCCCTCACACGTCTAAACAAAACGGCCTAGTGGAACGACGTCACTAAAAAATTGTGGAAACTGGTCTGGTTCTGCTAGCACAAGCGTCCCTGCCTTTCTCGTTTTGGACAGATTCATTTTACTCTAATGTTCATCTCGTTAATATGCTTCCTACAAAGGTGTTGAAAGGGATCTCTCCGATTGAGAAAATCTTTAGTCGACAAGTTGAATATCACCTGTTCAGAGTTTTTGAGTGTCTCTGTTATCCCCTGCTTCGACCATATAATCGTCAAAAACTTTAGTACAGGTCCACACCTTGTACCTTTCTAGGTTATGCTCCCAATCACAGAGGGTTATAAGTGTTTGGATCAATCTGGCCGAGTTTACATCTCCCAACATGTGCATTTTTATGAAAGTGTTTTCCCTTTTGCCAAGTCCGCCACTTCCATTTTTACTTTATCACCAAATACTATATGCACAGTGAAAACACTTCCGATTGTGGTTCCTTTAGGAATAGATACTCAAGTTGTGTCAGTTGCATCCTTAGCTTCTGAGTTTTCCATGTCACCAACTAATACCTCTTTTGTTTCTCTCTAATGTGTAACAAGATCAACTACAGTTCAACATGATTCAGGCTTACTTTATTCATCAGTTGGTACAAGCGTGCCTCCTATAGCTGCTATTCAGGATCTTCTCAATGGGCTAGCTTCCTCTTCTAATTTTATCCAACAGGTTTTTGTTACTAGTAACATTCATCCCATGGTAACTCGAAGCAAAGTCGAGACATACAAAACAAATGTGTACATTGTCACTGTCAGCTCTGTGACACCTATGGACATTCATGAAGCTATAGCCATTCCCTCATGGCAAGTTTCCATCCATGATGAGATACAAGCGGTAGTAAAAAATAATACATGGGATTTACTGTCTTCACCCCCTAATGGATCACTTGTTGGCTGTAAGTGGTTGTTCAAAGTCAAGACAAATCCAAATGGCAGCGTTGCTCGTAATAAAGTTTACGTTATTGCTCAAGGATTCTCACAAGCCCCGGGTTTGGATTAACATGAGACGTTTTGTCCTATTGTCAAAGCCAACATAGTTCGCACGGTTCTTGCTTTAGTTGTATCCTACAAATGGAAGTTGCGCCAAGTGGATGTTAACAATGCGTTCTTAAACAGAGATTTGGCTGAGGACATATAGATGAAATAACCTATTGGGTTTGAGGTTCTTGATGGTGATGGGAATCCCTTAGCTTATAGACTGAACAAAGAAATATACAAACTCAAACAAGTATCTAGAGATTGGTTTGAGAAACTAAAAGGCTTTCTAACTCAAAATTTTCAATTCCAAACCTCACAAGTCGATCCATCATTGTTTTTTAAACACACTTCATCTGGTAACATGTCTATTCTTCTGTACGTGGATGATGCAACTATAACTAGTGATAATTGTTCTAAGCTCGATGAAGTGATTCAATGCATTGATCAGAAGTTTACTTTAAAAGACTTAGAGGAGCTAAATTACTTCCTTGGTCTCAAAGTTACACAACATGGAGATTGCGTGCATGTGTCTCAACAAAAGTATGCTAGTGAATTGCTTGAGCAAGCTCACATGGAAAATGCCAAGCCTATGAACACTCCTATGGTAAGTTCTCCTACTCTCAGATATCTGGTTGGCTCCCCTCTTCCGCATGGAACCTTGTATCTGCAAATTGTTGGCAACTTGCAATACTTGTGCTTGACCAGACCTGACATATCGTTTGTTTTCAACAAAGTTAGCCAATATATGCACTTGCCACATGATATTCATTGGACTGTTGCAAAACAAATCCTTTGATACATTCATGGCACAATTGGTCATGGACTGGTGTTTTGACCATCCAGTGTAGCCTTAACGGGTTTCTTTGATGTTGACTGGACCAATTCGCTTGAAGATCGTAAGTCCACCTCTGGCTTCTGTCTATATCTTGGGGATAATATAATTGGTTGGTCGTCAAAGAAACAAATTGTTGTGTCTTGATCCACCTCCAAGGCCGAATATAGGAGCTTAGCAAATGTTGCATCTGAACTTACTTGGTATCGCTCATTGCTTGATGAGATAGAAGTAAAGGTCACTAATACAATGATAATCTAGTGCAACAATTCCAGCACGGTATCTTTGGCAGTGAATCCCGTCTTACATGCTCGACTCAAGCATGTAGAGCTTGACATGCATTTTGTTCAAGAAAATGTGCTTAGTAGGCAATTACAGGTGAATTATGTTTCTGGATGTGATTAAGTTGCTGATGTGTTGACTAAACCATTAACTGTAGGAGCCTTTACTCGTTGTCAAGATCGTATGGATGTTCTTCCTGTTGAATCCCTTTGTCGAGAACCTGAAGAGGGAATATTAAAGTAACTATTGCAGTTAGGAAATGATTAAGTAGTTAGCAACAATTGTGTGATTATGGTATTTTGCTTTACATTAGCCATTACCGGTTATATCAGTATAAATACAAAACCTCTGTACTCATCATGGATCAAGATTAATGAATTAAGGCCTATTCTTCTGTGCTTAAAAAAGCACTTTTGGCTCCAAAAGCGCTTTTGAAAGAAAAGCTGTGTAGAACAAGCTGCTTTTGGTTGGAATTTTTGGTTTTTTAGAAATGCTTTTCAAAAGCACTTCTAAAAAGGAGAAGCTAAAATTTTTAGCTTTTCCTCCCTCAAAAGCACTTTTGGTGCTTAATTACTTTTTCATCCTCCAATAACATAGTAAACTCCATTTTTTTTCTTGGCGCTTAATTACAAATGTGTTAAAATCATTATTTTAAAAAATATTTTTTAAAATACTAATTACAAATATTTAAGGTTATATTTAAATATTTAAAATGTAGTTTATATATTCTAATTAAATTTTATAAGTAATTAATATTTATTACTTAAAAATATTTAAAATTTATATTTCATATATTAAAATATTAACACTAAGTTATAATAAATTTTTTATATTCTTACTAAAATATAAAAATATTAACTAATTTAAATTTTATTTAAATGCATATTTGTCACTCGATAATAACATGTCTAAAATGGACATTTTATTTCTCAAAAGCACTTTTTGATAGCAATGCTAAACACTCAAATTTTACAGTTCTCAAAAGCACTTTTCACATCACTTTTCCACAACACTTTTCAAAAGCATTGTCAAACTAGCCATTAGTCATTTTTGTCTATTCTTCTAGTAGGCGGAAATAGAACATAACTTTAATATAAATATTATAATCAATTCCATTTATGCAAGTAAATAATAAAATAACATATTTAAAATAAGGTTAATTTGTAAATTTCCCACTATACTTTAGGTTAAAGTTTCAAACTTGTCACTATACTTTATCTTGAATTTTGCTACTTTATTTTTATTTGATTGAATTTTGTCATTAAATTTTGATTTTTGATTGAACTTTACTGTTCAATTTTAATTTAAATATTTTTGAAGAAAATATAATAAAAATAATATTTTAATTTAATTTTAATACTTTTAAACAATTAATTAAATTATTTATAAAAAGTAAATTTAATATTTTTATTTTTTAATTTCAAGTTTTTTATTAATTTTTTTGTTAATCTTTTATCTTTTAATATTTTATAAATTAATATTAATATTTGAAATAATATTATATTTTTAAGTTTTATTTTCAAATAATCAAAATCAATATTAATCAGTAAAATTTATTTAAAAATTAAGATTAATGGCAAAATTTAGTAAAAGTCAAAATTAGAGGTTAAATTTAGTAACATAAAAATTGTGCGACAAATTTAATTATATCTTCAGAGTATAATGATAGATTATGAATGGAATGAATGTATGTTGTGTTAATTGAGATTTATAAATTATATGGATGTTGGAATATTTTTAAAATATATACAATGTTTCAATAGTTGCAAATGAAAAATTATAAGTAACCAAAAATTATGTCACTTGATTATTAATAAATAGTCATAATTATTCAAGTAGACATCTATTGAATAATTATATTTATTGCCATTTGGGTAGTTATGTCCCTATGAAGAGACATGAGACCCTCTTTAAATAGGAGTGAAATTTTATTTGCATGACACACCCAAAAACATAGAAATAAAGTTTCTTTTTATTCTCCCACTATTTTTTATATTTCTAGATTGTTCTATAAAGACTTATTGCAAAAATTGTTTATTGAAATTGATATCCTTGCTATGCTTTGCTCAGTGTTTAGTGGAATGTTTGTAGATAGTCATTTGGCTTCATTGTATTCTCGAGGTTCATTTGCTAGTAACTCTTTTGCTTACCATAATATAGGTGGGGGCGAATAGATGCTTAAAGAAAGTGGTATTGATACATGCCTTGAAGCCTTCATTAATTTCTCATAATTTTATTTTTATCCCCACACATGCCACTATAAGCATGATACTATGAGGATGGATATTAGCAAATGTGTTTGAATCAAGGTCAGTGATTCTGTCAAATTTTGATTTAAAAGAACTCTTTATCAAGAAAAGATATGTCAAATATATTGTTTTACTCTTATTGCATGATTTAGATTTCAATTGTTATGTGTTTGTTGAATTGTATTATGCAAAGGATGTGGGTGTCTTATGCATTAATTACTTGACAAAAATCAAATACTAGTTCATTGTATACATGACATTTTAAAATGCATGATTATGATTGGTATAGAATTATATATTATATATTATATATTATATATCATCCAAGAAAAAAAGAAGATGGATGGATGGAACGAAAATGCACGGTTGGGAAATAATCTATTAATGGATCGGAATAATATTTTTGTTTTGAATGGTGATGGCATGGTTTAAACAATAGTTGGATAGACTTCTATCCAATAGAAGCATTATGACCATTCAAGAAAACCTTCCTAAGCCAAAAGTTGTGTTATTGAATCTAGCAATTACTTTCAAAAAGTTGGGTTGAAATTATCTCTTGAAACCAAAAAATGCAACTTGAAAGGTGATGTTATTTTAAGAAGCCACTTATGCACCTATCAATGCATTATAAATAAACAATAAGTTTGGAGGATTGAAATTTAATTCATTCCATCCAATTTGTAAGTGAAATTTTTAATACAAAAGTATTCTTTCTTTTTTATGATATATTTTTAATTTGAGATATGAATTTATTTGTTTATTTAAATCATGATATTTGTAACTAACATTTGGATGATATTTGTGAAATATTATTTTCATTGTTAAAATGAAAGTTTGCAAATGATCATATAATATAAATAATTTTGGTTGTTGTTTTTGTTAAATAACCATAAGCTAAATGAATTTTATATATGATTGCACATTTTTTATTCTTTGTTATAAAGTGTAGACTAGAAGTGGTTTTAACTAGAAATAAAATAAGTTCTATGCATATGCATGATTGATTTTTCCAGTCAATGGAGAATAGTGGAAAGCATTGACTTATAAAATATGACCACTATTTTGGTATGAAATCTTCTAGTTATAATATATAACATGATAATTATATATTTGAAATCGAGATCATACTATGCATAATTACAATGTTGCATGTGACTTTTTGTAACAGCCCGATTTAGGGCCTAGTCAGAATAGTGGTCTCTGGACCACAAATACGAAGTTGGAAAAATTATTTTATTATTATTTTGGAGTCATAGCATGTTTATATTAGTACATGAAAATTTTGGTGAGTTAATTTTGACGATTGTGAGCCCGATTGTGAAAAAGGACTAAATCACATAAAGTGTAAAAGTCCTAAATTGATAGCTAAAGGTGTTAAATAGCTAGAGAACCTAAATTGGGGGTCTTTAAAGGGAAATTAGGCCCTTAGAAACTAGCTTGGCCGGCCATGGGAGACAAAATTGGAGAGAAGGTCAAAATTAGGTGAAGCTTATGTCACCAATATTGACTAGTTGTAATTTTAATAACACAAAAAGGAAAAGCTATCCTTTTTCTTCCTTCTTAGCTGAAAATATCAGCCATTTTAGGGGGCTTGAGAGCTTAAAATTTTTAGTAACTTGAAGCACTCACAAGTAAGTGATTTTCATGTCCTTTGTTGATGATTTTTGTACTTTTGAGACCCTTGAAGCATGAGCTTTCAAATGAGGGTGCTATCTTGCAAAATGATCAAGAGTTTAAGGTTTTGACATGAATGGATTTGTTTTGGTTGCTGAGTTTTTGTGGAAGAAAATGAGTCTTAGTTTTCTTACAAACAACTTTTGTGAAAGGTGTTAGCATGAAAATGCTTAAAGGGACTATTTTGCACAAGTTGCAAAATAAGTGATAAGTGTGTGAAATAGAGAGAATTTGGAGTTGCTATAAGAGCAAAAAAGGTTTAGATAAGCTTAAGATGCGAAGAAATTCGATAAAAATTGATTTTCGAGCATAGGGGTAAAATGGTCATTTTGCCAAAGTCTAGAGGCAAAATGTTCATTTTACCGAAGGTATGAACTTTCAATTGCCTAATTGTGATTAGTGACTAAATGAGTGTATTTTTCTAATATAGATCAAGAATTTCCAACTCCGAACCAAGACCGGGGGAAAGCCAAGCAAATCGACTAAACTGACTAGTCGTGTACGTTTTGTAATCCGTGGTAAGTTGTATATAAATAATACAATTACATTGTTAATGTATGTACTGAATTATACTTGAAATTAACATAGCATGAATTTCTTGATTTTGGAATTGAGAAAACATGATGATAATAGAGATAGCAGAGTTCTCGTTTGAACCTAGAAAATAAATCGGATATTCATGCCATGACATATGGATTATTGTGGGCTATTGTAAGACATATCTGAGACATGCATCGGCCACATTATGAGAGCCAGTGTAAGACCATGTCTGAGACATGGCATCGGCATTAAGATGAGTG
This sequence comes from Gossypium hirsutum, assembly GCF_007990345.1. Taxonomy (NCBI): domain Eukaryota; kingdom Viridiplantae; phylum Streptophyta; class Magnoliopsida; order Malvales; family Malvaceae; genus Gossypium; species Gossypium hirsutum. The sequence continues at coordinate 30,994,743 of NC_053429.1, read as the reverse complement.
CTAGTGTAAGACATGTCTAGGACATGCATCGGCCTCGGGACGTAAGCCAGTGTAAGACATGTCTGGGACATGCATCGGCTACGAAATGTGTCAGTGTAAGACCATGTCTGGGACATGCCGTCGGCATGGATATGTGAGAGCTAGTGTAAAACCATGTCTGGGACATGGCATCGACCTCGGTGATGTTAGCTAGTGTAAGACTATGTCTGGGACATGGCATCGGCAACTTGCCCGTGTTTGAGGCTTATGGAATATCCGATAGTGTTTCTAATGGTTCAAAGGTGAAAGTAGTGATTTTAGCTTAATGAAGAAAAGTATAACCGTGTTGTGAGTGGTACAGGTACCTAATTGGTACGTATGAGATATAAATTCTATATACATGATTTGTGGGTTGTATGGACGAAAATGAGTAAGTTATACTTACGCCTACCTTGGTATCATGAGCATGGTGATTGTTGATGTATTGTTGTTATATATTACTTATATGCAACTTACTAAGCTTTAATGCTTACTCCATTTCTTTTTCATTTCCTTTCAGTGCCGCCTAATTAGCTCAAGGATCACCGAAAGTCAGAGATATCGATCATACTATCAGCCGAAGAACCGGTATAGTTAGATTTATATTTTTGAATATGGCATGTATAGGGCTTAGACTTTATCATTTTGTGTCTTTGAGAATTAGCCAATCGCAATGACTCGGGTTTGGAACCCTTCATTTTGTATGAAGCCTTGAATGATGGTTAACACTCATTTTGATTTATAAAAGATGTATTGTCTTGGCATTGGTTGGTATTTGCATGGAACTGGGTATATAAGGGTGGCAATCAGGCTTGGTAAATAGCCTTATATTGTCCACATGGGTAGACACACGGGCGTGTGTCTAGGCTGTGTGTGACACACGGTCTGCCCCATGGGCGTGTAGTTCGGTCGTGTGTCCCCTGCACGTAAAAATTTCAAGTCAGTATGCATGGTATTAAACACACGGGCAGAGACACGGCTGTGTGTCTCAGCCATGTGGAGGACACGGCCTAGTACACGGGCGTGTACCATGGCCGTGTGACATTTTAGGGATGCTGACATCAGAAACAGAATGTCCAAGTTTTTGCACACGGGCTAGAACACGAGCGTGTCATGGCCGTGTGAGGAACATGGGCCATTGACACAGGCATGTGTCCGGCCATGTGAAAACCCCTGTAGGTGTGAATTAGAATTTAATTCCACATGGGTATTAGACATGGGCGTGTCCCTAGGTGCCTAGGCCGTGTGAGCCACATGGGCCATCAGCATGACCATGTTAAAATGGTCATACAGGCGTATGACCTGTTCAATGACGAAATTTTCATAGTTGGTTTAGGGACTCGGAATGGTCCCGATTAGTTTTCAATGATCGATTTGGGATCGTAGGCCCATAATAAGAAGTCAGGCGTGTGACCTGTTCAATGACGAAATTTTCATAGTTGGTTTAGGGACTCGGAATGGTCCCGATTAGTTTTCAATGATCGATTTGGGACTCGTAGGCCCATAATAAGAAGTCTAAAGTAGATATAGAAACAGTTTTAAAATTTGACCGAATCTCTGTGACTTGAGATTGATCGTAAGCATGAGATCAAGTGAGGTAATGCCTTGTACTTTGCCCAGCGTGGGTTACGGGTATGGGGTGTTACACTTTTTATATATGGCTTGGAAATGATCTATAATCTCGTTGTTCTATAAAATTTTGAGATGTAGTAAATTTTGAAATTTACTTTGGAAGCTATGAATCAAAGATCTTGTAAGTATGAAAATAGCAATATTAATGCTATTTGACTCATTTAGGAAATGGACATGATTTTGTTCATAGTCAAAAAATAATTGATAATGTCCATTATGAAGGGTGAATAAAAGTGCGATTCTATAACCACTTGATTGGACAATTGATGGTCCTCTAATATAACTAAATTGTTAACTCTTGTATATATATGGTATGTTAAGAAAAATAATGTTATTTGACTATGAATGGAAAAAAAAATTTTAAAATCATGTATTGACTTTGAAAAGAAGCTATGAAAAATAGAAAATACGTTGTCTAGTTTTACCAAAGGATTCGAGGCCTTTGTAACAATTCGTTTTTCATTAGTTTTGAAACCTTGTTTTCGATAATCGAGTCCATAAATATTATTAATTATTACTTAGAAGTATATTATAGTATTATATTGAATTTTAGTCTAAGAATTTTATTGAATTATAGTTAATTAAGGTATAAGAATTAAATTACAAAAAATGGTAAAAATTTATTACTATGAATTTTTAATTAATTGAAGTACCAACTGAAAATTTTGACTTTTTTAATTTTGTGAACGGTGAACCAAACTGGTTAGTTAATTATTAGTTAATTAAGTATAATTAATTATAACCTAATTAAATTATAAAAGACAAAACAGTTAAAAGATTTCATCTTTTCTTTTTCTTTATCCTTTTCATCTAGCCGAACCTTGGAGAAGAAAATCCTGAGCCATTTATCAAAAATTTGATCGGGATTTGAATTAAGTCTAGAATAATTGGGAAAAAGGAAAATTTATGGAATAGTTGCTGCAATTCAATTTGTTTGTCGGTTTTATCATGCAAGTTTATATAGTGTAATTCTGTTTAAATCCTTATGAATGTTATATTGTGAACTTACGTATATTTTGTTAAATTTTGAATTATTTATAATTTAAGTTTAGTTTGGATGAGTGGTGCGTTTACCTTTGATGGGGTTAAAAACAGAGGTGACAGTGATATTATTTATTGTAGCGAAGAGATTGAATACTCTAGTTGTGAGATTAGAAACAACGGTAAGGTGTGTGTTTGGATTCAAAAACGATGCTATAACGGTGAGGTGAAAATAGAAAATGACTATTAAGGACATTAGATTAGAAATGATATATAATAGAAGTTTTTTAAATTATTTTACCTTTTCAAAATTACTTAAAAAATTAATAATGTTATTTATAGTATTTTAATTAATTAATGTATATTTTACTCTATATATTTTCAATTTAAATGAAAATCACACTCCAATATGAGAAATGGCAGTACCCTTCAACATTAAAAGACATGTAACACCCCAAACCCGGTTTAGATGTTACGACCAGATCTGGAGACATTACCATGATTCATTTAGAAAATTCAGAAATCATTTGGACATGTAGAAATAACGCAAGCTTTTGGTCAAAACAACTCCGGTTTATTTAATGAAAATATCTTCTTACCTAATTCGTTAATTTTGTCGACTAATTTTGTATTTATAAAACACCTATGTTTTCAATGGAACTTTTAGTTAAATCCAGTTTGGAAAATGCAATTCGAAGTTCTGAAAATCCAATGTTTTGCTGGTAGTGTAATTTTAATTTTAAAACGATAAAACAGTTTAAAACAACAAATAGAAGTCCAAAACAAAAGCAGTCCAAAATGTCTGAAACAGTTAAACAATACCAAAACAGAGTAAATCAAGTTTTGAATAGCGCAAATTAAAAGAGTTTAACCAAGCTTCTGTCGCACCGACCAGTCTTATATCTGAAGATTACCTGAGAATCAGACAAACAGAGAGTGAGTTTACAAGCTCAAGCTCAGTGTCTAACTTACAATAAATTAAAAGCATATGGAATTTCAGACATGCGTTCAGATACCAATCAGACGAATTGCATAAACAAAAACAAAAACAGATGCATATCAGATACAATTTAAATCCTACCCCCATCTGCTACACACCATCTTCGACCATCCCTGCACACCAATTAGGGTATTAAATGCCCAACAAGTCCTACACACCAATTAGTGTCAGTATGACACTTTTCAGAATATTTCCAACCTAGCTACCAAATCAATAGGCGATATGCCGCCAAATACAGATATACGTGGCTGAGCCATCAATTAGGCAGATAAATTAAGTTGTTATCACTTCCTCCATAAACATATTTCTCACCCCAATGCATATGCTGAACTAAACAGATATCAGATACGTGAATGACATACATGTTTTTCACATCAGATTCAGTTCATACTTAGCATATAACAAGTCATGCTATCACATATAACATACTACTTACGTATTTACTAGTTATATTTAACAATAATAAAGTATCAAAACTTGTGGTTTATAGGAAAATTAATATCATATGGACCTTACGAAAGGGCTAAATCTGATTCGCATGACAGCTACAACCTTAGGGAAAATTTTCAAAATTTGGGCCCACACGACCTGACACACAGTCTCACATACGCCTGTGTGGCCCATACGCTCGTGAGGACCACACAACCCAATTGGCCAAGACCGTATAACTCACATGGTTTGGTACACAGTCATGTGTCGCACATAGCCTGGAACACAACTGTGTGGCATCAACAGTCTCAATTTTGACTTTTAAGTCGTTCATTGATTTCTCGAGTTTTCATTACACACTTGGTCAAAATCCGATGTAGGATAAAAAATCGTGTATTCTAGTACCTAAATCGATAAATCACATGAATAAATAACTAAGATTTTATCAAACCAAATAGATCAATTGTGTGAAATCAACACTAATTGAAGCTATTTTCGACAACTAATAACAAAACGGCATTAATCAATTACCCTAGAATATAAACAGCACATTCACACGCCTTAATCCTCCGATGGATTAATCGTTCCGTGGCCTTCACCTAGATAACCCAAAAGATTAATAACGGAAATTGCAGCACTTAAACCCCAAGTTAGCGAAAAACAAATAACGAGAGGAAAAATTTCAATAATAGAAGAAACAAATATCGATAGTAGTTACGCAAGAACTGAGTTATCAACAATTCAATCAACACCCACCACTGAAATTGAGTATCACAAGAACAACAGTAAAAAACGCAAAGAAAATTGGGGAAAGAAAATCAAGAAAGGGAGAAAAAAAGTTGAAGACCTTTCTTTTCTAGAATCCAAGTGAAAAGGGAGAAAAACAAAGTGAACAGAATAAGGGGGAAAAAGAACGTGCAAAGTGGGGATAGATTTTGAGGAATATTTTTTTTTAATTTCAAAATAAAATAAAGATAATAAAATAAGATTAAAATAAAATAAAATCTAAATTGCCCCAAAATCTTGATATTTTATCAATTTTTTTCCAAAGGCTGAATTTGACCTAAACTCGACCACCTCATGGTCGGCCTACTAAAGAAATAGCAAAAATATTATCAATTACTCACACAGGGTTTCAAATACAAGACCAAAGGGTAAGCTAACACCTTACTACTGAACTAGCAGGCTCATTCTATCACAAGTTGAGCGAAAATAATATTTAAGTCAAAAGAACAAATATAGGAATAGGAACAAAAATAGTAAAATTTTCCAAGAGTAAGATTTGAAGCCATGACCTCAAACACACAATCAAGCCTCTTAACCACTAAAGCAAATACTTAAATTTGAAAGAATTTAACAAATCAAAAATTCAAATTTTTGGGGAGTCATAACTCTCCCCCTAAAAAAAATTTTGGCATCAAAATTTTACCTGATTTAAACAAATACATATGTACACTTGTAATAAATAGATATATGTACACTTGTTATAAAATAATTTATTTACTTAATATTAAAGTAATAGATAATTAGATTAAATTATATTATTGTTAATTAAATAATTAAATTATAAGATTGTTGTGTGAAAAATAAAATAAATGATGACAATTGTATGGTATTGATGGTGTACATTTGTATATATATGATTAAATACTTAATAGATATTTAGAATAAATATATTATAATATATGTTAAATAAATAAATAAAATAAAGTGTATATATAAGGTATAAAAGAATAAAACAAAAGAAAAAGAAAAGAGAAAGAACAGAGAGCATACGAAACAGGGGAAAGGAAAGAAAGAAAGAAAAGAAAAAGGAAAAACTAGGGATTTGAAGCTTGAAGTTTAAATTGCTAGCAAAGAACCCGAGGCATCAGCACCGAAAGAAAAAGAAAAAGAAAAAGTTGTCGAGGAGTAATCGAATAAATCTGGGTTTGTATTACTATAATTCAAATCTATTTATTATTAATTTTTATATTTTAATTAAAATTCATGGCAAGTAAAATTAGGTAAGCAATTGAAATGATGATAATAATTTGAATGAAATTGCTTCAAAAATGTTTATGGCTATTGAAATTGAATGTGAACAAATTGGAAATTAAAAGTGATTTGAATTAAGTAATTGAATTATGAATTATGTGAATATTTGAAAGTATATTGATTGGAAACTAAAAGTGATTTTAATTGAATTGAATGGTGAATGTGTATGTATAATTGCACTGTATATTCATTTGAATGTGAAATTATAATTAAAAAGTGATCTTGAATTGGAAAGAAAAGTGATCTTGAATTGGGAATGAAAGTGAATTGAGAATTAAAATGCCCTATTAACTAGTCGGGCTGAGTCAGATATAATTGGTATGCCATGGGATTTGGAAGAGTACGGGATATATCGGCTTTGCCGATCAGGCACTTTATGTGTCGTATATCAGGCACTTTATGTGTCATATTTCAGGCACCTCGTGTGTTGTATCAGGCACCTCGTGTGTTGTATCAGGCACTTCATGTGTCGTATCAGGCACCTCATGTGTGGTTTCAGGCACTTATGTATCGTATACTGATCAAGTACTATGTACCGTTCTGGGCACAATGTGACGTACTGATGTGTTTGGGTTGGAATCCGTGTATCCGTCAAAGTTCTGGTTTGTTAATAGGATGAATAACTGAAATGAGAAAATTAAATAAATTTGATTGATTGTACTATTAAAAATATGAGAAAGAAATTATGAGTTGAATTGTGAAAGGAATTAAGATGTGAGATTTGAAGCATGAACTTAAGGTTCATGAATTTGCTAAAATATCAGATTATTGATGTAACAGCCCGATTTTGGGGCTAGTCAGAACGGTGGTTTCGGGACCATCGGCCTAAGGTTAGAGAAATTATTTTTGATATTATTTTATGTGTTGTGACATTATTATATGAGTGCATGAAAAATTTGGCAAGGTGATTTTAGTGTTTGTGAGCTTAATTGCGAAAAAGGACTAAATCGCATAAAGTTTAAAAGTCTTAAATTGATAGCTAAGGGTGTTAAATTGCCATGGAACTTAAATTAGGGGTATTTAAAGGGAAAATAGACCCTAAAAAGAGTGCTAGGTAGGCCATGGGGACAAGAATGGTCAAAAAGGTCAAATTAGGTGAGTTTGGTAGCTTGTTTGACTAAAAAGAAAATAAAATAAACAATGGATGATATCATCCCTTTCCCATCTTCTCTAGTGCCAAAAACATCAGCCATAGGAGGGTTTGAGAGCTTGAAAATTTTCAGCCACTCTCTATTCTCATAGGTAAGTGATTTTGATAGTTTCCTTAATGATTTTTGCATTTTTGGACCCCTTGTAATATGAACTCTCTAACAAGGGGATTATTTTGTAAAATGGTTTAAAGCCTAGAGTTTTTCCATGATATTAGACATGTTAATTTCTGAAATTTATGGAAGAATATGAGTTATGGTTGAGAAATAAACAATTTTTGTGAAGAAATTTTCATGGAAGCCCTAACTAGGGACCATTTTTTCCTAAGTTGAAAAATTAGATGGTAATTGTGAGAAATAATTGGAATTTTGGTTTGCTATAAGAGTAAAAAGGGTTCGGTTAGGCTTAATATATGAAAAAAATTTGATAAAAATCAATTTTCGAAGCTAAGGGTAAATGGTTACTTTGTAAAAGTATAGGGGCAAAATGGTAATTTTGCCCAATTGTAAATTGTTGAGTACCTATATCATTAAAAGGATTAAATTTGTGAATTTTTATCATTTTAGATCAAAAATTGAAAAATTCGGGCCTAGATCGGGGAAAAGCAAAGCAAGTGGACTAAGCCGGACGAGTAGCTTACATTTTTGCATACCGAGGTAAGTTGTATGTAAATAATACAACTACATGGTTATTATAAGTGTTTAATTTGATATAGCATAAATCGCTTGTTTGTGTAAATAATTATGTATGATGAATATTGAGATAGTAGAACTCTCATTGAACCTTAGGAAATAAATCGGTTATTCGTGCCATGACACTCGGGCCATTTGTATGCTAGTGTAAGACATGTTTGTGACATGCATCGGTCACATTATGAGAGCCAATGTAAGACCATGTCTGAGACATGGCATCGGTATTGAGACGAGAGCTATTTTAAGACATGTCTGGGACATTCATCGACCTCATGACGTAAGCTAGTGTAAGACATGTCTAGGACATGCATCTGTTACGAGATGTGTCAGTGTAAGACCCTATCTGGGACATGGCATCGGCACGGATATGTGAGAGCTAGTGTAAGACCATGTCTGGGACATGGCGTCTGCCTCGATTTCAATAGTCAGTGTAAGACCATGTCTGGGACATGGCATCGACTTGATGAATCAGCCAGTGTAAGACCATGTCTGGGACATGGCATCAACATTATACCCTGTGTTTGAGGCTTAGTGAATACCCGATAGTATTCCAAATGGTTCAACGGCGTGAGTTACAGTTTAAGTTAAACTGTATATTGAATTGTGAATGTGTATGTATAATTGAACTGTATATTGATTTGAATGTGAAATTATAATTGAAAAGTGATCTTGAATTGGAAATAAAAGTGAATTGAGAATTAAAATACCCTATTATCTAGTCGAGCTGAGTCGGATATAATTGGCATGTCATAGGATTTGGAAGAGTACGGAATATATCTGCTTTTCTGATCAGGCACTTTATGTGTCGTATATCAGGCACTTTATGTGTCGTATTTCAGGCACCTTATGTGTTGTATCAAGCACCTCGTCTGTCTTTTTAGGCACTTATGTGTCGTATATTAATCAGGTACTATGTACCGTTTTGGGCACAATGTGCCGTACTGGTGGTTTGGGTTGGAATCCGTGTATCCATCAAAGTCCGGGTTTGTTAATAGGGTGAATAACTAAAATGAGAAAATTAAATAAATTTGATTGATCGCACTATTAAAAATATGAGAAAGAAATTATGTGTTGAATTGTGAAAGGAATTAAGATGTGAGATTTGAAGCATGAACTTAAGGTTCATGAATTTGCTAAAATATCAGATTATTGATATTGAAATCAGTTGAATAAATAAAATGAGAAAATCGAATGAATTTGATCGATTGAACTATTGAAAGTATGAGAAAGTGAAATTATGAATTGAAATTGAGATATCGAAATAAGAAGTGAAAATAGAATGAATAGGAAATAATGAAATAGTGTATGAGTTAATTGAATATAATCATATGAATTAATTATAATTATTTTTATTGAAAAATGTTAGTTTAAATAATTATTAAAAGACTAATGTTACTTAAAAGCTGATGATTACTGAATGATTATATTAATGTATTGAACAACTGATTGTTATTGATTGATTATGAATAGAAATGAATATTTTCTAGAATAAGCTATTAAATTGAGATATAGAAATGAAATTTATGAAATAATGATTTATGAAATGGTTATTGATGAAATGCATGAAATGGATATTGATGTAGTAAGAAGATATATAAATTAAAATGAAGAAAAACTATTTAAAATACATATTATTAAATTAAAAATTAAAGTTTAAATGAATGAAAGATTTATTAAAGGTAAAATAGTGGTAAAATTTAATGTATATATATATATTGTTTTACCTTAAGTATTTGAATTATAGTAATACCACTGGGTGTATACTCAGTGTACGGTTTGTTTCCGTGCGCAGATTAGGTACAGGAATTTTTGAAGAGTTGAATTTTGAGATTGCAAACTTTCATCTCATCACATCTTCAAGCAACAACAGGGTATGTTTTAAAATTTTGAATAGAATGACATGTACTTAGGAAAAATATTAAGTACTTTCGAAGTGTCCATTTTTATGTTCTAATATATTAGTGATTAGCCAAGAATTACTTTGGCACCAAATGTAATATTCCTATATCAGGTTCCTTGAGTCGAACATGGTATAGGGGTGTTACAGTCTCAGAAACAAACTTAGGACCCATAATTCACCTCTCACCCAATTTAGTCCAACACAAAGGAGTACAACACCTATGACCATACAAAGCCTCGTAAAGTGTCATCTAAATATTGGACTGAAAGTTGTTATAATAAGCGAACTCAACCAGTGGCAGAAATTCTTCCTAGCTACCACGAAAATCGATAACACAACTTTGTAACATATCCTCTAAAATCTGCATCACTCTCTTAAATTACCTATTAGTCTGAGGATAGAACACAGTACTGAACTCCAACCGAGTACCCAGAGCATCATGAAGTTTCTTCCAAATTCGAGAAGTGAAACGAGGGTCTCTATTAGAGATAATCGAGATAGAAACCCCATGAAGTATAAAAATTTCAGAAACGTACAGCTTGGCCAATTTCTTTAGAGAATAGTCTGTCTTGATCAGAATAAAATGAGCATACTTGGTCAAACGATCCACGATGACCCAAATAGAATCCTTCTTAGTGGGTGTCAAGGGCAACCCACTAACAAAGTATATAGTCACACGCTCCCATTTCCAAAGAGGAATCATAATAAGTTGAAGCAAACATGAAGGCAGTTGGTGCTCAGCCTTAACTTGTTGTCACATCAGACAATAAGAGATTAAATTAGTTACCTTTTATTTCAAACTAGGCCACCAATATAACTCTCGGAGTTCCTAGTACATCTTATTTCCACCAAGATGCATAGCATAAGGGCTACTATGCGCTTCCTATAGAATAGATTGCCTCAACTCGGCATTATTAGGCACACAAACCCGACCTCTAAAACACAGAATACCCTTAATATTCAACCAAAAATCAGAAGCCCTACCCTCTTCAACCTGTTAGAACATAGAATCAGAGAATCATTCACTAACTGTTTAACACGAATATGATCAATCCAAGTCAGCTTAACTTGCAACTCGGCTAACAAACTACCATCATTAAACAAAATTAGGTGAGAAAACATCACCCTCAAATTAGAAATCAATCTACAACTAAGAGAATTGGCCACAACATTGGCCTTACCAGGATGATACTCAATGGTGCAGTCGTAGTCTTTAAGCAACTTAATACACCTTCACACACATTAATCTTCCGATAGATTAACCGTTCCGTGACCTTCACCTAGATAACCTAAAAGATTAATAATGGAAATCGCAACACTTAAACCACAACTTAGCCAAAAACAAATAATGAAAGGAAAAACTTCAATAATGAAATAAACAAATATCGATAATACTTACTCAAGAACCGAGTTATCAACAATTCAATCAACACCCACCACTGAAATTGAGTATCACAAGAACAACAGTCAAGAAAAAAAAGAAATGTGGGGAAACAAAATCAAGAAAGGGAGAAGAAATGTTGAATACCTTCCTTTACTAGAATCCAAGTAAAAAGGGAGAAAACAAGTGAACAGAATAAGGGGAAGAATCGTGCAAAGTGGGGATAGATTTTGAGGAATCCCTTTATTTAATTTCAAAATAAAATAAAGATAATAAAATAAGATAAGATAAAAATAAAATAAAATCTTAACTGCCTCAAAATCATGATATCTTATCAGATTTTTTCCAAAAACTAAATTTGACCCAACCTCAACCACCTCATGACCGACCTACTAAGGAAATAGTAAAAATATTACCATTTGCTCATACAGGGTTTCGAACACAAGACCAAAAAGCTAACACCTTACCACTAAACCAGCAAGCTCATTCTATCACAAGTTCAGAGAAAATAATATTTAACTCAAAAGAACAAAGACAAGGATAGAAACAAAAATAGCAAAATTTTTCAAGTGTAAGATTTGAACCCATAACCTCAAACACACAATCAATGCCCTTAACCACTGAAGTAGATACTTAAATTTGACAGAATTTAACAAATCAAATATTCAAACTTGTGGGGCGTCACAAGACATTATAAAACCTAAGGATAATTTTGATATTGAAAAAATATTCTAAACTCACTGCTCACAATTGCACCTAAAAGCTTTAGTTAAAATAGTCAATACAACTTATCAATCTCACCACAATGATGAGAGATCCAAACAAAACACCAATACCAATTGAAAACATTTTTGCGTAGAAAGTTGTGAACCACAAATATTTTGGCATCCAAAGAGAGCCTTAGTATTAAATGGTGAGATTTGGATTAAATTGAAAAGAGTTAAATATGAACTTATATAATAGAAATTACCTTGATGAAACTTTATAAACGTATCGTACACATGGTTACAGGTTGATTTTCAATGATTCCAAGCTCCAACATTTGTTGCGGACTCGAAGATATATGTGAAACAGGTTTAGTTTGGACGAGTAACCTAATGTCATTTTATAGGTTTAGCCAGGATGAGTAACCTTACATGTATATACAAATTTGGCTAGGTTACTTGATGTGTCCATTAAAGGTTTAGCCTGGACGGGTAACCTAACACAAATGGATACGTTTAGCTAAGATGAGCATCAAATATGATTAGTACCAGTGTATTTGAGTTCTTTTACGGTGTTTCATCGGGTAATTTAAAAGATGAAAAATATGAAATGGAGTGACATGTAATGTGCTTAATGTTCAAAGGTAGCAAAATGAATGACTTAACGACAAGTTTGAGTATCCTCATATGATTGAAATGTGGTTAAATTGGATTTAGAAGATATGAAATGTCATGCTTTATGCTTGATATGTTACATGATTGAATAAGTATTTAAGCTCACCTTATTGTGATCATGTTTTGATATATTAGGTAAACTTTGTTATGTACATTTGTTTAACATACATAAATTTTTTTATGAGGTAAGTTAATCGTTATATAGATATGTATGAGATTACAAAGCATTAGTAATGCTTACTCTCGTTGCTTTCTTTCCTTTTCTGTAGATTTTGGCTTGCGGAACGTGTCAATCGGATTCTATGAGGAACTCACACTATCCATCTCTTGATTTAGTAGACTTGTTATCATTTGAACTCGGTTATACGTGGCATGTACTTAGGAGTGTCAAGTTGTCTATAATTTTAAGCATGTTTTGAGACATAGTTGAACATGAACTCTTATGGTAATGACAATTTGCTCATGTTCATGGATTGGATGTTATATAGTGTAAATATATGGATTGGAAATCAAAGTGAGTTGGGTATAAATGGTATAAGTAGATTGTGTGGCTTGTAATGGTTTATATGGCCTTGTTGTGTATTGGTGCCAATATGGCATATTGGTTAGATGTTTAGGAGGATGATGTGTGATATATTTTGGCATGGTTTTGGGATGTTTTGAACAGGTTTAAATGTTTGTAATTGCACTTTTTTAACCACCTTTAAGAGTTGGTTTCAAAACAAATACCAAATGACCTGTCACCCGTGGATTTCTTTAAAACCCAAAAATTAGGAAATTTAGGGGTTAAATTGAAAGAGACCATAAGATGGTGGTCTTGACCACGTTTGCATGTACACATAAAACAAACAATTTTATAAAACAATTTTAAAATGCGATTTTATTGCAAGAGTACAGGTCAAATGTAATATTTGTAGTGTTATAATAGAACACTAGAATATTCCAAGGATCAAACCCAAATGAGATGGAGATTGAGTGATAAATAGCATACACTATAGATTCTAGGTGACTACTGATATGATTTTATAATACAACAAATCATAACAAGAAATTTTTGCAAAAAAATTAAATATGCTAATCTAAGGACCAATTTGTAAAGAGTACAAAACTAAGAGATTAATCAATAAATCACTAATGATGGTTGGTTGATTTTGATGTGGTTCGTCGATCCTCGAATGAGGGGCTTAAATCGCTTGAATTACAAAGTGTCCCATTTTATCTCTTAATCTCAATTTTACCGACTTAGATGAATTAATCTGATCTATCTGTCGATTTCACTAATTAATTCGGGACTAATGAATTGGTACACAACAAGATTACCTCTTAGTCGCACTTATCTAGATATTCCTTTAGAGGCGTCACTTCCTAAGTTTTTAGGTCTATTCAATTTAGTCCCTTGTCCAAAAAAATCAGTTTACCTATATCTCCATCAACCAACCTCTTTTTTAGGTTTAACTACTCATTTTGAAAATAAAGAGATGAAAAGCAAGGAAGTCATTAAAGTAAAGCTTAAGAAATGTAACACCCCCACACCCGAAACCATCACCGGAGTCAAGCTTGAGGTGTTACTAAACTTATCTTACCTTTTAAACAACTCTAAACCACTTATTTTAATTTTCGGAATAAACTATTTTTCTGCGTCATGGTTGCTTAAAATTTTATTTCTCAAGTTCCAAAACTAAAAATTAAGATCCGTAAATTTTTCCTGAAACTAGACTCATATATATATCTACTAATTTTTTTCTAGAATTTTTTACTTGGCCAATTAGTACAATTTATTAGTTAAAGTTTCCCCTGTTTCAAAACTCGACTGCACTGACCTCTTCTTACTACGAACCATGTTTCTTCCTGTACAAAATTCATATGACTAAGTTATTTGTTTCTCTTAAAACTAGATTCAACAAGGATTCTAACCATATAAATTAAACCTTCTAATTATTTTTGTACAATTTATGGTGAATTTCCAAATTTGAAATAGGGGATCCAAAAATTGCTCTGACCCTGTTTCACTAAAACTCAGATATCTCATAAAATATAATACCTTTACCTATTTTGCTTATTCCATAAGAAAATATACATAATAAGATTTAATTTCATATATTATTCATCTTCAAAATATGTTTCTACAATTTTTAGTGATCTTTCAAAGTTATGTCATTTCTGTTACTTGAATCTGTTTTTAGGTTACTTTCACATTTTTCATAATTTTCATGTGATAATCACCATTCAATCATACATATTATTAAACATGTATATCATCGGCAATTTTATTAGCTAATCACTAGCAAGTATTTACACATCATTCATTGTTCATATTATACCAAAATTAGCTAAGTTTCTACACATGCCATACCCAAAACAAAAGGTCTAATTATACCGAGTTATTTCTTTGATAGTGTGATCGGCCTCCGACGTTTCCTTCGATCCCCGAGTGACTAGATAAGTACTATAAGAATAAGAAAATAAAGAGATTAAGCACTAGGCTTAGTAAGCTTACAAGCAAATAAATCTCAACATTCAACATAATGGATAATTATGCATAATATCATCTAACATCATAAATTTCTTTACTTCTCAATTTCTATCTTCTTCTTTTTTCCCTTACCTTCTTTCTTACCTGACCTTTCCTTTTTCATAAGTATAATCTACTTTTCCTTTGCTGTTAATTCACTATAATTTAACTCGTACCCTGACCCATTGAACCACTCGGAATACTAAGGATACTAGGGTCGTTCCTGTCTATCAATATCCTGCCAATGCCATGTCTTTGACATGGACTTACATGAATTATTCCTGTCTCCAATGCCATATATAATATGGACTTACATGGCTCAATCCTGTCTCCAAAGCCATATTTCTAATATAGACTTACATGGCTCATTTCTGCTCTGTCCTATCAACCCTAATATCCTAACATTCTTAGGGTTCAACCGGGGCTTTCTAACACTTTTCCTCTGTCACTTCACCTTAAATTCGACTTTAAATATTTTCATAACATAAATATATAAATGCTGAAAATTGACAATAATAATGTAAAATAAAAGAATATTGCATTTATTTACTGTAACCTACCTTGATACAAAATGTGACTAAACTTTACAATTTAGTCCTTTACTTTTTCTTTTCCCCGATCTACTCCTGAATTTCATTCTTCTTGATCTATGATAGCAAATTTAACTTATTTAATATTCACATTTATTAAAACATTCCTTGACCCAAACTTTGGCAAAATTATATTTTTACCCCTAAACTTTCACATATTTGCACTTTTGCCCCAAGGCTCGTAAATTAAACTTCATCCTATTTTCTTATGTTTTATGACATGCTGATCATTTTTCCCTTCTATTGCAATATCAAAATTACACTCTAACATATACTTATGACTATTGGTATTTTTTTCCAATTTAAGCCCTTTTACTCGTTTTCACTTAAAACCGAGTAGCATAAGTTGTTTAACATAATTTAAAACCTCATATTCTATCATAAAACACCAAATACACAAATTTTAGCCATTTTTATTTTTCCAAATATGAACCCTAGGTTGAATTATTGCTAGAATAAGCTTAATCAAGTTACCGGGACTCCAAAAACGTAAAGATCATTAAAAACGGGGCTTGGAATCACTTACTATGAAGCTTGAATGTTGAAGAAACCCCAGGTATGGATGGGAGCAAAAATCGGCAGAAACTAATTGAGAAGATGACCATTTTTGTGTTATTTTTCCCTTTTTAATTCATTTAATATCCAAATGACCAAATTACCCCTCCTTACTAAACTTTCAAAAATTCCTTCCATGTCCTAATTTTTGTCCATGAACTTAAAATTGGTCAAATTGTTATTTAAACCCTCCTAATTAATATTCCAAAGTAATTTCATACTAAAAACTTCTAGAATGCAAGTTTTACAAATTATTCGATTTAGTCCCTAACCTCAACTTAAGCACTTTATGCATAGAATTTCATCACGAAATTTTCACACAATCATGAAATCATACCATGAACCTCAAAATAATAATAAAATAAATTTTTCTACCTCGGATTTATGGTTTCGCAACCCCTATTCCGTTTAGGCCCTATTTCGGGATATTACATTTCTCCCCTTTTTAGGGATTTTCGTCCCGAAAATCTTACCTGTAAAGAGATTTGGGTACTGTTTTCACATAGCCTCGTCGCGTTCCCATGTAGCCTCATCTACCCCGTGTCTATTCCATAGTACTTTCACAAGTGCAATACTTTATTTCCTTAATTGCTTTACCTCTCGAGCTAGAATCTTTACCGGTTCTTCACCGTAAGTCATGTCTGGCTGAATCTCAACCTCTGTCTAAGAAATCACATGTGACGGATCTGAACGATAACGACGTAGCATAGACACATGAAATACATTATGAATCTTCTCTAACTCAATCGGCAAAGCTAACCGATATGCTAATGGTCCGACTCTCTCAATTACTTCAAACGGTCCAATAAAACGTGGACTTAGTTTGCCTTTCTTGCCAAATCTGAGAACTTTCTTCCACGGGGATACTTTCAAAAAAACTTTGTAACCAACTTGATATTCGATCTCTTTTCTTTTTAAATCTGCATACGACTTCTGCCTTTCTGAAGCTGCTTTTAAACAATTTCTAATAACTTTCATTTTTCTTCTGTTTCTTTAACTAGATCAACCCCGTAAATCTGGCTTTCTTTAAGCTCTGTCCAATATAAAGGTGTACGACATTTACGTCCATACAAAGCTTCATAAGGTGTCATCTTCAAACTTGACTGGTAACTATTATTATAGGCAAACTCTACCAATGGTAAGTATTTTTCCCAACTACCTTGAAATTCTAATACACAACATCTAAGCATATCTTCAAGTACCCGAATAACTCTCTCTGACTGACCCTCGGTTTGAGGATGGAAAGCTGTACTAAAACTCAACTTTGTGCCCAAAGCCTCTTGTAATTTCTTCCAAAACCGTGAAGTAAATCTTGGATCTCTGTCTGAAATGATCGATAATGGTACCCCATGTAGCCTGACTATCTCTGAAATATACAACTCGGCCAACTTGTCAAGTGAATAATCCATACGAACTGGGATAAAATGAGCCGACTTCGTTAACTTATCAATCACAACCCATACTACATCTTTCTTTCTCGGTGTAAACGGCAATCCTGTCACAAAATCTATAGTAACTCGATCCCATTTCCATTCCGAAACTAGCACAGGCTGCAATAATCCTGAGGGTACCTGATGTTCAGCCTTTACCTGTTGACAAATCAAGCATCTAGAAACAAACTCTGAAATATCTCTTTTCATTCCTACCCACCAATACAATTTCTTCAAATCATTATACATTTTTGTACTGCCTGGATGAATAGATAAAGGACTGCTATGTGCTTCCTGTAAAATCTTCCAAATAAGCTCATCATTCTTTGGTACACATATTCTGTCTCTAAACATCAAACAACCATCAGAACCAATCCAGAAATCTGATTCTATGCCTGACTCACATTGAACTCTTTTAGCTTGTAACTCATTATCATCTTTCTGAGCTTCACAAATCTCTTCAAGAAATACCGGTTTAGCTCTCAATTCAGCTAAAATAGAACCATCATCTGACATGTCTAAATTAGTATTCAAAGCTCGCAATGTAAATAAAAGTTTCCTACTTAAAGCGTCAGCAACTACATTTGCCTTACCTGGGTGATAATCAATCACTAACTCATAATCTTTAAGCAATTCCAACCATCTTCTTTGCCTCAAATTCAAATCTTTTTGAGTCATCAAGTATTTCAAGCTTTTATGATCGGTAAATATCCGGCACCTTTCACCATACAAATAATGTCTCCAAATCTTCAATGCAAATACAATAGCAGTTAGCTCTAAATCACGTGTCGGATAATTTTTCTCATGTGGCTTCAATTGTCTAGAGGCATAAGAAATTACCTTTCCTTCTTGCATGAGTACACAACCGAGCCCATTCAAGGATGCATCACTGTAAATCACAAATTCTTTACCCGATTCCGGTTGTACTAAGATAGGAGCTTCCGTTAACAATGCCTTTAACTTGTCAAAACTTTGTTGGCACTTCTCAGTCCATTCAAACTTAACATCCTTCCGTAGCAGTCTCGTCAACGGGGTAGATATCATGGAAAATCCCTCCACAAATCGTCTATAATATCCGACAAGACCAAGAAAACTTCTAACTTCTGATACATTTCTAGGAGGCTTCCAATCAACAATGGCTGAAATATTGCTCGTATCAACCTTAATACCTTCACCTGAGACAATATGTCCAAGAAAACCAACTTCTCGTAACCAGAACTCACTTTTGCTGAGCTTGGCATACAACTGATCATCTCTCAGAATTTGTAAAACTGTTCTGAAATGCTCTGCATGCTCAGTCTCATCATGAGGATAAATCAAAATATCATCAATGAACACAACTACAAACTTATCTAAGTACGATCTGAAAATTCAGTTCATTAAGTCCATGAAAATGGCAGGAGCATTAGTCAAGCCAAATGGCATCACAAGGAACTCATAATGACCATACCTAGTCCGGAAAGTAGTCTTCAGGACATCTGACTCTTTAACTCGCAACTGATAGTATCCGGATCTCAAATCTATCTTGGAAAACACAGTAGCTCCCTTCAATTGATCAAACAAATCATCAATTCTAGGCAATGGATACTTGTTCTTTACTGTTACCTTGTTAAGTTGCCGATAATCTATATACAATCTCATCGATCCGTCTTTCTTTTTCACAAATAGCACTGGTGCACCCTATGGTGAACTATTGGGTCTTACCAAGCCTTTATCTGTTAATTCCTGCAACTGAGCTTTCAATTCTTTCAACTCCAACGGAGCCATTCTATAAGAAGCAATAGAAATGGGCGTGGTACCTGGAATCAACTCAATACCAAACTCAACTTCTCTAACAGGAGGCAAACCTGGTAGTTCTTTCGGAAACACATCGGGAAACTAACATACCACAGGCACTGATTCAATTTTCAATTCTGGATCTTTAGTGTTCAACAAAAAAGTAAGATAAGCTTCATACCCTTTTCTCAAACATTTCTGAGCAGACATAACAGAAATTATGGGAAATAAACTATCTGACTCTTCTGAATTAACCCGAAGAATTTTACCATTTTCACACTTCAACTCAATGAATTTCTTTCCATAATTCACTATCACATCATGTGTAGTCAACCAATCCATACCAAGAATCACATCATACTCATCAAATGGCAATAGCATGAGATCAGCCGGAAAGCAGTAGCCTCTAATCATTAAAGGACAATTTCTACATACTTTATTTACTAATACATGCTTGCCTAATGGATTCGATACTTTAATCACAAATTCTGTAGATTCTATAGGCATACTTATACTAGGCATCAATTTCATACAAACATAAGAATGAGTCGAACCCAGATCAATCAGAGCAATGACATTAATATCATGTAGAGAACATGTACCTGTAATCACATCGGGGAAGGATGCCTCTTCGCGTGCACGAATAGCATAAGTCCTTGCAGGGGCTCTAACATCTGGTCTCACAGCCGAATCTCTAGAGGTACCTCTGTTACTTGCTCCTACTCCTGGTTGCCTCGGTGATCTGCCTCTAGTAGGAGCATTTCCGGATCTAGCACTCTGTGTTACCTCTCGGCTAGCCACTTCTGGACATTCTCGTACAAACTAATCTGGAGCACCACATTTATAGCAAACATTTTCGCCTGCCCGACAAGGACCATAATGAAGTCTACCACACCGTGGACACCCTGATCTACGCTGTCTGACATTACCTACACTCGTAGTCGAGGTGGTCTGAGCCTTTGGATCCTTAAGTCTGCTACCTCTATTCTGACTAGATTGCCCTGCCGAAAAGCTAGATCTGGTAGAAAACTTTTTGGGCCTCTTGGATGTAGCCTGAAATGATCTTCTCATCTGTCTCGTCTTTGTATCTTGTGTCTCTGTCTCAACTTTGCCTTTTCTTTTTAACAGCTTCTCTGCCTTAGAGGCTCTCTCAACTAAAATAACGAACTCTTTTATTTCTAGGACACCCACTGACAGTCGGATATCATCATTTAACCCATCCTCAAACCTTTTACACATGATAGCCTCTGTGGACACACATTTACTAAGCCTGACAGATTCGCGCTCATAATCGGTCACTATCATATTACCTTGTTTCAATTCCAGGAATTCCTTTCTCTTCTAGTCAATAAACCTCTGACTGATGTACTTTTTACGAAATTCCTCGTGAAAGAAATCCCAAGTGACCCTCTCCTTTGGTACAACTGATACAAGTGTCTTCCACCAGTAGTAGGCTGAGTCTCTAAGAAGGATACTACACATTTCATACATTCCTCGAGTGTACAAGATAATTCGTCAAAGACTCTGATAGTATTTTCTAACCAAAATTCTGCTCTTTCTGCATTATCATCTTTTGTTGCTCGGAACTCTTCTGCCCCTTGTTTCCTGATTCTATCAACTGGTGGCTTTTCTCTTACCACTGTACCTGTGACTGGGGAAGCTTGAGCTACATGGGTAGCCTGGGAATCATGAGGGGGTGGAGGTCTAACTGCCGGATTCGTACGAACGAACTTGGCAAAAGAATCATTCAAAGCTCGAAAGAGAACTTCTCGAGTCACTCCTCCCTGATCAACTATTACTGGCCTATTCTCAGATGGCGCTACCCCTTCTGCGGGAGCAGGCGCATTACTTTCTACATCATCATCACCAGCACGTCCGGGATCCATTACTATAAAACAAAATATTTAAAAATCGTCAGGAGTCGTCACACTATGAAAATACAAGTATGGCATGTATAGCTAGACTTTTTCTCACACTAACTGTTCCGAGAACCGACTAAAACTAGCTCTGATACCAATAAATATAACACCCCCACGCTCGAAACCGTCACCGGAGTCAAGCTTGAGGTGTTACTAAACTTATCTTACCTTTTAAACAACTCTAAACCACTTATTTTAATTTTTGGAATAAACTATTTTTTTGCATCATGGTTGCTTAAAAATTCATTTCTCGAGTTTCAAAACTCAAAATTAAGATCCGTAAATTTTTCCTAAAACTAGACTCATATATCTATCTACTAATTTTTTCTAGAATTTTTGACTTGGCCAATTAGTACAGTTTATTAGTTAAATTTTCCCCTGTTTCAAAACTCGACTGCACTGACCTCTTCTTACTACGAACCATGTTTCTTCCTGTAAAAAATTCATATGACTAAGATGTTTGTTTCTATTAAAACTAGATTTAACAACAATTCTAACCATATAAAGTACACCTTCTAATTAGTTTTTTAGAATTTCTGGTGAATTTCCAAATTTGAAACAGGGGATCCAGAAATCGCTCTGCCCTATTTCACTAAAACTCAGATATCTCATAAAATATAATACCTTTACCTATTTTGCTTATTCCATAAGAAAATATACATAATAAACTTTAATTTCATATACTATTCATATTCAAACTATGTTTCTACAATTTCTAGTGATTTTTCAAAGTTACGTCATTTTTGTTACTTGAATCTGTTTTTAGGTTACTTTCACATTTTTCATAATTTTCATGTGATAATCACCATTCAATCATACATATTATTAAACATGTATATCATCGGCTATTTTATTAGCTAATCACTAGCAAGTATTTACACATCATTCATTGTTCATATTATACCAAAAGTAGCTAAGTTTCTATACATGCCATACCCAAAACAAAAGGTCTAATTATACTGAGTTATTTCTTTGATAGTGTGATCGGCCTCCGACGTTTCCTTTGATCCCCGAGTGACTAGATAAGTACTATAAGAATAAGAAAATAAAGAGATTAAGCACTAGGCTTAGTAAGTTTACAAGCAAATAAATCTCAACATTCAACATAATGGATAATTATGCATAATATCATCTAACATCATAAATTTCTTTACTTCTCAATTTCTATCTTCTTCTTTTTTCCCTTACCTTCTTTAACTCGTATTTAACTCGTATAAGTATAATCTACTTTTCCTTTTTCATAAGTATAATCTACTTTTCCTTTGCTGTTAATTCACTGTAATTTAACTCGTATCCTGACCCGTTGAACCACTCAGAATACTAAGGATACTAGGGTCGTTCCTGTCTATCAATATCCTGCCAATGCCATGTCTTTGACATGGACTTACATGAATTATTCCTGTCTCCAATGCCATATATAATATGGACTTACATGGCTCAATCCTGTCTCCAAATCCATATTTCTAATATGGACTTACATGGCTCATTTCTGTTCTGTCCTGTCAACCCTAATATCCTAACATTCCTAGGGTTCAACGGGGCTTTCTAACACTTTTCCTCTGTCACTTCACCTTAAATTAGACTTTAAATATTTTCATAACATAAATATATAAATGCTGGAAATTGACAATAATAATGTAAAATAAAAGAATATTGCATTTATTTACTGTAACTTACCTTGATACAAAATGTGACTAAACTTTACAATTTAGTCCTTTACTTTTTCTTTTCCCCGATCTACTCCTGAATTTCATTCTTCTTGATCTATAATAGCAAATTTAACTTATTTAATATTCACATTTATTAAAACATTCCTTGACCCAAACTTTGGTAAAATTATATTTTTACCCCTAAACTTTCACATATTTGCACTTTTGCCCCAAGGCTCGTAAATTAAACTTCATCCTATTTTCTTATGTTTTATGACATGCTGATCATTTTTACTTTCTATGGCAATATCAAAATCACACTCTAACATATACTTATGACTAATGGTATTTTTTTCCAATTTAAGCCCTTTTACTCATTTTCACTTAAAACCGAGTAGCATAAGTTGTTTAACATAATTTAAAACCTCATATTCTATCATAAAACACCAAAATACACAAATTTCAGCCATGGGTTTTTTTCCAAATATGAACCCTAGGTTGAATTATTGCTAGAATAAGCTTAATCAAGTTACCGGGACTCCAAAAATGTAAAGATCATTAAAAATGGGGCTTGGAATCACTTACTATGAAGCTTGAAAGTTGAAGAAACCCCAGCTATGGAGGAGAGCAAAAATCGGTAGAAACTAATTGAGAAGATGACCATTTTTGTGTTATTTTTCCCTTTTTAATTCATTTAATATCCAAATGACCAAATTACCCCTCCTTACTAAACTTTCAAAAATTCCTTCCATGTCCTAATTTTTGTCCATGAACTTAAAATTGGTCAAATTGTTATTTAAACCCTCCTAATTAATATTCCAAAGTAATTTCATACTAAAAATTTCTAGAATGCAAGTTTTGCAAATTATTCGATTTAGTCCCTGACCTCAACTTAAGCACTTTATGCATAGAATTTCATCACAAAATTTTCAGACAATCATGCAATCATACCATGAACCTCAAAATAATAATAAAATAAATTTTTCTACCTCGGATTTGTGGTTTCACAACACTATTTCGTTTAGGCCCTATTTCGGGATATTACAAGAAAAATATAAAAGTTTGGATTTTTATGCAATAAAACTTAAAGAACATGAAACTAAAGAAATTCAACAAGAAAATCTAAAGCAAAAAATATAAAAGGAATAAACTTTAGCTGATTTAAAGTAAAAGAAACTGAAATACATTAAACCATAACTAAAAATGTCTTACAACCAAGTTACAAGGACTGAAAGTGTAAATAAACCTAAGTTACAGTGATAACTAACTTAAATAACACTAAGAAAAAGAAGTAAATGCAGAAAAATAAACTCTAAAACTAATAAAGAAGAAGAGAAAATGAAAACTCTAAAAAAGTTACAGAAAAAAACTAAAAGAAAACCTAGAGAAACTAAGGTTATTAAACTAATGTGTCTCTCTCCTCATTAGCAAAAATTGGTTGTTTTAGGTTGACTACTGATGAATTTTTGTTGTCAAAATTGCCCCTACAAGGGCCTTGGGTGATTGGTGGATCTGGTGAACAAAGACTACCCTTTTGTCCTATTTTTTCCCCTTCATGATGTCAGTGTTGCAATACCCAGAAAAGGATATTACGATACCTCAGGTAGTTTCGAACCATTGGGTCTTCTTTGCAGGGCGGATATTGCAGTACCCAAAGTGGATATTGCGGTACCACTGAAGAGTGGTCTTTAATCTTCCATACTGTTGGAAGTATCGTGATTCCAAGGTATGGATATCGTGATCCCTTTCTTTTCGTGTTGTTTTCGCTCTTTTTCAACCTCCAAAATGTCTCTACACTACTCAACCACATGTTACGCCCCCCAAATGGCACAATTAGCCTAATTGGGTTACAAAATGAGTAAAAATGAAACATTTACATTTATTAACTAAAAATCTAAAAATTATGAAAAACTATGAAAAAGATGCTATTTTGCTCGACAATAAGCTCCTTAAGAATACTTTGCTCAAGATGTAGATCAAACTCCCCACACTTAACTCTTTGCTTATCCTCTAGCAAACACATCAAACATGCAAAAGACAAGACAACTCTTGGACTAAATCAGACAATTAAGTTAGATAGTGGTAAAACATCAAACTCATATGAGAAGTACCTCACATACAACTTAAGAGTGATATCTAGTTAACTTGTTTATTCCTAATGCAAACATAATTAGTTCACTAAGTTAAAATGTCAATAGATGTAGAGGCAATGGAAATGAACATAGGTACAAGTGTTATCCATCAAAATAAATTATGCGGACCACTCATAGATATTTAAAAAGAATTGCTCATGTTTATTCAAACAAATGCAGCTATTCACGAATTATTACGTTAGGGAATTATTCGAGTGCCAAAGGTCTTCTAGGCTTGTAACATTCTGAGGCTTAGGATGGTTTGGAATTCAAACAATAGATACTCAAAATAGGTTCAAGCACTATAAACGGTCAAGCACATTATATTGATCCCTACTTGTTCCTAATTTATTTACAAGCTCACCTCTTTATTTCTCATTCTATTGCCTACCTTATTTTTCCAAAATGTTAGAAGGTATTACACGAGATGAGTACTTACAAAATTTATAATTGTGAATCGAAATATTTTCATTTTTGAGCTTAATTTTGATTTATCTTTCTTTTTCTTTATTTTTCACTCTTTTGTTCACCCATTTTTTTAACATACTAATTCATGTAATCCTTTCTTCTTTTTTTAGACAATGCCACCATAATGTTTCTACCTAGCCCTTAATGTCTATGGGTCGATGTCCATTACATAGTGCATTTAAATAATAGGACAAAGAATGATTGAGGACTAGACTCGTTTAGGCTCGAGGCTTTATTATTAAGGCTTACAAGAAAAGGGTACTCGAGGCTCAAATATATAGGAACTAGGGCTGCATAGCAACAGGTAAGCTTTTAGGCTCTAGGCTATTTCAAGCAATGCCAAAGATTCATCCTATTATTCATCCTACTTCACATCCTATGATTTGTATACTTTATTCATCCTATGGTACACTTTATACATTTTCATTTAGGTTATTACCTCTAATTCATTATACACATTAACTATTTGAACTAATTAGTCTACAATTAAGAATAAGAAATTATTTAATATCATTCAAAATTTACAAATTTGGCAATTCTATGTACTTATTCAATATGTACAACTAGCAACTTATTTCCTAGTTATAGTTCAAGACCTTGCAACTACACAAAATAAAAATGACAAATATTTTTGGAATTTTTGTATTTTTTTAAAAAGGCAAAAAATTAAAATAACACACAAAATGGTATAAAAGCAAGAAAAATAAAACACATAAAACTATGTGCACCACCCACACTTAGACTACACATTATCCCCAATGTGTCCCAAAAAAATAAGAGGCTACTGGACTTCCCTAGAATAGAACGTCAGACTAGCTCGGGGGTCCACCTCCTCGTTGAAGCTCGTAATGTTGTGTAGTATTTCAAGGTAATTCGTTGCATATAAAAAACACAAATAAAAACAATAACAACCAAACAGAATATGAAAAATAAAAATAGCAAGAAAAAATCCAAAAGTAGTTTATAGTTTACATGCCACATAAAAATAAAAATAAAGTGAAATGCAAAAACATGTACCTAATACAAGTCATCCTCGGGAACCTCACTCGATCCCGCAATTCCCTTGCCTTTCTCCCTCACAACTAACCATGCAGAAGACATCTCAGGTCTGTGACTAGTCTCACGATTGACGAGGCCCCCCGTGGGTCGTTGCGTGGATGCAAAAGCACACTGGAAATTATTGTCACAGGATGTGAAGTCATCATCCTTAGGCATCTCATCATCCTCTTCCTCTTCAACTTCCTCTTCTTACACCTTCATGACTGTATTGCCCTCAAATGAATCGTTTGATTATTTGGGCCATTGTAAAATATGTGCCCCTTGGCTTGCCATGAAGCTGTCCACGAATGGTTTCATGGCCTCCAGTAGTTTCATATTGTAATGCACATCTCTGCTCAGCCTACATTCCCACTATATAGGCTCATCATTAGTGTGCTTTTTGGCACTTTTCTTCTTCACCACTAGAGGCACTTCCATTTTGTTTTTGCGTCGCTAGTTCCATTCTTATATTTGCTTCTTATGCAACTCCTTGAATTGGCGGAGTAGGGTATCTCCAATAATGATCGTAGCCGGGTGATGAAATTACTCGGTGGTTTCTATCACCACTCCAGCTCTACGGCACAAATCTGTGATTAGGTGAGGAAAATATATGTTGACTTTTACCTGATATACACTTTTTGATCCCCTTGTTTACCCAAGTCTCAAGGCTAACTCTTTTTCGTTGCAAACTATAATACAACAAAGCAGCGCAAAACACATTAATAGTATTAGTGTTAAGTAAGGGTGAGATATGAGTACATATAAATTGCATCCAAATTTTAGCAACTGGAAACATTATAGCTTGTTTAAAAGATAGGGGGTAATTATTATACCCTTCATACCTCTATTCAACCCTACCCTCTATTAGGTACGCTAAAACACCATCCATATCAACATTGTTAAGCTTCTCGAGGTCCACAGAGGACAACCTGTCACTAACATAATATGGGACGCCATAATAATCACTAATTGCTTGTAGGGAGATATCGACTTTCTTGTACCGAACATACAGATTGTTCTTTCTAGAAAATTTTAAATTGGTGTAAAACCCCAAAACTGTTGGTATTATCGCAGGTGTAGTTGGCACCACCACAAGATTCATCCATTGATAAAAACAAATCAAATCCCAAATTTCTTCGCAATATAAGGCAGAAGGGTCAAAGCCTCTTTCAAGGATAAAAGTCCTTCCTTGAATGTTTAAGAAAAAGGCTTCCTCTTGTGATTTAAGGGCCGTAGTAAAAGGGCCTACTACGCTTAATGGTATGCTAATTCGATTAAACGGACTACAAAGAAGTAGTCTGACCACTGTTTAAACTAAATATGATTTAATCTGCTAGGGAGGCATAGGACCTTATTAGTCATGCCAAAAGATGGGAGGTAAGCAAGTCACTCGAAATTAATATAAGGAAAGAGTCTACCATTAACTAAATTGATTGAGGATACTCACCAAGGACCTTTAGAATGGTAAGTTGGGAGGCCAAATTAACAGGTCACAATGGTGGGAAGAGGAATTCCATATTGGGGATAAGTTGAAGAAAGAAGTTAGCTAAAAGAAAGGATAAAGGCCGCAAAGTTTGTGAGAAAGTTAGCTAAAAGAAAGGATAAAGGCCGCAAAGTTTGTGAGATATGCAAAGATTTTTTTAAGGCTAAACAAATGTTGAGAGAATGACCAGAAGGAAGTCGCTCAATGATTTATCCGCCAGTGGATAAGATCAGGAATAGGAAAACACCACTACGAAGGTTTGAAACAAATGCCCCAAACGAGCAGGGAATGGATGTATTATTACTACTTAATTGAACCCCGACAAGGTGGGGTATGTTTTGTGAAATAAAGAAACTCACTAAGTTCATCCGAACTTATCAAAGTGTGGCCTATGTTTTGCAAGACTCACGAAACAATGAACATAATGAGGGACCAAGCTAGATTGAATGGAATCAAAGATTCATTTTAGTATGGTCATGTACATAGGAAGGGGGAACTATCAAGAACTTCACCGTAGGGGTGAATATATCGTAATTAAGTAGTTCCCTTATGGTGGAGTAATGATAACAAACTTTATTTAAAAATTTTATCTATGTTGTAAGCTTATCTAAGAAATAGGTAAAATAGTTTGATTTTAAAATAATGTATGCTATGTATGTGCATTAACTCAATTCACTGGTGATGCTTGTACCCGGATCTGGTGAACAGGTTAGCTAAAGGTGTTACAATTTTAGTGGTAATTAGAGTATAGTTTAGTTTGTCCTTTGGACTTAGGAAATTAGAGGAATGCCCCTTATGTACATGAAGATTGATCTGGTTTAGTCCTACGAGTCCTTGTTTAGTTAAGTTGATATGTGATACAAGTAAATGAATTCGCCCGAATAGGCGAATGGTGGTTACAGTAGAAATGGATGAGTCTGGAAAGGAATACAATGAAAGTAAGAAGTAGTAGATATATTGATTGAAAGGTACAAATTCTAAAAAAGTAAATATAATATTAAGGTAGAGATACAATAAATTTGAAGCTTTTGCTGAGTGAGTGGCTGCCTTAATGGCGCTTCCACCTAAATCCTCTAAAAGGGGGTGAAGAAATAAATGTGAGTTGGACTATGATAAAGGGGAATTTGTCGGGCTTCACCTGTCAACCACCCCATAAGAGCTAAGGGTGAGCATACGTAAACGCCTAACTCTATCAGAAAACTTCTACGAATCTTAGGATCTATATGTAATGCAATTCGCCAAAATGGGTGACCCCTTAGGATCAACCCACCTAGCTTCACTTCCACTATGAAAGGCAGACAAGAATGTAGCCATCCTGTCGAAGATTGGAAGAAAAATTAGGGTTGATGTGATGGGGTATTGAGCAATGCTGATATGGTTTCCCTGTAGTGTTATAGTAGGAGTTGTAACGAGTTAAGCCCTTAGGAGAAACTGAGAAGTTGAGAAAAGGAACTTCCCAAATTTTTGAGGTAAGAACCTATCTTTTTTTAAGTTGATAAAAGAAATAGACGTATAATCTCCTACAATGGAACATTTTCTCTATGAGCAAACGAAGTAGTTATCAGCATCGCCTAGATGAACTTTCGTTTAACCCACACCAAGAACAAAAGGTGAGCAAATCGGACTTCCAGGATAGTAGGTAAACCGCCATATTGTATTCAATGGGTGTATCCTTGTAAGTTAAAAAGTAATGTCTTGCATGTATCCCCTATAGTATAGAAGATTTAATTAATAGACCAATAAGGAAGACAGAAAGATGGAGGAGTTATTTTAGAGATCTTAATTTTGGAATAATGAGGGAACTCTACCCTAGGAATGTATATGGACAAGAAAAAAGACGATAGTAAGAAAAGAGGTGAAAGGTAGTCAGAAGATCGGTTGAGTCAGAGGACGATAGGCTTATGAACTTCCCCTTAATGTTCTAGTCTATTTATAGCCCCAAAGCATATAAGGGAAGTCATGGAAATTTAATGGATGGTAAGTAACTGTTAGGAGCCACCAATATATGAGGAACACCTGTTGGCATAAGAAGAAGAGAAATCATTTATGATTCCCAATGCAGGAATATCAACTAGCCCTTGCCTATAAGAACAAGTCATAAGGTTGTTTAGCGACAAGTCTTTTTGAGAAAGGCTGATAAGCTTTCATCACCATTAGAGTAGAACTTCGAAATCTGAGTGTTAATCTCAATACCTCACCAATGTGAAGGTAAAAATATTTAGTGGGCGATCTTAGCTACTCTACGTTAGGAAGAAACCAACCCATTGGATGTACAAGATTAACATATTAAAGAGCTTAGGAATTTTGGGACTATTTGTAAAAAGTAAGGATAAGGAGAAGTTAGTTAAACGGGATTAATATAAGGTAAGAGTCCCCCACAAACTAAATAGATTGAGGATACTCACCAAGGACCTTTAGAAAGGTAAGCCAGAAGGATATATTAATAGGTCACAATGGTGGGAAGAGGAAATCTATATTGGGGATAAGTGGAAGAAAGAAGTTAGTTAAAAGAAAGGATAAATGTCATAAAGATGGCGAGATATGCAGAGAGTTTGCAAAGGTTGAACGAAAGCTGAGAGAATGATCGGAAGGATATCACTCAATGATTTATCCACTAGTGGATAGGATCGAGAATAAGAAAAGGCCACTACGACGGTTTGAAAGAAATACCCCAAACAAGCGGGAATTGCTGTATTATTATTACTTAATTGAACCCTAACAAGGTGAGGTACATTTTGTGAAATGAAGAAACTCACTAAGTTCATTCAAACTTATCAAAGTGTGGCATGTGTTTTGCTGGACTCACGGAACAAGGAACTTGAGGAAGGACCAAGCTTGATCGGGTGGAAATTCATTTGAGTAGAGTCATGCACATAGAAAGGGGGCACTTTTATGAACTTCACCATGGGGGCGAATATATTGTAATTAAGTAGTTCACTTAGGCTGGAGTAATGATAACAAACTTTATTCAGAAATTTTGTCTCTTTTGTAAGTTTATTCAAGAAATAAGTAATACTTTGATTTTAAAATAATGTATGCTAAGTATGTGCATTAAGTCGATTCGCTGGTGACGTCTGTACCTGGATTCGGTGAATGGGTCGAGTAGGGGTGTTACATAGCCTATTTTTGCACAAAACAAATTCCTCGTCCTGACGTCAAACTCACCTCATTACGACGATGGCCAACAGTTTGTGACATCCCAATGTCAAGTGGTCTAATGTCGTGACATGACATACTATTTTGGTGCCGCCATGGCGTGGGGGAAGTCACGTCGCAATGTCATTTTGAAATTTTGAATTCTTTGCAATTTGGTCCTTATTCGATCCTGAGTCAACTTTAAAGCTTACGTAAGCTCGTATGAGACTTGGGAAAAGTTTTAAATTGTATTTAATGGTTCAAATTATTGGGTTTTGAATCATTTTATTCATTAAATTTCCTTAATTATTTCATTATCGATTGTAGCATCTTTTAGCTTGGACCTGCCAATTAGGTCAAGCGAGGGGTGTTACAACTTCTTTACAATAACTTACTTAGGGAAAAAAACATGATGTATGGTTTCATATATTTGGTGATTGTGAAATTAATTTCTTAGATATCAAGAAATAAAGAAAATAGCTAAATATGAAATTGTCATGATAAGAAAATATAACGTGATCACTGTAATGTAACAATACTAGAAATGATATCCTCGATAGCATTCTTTTGTGAAAGAATAGGTAATTAAACATGATGGGGTTTTTGTTTTGTGAATTTTCAAGACACAACTAAATATAAAGTTTCACCATTTCGTATAGATAATTAACATAGCTATGTTGAAAATTTGGAAATTTAAGAATGAGGTACATGTCTATAATATTTGAGTCATCCATGATGGAAACTCAACGCTTGGTATAACATCGAGTCTTGAGTTCAATGAGACAGAACATCATTAGTATGTAACTGGTAGAACTATAAAATATAATATAATATGTCATCCCAAGGTAAAACGTGTTAGGTGCCTGTAATGATAAGGGGACAGATGAGTATTATACTCTTAATAGATGCATAACATAAATATGTTAGAGTGTTATAATTATGGGAACACTCTCAATAGGATCTATTTATGTGAGTAGAAGTGTGGTCGTTTCTAGGAGCTCAAGGGCTTCACTCTAACAGCACTCAAGAAAAGAGGTTACAAACATATGGACATAATAGTGCCCCTAGATACTGTGCATTAACTGGTGTTGAAATCATTGTGTGTGATGTATTCGATTAATCAAATGGAATAAATGGTTCAAAGCATAGTCTACCATGATTTTTTTTTTAACTTTAACATGTTTTCACTTAGTGAAAGTTCAATCCTAAGACACCTTCATTTATGCAATTGTTTTTTAATATCATCAAAATCTAGAACATTTTGAAAATAGAGGAGGGGAGATTGTTAAAACATTTTGAATATATATATAGTGTTCCAATAATTGCAAACAAAAAGTTATAAGTAACCAAAAGTTATGTCACTTAATTATTAACAAATAGTTATAATTATTCAAGTAGACATCTATTGAATTATTATGTTTATTGCTAACGATATAACTATCTATTTGGGTAGTTATGTCCCTATGAAGAGACATGAGACCTCCTATAAATAGGAGTGAAATTTCATTTGCATGACACACCTAAAAATAAAGAAACAAAATTTCTTTCTATTCTCACACAATCTTTTATATTTCTAGATTGTTCTATGTAGAAATTCTTTATAGAAATTAACATCCTTGCTATGCTCCGCTCAGTGCTCAATGGACTATTTCCATCAGTGCAAAATGTAGACAGCCATTCAGTTTTATTGAATCCTCAAGGTTCATTTTCCAATAACTCTTTTACACACCATGATATAGGTTGGGGAAAATATAAGGTTAAAGAAAGTGGCATTGATACACACCTTGAATCCTTTGTTAATTTCTCATAAGTTTATTTTTATCCCTACACACCAACAACGGAAAATTGTTAGTAGCCCTAGTATTTTGGTGGTTCTTAGTCGTGATTTAATTGGCATGCCAATAGGAATAGACAACACATTTGGTGTAGGATATGAGATTTGTACAGAATGTGATGTGTATGGGTTATATTATGTGTAATACCCTTCACCCGTCTCTCTCGCCAAAATCAGGTAACAAAATGTTGCAATAATAAATAGAACATGAACATGTGAATTTAAAACAAGATTCATCAAAAAATTCATTAAATCTCTATCATTCAAACAAAAATATTTTTTTCAAACAAGACCAAGCTTACTAAAACTCTAGAATCAATATAGAAACAATTGAGGATTGAATTGAAACATTTCAGAAAAGAAAGGGCAACATTGCCAAATAGGAGTCACACAGTCGTATGACTAGGCTGTGTATCTTACTGAGACCATGTAGATCAAAGTGAAAAAATTCAACATAAGTGACACGACTGTGTGAATAGGCCATGTAACCAAATATGATTGTGTGACCTAATTAGAACCTATTTTCCAATGGCACACGGTCATGCCACCAAGCCATGTGTGACACACGGCCGTGTCTAAAATTGTGCGAACCAAAAACATGTCATTTATAATCTTAATTTTAACCTACCATTAATTTAACTTCAAATGCATTTTAAACACTTGAAACCATGTTCAAAACACCACAATGCTATAGCCAAAACATATCACAAAAGCTTCCTAATGGTGCCTAACCAATATTTCATTTTGACACCATCACAACCAAGTTGTAGAATATTTCCAAATATCATTTCAATTACAAAACATATTACCTATAATTCAACCTCACATAACATCGAAGAAAACTTGCCTATGTTTACCATTACACCAACTAAAATTGACCGTTTAGGCCTTAATCATACAACTACATTTAAACATGCCAAAACCTACCGCATCACAAAACCAACTTAACCTAATAGGTCCAAACACTTCAACTATCATTTAGCACCTATATTTCAAGCTATTATCCAAACATTACCAATTGCCAAACTTATACATGATTCAAGATTGAACATATATCAACTAAATATATCAACACCATATACAACAACCACTAGACATACATACATCGTTTATATCAACCAAACATACCTTATACACTTTCAAAACCAACATTTACATCATAACCATTCCTTAACCGTTGTAACATCATCACTTGAACTCAAAACATATGATCACAATTAAGCCTATATACATGCCACATAATCAAATTAAAAACTATCTCAAAATTTACCAACACAAAAGCTTGATAGTGTGAGCTCGGGAGTTGATCCAATAGTCTTATTTCGCAAAATGTCAACTACAAGAAACAAAATCGAGTAAGCTTTATAAAAATCTTAGTAAGTTCATATAATAATATGTACAATAACTTGCCTTGACAATAAGAAATACATTTTATACAATTAAGTTTTCATGGCATTCTCAATTCTGATAATTCACTTCACGAGAAACAAGTGAATCTTTCTTAAAATCATATATAATAGGTCAATCAATACAACATTTCAATCAATTCAGTACTATTACTCAACATTAATTCATATTAATAGGTCACTAAACTCTTTTATATAACCATATTAGCCCGATAAACAATAGTAAAAGAGACAGATTACAATATCGAGAAACATTACAATGTTAAATAAGGCATGAGAGTGCATATAGCAGCACCGAAGTGTTTGTCAGGGCACCGGAGTGCATAACAGGGCAAAAATGTGTAGTCAGGGCATCGTAATGCAAACAGAAGCACGAATATACTATCAGGAGCACCATAGTGCTAACAGGAATAGGAGCACGAATGTGCTACCAGGAGCAATTTTTTAGGATTCAGGATATTCATGTTATCACGAAACTTTATGTAACACCCTCATCCGACACAATCACCAGATTCGGGTGTGAGCACCCCAACTAAAATAGGCTATTGCTCCTATTAAAATCTTACTACATTAAAGTTAGACTGTATTACCTATTTAATAAAAACTTACAACAGAGTTTAAATTTAATTAAAATTTTATTGTCTTAATTTTAGGGCTTTGAGGAAATTTAGACAAATACTACATGATTTCCCTCTTGGCGATATTCCTAAAGGTACCATCGTTTATGCATGAAACGTTCCTTCAATGTCCCTTGACTCAACACGGTTTGGCTTGGTCCCTCCTCAAGTTCCTTGTTAGCAATTCCTTCAACCACAAGTCAAACCATATATAAGTTTGAACGAACTTAGTAAGTTTCTTTATTGTACTAAATATTCCCTGCCTTGTCATGGTTCAAATAGTAATAAATGAAAAAACTCCCAACTCTTAGGAACATTTCCATTAAACTCATTGTAGCGGACCATTTTATTCTCGAACCTATCAATGGGTGGACAAATAGTTGAGTGGCCACATTCTCGCCATTCTATCGACCTTTAATCAGCCCTAATAGCTTTTCCAAATGTCTTGCCATATCTTTTTTTTTGTTTTTTTTTCCATCTTTTTTCTTCCATTCATCACCAAAGTGGATTTCTTCTACACACCATTTAGCTATTAGGGTGTCCTTTGACCTACCAGCTGAAGGTTCTCCTAGTTATGTCCATTTTTACGGATACTCCACACCTGTACAGCCCAGGGTTGACTTCTTATTTTTCCATAGTCTCGCAAGGCTTGTTGACTTTCCTCTGTTAGGATAAGCTAACGAGGTCTCTGATCACCCGGGTGGACTAATTTCCCCTTGGGTCAAATCGAGATCGATTTATATTCTCATAACCTACTTTGTTCGCGATACCTTACTTTTAAATGTGACATGTGCTTTTATGGACTATTTTTCCTAGGATACTCAATAGACTCTTAAGTAAGAGGCAACCTAAGTTCATAATTTTCCCTACATATCTGCTCCCTACCAAATTAGTTGTTTGGTTGGTAATTTTACACAATTCCTTCCCTTCAAAGAGGAATAATCTTGACAAACAAATTTGTCTCATGGATTTACCTCCTTATTATCTCTTCCAAACAATGGGTTTTAACTTATCCCTCTTTACCCGATAGACTATCTAAGGTACTTACAATTGAACCCCCGACCTACCAAGTTTCTCTAAGCAATACCTGGCATACCGTATTGGTGGATCCTTGGTTGTGGTCCTTGGTTAAATAATCTTTTATTTGCCTGTACATTTGGTACGTACTGGTATCTCTTTTTCCTGACCGCTTCATACTGTGTTTCCACCCCTATGCCTTGTCGTCTTTCATGGTTCTATTCTCGCAATTTGTCTCTTCTTTTTTATTACATTTTCTATATACGGCAAACTCCTTTTACCTGATGGTTATCTAATGCATTCCCATACTTCCATTTTCCTTATAACAAATTTTCCTTAATGTGGGCTGTCCTACAATTTCTGTTTTGATTTTTAACCCATTTATCATCCTAGCAAACTCTTTATGTTGCCATAGTCAATCCATGGTCTTTCACAGTATACCCCTCCCATGTTTAATGTCCTGGCGGGATCCATTATTTGCCATAGTCTAACTATAGATCTTCACTTCAGTGTCTCGTGTTTATCATCCCGGTGGACTATCTACAATGCCATAGTGTCTTTCAACTATGGTCTTACACGATATAACCCCATCTTTACCATCCCGGTAGATCATCATGTATTTAGTGTCTCGTCAGACTGTCCGATTTTCAGTATCCCGGTAGACTATCCCGTGTCAAATGTCTCGTTAGACCAACTATGATGCCATAACATCTTTCAACTATGGTCTTACATAATATAACTCCATGTTTATCATCCCAGAAGACCTTCAAAGGATGTCATAATGTCTTTCAGCTATGGTCTTAGTCCTATTCAGCCATTCTGGCGTGTTTTCATATGATGTCATAGCGTCTTTCAGCTATGGTCTTACTCATTTTCATCATGATGCCATAACATATTTTAGCTATGGTCTTACTCATTTTTATCCTGATGCCATAGCATTTTTCAGCTATGATCTTACTCATTTTAGGAGTATAGCCTCCAATTGGTCCCATGGCCTACCCATGATCTTTTATTCACCTTCCTTGTCACATTTCATCTCTTCCTCCATTTCGTCATTCCTAACCTTGATGCTCAAGCACTGTAGTGTTACCTCCGTAATGCCTAAAGCTTTACACAACACAGGTGCAGACAACAACACCGTATGGTGGTATTTGACAAATTATCCTCTTTTTCCATTCCTAACTTCATCTAATCCTGACGATTTTTCCCTTACATGTTCACTATTATAAAAATGCATTACATGCATTTCATAGATGAAATATCATGAAACATGGTTGATTCATGCATGTAGTATTGCATGATGGACACCCATATACCTATATGCTCTTATTTAGCTTTTTTGGGGTTGGAGTACAGAAACTCACCTGATGCTTATTCACCCTGTCAGCTTAGCTTTCCCGAACGCCAGGGCTCTCGTTCTCCTAGTAGCAGCTAAGCATGACAACCATTTCATAGGTTAAACTTAGTAATCCCTGTTTAAAACTTAGTTTTCCAGAAACATACAGAATCCATAAAATGGTTTCTGGAAGCCCTTAACTTTGGTTTTTAAATCTTACATACACTAAAGGGTTCAGGACCTTGCCAGCTTACTAGATTCTCTACTTTTTCGACATAAACCTCATGATCATTGCTCCATGTGGAGCTTTATTGTAACCATCTCCTCTAGGAGCTACTAAAGAAGTTGAAAAAGGAAAACAAAATAGACTGGAAAAAAAGTCTCCCACTAAGTCATCACTTAACGATTTATAGCCCTTCATGCGCGGTATCTAACCGTATCTCAACCATTCATCCATAATCATTTTGTCTCCAAATAAGATACCGGTTGGTTCTATATCAATCGAACCAGACTTGGTTCTTAACCCTATCAAATTTCAGTCTCTTTTCTCAATTTTCTAATAGAGACCGCCAATTTGCAGTCTCTTTCAATTTAAACCCTAAATGTTCTAAATTTTTCGGGTTTAAAGGAATCCAGGTTTGACACTTTCAATAACTAAAACATGTATCAAATTCATGTCAATATCTTGCAAAACTCTACACAGGGTTTAATTCTCACATACACATCTAGTTACCTCTCAATTGGAGTCCAAACTCAATTATCAAGATAAATATTAGATTAAAATTAAAATTAAATCTATTAAATTAAAAGAATATTTATTTACAAGATAAATATTAAATTTAAGATAAAAACTTTAAAATTAAATTAATAAAATACTCTCAAGATAAGTAATCTATTAAAATAATATTATTTTTGGAATAGTTAATCATAAATCAAATTATCTGATAGAGTCTCAGTAGCAGTGTGATTCCTCTACTTCTCAATCATCGAAGAACCGCCGCCGCCAACCATCCGCCTACCACCAGAATGTCTCCGTCACAACTGTCAGCACCATTGTGTCTAGTAGTGCCATTATAGGAGCAACACCCTCACAGCATCCTGGAGCCAGTTCTGCTGTTGCCGATTTGGTCTAGGCTAGTAACGGCCCAATCGATTTGGCCTGACAGATCCGGCTCAGTCTATCTGGTTTCACATATTGGGCTCGATTTGACCAATTTTGGGTCTCGGTCTCAATTATTGGTTCTCGGGCCCAATCTTCGATCTCAGGTCTAATTTTCAAGTTCAATTACCCATTGGATCAATTGTCTAACTTGAAAATTAATTTTCAAAAATATCATATTAATTTGATTAATTCAATTTTACTTGATAAAAATTAATTTTTCTGAAAATCACTTACATACATTTGGTTGGCATGAATGACTATTCCATTCATGCCTTATTTAGCGCAATAACCCTATTCCATTGTTTGGTTTGACGGAATGAGTGAAACAACCGGATAGTATTACGACCTCATTTTGACTTCTCACGAATAGCCATTATGGCTACCACCAAAGAATAGCCATTTCAGACTTTCACTGAATAGCCACCAAATTTTTTCCCAAAAATATCCCAAACCAAAAACATCATATTTCCCACATTTTCAATCGATGGATTATAGCCATGGAAGAAAAATCAAGAAGAAACAGAAATTAAAACCCAATCATTAAATAAAATTCGATTCAATGCTTTCCCAACTTCGATTTCATCCAACAATACTGTTTTTACAGGTTTAACACAAGGTGGACGTTGGGAGATTTAGAAAATAAAATAAAACAACCCAAATAAAAAAAACTATGATGGACGGTGGGAGATTAACAAAGTGGAGATTTGCATGTATAGATCTATGGGTTTTGGTGGGCTTTTAGGATAAACTAACCAAAAAATTGAAAAATGATGTGGAGATAAAGCTTTAGATGATGACTTTAAAGAAGAGGCGGATATAAAGCTTTGGAGAGAAAAATACCTAAAAGAGAGAGGGGACCAGAGAAAAAGAGAGAGGAGAGAACCAGATAACTCCAAAGAAAAGAAAGAGATAAAAGTGATATTAAAATAAAATTGTATACTTTTATACGTAGGTTTTTAATAATATTTCTAAATATTTAAATATAATAAAATAAATTTAAATATGATTTTTAGATTTATTTTTAAATTTAAAAAATTAAATTTATTGTTAAATAATATTTTTATTATTAAATATAAAATGTTAAATTATTTATTTTCAAATATTATTTTTTGACATAATATTTATAAAGTTATTAAGAAATAAATCATATTATTATAAATAATATATTAATTTATTCTATTAAATATATTAATACTATATGTTACTAAATTATAATATTTAATTATAAAATTAAAAATTTCTAGATATATTATTTTTATAAAATTATATTAATTAAATTAAATTTATAAAAAAATTTAATAATAATTAAATTAGGTCGTATATACTTAGGATTTATTTTATTGTTGATAGTGTTGTTTTAGAAAAACCGTTTGCTTGTCGCTCTTCTTTAAAAAAACTCGATGTTAAACTAATGCAATGGAAAAATCATTTTTCAAGTCATTTTGGAAACTTAGTTGCCTTATCAATTTGTTTTTCAGAAACAATTACTTTGCAATGCAGCGGAAACTAGGGAACAATATCAAATTTTTCTTAAGTTCGATATCATGCATTATCCGGTTATTATGCTTGAGTAATCCATGCATGCAAAATCCCTAAAAGAAAAGTTACCAAACCACAGACTAGTAATCATTAAAAATTACAAACCAAAACCAATAGAGACTGATTAATACTTATTAAAAAATAGTCCGAGGTTCAAGGTGATTCTCCAAATGCTGAGTCCGACCCTAATTTCGAGGTTTGCCTAAAAAGTTAAACACTATTGGGAGTGAGCTTATGAAAAGCTCAGTGTGATTCGAATAGCTATTTAAACAAACATAAAATCGAATACAGTAAAACAGGTTAGCTTTAACAGAAGGAAACAGAACCATCATAGGAATTCCATATCATTACATAGTAATTATCAATATCGATGTCAAACGATGTATGAGCATGGGACATCATTCATTTAAGTAACAATCATTAATTTCGATACCATTTAATATAACACAATACAACACATATCATAAATCAATAACATTCAAATATGTCGTGAGCATAATGCAATGCAAAAATGTTCCTTGTAACACCCCTAACCCAAATCCGTCATTGGAATAGGGTTACAGAGCATTATCGGAGTTTACAATCCAAACAGATAAAAATTTCAAAAATTTTATATCATATCAATAAACATATTAAAACCAATTCAAATCATACATATGGTCCCTTATACAAGCCCTCAAGGCCCTAAAAGCACACTAGAAACAAATCAAGACTAGATCGGAAACTCAGAGAATTTTTCAGAAAACATTGAAAATTTTCAACACTGCGGGGGTTACACGGCAGTGTAGCCAAGCCATGTGGGCATTCGAAGTAGGGACACACTGTCGTGTCCCAGCCAGTGCCCGTGCCCGTGTAACTCACTGACTTGGTCACACAGCCAAGCCACACGCTTGTGTGCCAGGCCGTGTACCCTTCAAAGTAAACTTACACGCCCGTGTGTCAGGCTGTGTGCTAGGCCATGTAACAGCCTGGCTTGCAACCCTTTGAAAACTACAAGGGACACACGACTATGTTACCTAGCCATGTGTCACACACAGCTGAGGCACACGTCTGTACGGACGAAAATAGGCCATTTTACAAGCCATTTTCTCACCCAATTTAGTATGTACCTACACACAACATTACACATAATTACAAGCCATAACAAGGCATCCAAATCAAGCATAAAAAGTCATATATATTGTATAACATCATACAACCAATATGCCCTTAGGCATCTTAATGACAATATGCAACATGTATAACCATGTATTCAATTTGACCCAATAATCAACTAACTTGCATGCATATTTGCATCAATACATAGTATATAACTTACTTACTAAAACACAACCATTTGGTACCAAAATGCTATTCTATAATTAGCATCAATAGTCATTTAAGCTATTCAAACAAAGTACCAATTCTCAACAAGTCACAAGCCACATATATTATGCATATTCATCTATCATCCCATCTTCCATCAATCAACCATATTAAGTCATTTATCAACCATTTTAAAGCTACTTGTATTCATACCAAAATATTCCAAAACACAAGCCAAAACAAATGGTCATATTCACAACAAAACATATAGGCCAATAATAGACAAAATACCTATACATGTCATTATAACCAAAACTAAACAATTGAATGTACCAAAAGAGCCAATAGATAGTGTGATATAGATCTGACAACCTTCCAACCTGAACGAGCTTTCAATACACTGTAAAACACGGAAAATAATACAGTATAAGCATTTAAGCTTAGTAAGTTTATATAACATAGAATTTAACTTACCATTTAGTCATATAATAAGTAAGTAAACAAAGCATAACCCAACACAATTTGGCCAAATGCCTAAGCACATATACACCAACCATGTTAGCCATGTAAATACATATATAAGCCAATAAACATGGAT
Organism: Gossypium hirsutum; assembly: GCF_007990345.1. Lineage (NCBI taxonomy): Eukaryota > Viridiplantae > Streptophyta > Magnoliopsida > Malvales > Malvaceae > Gossypium > Gossypium hirsutum. The sequence goes on along the minus strand of NC_053429.1, from coordinate 30,952,644 downwards.
GAACACAACAATTGATCAAGTTCTATATACATGTATCATCGATTTCATGCTTCCATATACCATGTAATAATATTTTCATGTAATTCATGTGTCTTGGTAATGGTCTGTAGTGAACTCTTACCATTTCGTATAAGAATTTAGCCCGTTGAACCGTTTCTAATACTGTTGGATACCCGGGATAACTCACAAATAGTATGTTAAATCATATAATTGTAATCGGTCAAATCATGTACATATATGCTCAAACGAGCAGTAAATCAGCATGCTCACATGAGCTATGGGTCGGAACATAGCTACCCGATGCTGCTCATACGAGCTGTGGAGAATTCGCAACACATGCCGGACCTTAGCCATCGGTAGGACGTTCAGGACTAGCACCTAAATCATGTAAACCCTAATGACATGTCATTTGTATCCTACAAAATCCTAAGGTTCAAACAGGCTCAGTAATCATCGTACGTCGTTGGATATGCAATCAGTATATTTGTATGGCATTTCCCAACACATGTATAATTCAGTTAAAGACATATAAAAACGATTTAATTACACGAACTTACCTCAATAATTATACGTAGATACAGAAGCGATTAATCCGAGATTTTCTCTTTTCCCTGATCTAAAGCCGTACGAGGTCTGTCTTGATCTATACGAATAAATTTAACTTAATTTAATATAAAATTCATTCAATTTAGGCCAAAAACATATTTTGAAAAATTACTATTTCGCCTATATACTTTTAATTCATTTACAATTTAGCCCCTAGCTCATAAAAATGGAAATTCATGCAATTTCACCATAACCCACTATGGTCGAATATCAACTAGGTCCCTAGCATGCCCTATATTTCATTTATTTCACAATTTCATCATATATAATTTTCTATTTTTCAATTTAATCCCTATTTGACAATTTTACCAAAAAATTATTTACAAAAGTTGTTTATCTAACAACAACCATCCATTTTCTAACATCAAACTTCAAAACTCATGTACATGCATCAATGATAAAACCCTAATAGTTTAACAGTTTCACAAATTAGTCCTTAAGCTAGCTAGATTAAGCTACAACGATCTCGAAAACATAGAAATCATTAAAAATAGGACAAAATTGCATACCTAATCAAGGGAAACAAGAATGGCCGAATCTTAAGCTTCCATGGCTTTCTTTTTCTTTGATTTTCGATTGAAAGAAATGTTAAAGATGACAACCTAATTGTTGTTTTATTTTATTTTATCATTTAATTACTTAATTACTTAATTAACCTTTAAAAACATTAATATTTACACATTTGCCAAACCATGTGCATCCACTAACAACTCTAATGGTCTAATTACCATATAAGGACTTCCACTTTAAAGTTCTATAGCTATTTAGTACATTTAGCTATTAGAACTAAACTTTTACACTTTATACGATTTAGTCCTTTTTATCAAATTGAGCATGTAAACAGTAAAATTTCTTAACTAAATTTTTATACGGTACTAATATCATGCTGTAGGCAATAAAGTAATATTAAAATAAATTTTATGACTTCGAATTTATGGTTTTGAAATTACTGTTTCGATTTTACTGAAAATGGGCTATTACATTCCTACCCATACCATCCGCTACACACAACGAGTTCCCTAGAACCCGTCATCTGAACTCCAAAACATTATGGGCTTAGGCCCGTTGTGGTTAAAACCACCGATAACAATATGTAGAAAATTCTGCTAGTAAAAATGTAGACAAGCTGCCAATAAAAATTGCGATAAATCATCATTCCCCTCGGTACTCCATGTGCAATACACTAACTACAAATAATGCGGACTTAATATGCCGCCGGTACTCCACGAAACTTCTTCGTCAACCGCAATTCCCAACCCAATGTATATGCAATATGTCACACAATCTCATATATAATCACATCTCAATACTTTTCACATTCATTTGACATGCTCAGCATATCCTCAATAATCACATACTTTCAGTAAATGGAAATAGTGTTCCAATCTTTCAAAATACCATTGTGTTGGTATCAATTAATGTAACACCCCCTACCTGTATTCCGAGCCTAGAATAGGGTACGAGGCATTACCAAACTTAATATGATCAATCATGTAAAAAAAAACCAGCCATAAAATTTTTTTCTAAATTAAAAACTTTCATACATATGTTTAACATCCCTTATATGGGCCTACGGGGCCCAAAACATACATTCAGGGTGGTTCGGGACCAAACCGTAAACATATGAAACTTTTGCAACACTTAGAAAATTTTCACACTTTGGAGAGTCACACTCTCGTGTTTTCAACCCGTGTAACTCTCTGTTTATAACTTCATCACCCTTGTCAGTCGTACACTTCATATAAATAACAAGAAACGTGTATGGGCTTAATTCTCATTCAATTTCTCATATATATACACAATTTCACGTTATGTAATCATACAACATATATCAGCCATATCTCTGTAATCTAAATATATTTTCATAACAACTTATCTTGATTTCAGACTATTTCCTATTTAAGCTTAAATAACCAAAGTATTTGAAATATCATCTTTATGCAAATAGTACACATGAGGTATATAATTCTATAATTATGAATAAACACATTTATCAAACATTTTCCATATTCATATATCAATGTCTCATATCTCCATATATCAATAACCGTTATGTTCATGAATTCTGAGTTCAATTTCATAATTATTTGTCTCGTGTTCAATCTATTCCATATCGGAATTTTATTCATTAAAACGTTTGAATTATCAATACATATGGACAGTACATTCAAGATGAACAATTATATAATCACAAATGAATTCATTTATCAACCAAGTTCTATACTCGTATCTTATCAACTCGTACTTCCTTGTATCACATAATTCCATGTAACACTTACCAAACTTTGTCAAATTAGTGAACGTCTTACGAAATTGAGTACTTCGTTTTCTCGATGACATAGTTCAACTATGGTCTTACACATCTTTAAATAATGATGCCATAGCCCAGCTATGGTCTTTCACATATTCATATATCGATGCCATAGCCCAGTTATGGTCTTACACGTATCACATATCTCACTGATGCCATATCCCAGATATGGTCTTATACAGTAGCATATATCACACCGATGCCATATCCCAGTATGGTCTTATACGGAAATCACTTGTCACTTGTCACTTGTAGCCGAAGCTACCACTTTTCACTGATCAGGTAGCCGAAACTACCACTTTTCACTGATCAGGTAGCAGAAGCTACCACTTTTCACTGATCAGGTAGCTGAAGCTACCACTTTTCACTTGTCATTTGTCATTGATCAGATAAGTGTAGCCGAAGCTATCACTTATCACTTTCACTTTTCCTTGATCAGATAAGTGTAGCCGAGGCTATCACTTATCACTTGTTGCCATGGTCCAACCATGGTCTTTTCCTTCGATTCATCTTGTCACTGAACTGAAATGCTCAATTTGATCATTTATTCAATTTTCATGCTTTTACATTATTCACGATTTTATCATCAACACATATGAAACAACACATCATGAAATTCATAAAATTAACAAATAATCACTAAAATTTAGCCATATAAAATTTTTGTATTATAACGATAATCATAATTTCATAATAAATATTCCAAATAAAACATTATATCTTTTCTAATCCAACACTTATTTATTATAATCGGGCATGTGATCAATTTATACACGAGTCATTCATATATTTTTCCTCCTCATGCTCTACATCCACATCCTTGGTATAAATAACACACTTGTAAGTAACCTTATCCATAATTTTCACTAATTACTTATGTGATTATTCAAGCTATTCACCCGTGTCATAGTCACTAAATTATTTATATCTGAAGCTAAGGAACTCCAAATTAAGATCTGCTAATTTTCCCTGAAACTAGATTCATATATAATCTTACCATAAAAATTTCATAATTTTTGGTTGGGCCAATTAATACAGTTTATTCATTGAAGTCTCCCCTGTTCTGCTATCTGACAGTTCCAACCCTTCTTCACTAAAAATTAATTATCTTCTCGTACAAGATTCGAATGATGTCCCCGTTTATTTCTCTTGAAAATAGACTCATTCAGGATTCTAAACATATAAATTTAAGCCTCTAATTATTTTTATCCAATTTTTGATGATTTTCCAAATTCAGAATAGGGGAACCCGAAATCATTCCGACCTTGTCTCACAAAAGTTATTGTATCTCATGATTTACAATTTCATTGCTTACATAATTTCTTTTATAAGAAACTAGACTCAATAAGCTTTAATTTCATATTTTATTCATCCTCTAATTCGATTTCTACAATTTTTTTGTGATTTTCAAATTTAAACTACTGCTGCTGCCCAAAACAGTTTTAGTGCAAAATGTTGATTTCTATTTTACCCCAAATTTCACAATTCATACAATTCAGTCCTTACTCAATTAACCCCTGAATTAAGATAATTTTCTCAATTAATACTTTTTCTAGACATTATAAGTTATTTCATAACTTTTGAGATTCATAATTTCCACATAAAACTCTAACTTCAAACTCTTTTACAATTAGGTCCCAAACATTAACTTTCTATTCAATTCTTTCAATAAAATCAGAATATAAACAATTTAAAGCTCTAATTCCATGCCAAATCATCATATACTTCCAGCACCCATCCATAACAACTTCAAAAATTAGACATGGAATCACAAACTAATGAAATAGTAAGTTGGACCCAATTGTAAAAGTCCAAAAACATAAAAATGTCAAGGAGAAAGCAAGAATTAAACTTACATGAAGCTAGAGTATGAAAACTAGCTTGAACCCTCCTCCATGGTTGTTTTTCAGCTGATGAATATGAAGAGAAATGAAGAGAATTCTAGATATTCCAATTTAGTCCCATTTTTATTTAGCCAATTTTGTCAATTTTCCAATTTTGCCCTTATTTCACCCGTTTCCTGATTTTTCTCAGCTATTGCCGCCCAAAATATCTCATTTGGGCTTATTTTCACTTTATGTCCTTCCTCATTTGACAATTGAGCTATTTAATCCTTTTAGAAACTTTTACACCCTTTTCAATTTAGTCCTTTTTATTTAATTAACCACCCAAACGTTAAAATTTTCTGACTAAATTTTATTACTACCTGACCAACACTCCATAAATATTTCTAAAAATATTTATGGCTCGATTTATGAAGTCGAGGTCTCGATACCTCATTCTCGACCCAATTTACCTAATTAATTCTTTTAAATCACCAAATTCACTAATTCAAAAATGCTTTTATATTCACATTTGACTTATAGGTATTAATTTATTAAATTTTCAACTCACCCGTCGAATTTATTGATTTCAAATCTCTATTCCTAATACCACTGAAAATTAGGCTGTTACAATTAATATCGTTCAATTTCACATACTTTACAGATTTTCATTGTGCATAAATAGCATTCTTTTCAGTACACAATATAATAAATATCTCATGCATTTAAATCATACATAAGCTTAATATCTCAACACATTATATCATTCAGTCAAACATTCTCATATCTCATAATTCACATATGCAATTACAAACTTAATCAAACATTCATACTATCAAACTAGTAATTTTGCCAACATGTCAATCTTTTAAGGCTTGAAACATACCTGATTCAGCCACTCACAAAATCAATAATTTGGCTATTAAGCCAATCCAATCAGCAATCTAATTTATCAAATATAACATGATATTTAACATTTTCAAACAATTTTATGAGTTTAGGACCCACACCTTGTTTTTGGTTCCTCGCAGCACACTAACAAATCTTTCAATTTTCCTTAATAATTCCTTAAATACTTTTTTTTAACTAACAATATAAAATTAAATATTACATTTAATTCTTAAAAATTAAAGACAAAACTTTGTACAACATTAAACTCTAATAAAATATATTTTGTTATCTTTAAATGTTACCCTTTTGTTCAAGATTGTTTAGATTATAATTTGAGGAGGTTGGTCATTAAATAACTAATTATTATCTTTAAATTGTTTTTTGGGTAATTCGGGTAAATAATTCATGTTATTTATTTTATAATTTTTTATTTTCTTTCATTTTTTTATCATGAAAATTTTATACATTCGTACCATATTTTTGTTATTTTTTGGTTTATAATCATGTATTAATTTATATTTAAAAATATTATTTACACTTGCAATTCTTTTTACAAATAAGAAAAAAAATAAAAATATTCTCATAATAATTTTTTTGTAAATATGTAAAATTATTTAAGTAATTTTCCTGATTAATTTAGTCTCAACTCGACACTAAATTTACATTATTCTTTTATTTTATTTTTTATAGGAAGAGAGGTAAAGTTGTTTCATGTTTGAATCTAAAATTATATGTTAATAGAAGACTAAATAATAATACAAATTCTTTGTCATTGAATGATTTATTGACTAATGTACATTTTACTTTTAGAAATATAGGGAAATGTAAAAATAAACATATCGGATTAATACAAAAAGATATATAATTATTGAAAAAATAATATCTATTTTTAACATATTCAAAAATAAAAACTAAAATATGTGTCACTATATAACCTCTATTAATTTTTATACTTTAATATCTATATATAAAATATTATGTGTTACTATACGTGTAAGTCTGTCTTTCTTTTTTTATTGGACTATTTTTACAACGATAATATTTATATAAAAGTTTATAATGTTTCATTTTGTTAGAGTTTAATGTTGTACAAAGTTTTATCTTTAATTTTTAAAAATTAAGTATAGTCTTTAATCTTATGTTACTAGTTAAAAGAATAAGCAATCTCTTATTGTTTAAAAACAAACTACAAATGATTATTAATTTATATAGACCCAAATCCTATATCGCTTAAAATAATAAAGGAAATAAGACTTGAAGCCTATATAAATACTTATTTTGTAAATTTTATTTTTACAAGAGATAATATCAAAAAAATTAAAAATATTAAGGGCAGAAAGTGGTTCCAATTGGAAGCATTTTTTTTTGTCAATACACTAAAAATACTTTCAATTGAAAGCATCTAAAAACGTTTTCGTCAATTTAATCTAATCCCGTGAATTTTCATAAAAAAATATTCTAATCCAATAATTTCTTTTCAAAAATGGCATTTTTGAAAATTTACTCCATAAGTCATTTTATTGAAAATGGGTGACTTTTTCCGTTGACTTACATGTTATTTTTCATTGGCTGGGTTTGTTTTACTCAATCAAACACCAAAAATTATAAAAATGTGCTCTAGGAAATAAAGTTAACCAATCAAACAAACCCTTATTTTACCTTTATTATGAAATGATGGAGTGATCAAAATTTTTAAATAAAAAATATAGATTTATTGTCGTAAAATTAAAGTTTAAATTTTAGAAGAGCATAAAACTTTTGACATATTTAAATTTATAAATAATAGGAAGTAATATTAATATATTTTTACTTATTTATTGGCTTTTTGATTTTTTAAGTGAGTTAGTGAGGTTCACAAAATTTAGTAAAAATATTATAATAATATAGATTATTAAATGTAATATGTTTTAAAAAAATTAACGAGGTGGATTGTATCTCGGTTTATCAAATACAAATTTTATTTATTTAAAAACACAGAAAGAAAATATATTGTACTGTGATTTCTTATTTGTCATTTTTTTCATAATTAGAAGATACTTGTGGATTAAAATTAGTACAAATTTTACCAATAATTTACTTGAAATAGATTATATTATTATGTTTGATTTATTTGGTTGGAATATAAAATTTTTATTAATGTAAAATTCTAATAAAAATTTGATAAAATAATAAGAATAAAACTATTATAAAAATAATATTTCAGTCGAAATATTACATTACTTAAGGAATAAACAAAATTGAGACTACTTTCATATTAAATACCAAATCTTGGAACTATTAATAATATTACATTATTGTCTTTAAGGTTTTAAAATTAGATCAGTGGTTGAATCAATCAATTTATCAGTTTTCAGTTCGATCGGTCATTAGAATAAATTAAAGAAATTATTAAAAGAATTAGAAAAATTTTAAAATAAAAAATATTTAAAAAAATAAAGAAAATCGGTTCAACCACCAATACTCAATTCAACTTAGTTTGAGTGATTTGCGGATCAACTACTCCAATTTTTCTCGCGGATGGATTGATTCTCAATCTAATTGATCTAATCGGCCGATCTGATCCAATTTAAACAACATGACACAAGATAATTTGTTTAAACCAATCAAAATTATCGACTTTCAAAATATAAAATTCTCACAACAATCATAGGTAAAAGTACTGCAAAGCCCCCTGTATTATACATTGAATTGCATTTTAGCCCCTCCGCTAAGAAATTGGACTTAGATGAGTGAGCAAAATAACCCATTTGTTAAAATTTGGTGTTTATATATATAATGTATAATAACAAATTTAGCCCTCAACTTTTACATATTTATTCAATTCAACCCCTACTCTTCTATTAGAAGTAAATTAGAAAAATTTTAAACTAATAAAGTTAAAGAGTCAAAAAGACCTTAGTAACAATTTTAAAAAAATCAATTAAGCCCTTTTAAAATTTAAAAATTAATTTAAAAAATCATTAAAATTTTATAAAAATTTTATTAAAAAATAATAATAGTGACCCATTAAAATCTAATGGTTATAAGATTTTTAAAAAAAATTGACCCCTAATCTTTTATTTTATTGGGTTGATATTATTATTTTCATAAAAAATTATCTTTTTAATAAATTTTGGTTATAATTTTTATAATTTTTAATTAATTTTAAATTTTAAAAAGATTTAATTGATTTTTAAAAAGTTTATTAACACTAAATTATAATAGAATAATTGTTTTATTCACTCATCTAATGCACATAAATTAATTTTTTTTTCAATAAAGAACCTAAATGCTATCTAAAGCATATGCCGTCCTATACCTTTCATTCAAAGTCTCTTGAAAATTACAAGTAAAATATTCCAGTCATTTAACAGCTCCACAGATTCCATTCATAAATGTTACATGGTTTACCAAAGAGGAAAATATTCCATTCATATTTTAACCTTCTTTAGACAAAATCAACTTTATCTTGTAACTTACAGCAAAGATTATACCTTTTCTTTTACATTTTACTTCTTTTATTCATTTTTTTATAATATTTTAAGTTATTTTTACTAATTTAAATATAAAATATAATTAAATGAATTATAAATAAGCTTTTAACTTATAAGAAATAAACCAGTTTAGATAAGTAAAAGGATATATTATTTACTTTAATTAGAAAAATGATATTGGGTTTGAACTCAAATCCTTTGGTTAATATCAATTGAGATTGATCACAAGTCGGTTTGAAAAGTGAAAGGCTTTGGACAAAAATATAAGCTTAATAAATGAGTTTGGATAAAAAAAATAATGCTTGTTTAAAAAATGGGTCAGGCCTCGGGTAAGACATTTTTTTGGTCGGACTCGAACCGATCCGAATTCACAGAAATACAAACAAATCTACTACTTTTTTTGTTATTTTAATGTTATATTCTTGTTGTTTTCTCCTTATTTTGCTATCATTTCACTATTATGTTACTACTATTTTGTTATATTGTTTGGATATTTTATAAAACTAGTTTTATTGTTAATTTTGTTATTATTTTAGAGGTATTTGCTTGTTAAGTTGTATCTATTTTAGTGTTATTTATGTATATATATATTTAATATTTATTTTAATGTTTTAGTATTTTTGATATATTATATATTTAAAATTTATATAAAATGAATTAATACGATCGAACTGAGTTGAACCCAAATTTTAATATTTTTATCTGGACCAAACTTTAAAAAAAATTTAAACCTATTTCTTAAGTGGGTCTAGGCTTAACAAACAGCATAATTCTTTAGTTTGGCCCAGCCCTGTCTCATGAACCCTTCTAATATTATGTTTAGCTCATTTTACCTATTCAAAAACACAAAGAAATTTTTTTCCACATTTTTGTTAATTTCAATAAAATAAATTATACATTTTTTGTTCCATTCTAAAAGATCTTTCAAAAGACGAAGATTCTTCCTGCTGATATTTTTTATTTTTGAGTTTTTCTTGTTAGGGCCATTGATTAAAGAAAAACAGAAATTAAAAATAAAGAAAGGAGAGAGCCTTGTAATCTACGCTAAACATAGCAATGCCCTCAACCTCATCCATAAAGCTGAGAAAACAAAAGTCGACGTCGTTTTATCACCAAATAGGAATAGTTTCCCATCGACTATTTCCAAATCAGTTAAATTAATCACCAAAATATAATCCAGAAAAAGAATATGTCAAATTCTAAAAGAGTTCCTCTGCCATGTTTATTTCAGTTAAAACATGCTTTACGAATTCAGTCTTTTTACTTTGTTAGATTTAAAAATGTAACACCTTAAAATTTTATTGTTAATTTCAAGTTTATGATAATATTATTTTTATTATATAGTTATTAAATAATTTTTTTATTCAAAATATCGCACCAACGAAATAATTAAAAAAATTTTAACGATGTTAATAATTATATTCGAAATTTAAAATTTAAATAGTAAAAGAGCTAAATTTTTAAAACTAAAAATAAATGGACTAAAATCTAAATATTAAAAAATTAGAGAATTTTTTTTCAGAATTAGATTTACAATAGACTTTATTTTATTAATTTATCAAATAATTTGATGTTGATTATTTAAAAAAGCACACTTCAATAGTAATATATACACTTAGTTATTGTTTAAAAAAAAATCAAAATTTGTTTGAAGTAGTGGTCAAAGTTCTTGTCTAACAACTAGATGAAATAGGTTCAAACTAAAAGTGTTAATAGATCAAGTCTAAATATGATATTAACATATTTTATCCTTGCTTAAGTCTGGTTCAACTCGAAATATGAGACTTAAATTTTGTTAAAGTCCACCTATATTTATAAATGGATAACTCAAACTTATTTTAAATTCAGTTTTTTTAATTTTTAAAAATATATATTTATATCATTTCAATTTAATATTTAATAATTCCATATATTTTTATTTATTAAAATTTTATATATAGTTATCTTAACATTTTTTTTAATGCTTACATTATAATAATATATTATTATATATTTAATTTTTTTGTACTATAAGTTAAATAATATAAAACATTACAAACTTAAAAAACCAGACTGAGTTGGATCGAACTTTAGCATTAAATGTTCAAGCTTAAGTTCAACCTATATTTTAAACGAATCTAATTTTTTTTCCAATCTCTCTAATCTTGTTCAAACCATGATAATATTTATCAAACTATATAAAAATATTAACTTATAGATGTCATATTTTTCAAAAATATTTTTTTAAATTATTTGATAAAAAAATCATTTCAAAATTGAAAATACACATTTTAAAAACATAAACAAATAAAAATATCAAAGCACATAGTAAGTGCTTAATATTAAAAAAAAACATAGTAAGCACATAGTAAGTGCTTAATATTAAAAAAAAACATAGTACAGGGACCTTCCATAAAAATTGACCAGAAAGAAGAGGAGAGAGGGGAGTGGGTCCAATAATCGGCCAAAAAGCTTCGTCGCATTTCCAGCTTTGTCATCATCCTCCAATTTACATTTTTCTTTCTTTCTTCTCTCCCGAATTAAAAGAAACATAAGAGAGTAAACTGTGAAAGTTTTAATTGAAGGAGATAGAGTGGAATCTCGTCGATGTTTATTTTTGTTTAAAAATATATCAAATCGATGTTCATTACCGGTTAGAGAAAAAAAAGAGTGATAAAGGAACACCGATGAATTTTCTTTGTGGAATATATAGATGATCGATCGAGAAGCTTTGCATTTTTGAAATGGAGATTGTTTTAAATCGATGAAGTGTTTCGGTTTTGTTGTGAATCTGAGTGCCAGATCGGCTCGTTGATGCATTGAGTTTGCTTTTTATTTTATTTCGTGAGGTGGAATCGTTTTTTTTTTGAGACAACGATGAACAACGGCGGCGCTGAAGCAGCCGTGGCTCCGGTGGGAGGGCCACAACCACTGGAGTGGAAATTCTCGCAGGTGTTCGGAGAGCGAACTGCCGGAGAGGAAATACAGGATGGTACAATATTTGGATTTATTCGATTCGGTTTCTCTTAGAGTTATTCATTATTGATTTTAGAGTTTCATTTTTTTTAATCCAAATAGCTACAAGTTTTATTATTTAGTCGTTTTTCCTCATTGCTATTTCTTTTCTCGATTGTTTATATTGGTAATATGTGACTTCAATTTGATATAACATTCGGCTGGATTGCATTATAATGTTAGGATCTAGGTCTAGCTTCACAACTGTTTCAAAGTGTGGTATGAAACAACGGTGTGTAAGTTGTGGTTTATCAATTTGTTCCTGTTTTATAATTATCGCTTGAGTTTCAGCTGAGGTTAGTTGTTATTGACTAAATGATTGAAATAATTAATCAATAAAATATTATTTCATATATGCTTGGCCGTTGTTTTCCGCAAGTTGTTCTAATTACTAGGGTCTTGGAGTTTGGTGCCCAAAAAAAGAAAGGGAAAAAAGGTATTTAACAAGCCTTTGGTGGCAAGTGACTGAGTTTGCTTGCGTGATTGATGCACTTGACTTTAGGTTGTGATTTCTGGACTAACATGGTCATTGTCAAAGTATACTAGCGTTTATTGCATTATGTCTCTCATCTCGGAGGAGTTGTAGAAAATGGAAAAAGGTCCAAGTGAACTAATCAAATTGTCCGACTTAGAATCTTTCCATGTAAGTGACTAGGTCCATGAATTACTGTTGTTTTTGTCCTGTGGGAAACATATAATATCTTTGTGTGAAGCATTTTCAGCTGCGCTGTTATTAAGTTTGCTCTTTACGACACCTTCCTTTCATTGTCCTCAATGCTAGGAGGGATTAAATTGATATTTGGTGATATAATTCTCCCTGATGCTCTTTGCTTGGTGATTCTGCTTGTGTGAAGTAAACAGTTATGGGTATGCTGTACTTGGTACTTGCTTGTCCTGCATTTCTGATTCCTCTGCTCGCTTCATTACATGGTGCTTCTTTTTTTCAGTTGATATCATCTCCGCTATTGAATTTAATAGAACTGGAGATCACCTTGCTACCGGAGATCGAGGAGGTCGGGTGGTTTTGTTTGAAAGGACAGACACTCTAGATGTATGTTGCTGACTGTTTCCTTCTTTTATATTTCTGAAGCTGTGTTGTTTGTTTCACTCACTGTGTTGCTCCAGTGTTCTGTTCTCATCTTTTGTGGTTTGTTCTTTGACAAAACTGAATAATGTGTAGCATGTTGGGCAACGGAGAGATCTAGAGAAGATGGATTATCCAATTAATAGGCACCCTTTATTTCGCTATAAAACAGAGTTTCAGAGCCATGAACCTGAGGTATTTGTGTTTGGTTATGCCAGAAACATAATGAATGTTTGGGTTTACTGTTTACATGCTAAAATATTTCTGGACTTGAATTTCATTGAAATGTCTACGATATTGTTTTAATACAGTTTGACTACCTCAAGAGCTTGGAAATTGAGGAGAAAATTAACAAAATTAGGTGGTGCCAGTCGGCTTACGGTGCTCTTTCTCTTTTGTCGACAAATGACAAAACAATCAAGTTCTGGAAGGTAGGTAAAGGCATCTTTTATATCCTAGATTTTACAATTATAAAGTTGTACACAGATTAGTGTTTATTGTCTTTTTCCAACATTTATGTCCCAAAAGTGGCAGTACAACAAATTTACTCATCTAACCTTGCTATCCGGTTGGTCTTTCTAATGTCATTTCAAACTTGGACAGGTACAAGAGAAGCAGGTCAAAAAAGTATGTGACTTGAATGTGGATTCCACCAAAGCCATGGGAAATGGTCCTATTGTTGGTTCAAGTATATCAACAAGCTCCAAACAATACATGGCAAATGGAGGATGTACAAGCAATGACTTTTCATTGCCAAATGGGGGTTTGCCATCTTTGCGTTTGCCTATGGTAGTTGTTGTCTATCATGAATACTTAAGAACTTATTATGTTATTTTTGTCATTTTTTAATGTTTAGGCTGTGTCTGATCCGCCAAATTGTTGTTTATATGGTTTGTTGATCTGACACATAGTGCTTATGTTGTAATTAGGTAACTACTCTTGAGACAAAACTTATGGCCAGATGTCGAAGAATATATTCTCATGCGCATGACTATCATATTAATTCCATATCCAATAACAGGTCTATATACTTATTTGATTGATTTTAGCCACAACTGGCCCCCATCTCCCTCTTATTCCTTGTATATGGACTATGATGTATATCTTGTTTTATTTTCCTTTGAGTTTCTACTTTCTTGAGTTGAATTGTTTACATTTGCTGTCTGTTGGTTGGGAGGTGGGGAGTGCATTTAGAAAGATCATAAACTGGGAGAGTAATTTCTCAACTTTTGAACCTGAAATACTTCGTCTTCAAAGCTAGCTCCTGATTTTATGAAATACTTATTATTCCTTTCTTCTTTATTTGTAGTGATGGTGAAACTTTTATTTCGGCTGACGACCTGCGAATTAATCTCTGGAACCTGGAAATTAGCAACCAAAGTTTTAACATTGTTGATGTGAAACCTGCAAACATGGAGGATTTGACTGGTGGGGAATCAGTTTTCTAATTGGACATCATGGATTTATATATTTATTTTATACATTTCCTTTATTGCTTATGGGTTGATAGGTCTGTTCTTTCTGTTATCCTAATCCTTCTTGCTTTCCTTCTGTTTTTGGTTATCCATCTGCAAAAATTTCTTCCTCTTTTCTACACCCTGCTATTTTTCCTAGTTGACTATCATCATCTCACTCTTTGAGTTTCACAATGTTACTCTTATCAATTTATGGGTTTTTCTCTGTAAAATATAATACTCTTATGTATTTTTCATGTTTGCATGATTCATTTGCTTGAGTATATACTTGCAGAGGTGATAACTTCAGCAGAATTTCATCCTATACACTGTAATATGTTAGCTTACAGTAGTTCAAAGGGTTCAATTCGTCTTATTGATATGCGACAGTCTGCGTTGTGTGATATCCACATTAAATTGTAAGTGACCCGTGGTATTTCTGTTTTTTCTTGGTTGATTTATCGTTTTAACTGTCATCTTTTGCTGTATGATACTTCTGTCGCATTTCCTTGTATTCTTTTTTCTGGTTTTTGAAGTTTCTTGATGGTACAGGTTTGAGGAACAAGAAGCTCCAGGCTCCAGGTCTTTTTTCACAGATATCATAGCATCAATCTCAGACATCAAGTTTGCCAAGGATGGAAGACACATACTAAGTCGTGACTACTTGACCCTTAAGGTTGATATGTTTTTATGGAATTAATTCTTCTCCTCTTGAATAACACTTTGCCCTTGTGTCGTAGGCATCTGATGCTTGCATAAAAGCTGAGTTTCTATATTTGTTTTCTCCTTCCTCCTTTTCTATTGTTTGGTAACAAGGTTTTCTTTGTGTCAGCTGTGGGACATAAATATGGATTCTGGTCCAGTTGCAACCTTCCAAGTTCATGAATACCTTAGGCCTAAGGTAATGTGTACTTCTAAGGCTCTTCTATTTTGTTTAGATACTATTTAAAAAGAGACCCTATATATACCCGTATGATGGATGTTTTTCTGTTATTATTTTGGGACCTTGAGCAGCTTTGTGATTTGTATGAAAATGATTCCATCTTTGATAAATTTGAGTGTTGTCTAAGTGGAGATGGACTTCGAGTGGCTACTGGTTCCTACAGGTACAGTTTTTCTTTTTATTATCTCAAATAAAGAGTCAAATATGCCAGGACCTGGACGATACATAAACTAGTGGTTTCTGTTATTCCAGCAATCTGTTTCGGGTGTTTGGTTGTTCTGAAGGTAGCAAGAAAGCAACAACACTGGAAGCCAACAAAAACCCCATGAGGTATGTTCCAATATTCTGTTGTAGGTGGAATGATTTGAGTAGCTTTTAAAGGAACTTGTTTGACCTTTCTTGGTTTGGAAAATCCTGAATCAAAAGAATGACATTTTTATTTTTGTAATGAATTTCCAGAAGACAAGGTCTGACAGCATCAAGACCTTCAAGATCTCTTGGTAGTCCTTCTGGTGTTGTTAGACGAGGTATGCATTTCACATTGTTCTTAGAATCCAAAAAGTTTGAGATGTTTTAATCATCGATTTGTGATTTTGCTTGATCATTAGTGAATTAGGATTATAGCCTTCTTTTTTTCCCGCAAAGTATCCAATTTCCAAACAATTGTTTTTGACTTCTGTAAGTGAGACACTTATACTCGCAAGCTATTCAACTTCCATTTGAAAAAGAAATTTCTAACTTGATTCAGTTGTTGTTGAGTCAAGCTTGAGCGAACTGAATTTTGTTAATACTCAATTCAAGCTGCTCGCTAGCCTAATCAGAGCTTTATTTATACTATATATTTTTTAAATTTTATAATTAAATTAGTATCTTACCCCATATATATGCACTTAAAATCCAGACCCTACGCTTTTTCACTATTTTTTCCTTTAACAGCTATCTGTCATTTTTTCATTCCCCTGTAACACCTCTTTTTCTTCTCAACAAGTCTGCGTCTCCTACTTTTGAAATTTGAATACTGATTGCTGCTATTTACAATGATTTACTTTCTTTCCTTTCTTTTTCTTAAGCTCTTATATTTTCAGATCTGGGTTTTGTTTTGCTGATACTCAGATTTGATTTCAACTTTGTATTTTGCTTTTGTTATTTGTATTTTGTGTTTTTGCTTTTACTTTTTTATGTAGCTTTGGTTTGGTTTCAACTATTTATTGTAGTTCTGGTAATTCCAGGGAAAAAATCTTTGTCAATACACTGACTAGTAATGTATATAATAACTTCGGTTTGAACACTGATTGCTAATCCTTTTTCCCATGAATTCTTAGCATTTCATATTTCATTATTTTAAGATAAAATTTGTATATGAAACGAGCTTGGACTCAATCTCGAGTATATAAATTGTGTAAACAAGTTTAATCAAGCTGAGCTCAAAGAATTTGATTTTTTTTCAAGCCAAGTTCAAGCTCAAATGATAGGGTTCGGTTAAGCTTGAACCGAGTTTTGAGTCGAGCTCAAGCTCAGCTTGGCTCGATTACACCCTATGGCTATACTTGAGCTTTGTTTCACATCTTTTTCAGCTATCCATATCTCGTCTCATTTTTTAGGGAAAGGAGCAGATAACTCAGCAGTTGATGCAAATGGAAATACTTTTGATTTCACAACAAAGTTGCTACACCTAGCATGGCATCCAACTGAAAACTCCATCGCTTGTGCCGCATCAAACAGTCTATACATGTACTATGCGTGAAGATGATCCAATGGAGCTAATGTTTTTTTTCCCGGGCAGGGCTTTTGCTGATTGCTTTTTGCTTTGCGCCTTCCTCTCTAATTAATGACGCTGAAGCTGCAGCGGTTTATCACAATACTCTTGGTGATTTATTGAAATTTTCTAGGCTTAAGTATAAAAAAAAATCTCTTCAATTAAAATTAAATAATTATCCAAGCCCCTATCATTTTATTACAATCAATTAAACATCTATTTTTACTTAATTGACCTCTAGATTGGATGGAAACTGATGACACCTCTAATCTAGGGCTCAATTTGATGGAAATAGATGTTTGAAATTTTAATTAACTGCAATAAAATGATGTGGGCTTGAATGATCATTTGGTTTTAGTTTGGGGACCTTTTGTTATATTTAAGCTAACTTTCTGTCATGTCTAATGTCTTCCAAGTTGCAACACCAGAAGTCCAATGTTGCTGTTGTTGATTTGTGGAGGAGGTAAATTGGTCCTTTCATACACATTTAATATTCTTTATAGGGATAGACACAGTGGTATTCCCAGTCTGACTTTGTTTAGTGGGAGAAAATATGATGATTAGCACTCCGTCTACACTTAAACAACAGCTTTTCTAATTATGCTGGAAATGGCAATGGCGATGACAAGGAAAATGTTGCTGGGTTTTGGAGACCAATGGGGATCTTAAACCCAAATTCCAAGGGGAAAAAAGAGCTATACAGGTGCATCAAATCTCTTTGATATAATTTTAGCCCTTTGTGCTTAAATCTTGTACTATTTCAACTTTAATTTGTGTTATGATTATTGTTCTTTTAATTTCTAACTATTTTCCTTTCTCTTCCTCCGTAGCCATAGAATTTGCTGTTTTCTGTTGGTTTTGGGATGAAGTAGAAGCTCTCGTTAAAAACCATTCTCTGTCTGACCCACGTTATCTCCCGGGTTATTTATTTATGATTTTATATTATATTTTAGTTCTTGATATTAATTCAGTTGAAAAATGATTAAAAATCATTTTTTTACAAAATATCAAATGCCATATAGAGTGTCTTTTTATCTTTGAACTTAAAGTATAATTTCAATTAAAGTTATTTTTTTTCCGTAATGTTTTCTTTTGTAAATATAATTTATGTATTGAAATTGCGAGATCTTATATAATATAATGAATAAATAAATAATGCAGGCTGTAATTAAATATATTGAAAGTTTATATATTACTGGTACTTAAAATATATCTTCTTCTTTTTTTAGTCTTTAAACTTATCTTAGATAAATTATATTTAAGGTTATGAAATTATTAATAAATTTATACTTTATCATTCAACTTTAAAAAGTTTTCATGAAAGTTATTATTTAAGTCATTAGGTAAGTTTTTTGGTTTGATAAGTTTTTTTCTTTTAAGTTGGGTATGTGAGCTTCAAGTCAATAAAAAGTTCTTTTTCTATTGCTAATAATTTTATATCGAGTGTATCTAGTGTCCTTTTAAATTTATGATAATCAGTAATAAGAAGTAAAGCATTAATCTTATTTACCCAAAACAAATACATGTTTTTTTAGGCAAGTTGGGCCCATGCAAGAAAGGATCGTATAGTTAAGTATTCTTTTTTTAGTTTCATTATTAAAAGAATGGAACTTTTTTATGCTCGTATCACTAAATAAATATTACTAAAATATAACAATTTTGAGGCTTAAACCCCCAAATGGGGCTTAAATTATATATTAAAAGCTTATATATTATATAACTAAATAAATATTACTAGAATATAATAATTTTGAGGTTTAAACCACAAAATACTATTTAAATTATGTCTTTTTTACATCTTAGTCTTTAAACTGTTTTAGGTAAATTAAATCTAAAGTTACTAAATTATTAGTAAGTTTATGTTTAATCACTTAACTTCAAAAAGTTACAAAATGGTCAATGAATTATTTGAAAGTTTTCATTTAAATTATTGAATTATTCAGAAGTTATTATTTAAGTCACTGGGTTGGTAAGTTTTTTTTAAAAAAGTTCAGCTAACGAGTTTTAAGTGATGATTTGGCGATTGGTACGGTAGATCAGTACCCATCAATTAGTATAACTTACCTTAAATCCGAATAGATTTGATGGTCAATGTCGAATATTGGAGAAGAAAGTTAATTGGATTTTGGTTTCTAGATATGTGATGTTCAAAGTTGTTTCATGAAAAAAATTAAACTGTAAAAAAATAAGAGTGTGAGTTTTTGATTGGCACAAGAGATGCAAATAGAGAATATCATACAACAATGATTTTAACATCACAGTGATTTAATAATTTTTTGTGAATAATTTAGTGACCGCTTTTATAACTTTTTTAAATTGAGTGACCAAAACATAAATTTACTAATAGTTTAGTGACTTTAAGTGTAGTTTATCTAACTATTTTTTTCTTAAGTGCTACTCAAATTATATGGTTATTAAAATTACTTCTTAGAATAATGAAGTATAAATTAAGTATCATTTATAATAAAAATAAATAAATATTAATTTAATTATATTTAAAAATTTGTGTAATTTAAATAATAATTTATGGTTTTAAGTCTAATTTCAACCAAACAGTAAAATGTACATTTCGTGCCTCTGGCCTTTTTGTACAAGCATTGCTAGCGTTTGCAGCACATACTAGGACAATATGTTCCATTCCCATTCAACCAAAAGACTTGGAATAAAGTAGGGTGGAAAGGGTGGAAAAATGGAAAATTGAAGGAATACAAAACAAGAAATTTGAAAAATATAATTTATCTTTTCATATTTATATTTAATACGAAAGGTGAGAGAATTAAAAAAAAATACTCAAATCTTATTAAAAGTGAATTTCTAAAAAAAATTGATTTTTAAAAATTCTAAAAATCATTTTGTTTTTGGTATCAATAATAGGATATGTGGTATAAAAACGAGAAATTTATTCTCTTCTTTTTCTAAAAAAATGGTTTTTTTTTGCTATTGCTTGGTATTGTTAAAAAATGAGAGGAAAAAATATGAAGCTTTTGAAAAATGTGTAATTTTGAATTGATATGCACATTTCTTCTATTTTCTATCATTTTTATCATTATAATTTAAGAGAATTTGCTTTTATCCATTAAAATGAAAAGTTGAATCTCGCTTATTTATTTCCTCACTTTTCTTTTCAACCAATTATTCTTTTTTGTTTCTTTTTACACTTTTACATTTTCTCTTTTTATCTTATTATTTTTCCACTCAATCAAATACATTCAAGAAACCACTGCTCCTGGTAAAAATGCTAGCTCAAATAAGCAATAAGTGGAAAAAACCTTTTTGTATGTTTTTGAAAAAAATTAAAACGATATATTTTATGTCCATTTTTTTTATTTCAATAATAAAATAAATTTAAATATTTCTTTACGTTCCCTTTCTCTACTTCACAACAAGTACTGTTACTTTCTTTTCAAAAAAAAAAAAAAACAAGTACTGTTACTTAAAAAAAAGTTAAAAAAAAACACACACTACAAGTAAATATTAAGATTTTACTTGTAAATATTAAGATTTTACTTTCTCTTAATCTTTTACAAAAATGCTAATTTTTCCTTTTATGAAATTTATAAAAAATAATTTTTTTAGTTTTATGTGAATACAATAATTATACAAAATTTGAAATATAAGTAATTAATTAAATAAAATGTTGGTTTATAAGATTAAAAAAAATGCAAAAAATAATAGTTTGAAGCTTTTATTTTATTTAAAATATATGGAAATTTTTGTTAGATATTTAGATAAGAAATTGGTTGAGATAATTTCACTTTGAATATTACTTTCGGCCTGAGAAATACTGAGATTATAAGGCAAATGACGGTACTTGTAGCTATAAAAAATACAAAAATAAATAAAAATTACAAAGTTGTAGGAGATTTAATAATTTTATAAGAATTTTAGTAATTTACATGATAAGAAATTCAGTAATTATTTTTAAATTAATAATTTTATAAAAAAGTTAGTAATTTTTTAATATTTAGTATTTTTATAAAGAAATCAATAAATATAAAATTATATAAATTTAACCTCTCCACCTTTCCTACCGGATCTGAGACGAGCCCGGCCCAGCCCAGGCGTGCTTGCTAACAAATTCAAACAACTACTAAAACCAAACGATAAGCAGCAGAAGCAACGTGAGCCCAGAATTGAGAATTGTCACCGAATCAAAGCTTTCCCAAATTTCTAAAACTCACCGACCCATGTCCCTAATCACCCGAGCCACCGCCAATCGCCTCCCCCACCTCCTCTTTGCACAACGGGCTCTCTCTTTCTCCTCCACCACCCCAACCACTTATATTCGCCCTTCTCCTCCTCCTTCTACCCCCGGTCCTCCCCCTGGCATCTCCAAGACCGCCGAATACGTGATCTCCAAGGTCGATGACCTCTTGAACTGGGCCCGTCGTGGTTCCATCTGGCCCATGACCTTTGGCCTTGCTTGCTGCGCTGTTGAAATGATGCACACCGGCGCTTCTCGCTATGATTTCGATCGCTTTGGTGTCATTTTCAGGCCTAGCCCTCGCCAATCCGATTGCATGATCGTTGCTGGCACTCTCACTAATAAAATGGCCCCTGCTCTCCGCAAGTATGTTACAATCTCATCTCTTTCTTAGTATTTTATTTAGCTCAAAATCTGTTGCCTTTGTAGTTTGATAATGTTTGAGATTTAAAACGTTAAAAATTTTAAAAAAATTCTATTACTATTTAAATTATAGTAAGTGCCTATGAGGCGGCTTAATGGCAAGGTATCGGGAAATTGAGGTCTAGTTTCAAATTCTATCATGTGGTGTACTTAGTTTGTTAGTTTGAGTTCAATTTGCTTATGAAATTATAGTATGGGTGTATGGATTGTAAAATTTGATGAAAATTATCAATAATTTGATTAGGATTTTTAAATAAAAATTAAGAGATTTAATTTCTATGTTTTAAGTAAATGATTAAGTTTACTTTTATCCTACCATGCGTGTGGGTGTTCTGGTTTGTCGATTTGATTCCAATTAGTACTTGTAATGATTGATTCCGACGGGTTTTGATTGTATTTTATTGTAATTTAGTATGGTTGTTAAGTTCATAATATGAGTGGATTGATGGTAAGTTTTGATAGGAAAGGAAACTATATTAGGATTTTTAAATAAAAAGGTAAGAGATTTAATTTTCAATTTTGTAGGTAAATGAATAAAGTCTCAAATTCATTCAAATACAGGGATTTGCAGCATATTTCAACAGCAATCTAAGAATTTAATAGTCCTTTTCTTTCCATCTCTATATTTTAGGTTTGGAAGCTCCTTAGTTTTTCTTTTTTGTGGAGTCCAAACAATTGTTTTATCTCATTACATTTTTGGGCTAATTAATACAGGCTTAATTGCAATTTTTAATTCATGAGAACTCCATTTGTGAAGGAAATATTTAGATGATCCTATCTTTTTAATCATGTAAAATTATAAATTGATTTGTGACTGAATTCCAATGATGCTAACTCTTTCCTTTGATTCAAGTTGGGAGCAAATTTCAAATACTGAAAGATTAATACCCTGAAAATTTTTATAGTTATCAAAAAAGTGCATTTCCGGGTCTCCGTTTCTGAAAAATAGATTCGTAAATATTTATAAATATTTACGAAGTTAAGAGAGTGATTAATTAAAGTTTAATGAAGCAAATTAGCTTAAATAAAGATAATTAAATAAAAGGATTAAATTGAATGAAGTGTGAAAGTTTAATTATAGGATAAAAAAATTGAAAGGACTAAATAAATAAATAAGCCAAAGGAGTGCCAAGTGTATGGAAAAAATAAAATACATGTGTAATAAGTATTATACATACATTTGTAATACATGTATGTATTTACTTATTATTTAAGTAAATAATTAATGTATTTATTATTATTAAATTGATATTATATGATGAATAGATTAAATAAAGACAAGTGTATGGTAATGATTTGGTACAAATGTATTAATAAAAAAATACATACATTTGTAATATATGTATTTGATATTAAATGGATATTTATTATTTAGTGAAAGATATTTATTAAATAAATAATTATATTATAATATATTTATATGATAAATAAATGTAAAATGACAAGTGTATGGTGAGGATGAAATACAAATGTAATAATATATGTATGCCCAAGTGTAAAATAAATATTTGATATTAAGTAGATATTTAATAAAGTCATTATTATTATTGTTATTATATATTATATATATATAAAGTAAAACAAAAGAAAAAGAAAGAAAAAGAAACAGAGAATGAGAGAAAGGAAGGAAAGAAAAATAAAAAGGAAAATTGGGGTTTTTTGAAGCCTTAAGCTTTACTAGGTAAGTCAATTTGATCACTTTTCTTCCAATTTTGATGTTTATGGAACTCTAGAGAAGAGTACTACATGAATTATATCAAAAGTTAGGAAGTTAATGAATTTTTATGTGTTGATTAAGTTGAACAAAAAGATGAATTAAGGGCTAAATTGATAGAAATTCAAGTTAGAAATGAAATAAGAATTGAATTGTAAAGTGATTCATAAGTTTTATGCTTTAAGGATTGAATTGAAAGAATTTCAAAATTATGGTTTTATGATGAAAAATAGATAATTATATCTAAGTTTGGTTAAAAATTGAGTAGAAATAAAGTATGAATTAAGATAGAAAAGTAAGTGAATTTAGTTAGGATTAAATTGAAATTAAAAGTAGAAAATCAACATTTTGCACTAAGACTATTTTGGACAGCAGCAGTAGTATAAGTTTGAAAAATCACCAAAAATTGTAAAAATTGAATTAGAGGATGAATAAAATATGGAATTAAAGTTTATTGAATCTAGTTTCTTATAGAAGAAACGGTGTAAGCAATTAAATTGTAAATTATGAGATATAATGAATTTTGTGAGACAATGTCAGAATGAATTCGTTCTTCTGTTCTGACTTTGGAAAATCACCAAAAATTGGAGAAAAATAATTAGAGGCTTAAAGTTATATGTTTATAATCCCTAATGAGTCTATTTTCAGGAGAAATCAACAGGAATATTATCCGAGTTCTGTACTATGAGATAATTAATTTTTAGTGAAGAAGGGTCGGAACTGTCAGACAGCAGAATAGGGATGAATTTAAAGAATAAACTGTACTTATTGGTTAAATCACAAATTCTGAAAATTTTATGGTAAGAATATATATGAGTCTAGTTTCAGGGAAAATTAGCGGATCTTAATTTGGAGTTCTATAGCTCCAGATATAAATAATTTAGTGACTATGACGTAGATAGACAGCTTGAATATTCATAAAAGTAAATAATAAAAATTATGGATAATGTTACTTGCAAGTGTGTTATCTACATTAAGGATGTGGAATGCAGAGGAGAAGGAGGAAAAATATGTATGAATATTCATCTAGCATGGCTAATTTGTATATTTTAGGCTTAGGGACTAAATTGAATAAAAGTAAAACTTTATGAGCAATTTTGTAAAAATATCAGAAATGACCAAATTGCATGAAATGGATTATTTTATTATTTAAATTACAAAATTTAAATGAAATTATTAATTTAGTTCAAGATCGGGGGAAAACATGTTTTAGGGATTAAATTGAAAAGTGTTGAAATTATGGAAAATTCTGATATTTTATAGAATTCATGGACTGTTATCAATATATATGAGAATAATAGCTGAAAATAAGGATTAAATTGCAAGAATTTTATTTTCCTGACCCTAAAGATGAAATCGTCATTAATTAAAAGTTTAGGGGCAAAATGGTAATTTTTCCTAGAGCATTAATTAAATGCATTAGAATATGAAATGAATGAAAATGATGATCAAATTTATTTATAAAGATCCGGACGACTCAAATATGAGACTTAATCGTGGAAAAAAAAAGATATCGGATTAATGAAATTATAAACACAAACAAGCAAAGAGGTAAGTTCGTGTAACTTGAATTATATTCTTAAATGCTTAAGATTGTATGTTATTGATGTGAATATGATTTGAATGTTTATTGTATGAAAATTAATGAAACATTGATATATTTGATAAAAAGGGGAAGAAATCCTGGTTAAATGAAATGAAATTTTGATGGATCCCTGAAAAAGAATTGACGGTAAAAAGGATCTAGCCTGGACGGGTGATCTTATCTTGATATAGCCCTCCCGAAGAATATATGTAAAATGGATTTAGCCTGGACGGGTAATCCAAATTAGGGTCTGAATTTAGCCTGGACTAGTAATTCAGATCCAAGCTCATTAGAGTAATTGTCGTTGCAGGGGATTTAACCTGAACTGGTAATCCGACAATACTCTATGAGTTATATTACAGGGATTTAGCCTGGACTGGTAATCCACTTTAAGGATGAGGTTCGCGGGAGTGTGCTTTCTGATATGAAATGTGTAAGACCATGGTTGGAAGATACCATGACAACCTGATATGAAATGTGTAAGACCATGGTTGAAAGATACCATGGCAATATAAAATGTGTAAGACCATGGTTGGAAGATACCATGGCAACCTGATATGAAATGTGTAAGATCATGGTTGAAAGATACCATGGCAACATGACAGAAAATGAGTAAAACCATAGTTGAAAGGCACTATGGCATCATGTCAAAGATAAATAAGGCCGTGGATGGGAGACGCTATGACATCTGTTGAACAATTGATATTTAGGTAATATGTATCAGATGACGAATGATTATATGAAATGGTTGTGTGAAATGTTTACAAGAACTGATCATATGGAAATATATGTACAAAATAGTTGTATGAAATAATTATGAAGATAGATAAACGAAATAAGTATAAGTACATGGAATATAATTTATGTTAAGATATAAGCTATTACCGGAATAAATATACATAAAATATATAAAAATGATGGAGCATGAAATATTGATATAATGAAATGAATGATATATGCTTATGAAGAAACGGTAATAGCATGATATGTTTCATGACATGTACATATATGATTAACTTTGATATGCTGATAGAAGGAAATTATGTAAGTTGAGACTATTATTAAACTCAAGTACGATATGTCGAGAAAATAGATATATCAATGTTGAATTTATATGAGATATGTGTAAGTATACTAGCAATATTGTTGTTTGATGCTTATACAAGTGCCAAACTGTTGATTGAATGGTAATATATTTATTTTTATGATGCATTGAATCGGTAAGTATTTAAAATTTTTTTAAGTGATCTGCAAATGGTAGTAATGCTCCGAAACCCTGTTCTGGCAGCGGATACGGGTTAGGGGTGTTACAATATCTGAATTTACGGATTTTTATTTGGGAATATGGTAGATAAAATAAGAATGATATGAAATCCACCTGAGTTTGTTTCTTATTCAGTCTATACATTGCCATTTTCGTGCTTCTTTACATAAAACATTGTGGTTGCTACTCCGGCTTTGTATTAGTCTATTGAACTTTTCAGCTTCCTTCTGATTTTGAGGAACTTGTTCAAGAGTCAAGAATATGAAGAACTATGATTACAACAATTTTTATCTGTGATCTTTCAAGCCCTTATCTTGGTTGGCTGAACATTGATTTTAAAGTTTTAATTGTAAAGCCTGAAGTTCAATATGGAGCTACCTTGAATGGTTTTGAATAAGTTTGTGTGATCTACCTGGTTTGTTATGTTAGTAGTTAGGTTTACAAATTATAAATAGATTACTTAACATTGATGTTTGCTCTATTGAACTTTTATATAACTAGTTTCTCGTGTGTCTAGTCGTAAAAAGCTACATAATACCTTGGCAGAGCTTGTCATATTTGAGTCGTGGTTGAGTCTGATTAGGACCATAGGCTTAATGTGTGATGGTGAATTATGCAAAGGTTGTTTCAATGGTGGTTTGGCATTTTGATTTGTTCCTCTCGTGTTGTGCCAAATAAACACCTTATTTTTTTACCAATGCTGTTGGTTCGTTCTCTTCTCTCTACTGCTTCCTTCCTGTTTCCTGTTATTTTCCTGTTTCAGTTGTACAAATTTGATTGAGCTTTGGTAATTTGATCACCCTATTGTAATTTTTGCAGGGTTTACGACCAAATGCCAGAGCCCAGGTGGGTTATTTCTATGGGAAGTTGTGCAAACGGTGGAGGATACTACCACTACTCATACTCCGTTGTTAGAGGTTGCGACAGAATTGTCCCTGTTGACATCTATGTCCCTGGTTGCCCACCCACTGCCGAGGCATTACTGTACGGAGTTCTTCAATTGCAGAAAAAGATCAACCGCCGCAAGGATTTCCTCCATTGGTGGTCCAAATAAAGTATCAGGAGTTGCTTCTGGACTACTTTTTTGGACCCCACTGTTAGGAACAAATAAACTAGTTCTCTGCTGAAATGAAATGTAGATGGAGATGATTGTTAAGCTGGTTTTAAATATAATGTCCGCTTGAGTTTTCCACAAATCAGGCTTGTGTTACATGTTTTTGGTGACTCTTTTCTTGTATTTGACTACTTGTGCTATTGATCAAAGAATGTTTAAGCTTGTGAAAAATGTTTTTAGAAAGTGATTTTGAAGTCAACTAAGAAGTTGGTTGGTTGAGTGGGAAGATGCTTGTCGATGGTTTTTTCAATATTTTTTATTTTTATTTTTTTGGAATTGAGGTGTTCTTAAAACTAATACATGATGATTTTTTAATTAAAAAATTAACCACAATAATAATAATGTTAAATCAATACTAAAGGAGCTTAGTGATGTTTTGTTTAAACAATCCACAAAATGAGCTTAATGGAAATTAAATAGAATGTCGCCCATTTCTTGAAGTTGAGGACTCATCCAATTTGTTTTAATATCAAATTATTGATTTTCGCTTCATTTCATTATTCATTTTACAATAATTAATTAAAAGGTGAAACCGCACTTTTTTTTATGCGAATTAATATTTGAACTTGACAATATTCTTATATAAGGTTTTGAATTTTTTGTCTAAGTTATTTTTGAACTTTGCAATTGTTCTTTCATAGGATTTGAATTTTTTTTGTCCAAATTAATTTTTGAACTTGTCGATTAATCTCATATTGGGATTTGAATTTTTTTTCTCCAAATTAATTCTTGATATTTCCTTGAAAACCATAAAGTTTAAGCCTCAAAGTAAGATAAGTTGTCAAGTTCAAGCCTTAATCTGGGAACAATTGTCAAATTCAGGAATTAATTTGAACAAAAAAAAGAGTTCAAACTCCAATGTGAGAACAATTACCAAGTTTAGATTCTAATAAAATAATAATTATAAAGTTTAGGGATTAACTTGAACAAAAAAAATTCAAACCCTATGTAGGAGTTGTTGCCAAGTTCATGCCTCAAATAGTGATTAAATCCTTGAATAAATAATTAAAAATATATAAAATTTATGAAATTGATTCAATCGTAATTATTAAAGGTTTAATTATGGTCTTGATCATTGTACTCTTTACACATTTTAAATTTAATCCTTTTATTTTTAATTTCTAAAATTTGGTATTTTTATTCTTTTAATTTAATAACTAAAGTTTGATTAGAATTATTGTGAAAAGAGTTTCATTAAATTTAAATATTCACATTTTAAAAAAAAAATTGCTCATGGTGTTATCAAACTAGATTTGGATGTTAAATCAAAAGTATATAACATCTAAAATCATGAGATTAAAAAAGTAAAAGTGATTTTTTTTTGAGGCTTAAACATTTAAGGTATTAAACTTTAAATTTGTAAAAGTATAAAGATTGAGATCAAATTAGGCAAGAGCAGAAGTCAACTCTCTTACTCTTGAGTCATGTGTCATGTGGGACTAGCAAAATAAAAGTAATAATAGGACCCTCGAAACAAAATCAGTGTTGTGACTTAGTCATTGAATTTAAATAGATTAAAAATCGATATAGATTAATTGAACAAATTTATTTTAATTGAATCGATAAATTGATTAATTCGATCGCTGATTCAATTTTAAAAAATGGTAAAAATTTAACATCCAAATTAAATAAATTATATTATCTCTTCTCAATTTAATCAATTAAATATTTATTTAACAATGATTAAACAACAATTTATAAATATTAGGAATAAATTTTAAAATTATACATAAACTTTAATTAATGTGCAATTGTATATGTGAATTTTGATACTTTAATTAATGTGTAATTGTATATGTGAATTTTGATTTAATCTGATTATCACAAATTAATAATACAATTATTTAATATAGCATTATTTTATGTTTATATACTACATATAAATAATTATAATGATCCAAAATAAAAATAAATTGATGTATTTATTTTTTTAAATATATATGATTAAATCAAAATTAAAGTTTAGTATATAAATTTGAGATTTTTCTTAAGATGTATAATTATACTAAATTAGAGTTTAAAATTATTTGAGATTTATCTTTGAAGATTATAACTGATGACAATTTGATGCTTCCCTGGTCGAACCGGTCAAAATTATTAAGTTTGAATTTAATGGGTTGATCCGGTTCATTCCAACCGCAAACCGAAGGAGAAAAATCCAGCTCACTCGAGGACATAATATAAATATAAAATAATGAAAATTTCTACTTGCTATATCACATAATAATATCCTCCCATTTTCTTAATCTAGGGTTTCTTTCGCGCAAACAGATATGGCAGACGAAGCACAGTACTCTTCAGGTATCGATGCCGGCAGCAACAAGCGTAAATACGATGACCAACCCCCTCTCCCCTCCGGCGCTAGGAGGCCTACTGGTTTCTCCTCCCCAGATTCGGCTCCTCCTTCCTACAACAGCGTTCCGCCGCCGCTCGATGGCATCGAGATGGCCAAGCAGCGAGCTCAGGAGATTGCTGCTCGCCTGACTGCCTCCGTCGCCTCCGCTGGCGCCGAGCCCAAGCGTCCTCGTTTTGAAAACGGCTCCGGCGGTGGTTTTGATCACGACAAGGGGTTTAGCTCCGCTCCTTCTGGTATAGCTTTCCTTTTATTTTTTGATAGCGAAATTTTTTTTCTTTAATGGGATAGTTGCTTCTAGGATTTCGTGTTTAGAGTTTCGAGCTTTTAATGATGTAAAATAGCTTTCGAGTTTTGGCTGCTTCTCCTTGCATGATTTTTGAAATTAAAAAGCATTGATGTTGTGCAAATGTAAAGACCTTTACCAAACTCTGCTCCTTCAGCTACCATAGCGTGGTGAAGTTAAAAGCGTTGATGTTGTGCAGATGTAAAACCTCTTTCGAATTCTGCTCCTTCAGCTATACCGGTTTCGTATGGCAGCTACCATGGTAGTAGCAAAAAGATTGATATTCCTCAAAACAGGGTCGGTGTTATAATCGGGAAAGCTGGAGAAACCATTAAATATCTTCAACTACAATCTGGGGCAAAGATTCAGGTCCAAAGAGATATGGATGCTGACCCTAATTCTGTGACTAGGCCTGTAGAGCTTGTGGGTACTGCTGAACAAATATCTAAGGCAGAGCAGTTGATAAATGATGTTCTTGCTGAGGTTATTTATCTTTTTTTTTTATTTAAATTATTGTTATTTATGTCAAATTGATGCATTACTACTATGCAGAATATGAGCAATATAATTTATACCTTTTAATTTTTTATCAAGGCTGAAACGGGGGGTTCTGGCATAGTTTCCCGGCGATTGACAGGACAGGCTGGAAGTGAACATTTTGAAATGAAGATTCCGAATAACAAGGTATACTGGTGTAAAAGTATTGTTCAACATTTCAACTTCAATGAATCTGTTTAAGATGGTACTAATAAGTGCATGATCTCAGGTTGGTCTGGTGATTGGTAAAGGTGGTGAAACAATTAAAAACATGCAAGCTAGAACTGGAGCTCGTATTCAGGTTTGAATCTTAGTTTCATCTATATTTGGAAGTTATTATTAGGAATTGGATGCATGGCCGTTCTATATCTGCTAACTTTTAACTGACTTTTATGTATTCTAATCAGTTTGTTCCGTATACAATGCTCTTCTGGATCTTGTTGTGATTGCACCTAAACATACCATTTGTGATGGAAATACCTCTGTTAATATTATGCAGGTGATACCTTTGCACTTGCCCCCAGGTGATACATCAACAGAAAGGACATTACATATAGATGGGACAAGTGAACAGATTAAACATGCAAGAGAATTGGTTGATGAGGTCACAAGTGAGGTATGTTTGGAAGTGGATGTTGGGAGGAAAGTGTTTCCTCAATGTAAATTATGCCTGCCACTTTTATAAGAATTGCCTGTGTTTGTTTTGTACGATTAACATGCATGCCTACTGCAGTAGATTCTTTTAGTTCTATTCATAATTGTTCTAGTTTAATTTGTTATTTGAATGTTGATTATTGTGACCTTGTGGCTAGTCTTGATAACATTAGTAATGATAGGATTTTTGAAATTTCACTTTTATTGAGGCTTCCAACATTGGTTAAGAGATTTCACCGTACGGGATATTGTAGAGTTGCTCCATACATTTTTAATTGCAAGCAAAACCTTTTTTCTTTCCTATATATATTATTGTATTCTGACCTGTCAATCATTTTTCTGGTCAATATTCTGAAACTTTCACCCTATATTTTAACAAGTGCTTAGATTTTCTTATACATTTATATACCTGTTGAGGGAGAATATTATTTTGCACAAGCAGGTTATAATATTTCTTCTGGGTAGTATGCTGAATAATTCTTCTATAGCTGCTTTTGCTATCCCTTTGTAGTTATTCAGTCGCTTTGAGATATGGACTGGATTTTATATTATCATCTATTTCTCTTCTTCTCTTTGTTCCACTTGTAAAATCTCGAGAGTTACAGACTTTTTTTGGTGGTGACCCTTGTTGCTATGGCAGCTGGTTGAGAAATTGTTGTAGGTGTCCAATGACCAATGGAAGATGAGCAGGTCCTCTACTTTGTAAGAGATTCATAGCTGTTTTGTATCAAAATCTTCTGGATCTAGCTTAATATTAGGAACTGGATAACGTGGCGGTTTTCATTGTTCACTGCTTGGGACCCTTGAAATCAAATCTTTTGGGTTTAGTAATAATTTTACATGTTAAGTTCAAATCGTCAAGCACTTCACATGCAGTTGCTTTCTTATACATTATTAAGGTAAATGGTCATTTACTATTCGGATAGAGGTCAAACTGAATGGTTCGAATTTGGTGAAGACTGATGGTTATTGTCCTTCAGTCTTCCTAAAGATTTGTGCTAAGATTTTGATAAAAATATTGAAGTTTTATCACCCTAAAGGGGAAGTCCTTGTTTATGTTTTGATATCTTAACATAACTTGACTGTGACCACCAGTCAGTCGCCTTATCTAAATGCAGATATTCATTTTACAAGTGTAATACCTATAATGCTTTTTTCCCCCCTTTGGTTTAGAGAATTCTAGGATCTGTTCTAGGTGATAATCATTTGCTTAATGCATGTTGGTTGATCTATCTAGGTCGTTGGCATTCCTTATCTGATATTCTGTTTTCTAAAATTTATCAATTGGATTATTGGATAGATGATATAGAGTGAACTTTTAACTGTGGGAGTTTCTTGCCTGTATATGGCAATTGGGTTCATAGTTCCTTTTGCTATGATGTAAAAGCTTCTGTTAGTATCTGTGGGGTTCTTTTTTTTTTTTCTTTTTTTTCTTTTTGCACCCATTCACTTCAAATAGGGAAATGATGGGCTTCTGCTGGAGTAAACTCAATAATTCCTCCGACCATACGGTATGTAGGCATTATACTCTTCATAGTTTATGCTGTAGTACAAATCCTTTAAATCCACTGAACACATTTTGTTTATTTTTGCAGTTTTATGCTGAGTTGATATTGTATATGCCTGTTGTATATATATGCATTTTCTGTAATGTTGTATGTGTTTATGTGCTATCATCATCGGAAAGTACATATTGGTCATTTGAGGAATTGATCTTGTGCAGAACCGTATGAGAAATCCATCAATGGCTGGAGGATTTCCACAGCAAGGTTATCAAGCAAGACCAGCCTCAAGCTGGGGCCAAGGGGCTCCTCCAATGCAACAGCCTGGTTATGGTTATATGCAGCCTGGGGCATATCCTGGCCCATCATCGCAGTACAACATGTCGCAGCCTCCTTATGGGGGCTACCCGTCCCAACCTTCATCTGGTGGATATGCCTCTGGTTGGGACCAGTCATCTATACAACCAAACCAGCAAACCTCTGCTGCAAGTGGTTATGATTACTATAACCAACAGCCTTCACAGCAGCAGCAGCAGCAAACGTCTGGTGATTCGGTAACTCCAGCTGATAACAGTGGTTACAATTACAGTCAACCTCCAGCTTCTAGCTATATGCAACCAGGACAAGGTTATTCTCAGTATGGCTATAGTGGATACCATCAATCTGGTTATGGGCAGCCATCATCATACGATCAGCAACAAAGTTATGGTTCTGCTTCGAGCTACGGTAACGTGACAAATCCAACTCAAGGTGGTCAAGGGGATTCAGGTCAGGCACCTACGTCTACCCAACCGTCTGCAACAGGCCAACAAGGGTATAATACTAGTCAGCAGCCTAACCCAAACCCTGGAAGTTATCCACCTCCAGGAAGTACTCAATCTGGTTATGGAATGCCGCCTTCCCAAACTGGCTATGGGAATCAGCCACCAGCACAGCCTGGTTATGGAGCTGGATATGGACAACCACAAACGCAGAAACCTTTGGCCAATCCGCAGATGTATGGGCAGGCTCAACAGTCGCCTAGCACCCCAGGAAGTTATGGCCAGCCAGGATATCATTCACAGCCGCCATCTTCTGGTTATGGTCAACCAGAGACAGGTTCACAACTTGCACAACCACCAAGTTATGGTGCGACATCTGCCCAGCCTGGATATGGAGCCCCAACCTATGGAGCTGGTTATGGAGCACCTTATAACACCTCTTATGGTGGTAGTTACTCACAGCCTCCAACATATCCTGCCGACAACATTGCTGGTGGGAGCACTAATGGAAATTACGAGGCTGCACCAGCATCTAAAACTGTTGAACAGGGTGGAGTTGCCAAGGCATCCCCCAAAAGTTGATTTGGCGTTACGATGGTTTTATAATTTTGAATTTGTGGTCTTGTTTTTGCAGTGTTTTTAGGACAATGCTGTGTTGAGTGTTTTTACTTGAATATTTAAATGTGCTGGTAATAGTATTGGATTTGGTTTATTTGTGTTTTTGGTATAAATCCAAGGTGGTTATTAGTAGTGGTTTATTTGAGATGATGCATTTATATCGTGGTTGAATCCAAAATTCACCTCTTTAAGGCAAGCAAAGTGGATATTGTACGTAAATGCAATTGTTTGGGCAGAACATCAACTATATAAAATAAATAGCAACATCTCCAATTATATGTTAAATGCTTCTATCATTCTATTTCTGCCTTGCTTGAACTCGTTATAAAGATCCTCCATTTTCTCCCAATTTGAGGCAATTTCTTTTTGGTAGCTGCTCAATTTGAAATCTAAGAATGTTAGTTGTGATGTGGTAGTTATCCACCTCATAATCATATTGTTAAGGGCTTGATCTCCGCTTATAAAAATGAATTATATTTTATGATTAACCATATACCTCTTCAAAGAGCACTCACAATGGGAGGACTAGTCATTGTTGTTGACGATGTTTATTTATATTAAATCCAAATATGAATTAATTCAAATACTACTATTTAAATTTGAATTGATTAACTTATTTTTTGGGTACCTAAGTCTGTATTTAGTAAATAGTTTTAAAAAATAAAGCTTTGTTTGGTTTTTAAAAATATTCTGTTTTTATTTTTAGAAAACAATTTTTACTTTCTAATTTTTAAAATTAAAAAACACATTTTGTAAATAAATATAAAAGAATGTTATCAACAATGAAAACATGGCTGGTATCTAATATTTGAAAAATTGTTGAGAAAAAAAGATATTTTTGTGTTTATATTGAGTTGATTCATTCAAAATCATTATTTTGTATGTTAGTGAGAACAATGAAAACAATATTTTATTGATTTATAATTTTCGTTGTTTTTGGAGAAACGAAAATGATTTTTATTTCCTAAAACTAAACTCGAACCACATCTCATCCGAGTACACGAGGCTTCTTGAGAATTAATAGACGTATTAGAAATATGTTCCAGACTGAAGTAACCTTCTTTAATCCCTCTATATAACTCGATTCATGAAACATGGTTTAAAAATTTGAAGTAAATAGTGGCAGATTTATCTTCTTCACCAGGATATAGTGTGCTTGTACACTGCTTTTTTCTTCATACCAAAAGATAATGGCAGCCATGGTTGAACCAAATATTTAGAGGATGGCCTACCCACTATTATTTCACTCTTTCTATTGTATGTATATCAAACAAATCTCCGTAATTCATTCTTATCTATACCCTCTTTCAATTAAACCTTTTTTATGATTTTTTTCATCAAAGGAGACGATTCCTAAATGCAAATACCACCTTTGGTCTTAATAGTAGCAAAACAATAGCCAAGATCGAACAGAAGAACAGTTTAACAAGGTATCTCACTGGCTCGTAGTTGGTTTCTTCAGCAGCTTCCCTTGATGCTGACAGTGCTTTTGGGGATGGTAGAGCTTCAACTACCGCGTCTGCTAGATCCGTGATGAAGGAAGAGGTGCAACCTAAGGCAGGAACACGACCCCAATTCTTGATTCCAGATTCAAGAGCTAAGTGCTTATATTCCATGTCAATCTCTTCCAGGGTTTCTATGTGTTCACTCACAAAGTTGGAATTGAGATGGATCTAGAGTTAATATTTTTCCCTTACATAATCATGCATTTCAAATCACACCTACCTCAGTAACAACTCATGTACCTTATCGGAACAACTAAAAGACTCTTCACACCTTTCTGTCCAAGCTCAACAAGCACTTCGTCTGTGTAGGGCTTTAGCCATTGCACTGGCCCAACTCGACTCTGGTATGGAAGCATGAAGAAGAAGTTGAGCATAACAGTTTTTATTACTTTTTTCTTATTTTACGAGTGACAGCCGAAGCTTTGTTCTAAAACCAACCTGGTAAGCAAGGGTATGATCATTTCCAATTCCTTTAGATTTCAGCTCTTGCATAATTAAATAGACGCACTCCTCCATTTGATCTTTGTATGGATCTCCAGCATCCTCAACCTACCCCATGGGCACTAAAGAATATCATGACCTGAAGTTCAAATGAATACATATTATCCTAATCCTTGACTTTAGGCATAAAAGATTACAGACTAGACCATACGGTAAGCAAACAAACCTCTTCTGGCTTTTTCAAATCTCTCCAACTCTTCTTTAATCAAGTCAGCCATGGAACAAATATAACCTTGTCGTTGGTACCAAGAGAGGATGGCAGAAACAGGTAGTCTCGATAAATATACATCTTCCCTGAAATATAACTTGCATTACAGCCATTCACAGAGGGGAACACTGATGGATGAAGTCAAGCAGAAAATTATAACACAAAATATCAACACTAACCTGAAAATATGCTGGAGAACTCGGATGCTCGACCCAGTTGTGGAAATGGAGAACTGAGGATATAATGGCAGCACAACAAGCTTTTTTATCCTGTCTAGCTTAATCTGTGTTGCACATAATAAATGCTTATCAGTAATCAGTATATAACCCGAATTGAATTTGAAGATAGATCATTCAATGCTACACGGAGAATTCCAAATTAATATATTAAGTATAAAGTTCTTCAAAGGCATAATCAAATAAGAGTATCCCTCATGTAAGGATTTAATCAACTAAACAACAACCTTAAATATCACCAAAAGCACAACAGAAAGAGCTCACTCTCCGTATATGGTATCATACAAGTTCAAAACACACGCAAATTTGTTAGGCTATTAAGAGACGAACCTGCTCAATGGCCTCCTCTGTGAATGGATACCAATATCGCATTCCAACATACACACTGACATTCACATTCATTGCCTTCAAAGCCATTCGAAGAGCATTTGCCTGGAACGAGTTCTTTAAACTATAAATATACTTGCCAGTTTCCCCAAAGCACAACATGGTTCGTTTTGGAAAAAAATATCCATATGAAAATACAATAGTTCATTTTCAAGCCACTAGCTCAGGACAAAGTAACAAGCAAATTTCTACAATCAAGGGACTTGATATTACCTGTTCACCGGTTATTTTACGCAAAGGCGAGCTGCCACCGATGGCAGCATACCCTTCTTTACTTTTTGGAGCTCGAAGAACAGATATTAGCTTCGCCAATGGCCGTTGAAGTAACTTAAACAGCCCAGGCAACTGTATTATATCCTGCACAAAGAAACATCTTCACCTCAACACCATTGTAACTTGAAACCCACAAATGTTCATATGAAATAAACACACACAAAACAAAAAAAGAACAAGCAAAATGACGTACAGGATCAGCAAACAAGTTATATAAAAAAGGTTGAACATCTTTAAGTCTCTCTGGCCCTCCAAGGTTCAAAAGAAGAACCCCAATTTTTTCCTCCATGGCATGTGAGTGATGAGATTCCACACATCATTTTCACCGAAGGTGTAAATCCCCACCCCTCAAATTGCTTGCAAATGCAGATTTCTCCTCTAGATTAGGCCATCACTAAGAAAAGGTCCTTTGATAAGGGCTTTAGATGAAGGTTTATTCACACCATTGAATCCATTAGATGAATGCCATGAGAGTATTTCTGTTTTTAGCTGAAACTTTATGGAAGAAAATGAGTAATGGTTGTAAAATAAACAACTTTTGTAAAAGGATTTTCAAGAAAACACCTTATATGGACCATTTTGTAAAGTTTGTTAAATGGATGGGAATTGTGTGAAATAATTGGAGTTTTGAGCTGCTACAAGAGTAATAAAGGTTCGGCTAGACTTGGTTAATGAGAAAATTTGATAAAAATCGTTTTACGAGCCTAGGGGTTTTTGTGAAAGTCTAGGGGCAAAATGGTCATTTTGCCAAAGTATGAATTGTGGAACGCTTAATTTAATGTGATGATTAAATGATTAAATTTTATTATTTTAGATTAAGAAAATTGAGATTCGGGTTTAAATCGAGAAAGTACATGGTTTAGGACAAAAAGGGAATAATTAGCCGTTTTTGCATTCGAGGTAAGTCCGTGTGACTAAATAAGCATGTTATCCATGTTATTGTTAATATACTTGAAATTTATCTTGCTATGATTGTATTGAATTATATGTTGATGATATTGAGTATGAGAAAGTGATGCCAGATGTTAATAACATTTATATGATGATTGAATACATTGGAAATTTGATGGAATATGATGTTCCATTGAAACGAGTAAGATGTGCGTAAATATTACAACTTTATCATTATTATGCTTTTAATGATTGATTTTGCATAAAATGTTTGAATGTGGCTATGAGTAATGTATAATGAGATTAATAAGGGAAACTCTCGGTTGAACCGTAGGAATAGACCGGATATATGAGAGTTAGTGTAAGACCATGTCTGGGACATGGCATTGGCCTCGAGATATGAGAGCTAGTTGTAAGACCATGTCTAGGGCATGGCATTGGCCTCGAATATGGGAGCTAGCGTAAGACCATGTCTGAGACATGGCATCGGCCTCGAGATATGAGAGTTAGTGTAAGACCATGTCTGGGACATGACATTGGCACCGATAGATGAGAGCCAATGTAAGATCATGTCTGGGACATGACATCTGCCTCGATATACGAGAGTTAGTGTAAGACCATGTCTGGGACATGGCATCAACTTTGATGTGTGAGCCAGTGTAAGACCATGTCCGGGACATGGCGTCAGCACCTTACCCTGTGCTTGAGGCTTATTGAATATCCTGTAGTATTCCAAATAGTTCAACGGGAAATTTATGTTTTATGTCGGAATAAGCTATGTTTATGATCATGTTGAAAGGGTACAAGTATGTACTAGAAATTCATGAGTGATGAGCTCGATGTATATTGGATTTTTGGTAAGAATGTAATGAGTAAGTCATACCTATGAGAATGACTTTGTGACATCCTTGTAAATATTAGGTCGATACCTATGGTGTATAATTATGTGGTAAATTTGATGGATGATTATGTGTGAGGCTTTTAGGTCGAATTAAATTGGGACATGATATGTTTATCCCTTCACCTTGTGGCCAAATGAATATGAAAAGAGAAATTGATTGGCATAAAAGCCTATTTAAAGATAATTACGAAAGGGTAAAATTAGCATTGAAACAGTTTTGGACAGTAGTAGCAGTCCGACTTTGAAAATCCACCAAAAATTTTGGAAATTGAATTAGAGGCTGAATAAAATATGAAATTAAATATTATTGAGTCTAGTTTCATATAAAAGAAACAGTGTAAGCAAAAGAAGTTCATATTATGAGATATTTGAATTGATGTGAGACAGAGTCAGAATGATTTTGAAATCCCCTGTTCCGATTTGGGAAAATCATTAAAAATCATACAAAAATAATTATGGGTTATAATTTATATGATTAGAATCCTTAATGAGTATATTTTTAAAAGAAATAAAAGGAAACATCATGTAAATCCCATCTGAGGAGATAATTAATTTTTAGTGAAGAGAAGTCGAAACTATCAGACAGCAAAACAGGGGTGACTTTAAAGAATAAACTGTACTTATTGACTAAACCAAAAATTCTGGAAATTTTATGGTAAAAATATATGTGAATATAGTTTCTAGAAAAATTAGAGGATCTTAATTTGGAGTTCTGTAGCTCTAGATATAAATAATTTAGTAACTACAACTCGAGAAAATAGCTTGACTTGAACATAAGCAAAAACACAAATATTGTGGTATTTCCTTGAGAAGCAAGTTGATAAATTGCTTATTAATTTCATACGATCTTACTAAGCTATAAAGCTTACTCCTTTCCTTTTCTTTTCTTTAGTGTTGACAGGTTAGCTCGGGGTTGGAGATTGTCGGAGGCAGCACCACACTATCAAGACATCACCTTTGGAATATATATATTAAGCGTTTTCAAGTGAGTGGCATGTATAAGGGCTTGGTTTTTATGATATGTATTATTATGATTAGCTGAATGTATTGCTCTATATTGAGTTATTTGTATATGGCCAAGAGGTGTGGCTCATATGGATTATTGTTGTGAACCTATCTATCTATGCTATGTTCTAATGCTTGTGAATGTGTCTTAATATGAGATGCTAAATCATTAAAATAATGTCATGATATGTGTCCTTGGTGTGTATATAAATCTGAAAGATTAAGGGTAACATAAAGGCTTGGAAAATAACCTAAGTGTTGGCCACATAGGTTGAGACATGGCCGTGTGTCTCAACTGTGTGGCGAAAACGACCTTAGCACAAGGGCGTGTGGGTTGGCCGTGTGGTTCAATTTTTTTGTTGACGTCATAAACAGAGAGTTACACGGCCTGAGGACACGAGTGTGTCAAAGGCACACGGGCGTGCCCCTATATCCACATGGGCGTGTGACTCTGTTTCATGAGAAAAATTTTCTAAGTTTTTCCCAAAACTTTCCAAAGTTCTTGGTTTAGTTCCGGACCTCTCCCAATGTATGTTTTGGGCTTCGTAGACCCAAATAAGGGACGATATGCATGCGTATAATTAATTTTTTAATTTAAATGAAATTTTATGGCCCGATTTTACATGATTGTTTGTGTTTAAGTCTGGTAATGCATTATACCCTGTCCCGACGTAAGACACAGGTAAGGGGTGTTATAGAACCTTATTTCTTAATGTCCATCCCGGACTCTCTAAAATTTTCATAATCCAATCTAAAAAATTCCCAAAGAAAAAATGCATCAACAATTTCCTGGTACGAAATAATTCCAAACATCTTTAACAACTGGGCAATCCCTAAGGACATGTAAAATATCTTTTATCTCATGATGACAGACTATACATGACATATTTTGTCCAATGCCCTTTCGAATTCTCTCTTGATTGGTAAGAAATCTTTGTTTGCAAACAAGCCATAAGAAGAAACGAATACGAAGCAGTCCTTGATACTTCCAAATGACCTTTCACCTAACATCTCTTGCATTCCATGTGTCTTCTTTAATCATTTGATATGTGCGTCTTACCGAAAATCCTCCATTATTTGTATGCGTAAAAAAGATTTTATTAGGACCTGCTAGGGGGTGTGGAGGAGGAATGTTTGCAATGTTTTTGATAACTTCTTTTGGTAAACGTTCCTTAAAGGCCAGCAAATTCCATACTTCATCTTCTGCAACCATGTCTTTAATAAAACATTCGAGACTGGCTGATCCATGGAAGAGACAAACATTTTTAATGACCTTACTTTTGGGAACTAAGAATCCTCCAAACAGCAGATTGAGGGCTCTGTTCCAATGGACCATCATAAATTCTCTCTCAGTAAAGGCCAAACCTTTGCAATCCCTCCCCAAACAACTAAACAACTTCCTCTTGCTATGCTTTCAAGGATACTTTCTCTCATCCCATATTTTGATCGCAACACCCTAACCTATAAAGGTTCCTCATTGGTGACGAGATTATACCATAATTTTAGCAAGAAGGAAGTATTTTTATCTCATAAATGTCTAATACCTAAACCCCCACAAGCATGAGGCTAGCACATAGAGCCCTAATCAACGTTTCCTTATACTAGACCCTTATATGAATTGTCTTGTCGGACACCCAATCTCTTCACATACCCCTTTTGAGATTCGCATGGATTGCATAAAGTAATTTGGAATAGTGAGAAGAATAGATTGGGCCAAAGTGAATCTTCTGCCATAAAGAGTTTTTTGCATCCCAATTACATAGTCTAGCTCTGACCTTCTCAATCAAAAATCCCAAGGTTGCATTGGTGACTCTTTTGTGGAATAGTGGATTCCCTAAGTATGTTTCCAACTCTTGGACCTTCTGAAAGCCTAGTAGCCTGCTTAACTGGTTACTAAGATTTTCGTCAACTCATTGAGAGAAGAACACATTCGTTTTCTGTACATTGGTTCGGTGCCATGAGAAACTACAGAATTAATCTAGAATGCTTTTTAGTAATACGCCATGTTTTGTTTCTGCTTTGGAAAAGATTACTAAATCATCTGCAAAAAATAAGTGGGATAAAGTTGGCCTGTCCGTGCAAGCTTAATAGGACTCCATTCACTGGAAATCTCAGCTGCTTTGATACCGTGCCCTAACCATTCCATACATAAAACAAACAAAGAGACTGAAGGCATCTTTGACGTACTCCTCTAGTAGGTTTGAATTTTTCTATGGGGACTCCATT
The DNA here is from genome assembly GCF_007990345.1 of Gossypium hirsutum. Classification (NCBI taxonomy): domain Eukaryota; kingdom Viridiplantae; phylum Streptophyta; class Magnoliopsida; order Malvales; family Malvaceae; genus Gossypium; species Gossypium hirsutum. The sequence continues at coordinate 30,910,161 of NC_053429.1, read as the reverse complement.
CCACAAAACCTACATAGTGGATGTTGAAATGCCAGACATAATCACCTTTTGTAAGGATTCCAGTATTCTTACTGCCTTTATAGAGCTATCAATAAAGTCCCATTGTACCCTATCATATGCCTTTTCTAAGTTAATTTTAACGGCCATCCACTTTTTACTCATTCCTTTTGTGGAGTGAATAACCTTCTGAGAAATTAGGACATTATTAGAGATACCTCGGCCAACAATATACCCAACCTATTCTTGTGAAATAATTTTAGGAATACTACTTTGAATCTATTGGCTATAACTTTCATGGCCAATTTATAGACAATGGAGCATAGACTAATAGGTCGAAATTGCGAAATTTCTTCAGGCTGAGTAATCTTGGGATGTGAACTATAAGTGTATTGTTTAATTCTTGATCAATAGCTTTCCTTTGAATACTCTTTTGACCCACTCGTAAATTGTCCCCTCAATACTGTCCCACTGATTCTGGAAAAATATCGCGTGATACCCATCACTCTCGAGAGCTTTTAACGGTGCCATATCAAATAGTGTCATTTTAATTTCTTCATTTGTAACCTCTTTTCTTAGAAAATTAATGTCACTTTGTTCTAACTGAGGAAAGCAATTGGAAGGTAAACCCCCCATCATATTTGGCTTTTCTCCATACAACTGTTGAAAATATGCTACTGCTTTTGATTGAATTTCATCTGATTCATACAACCAATTACCATTTCTATTGAGCAGGGCGTTAATGTGGTTGGCCTTTCTTCTATGCAATGTTCGACTGTGGAAAAAAATTGTGTTCCTGTTTCCTAGTTTGAGCCAATCACACCTTGACTTTTTTTTTTCCATAACAACTCTTCATGATTTAGCACCTCTTCGAGCTCCTCTCTTATATCCATCTCCCTTTTAGCTATCATGTCCGAATTTGACCTTTACATTTCTCTTTGGATCTGGTTCAAGGACTATAGTAATTCCCATTTACGCGCCCCAATATGTCCATAAACCTTCTTATTCCATTTTTTGAGACCTATGGTGGGTTTTCCCAAAATGTCTAATATATTCCCACTGAATCTCTACAATTCTTGTATGATGCCTGAGTGTAACACCCCTAACCCGTATCCATCGCCGGAACCCCTGTTCCGGAGCATTACCTGAACTTTCAGAACATTTACAAATAAATCATGTCAATCACTAATCTTTTTTCTGAGATTATTCATAACATCCCTTAAATGGACCCTCGAGGCCCAATACGAGCATTAGAATCGAGTTGGGACTTAATCGAAAACTCTAAGAATTTTTCACGAAATTTTAAAATTTTTCCAAGTTACAGGGCACACACACCCGTGTGGTCCGAGGGATACGCCCCTGTGACCCTAGAACACATCCGTGCTACAGGCCGTGTTCGACCCTGTGTAACTCTCTGACTTGTGCACATGGCCATGCCACACACCTGTGTGCTAGGCCGTGTGGTTAATTAAATTCTTTTGAAATTAGGTGCAGGTTTCACACGACCAAGACACACGCCCATGTTCTGGGCCGTGTAGCACACACGGCTGAGACACACGCTCGTGTGCTCAATTCTGAGCATTCTGTTTTCTCAAATTTAAGGTGCAGGGAATATAGGGCATAACTACATGCCCATGTACCTGGTCGTGTGTCACACACGACCTAAACACACACCCCTGTAGACAAAATAAAGCCATTTCTAGTTTCATTTCTCACCCAAAATCACACTCATGTCCTGCACTAAAACTCACATCTATAAACCAACCAATTCAAGTATTCAAATTAAGCAAATTCCATCATTCATATGGCACATAATTGCATGCGTACATGTTCACAATCTTACCTTAGTTTAGTCCACATGTTAGACATAATTTGATCAACTACTTAACATTTTGAAACTACCATAGTGTGACATTACAAGTACATCAAAACATGCCATTATTAGCTATTCTAATGGCTAGGTTACAAACATCATTATCATTTACATGCCAATATGGCCAATATAACCTATACATGCCATTGAAAGCCTAATTGTTTTACCATATTGTACCGACATGGGCTCGATGGATAGCCGCCAAGCTTCCAGTCCAATGAGCTTCCAATTTACTCTAAAACAGGGAAATAAAACTAAGTAAGCATAAAATGCTTAGTAAGTTCGTATAACATGATACTTAACTTACCATTCATTCTATTTTGAGGTAACTATGTAAGACATATTCAATCAATTTGACCTCAAGCCCTACACACATCCTCATTTCCCTTGTTAGTCATATATTCCATAATAACATCAAAACATATATGGGCTCAACAATAATCAAGTTTCCATGCACATATGCTTTCTACAACATGTATTTATTTAACATGTATAAATTATCTCTTTATATTACAAGTATATTTTCATAATAGTTAATCTTGAGTTCAGATTATTTCATGTCAGAACTTTATTCATGTCAGAACTTTATTCATATCATTCGAAATATCAAGGTCACATGAGTAGTAGTACACCCAAGGTGTACAAGGCTATAATTAAGGATGAACATTCTCATCAAACAATTTCCCTGTACAAATATCATCATCTCATACTTTCATATATCACTTGTCATGCATCATCATTTTCTTGTATTTCAGACGAATACGTGTAATAACTCATTTTATTATTTGTGTCTTCTCATGTCTGGAATTTTCACCCGTTAAATTTGTTCGGTACATTGATGGATACGCAGGTAGTACAATCGAGGAGTACAAATCATGATCCGTCAATTCTTGTCTAATGGTACCCATAGGTATTATATCAGAGAGTACACTCTCGAGCCACACATGTATACAACAGGATTACCAGTCCAGGCTAAATCCTTTTTATGACATATCCTCTAATGAGCTTGATCTAGATTACCCATCTGGGCTAATTCTAATTCATAACATATGCTCGAGAGGACTTATATCAGGATTACCCGTCTGGGCTAAATCTTTTCTGTAATGAGGTCAATAGGATTACTCGTCTGAGCTAAATCCTGTCAGCAACAAATACAAGACCTCATTCATTTCAGGAAATCACATATCCATCTATACTCGTCTGATGCTTGGAAACAGAATGTTGGATAAAGAGATTGGCTGTTGGTTCAATGACTACTTTTGAATACAATAGATGGTTTAGTAAAAGGATCAATGATAATATCCCTGGGCCGAGTTTAGAGGGCACTTGATCAATGGAGGAATACTTGCAAGTGGTCCCATCAGAGTTAGAGATTATAAGGAAAGACTTCGAAAGGAAGAGTTCTGAGCTTGGGAAGAGAATTGAGCAGTTGGAGGAAGAAAAAATGAATTTGAAATTAGACGTGGATGTTTAAAAGTCAAAGGCTAAGAAGTTAAGAAAAGGGAAAAATAAGGCCGAGGAGGATCTGGATAGTTTGAAGACAGATTATAAGAAGCTACGCTTATCGATGAGAACTGCCAGGTTGGGAAAAACCCTAAAACAGTGGCGTCAAGAGATTCGAGAGGAAAAGATCAAAGCGGATTGGTGGGAAAAGAAATTTCAAGAGGCTCAAACGTGAAATGAGGCCCTAGAAAAGAGTCTGTCAGAAGCCCAAGATGAAAAGATCGAGTTAAAGGCTAGAATAGTTGAGTTAGAAAGATCGCTTCATCAACATCGTAACCGCAACTCTGTAATAGAGCTAAAGGTGAGCTTAGATAGGATTGAAGAACTAAGGAGAAAGGTTCAAGAACTTGAAATTGGGCTGCAAAATAGTGAGCTCTGGATTGAGTTTCTTGAAGCAAGTAATGAATGGTGTAACGAGCAACTTCATCGATTTCAAGATCAAATTAGAAATAAAGACTATATTATAGCTGAGGCTGTAGCCCAGATCTGAGAGTTGGTTGATCATATACATACTTTGGCAGTGTAGGTAGATGTACTGAGCGTGAAGTATGAGTTGGAGTCAGACCGAGGGCAGGAACTAGCTTCATTACTTAAGAAGATTAAATCTTTGAGCATTAGGGCAAAGCCTTATTTGTAGCCCGTTTTATGTAGAGAATTTTGTTTTCTAGTAAAGTTTTCCAAATGGAATTGAATCAGAATCGAAGCCTTTTTGCATTCATTTCATGAATTTGCGTTATATTACATCATATGCATTAAAGTCCACAAAAGGAGCTTAATTAACTAAAAATTATTTTAGTAATCTGGAAACCAACAAAAACCCATCAAGTACGCACTCTTATGGTACAAGAAGGAAAACGAAAGCAATTGACAAAATATTAAAGTTGGAACAAGTGCAAAAGGAGATGCAAGAGAAAATGCAAGCATAAATGCAGGAGCAACTAGCTAAGATTCAGCAGGAGATGAAGGACCAAATGCTAGAGTCCCAAAGAAACATGATGACTCAATTGACACAACTGTTGGCTGGGGTGGATAAAGGAAAAAAGACCCATGGGAAATATGGGAGAGAATAATAAAGAACCTCAAATTCCTCCTGGTTTCACCCCAAAAAATGCTCAAACGTAACCTGAAATACAAACGTGAAGGCCATCCGTCAATGAAAAACTTCTCTACCCCCCTAGTTTCACCCCGGCAAATGCTCAAACGCAACCCTATATGCAAACACGAAGGCCGTCTGTTACAATCAAGCCGCAACAGTTCCAGGCTGGGGTTTCAATGCCAATTAACTATCAAGTCAGCTCAGGTTCTAACCTAGGAAATAACTCAATTAATCCAATGGTTCCTGATTTGGATGAAGTTGCGGAAGAGGAAAGGGAAAGAACAGAATCACAAAAGCAGTTAGAGGTCCGATGTAAATGGTTGAAGGAAAAGTTCAGGGCAATGGAAAGCGCTAATAGTCATCATGGAATTGATGCTAATGATCTAAGTCTGGTTCCAGACTTGGTACTTCCTTACAAGTTCAAAATGCCAGAATTCAAAAAGTACAATGGGACTAGTTGCCCTGAAACTCATATTACCATGTTCTGCAGAAGAATGACTGGGTATGTTAACAACGATTAACTACTGATCCATTGCTTCCAAGACAGTTTAGTGGGGGCAGCATTTAAATGGTACAATTAGCTGAGTCGTAGCAGAATTGGTTCATGGAGAGATCTAGCACAAGCATTCATGAAGCAGTATAGCCATGTGACGGATATGACTCCTGATAGGATTACTCTACAGAATAGGGAGAAGAAACCAAATGAGAGTTTCAGACAGTATGCACAAAGATGGAGGGAAGTGGCAATTCAGGTTCAGCCACCGCTCGTGGAGAAGGAAACCACAATGCTCTTTATTAATACTCTAAAGTCTCTGTTCATCACCCACATGCTGGGAAGTGCCACAAGAAGTTTTTTAGACGTGGTAATGATTGGAAAAATGATTGAGAACGCAATAAGAATTGGAAGGATAGAGGCATGGGTGAATACCAAAAGGTCAGCCCAGCGGAAAAAGGAAAATGAGGTGAATAATACAAATATGGGGTACTCAAAATCAGTTACTGTAAGCCAACCAAAGGCTCATCAAGACATGAATCTGGTTCGAAGCAAAATGCTGAGAAACTCCAATTTACGCCAATCCCAATGACATATAAGGAGTTACTAATGCAACCAATTCTCTCAAAGTTCTATTATTAGCCATGACTTATTCTATTTAACTTATCTCGATTTCACTAGATGATAAATATGGTTACTATCGATATCAGATTCTGTCCTCGAAAACAATGGGTTTCAGTTGATACTAACTTCCTTTCTCAACCTTCTTGCAGTTCTCTCAATCTCCGAATCGTATACAAGCTCACATGTACGAGAAGATAATGGCATAAAGATAAAGTAAAGAAAAGAAATTAAAAATTAAAAATAAAATGAAAACATAAGAAAAATAACGAAGAAATAAAAATTATCGACATCGATCCCCAACAACGGTGCCGAAATTTGTATGGTTGTCGAAGCCTCTAAAAATAAAACTTACTTGAAAAAGAATAATTGATAGAAGCGATAAGTAGGGTTAAATCCATAATGATTGGTAGAAATTTTATTCCTTCAACTAAAACAAATAAAATAAAAAGGGAATTGAGGGTTTTTTAAAGAAAACTTAAAAAATTAAAATTTAGGAAAAATAAAGAAAGCAATAATCAAAATTTTGGGAAAAATCATTGAGATGAAATTCTAGTCAAAGTAAATTATCCGTTTGATTCGAGGGTTTGATCATTGATTCAAATATGAATTTCAATGTTATTTAATAAATTAGTTATAATTACCGAAGATCGCCTAGTAACCTAATCTCTTTTTACCTTCTCGATAATGAAGACCATTATTATTAATCATTGCTTAGGAATTTAATTTATTAATAGCATTAAGAATAAAAGAGACTCAGTTCTTACCAACAAACACACAACCAATGTTTATTTAAGTTAGACCTACACTACACAAATAATCATGTAGTTGTCATAAATATTAGAAATCAATCAATCGACTAAATCCCTAATTGACAAGGCAATCATTCCAAACTATCAAATATTGACCACATATTTAACAAACCTGAGTAGTTGTAATTAAACCAAAAGACATACAAATACCAAAAAAATAAAGAAAATATTAAGAATAATTCGATCTCACAAGCTTTATAGAATCAAACCTCGAATATTACTTCGATTAGAAAATATGAGTTTAACAAGCCATAAAGATAATAAAATGCAAAACCAAATAAAGTTGAGAGCAGAAATGCACCGTCTCCCCCTTATAGTGTCTATATATAGGATAGAAATAATATAATAAAAGAAAATACAAAAGTGCCCTTGAATACAAAAAGAAGAAATTTTCTAGGCTTTTCAGCAATTTTCACATCAAACTTTCAGGCCATTTTTGGTTACCTTCTTGACGTTTTTGGGCTTGAGTCGTGAAATAAATTTAGCTAGATCTTCCAATAGGAGTGTTCAAACGGTCAATTCGGTTAATACTCAAATTGAATTACCATCAACCGAAATTTGAAAACTCTTAACCATTAACCGAATTAATTTTTTTAAAAAATCTATAAACCAATCAAAATAATTTCGATTAATTTTGGGCAATTAACCGAATTAATTGAATTTTACATGTTTTTTTATTTTTTTCAAATAAGTTTGAAACATGAAAAATATACATTGCAGTGCTTTTTTCTTCTTCTTTTTTTAGTTCAAAAAGAAAGTAAAAACAACAAATAACACAATAGCAACACTAAATTAAAAACATAGCTAATGTCAACTCAATTTACTTAAATAAACAAAAAAGGAAAAAAAAGTCTGAAAGGTGAAGATTCGAAGAAGATGATCAAGACTCAAGCAGCACCCTTGCTGCCTGTCAGACTTTATTTTGAAAATAGAAAGAAAAAAAAAGTAGTTTAAGTTGCCTTGAAGCCTTTCACGAATTATTTAAGGCTTCTTTACTTTTATTTTTAATTTTTGTTTATTTTTTAGTTTGAATATATATAAATCTATTAAAATTAAGCCCATTATAATAATTTGCATAAATTCATTAAGTTTTAGGCCCGTCCTTTAATTTTTATATTTTGGGCATACATAATATATTGGACCTATCTAATATATTGGGCCTATAATATTTTATTATTAATAATTTAGGTTAATTAGTTAATTACTCGGTTTCAAACAATATTAACCATTAACAAAAATTTTAAAAAACCTTTAACTGACCTTCGACTGAATTAGATTCGGTGGCCAACCAATTAACCTAACTAATTTGGTTTGGTCGGTTAATTCCTTTAAACTGCATTATGTATACCCCTATCTTTCAATTCCCTTTGAATCAGTGTATTATGGGCCCAAAATAGAGGTCCGTAACTCAAGTTATGACCAAAATACTGACATTGCACTATGTCGAAAGTACAAACCGTAAAAACTTTCTAAAAATGAACTTTAAGTTCCTTTTTTCTCTAATTATTCCTTAAATTCATAATAAATAAAATGTAAGCATAAATAATATAAATAATAATATAAATAGCATATTTCAAGATGAGAAATATCACAAATAACTAAGAAATTATGCACTTGTCATTAAGCATAAGGCAAATGGTTCTATTGAGCGTTATAAGGCACACTTAGTTGCCAAATGATACACACTAACAAAAGGGATTGATTATTTTGATACATTTTCCCATGTAGCCAAAATCACTATTGTTCGATTGCTTCTTACCTTGGCAACTTCTAATAATTGGAATCTTTAGCAACTTGATGTTAATAATGCTTTCTTACACAAAAAAACTTAATGAAGAAATCTATATACCTTTACCTCTTGGGTTTAATTCTGCTACTCCTAATTAAGTTTGCAAATTTAAAAAATCTTTGTATGGCCTCAGGCAAGCTAGTAGAAAACGGTTCTCTAAGGTCACGTTTGCTCTTTTTTCACTTTGATATTTTCAATATTCAGTTGGTTATTCATTGTTTGTGAAAAATCAAAGTGCTTTTTCCACTACCTTGTTAATTTATGTTGATGATGCCATCTTGATTGGTAATGATCTTAGTAAAATTACCAATCAAGACTTTTTTAAACACCACATTGGCCTTAAGGTTGCTCAAAGTACTTTTGGTATCCACCTTTCTAAACAAAAGTATGCTCTTAATATACTTATTGATTTTAGATTCTTGGAATATAAACCTACCAAGATTTGTATGTCTACTTCTACAAAACTAATAAATGCTATTGGTTATCCTTTTAATGATAGAACTTAGTTTTCCAGGTTTGTTGCTTGCCTCTTGTACTTAACATCTACAAGACCAAACATTTCTTTTGTAGTTCAACAACTTAGTCAATTCATGGATAAACCTACAATAATTCATATACAAGTTGCTTATAGAATTATTCACTATCTAAAAGGTTGTCTTAGAATTGGTTTGTTCTTTCCTATTGCTTTATAACTAGCCTTAAAAACCTTTAGTGATTATGATTAGTCTAGTTATCCAGATACAAGGAGATCAATCACTAGTTTTTGTTTTTTGTTTTTTTTTTAGATTTACTTATCCATTAGAAGGTTAAAAATCAATCAATTGTTTCTCGTTCTTCTTTAGAAGCTGAGTATTGTGCCTTAACTTCCACCACTCATGAAATACAATGGTTACACTATATTTTATAAGGTTTCATCTGGTCTACACTTCAAATTGCAGCTAATCCAACTTTCCATGAACAATCCAAACATACTAAAATTAATTGTCATATTGTTCGTGAGAAAGTTACCAATAGCCTTGTTCATCTCATGCTTTGCACATCCAAATATCAATTGGCTGACATATTCACCGAACCATTGGTTGGTGCACTATTCTTGACATTATGTCCAAGCTGAGAATGCTCTACACTCATTCCATATCTTGCAGGGGGATATTAGATGATAATTCTACTTAATTTTTGTAATTTAAATTATTGTAGTATCTATTCAAACTTTGTTAGGATTAGTTAGTTTAGATATTTTCAGTTGATAAATTTATATTTTCATCTTAAACTATATTAGCATAATTAACTAGTTATCATTTCCATTCTACTTGCAATCTTTCTTAAGCCAGTTTGTTCAATAAGAAAATTTTATTTTCTGTTTCATTTAATTTCTTACACTAATAACATCTTAATGCTTACAATTATGAAAATAGTAAAAAATTAATATCATAAAATTATTATAAAAATAAAATTAATAAAATCTCAACTTCAAATATGGTTAAATTATGGAAATAATAAAACAAATTGATATATTTATATCAATTACAAAACAATAAGTAAAAACGAAAATGTTATCTTACTTATATACCAAAATTGAATATCGGGTAATTATTAGGACATAATATTGAAATAAAATTACTAAAATATATATAATATTGATTTTTAGACATAATAATATAAACACTTCAATGGAATTAATTTATGAAATTAATTATGCAAAATGTGCTCCAACAAATACAAACTTTTAATTTCCAAAATAAAAAAAGTATATAACTTTTTTTCAAAGTGAAATGTATAAACAGAGAATTAAAGATGATAGCTTGCAATTTATAAGTGGAAAAGATGGATTTGAAATAAAAACAAAGTTGTTAGTGTAGAACTAACGTCAATAATGTCAATATAAAACAATCACAAAGCAATAAGAAAAAAGAAAAAATAAAGCACACAGATTTTATGTGGAAAATCCTTTCAGGAAAAACCACGAGCAAAGGAGAAGAAAATTCACTAATGTCGAATTTGAACAATACAAGAAGAGTTTAGACTACATCTACTTATAGGTTGAAAAACCTTATTCTAATATATACCAAATAGATGAAGTGTAATAAGGTTGAAAAACCTTATTCTATTCAATGTAAAATAAAAGAAATATAGTTCGACATGGATTTTACTTTTATTTTATTTTACCACTATATTTTATTTTAACAAGGATTCGAGTCACTCAACTCTAACAATCTCCACCTTGACACGAAATCCCAACAAACAAGTTCTTCACCATGAACTCTCAACAAATAAGTTCTCTACCTCTTCCACAAACCACTTTAAAGAGTATTCTGTAACAATGAACACCAACCAAGTTCAAGCAATTCTCAAACAATGAACATCTCTTCCATCTCATGAAACATTTGATCCTTCGTAAGGAAGATGACACTCTGACCATCACAAAACACTTTACTGATCTGAAGGTCTTTACTGAGTTCACCAAAGAGTCCCTTTAACTAAATAGATTTTTTATAAGCCTTAGTGTAGAACTAACGTCAATAATGTCAATAGAAAACAATCACAAAGCAATAAGAAAAAAGAAAAAATAAAGCACACAGATTTTATGTGGAAAATCTTTTCGGGAAAAACCACGAGCAAAGGAGAAGAAAATTCACTAATGTCGAATTTGAACGATACAAGAAGAGTTTGGACTACATCTACTTATAGGTTGAAAAACCTTATTCTAATATATACCAAATAGATGAAGTGTAATAAGGTTGAAAAACCTTATTCTAATCAATGTAAAATAAAAGAAATATAGTTCTACATGGATTTTACTTTTATTTTATTTTACCACTATATTTATTTTAACAAGGATTCGAGTCACTCAACTCTAACAATCTCCACCTTGAAACGAAATCCCAACAAACAAGTTCTTCACCATGAACTCTCAACAAATAAGTTCTCTACCTCTTCCACAAACCATTTTAAAGAGTATTCTGTAACAATGAACACCAACCAAGTTCAAGCAATTCTCAAACAATGAACATCTCTTTCATCTCATGAAACATTTGATCCTTCGTAAGGAAGATGACACTCTGACCATCACAAAACACTGTACTGATCTGAAGGTCTTTACTGAGTTCACCAAAGAGTCCCTTTAACTAAATAGATTTTTTATAAGCCTTAGTAATCGTCATGTACTCAGCTTTAATAGTAGACAAAACCACTATAGTTTGCAAAGTGACTTTCCAACTAATAGCGCAACCCCCAATAGTAAATACATACCTTGTGAGAGATCTTATTTTATCAAGGTCTCTAGCAAAATCAGAATCAACATACCCAATGACTCCATCTCTATTTCTTTTAAACAATAAGCAAATATCAGTAGTACCTCATAAGTATCTGAAAATCCATTGAACTGCTTTCCAGTGTTCTTTACCGGGATTCGCCATGTATCTACTAATTGCACTAATTGTATATGATAAATCCAGACGTGAGCAAACCATAACATACATGTGAGATCCAACTGCACTAGAATATGGAACACGTGACATGTAGTCAATCTCATTATTTGATTATAGAGTCAAAGCTGATGAAAGTCTGAAGTGGGCTGCTAATGGAGTATTAACAGGCTTGGCACTCTGCATATTAAACCTGCAAAGAATTTTCTCAATGTACCCTTTCTAGCTTAGGTACAATTTACATGCTTTTCGATCTCTGAGAATCTCCGTCCCAAGTATCTTCTTTTCCATTCCCAAATCTTTCATCTTAAATTCTTCACTAAGCTAGGCTTTAACCTTTCTTATCTCTCCTTTATCTTTGGCTGCTATCAACATGTCATCAACATAAAAGAGTAGATATACAAAAGAACCATCACTGTTTTTCTTAAAATAAACACAACTATCAAAGCTTCTTCTTTTGAAATCATGAGTATTCATAAATAAATTAAACCTCTTGTACGACTGCCTTCGTGACTATTTCAGGCCATAAAGGGACTTTTTTAGCAAGCAAACATAGTCCTATTTTTCTAAGACTATAAAACCCTCTTGTTGTTGCATGTAGATATCTTCCTCAAGTTCTCCATGCAAGAACGTTATTTTTACATCTAACTACTCAAGCTCTAAATCATACATGGCCACAATACCAAGCAAGACTCAAATCAAACTATGCTTCACAACGGAGAAAACACATTTGTGAAGTCTACACCTGGAATTTGACTGTAACCTTTTGCAACTAGTCTTGCTTTATATCTGGGTTCTTCAACCCTTAAAGTCCTTTCTTTCTTCTTGGTCACCCATTTACAACGAACAACCTATTTACCCTTAGGAAGTTTCACTAGGTTCCATGTTTTATTCTTATGGAGTGATTCCATCTCTTCTTGCACGAAAAACATCCACTTTCCTGAATCTTCACAGCTAATTGCCTTGAAATAAGTAAATAGCTCTTGATTTGCATCTATATCTTTAGCCATGTTTAAAGCATAAGCAACCAGATCAGCCTCGGCGTACCTTTTTAGAGGTTTAATTGCTCTTCTAGGCCTGTTCTTAGCAATATAATATTGTGGTGTTGAGTATAGTGAAGAAGCAACTCTACTCTGAGTTTCTATTTTAACCTGATAAGTAGACTCTGCTGTAGATCTTGGATCAATCTAAAGCTCTACCTACTTCACATGTGTGCTTGAGATTTTCCAGTCTTTATTGAAAGAGTCTTGAAGAGGCAAGTTAGATAGCATATCATTTTCATCAAAAATAACATCTTTGCTAATAACAACTTTCCTCGTTTTAGGACACCAGAAGTTATACCATTTAACACCAGCCTTATAACCAAGAAAAACACATTTAATAGATCTAGGCTCCAATTTCCCATTATTAACATGAGCATACGTCGGACACCCAAAAATCTTCAAATCAGAATAATCAGGAGTACCAGACGATACCTCTTATGGAGTCTTTTTCTTAATGGTAATGGACGGAGATCGGTTAATCAAAAAACATGTTGTAGAGGTCGCTTCAGCTTAGAACGACTTCGGTAAATAAGCATTTGACAACATGTATCGAACCTTTTCCATGATTGTTCTATTCTTTTGTTTTGCGACACCGTTTTACTGTGGAGTATAGTTAACTGTTAAATGTCTCACGATCCCTTCTAATTTGCACAATTCATTAAACTCATCAAAACAAAATTCCATGCCATTATCTGTGCAGAGGTGTTTTACCTCTCTTCATGTTTGCTTCTCGATCATACTCTTCCAATTCTTAAATGTGAACAACACATCACTTTTCTGCTTTAAGAAGAATGCCTAAACTTTTCTGGAAAAATCATCAATGATCGTTAGCATATAATTAGCATGACCCCTTGAAGGCACTTTAGATGGTCCCTAGAAATCTAAATGATATAATCTAGCGTTCCCTTCGTGTTATGGACTCCTCTGGTGAATCAAACTCTCTTTTTCTTCCTCAAAACGCAGTGTTCACAAAAATTCAGTTTGCTAATGCTTTGTCAATGAAGAAGTCCTCTTTTGCTTAATTCTGTCATGTCATTCTCACTATATGCCCTAGATGCATAGGCCAAAGTCTAGTAACATCATCATTTGACAAGGAAGAGGAGGCGATGTGTAACACCCCTAACCCGTATCCTTCACCAGAACAGGGTTACGGAGCATTACTGAAGTTTTCAAATCAAACGAACATAAATTTCAAACATTTCAAATCATATCAATAATCATAGTAAAACCAATCAAAATCATACATATTGTCCCTTAAACGAGCCCTTAAGGCCCTAAATATGTATTAGAAACAAGTTGGGACTAAATCAAAAACTCCAAGTGTAACACCCCGAAACCGTGGCCGTCACCGGGGTCGAACACGAGGTGTTATCTGGCTTAGTTCATCACTTATACAGCTCAAACAATTTATTTAAAACTCCCAGACAGGCTGTCAATCTACGTTATAGTCACTTAAAAATTCCTATCTTGAGTTCTGAAACTCGAAATCCAATTCCGAAAATTTTTCCTGAAACTAGACTCATATATCTATCTATTAAAAATTTTCCACAAATTTTGATCGGTCCAATTAGTACAGTTTATTAGTTAAAGTCTCCCCTGTTTCAGGGTTCGACTACTCTGACCTCTGTGTATTACGAACCAGATATCTCCCTGTACAGAGATTCAACGACTATGCTGTTTGTCCCTAATAAAACTAGACTCAATAAGGAATCTGTAAATATAAAGTATGACTTCTAATTAGCTTTGTAGAATTTATGGTGAATTTCCAAAGTCGAAATAGGGGATCCAGAAATCGTTCTGGCCCTGTTTCACAAGGTTTTAAATATCTCATGAAATTTAGCTCATATACTTGTTTTACTTTTTCCATGTGAAAATAGACTCATCAAGCTTCGATTCCATAATTTATTCATTATTTAATTCTATTTCTACTATTTTTAGTGATTTTTCAATTTCACATCACTACTGCTGCTTGCATCTATTATTAGAGTAAATTTTACCTATTAGAGTAATTTAACATACATATCACCAAGTATGATCATGACTAGCCATACCAAAGGCTAATCATTTCCAAGCATTTCCTTACTACTCAATAACCATATCATGAGTGTAACACCGGAAATGATTAGCCATGACAAACGGCATAATAATCAAATAGACTTTAACTATTACTTATAACTAAGTATCATAAGACTAAATCCAACTTAAGATTTATGCCATTTTCGCAAGGCTAAAAGTATACATACCAAAGTTCAAACAAAACATAATAGCCTATACATGCCGAAATGTTCTCTTAGGCTAACTAAGAAGAAGATACCAAAAAGTTGTAAGCTGGTGTGATGACTTTGACGATGGTCCGAACACGCAAAATGGGTCAAGGAAATCTAAATAGAAAACAAACAAACACACAAAATGAGTATTAAACCCAGTAAGTCATAAGCAATAATATACATATCGTGGATATGAGATTGCGAGAAAAATAATATAAGATCAATCAATTTCAGTCATGCCGGATTATGTTACATTCACATATTTTCCTGACCCGACCACAGGCCAAAGCTTGCTATCAATCAACTATCATACAATCAAACGCTTTAAAACCTTCTCTCAATTTATAGAACAATGTCAAAGTATATACACTCATGCATATTCATTTCATGCCTCATTTCGATATTTCAGTTAATAGCACTAACACTATATGCTTTCCATATGCTACTTATACCATCAACCGAATTCGCACACATAGTGCATAAGGATTTTCGCACACATAGTGCCATGATACACCGCGCACTTAGTGCCCCAAAAGTTCAATCACGTATTAACATTTAAATCAGCACACATAGTGCCTTTCAGCTTCGTACACTTAGTGCTAGTATCGAATCCTCATAGTAAAACAATTTACTTAACTTAATTGGCACATACGGCCACAATTATAAATGCATATACAATTAATCTCATAAAAACTTATGGACTTACATTACGTCGGATGAAATGATTCCCAAATGACTATTCAATATTCTTTGCTTTGCCTTTACTTGATTCTCCTCCCTTGGATTCTTGAGCTAAAATAAATGAATTTAGTAGTTTAATTACTTCGCAAAAATACTCATATCTATATGAATTTAATGATTCCATTTCTTCTTACAACAATCCTTGTTCAAGACATCAAGGTTTCAACTAATATTTATATTATGCCATAAAGCCGAATGCATTATCACTTCCAAATAACATTATGCCAAATATAATTACACTCAATTATACATAAGTATGAGTCAAACTGAACTTTGAAAGCCAACCTCCTCATTTGGTCGATTTTAGAGAATCAAAGAAAATTTTATAATGTGCATACTATATAACCGAATGTGCAAAAACTAAATTCACCATCACCCATATGCTTAACTGGATGGCCGAATATATAACATAATTATAATATCATTTTAAATTGATTTAAATACAAAATTTTATCTCATGAACACTTGACCGAATTTTTCCTAAACTAGCATAGTTTTACATCTATTTATAACATCGTGTAAATCCACACATATCTTCTTTTCTACCTAAATTTTCTTTCACCTTTCTACTATTTCCATTCACAACATCAAAAACACCATTCTCTTAGCTTTACCTTCCTCTAACCGTATGCCATTTAGTCACCTAATTAGGTAGAAAATTAACACACGGAATATAATAGACATTGGCTACTAACTAGATTTTTTTTACAAAATTTAATGGATTTATCATGAGTCTTACCTTAATCAACTCTTTAGGATGGCCGAATGTTTAGAAATTTCCTTCCTTTCTTTCCTTTAGCTTACGGCCATGGCAAGAGGAAGAAGATGAACACTTTCTCTTTCCTTCCTCTTATTTTATTCATCTTTATTTTATTTATTTTGTTTAATTAACCTATTATCTAATATAAAATTGCTATAAATTCAACTTAGTGGTAGTGCATTATTGTTTGGCCGGCCACTACTTGTCAATTTGGGTAAATTGACATGCAAACCCAAGCTTTCCCACATTGTTGTTATTTGATCCTTACAAATTGTCTATCATCTTTTCTAAGTCTCTCAACTAGGTCCTTTCGAATTAATTCACATTCCTAAAGCTAATATTAAGCATTTAATTTCATACATTCACTATCGCACATAAATTTATGTAATTAAAACACAAAAATAAATTTTTGACTCGGTAATGTGGTCCCGAAATCACATTCCGACTAGGGTCTACTTAGGGTTGTCACAACTCTCCCTCACATAAGGAATTTTCGTCCCCGAAAATCTTACCAATAAATAAGTTTGGATATCGATCCTTCATAGTGTCTTCGAGTTCCCAAGTGGCTTCTTCGACCCCGTGTTTAACCCACAGTACTTTCACTAATGAGATTTTCTTATTTCGTAGTTCTTTTACTTCTCTTGCCAAAATACGAATCGGTTCTTCTTCGTAACTCAAATCAGGTTGAATTTCAACCTCTAATGGATTAATTATGTGCGATGGATCAGATCTATAACGTCGAAGCATCGAGACATGAAAAACGTTGTGAATCTTCTCAAGTTCAGGGGGTAAAATCAATCTGTATGCGACTGGTCCAATTCGTTCAGATATCTCATACGATCCGATGAACCTCGGACTCAACTTGCCTTTACGGCCAAATCTGAGTACCTTTTTCCAAGGTGAGACTTTAAGAAACACCTTGTCTCCGACCTGATATTCAATGTCTTTTCGTTTCAAATCCGCGTACGACTTCTGACGATCTGAAGCTGCCTTCAAACTTTCACTAATTACTTTTACTTTCTGCTCAGCATCTTTAATCAAATCGACCCCGAAGACTTTACTTTCGCTAAGTTCGGTCCAAAATAACGGTGTACGGCATTTACGACCATATAAGGCCTCGTAAGGTGCCATCTTAATACTTGATTGAAAACTATTATTGTACGCGAATTCAATCAAAGGTAAGTACTTTTCCCATGAACCACAGAACTCTAAGATACAACATCTCAACATATCCTCAAGTATTTGAATTATCCGTTCGGATTAACCATCGGTTTGGGGATGAAAAGCGGTACTAAAATGTAACTTGGTACCTAATGCTTCTTGCAATTTCTTCCAAAATCGTGATGTGAATCTCGGGTTTCTATCCGACACAATAGAAACAGGTACTCCATGTAATCGAACAATTTGGGAGACATATAATTCTGCCAAATTATCGAGCGAAAAATCCGTACGGACAGGGATAAAATGAGCAGACTTCGTCAACCTATCTATAATAACCCAGATTGAGTCTTTCTTACTCTGCGTCACCGGCAACCCAGATACAAAATCCATGGTGATTCAATCCCATTTCCATTCGAGTATCATGATCGGTTGAAGTAATCCCGAAGGCACTTGATGTTCCGCCTTCACTTGTTGACATATCATACACTTCGAAACAAAGTTAGAAATGTCCCGCTTCATACCAGGCCACCAAAATTGATGTTTTAGATCATTGTACATTTTCGTACTACCCGGGTGAACTGACATTCGACTGCTATGAGCCTCATTCAAAATTATCGAAATAAGTTCTGAATTTCTTGGAACACATAATCGACTTCTGAACCTCAAATAGTCGTTGTCATCAATTTGAAACTCTGATTCCGTATCTGAAACACATTTAGCTCGTTTAGCAACCAATTCGTCATCGACTTTCTGAGCTTCACGAATTTGAAGAATCCACAATGGTTTGGTCTTTAATTCTGTTACTAACTCACTATCGGATAAAACTGACAGATGTACATTCATTGCTCGCAAAGCAAACAGTGATTTGCGACTTAAAGGATCAGCGACCACGTTAGCCTTTCCCGGGTGATAGTCGATGACAAGCTCATAATCTTTCAACAACTCGAGCCAACGCCTTTGTCGCAAATTCAATTCTTTTTGAGTCATCAAATATTTGAGGCTTTTGTGATCGAATATACATGACATTTCTCTCCAAACAAGTAATGTCGCCAAATTTTTAAAGCGAAAACAATTGCAGCTAATTCGAGATCATGAGTCGGATAGTTTTTCTCATGCGGCTTCAGCTGTCTTGATGCATATGCTACCACTCGACCTTCTTGCATCAGCACACAACCCAGCCCAAGCAAAGATGCATCACTGTAAATGACAAACTCTTTACCGGATTCTGGCTGTACTAACACTGGAGCTTCTGTCAAACATGTTTTCAATCGGTCGAAACTTTTCTGGCATATTTCCGACCATTCAAACTTAACATCTTTTTGAAGTAGTTGTGTCATCGGTGTGGCTATCATTGAGAAGCCCTTTACAAACCGTCTGTAGTAACCGGCAAGCCCCAAAAAGCTCCTAACTTCAGTAACATTCTTTGGAGGCTTTCAATCAGTTATGGCTGATATTTTGCTCGGATCAACTTGAATACCCGACGCGGATACCACATGTCCCAAAAAGCTAACTTCTCTCAACCAGAACTCACATTTACTGAATTTCGCGTATAATTGCTTGTCTCGTAAAATCTGTAATACCAATTTCGGGTGCTCGGCATGTTCAGATTCATCACGCGAATAGACCAAAATGTCGTCGATAAATACAACTACAAACCGATCCAAATACGGTTTGAAGATCCAATTCATCAAGTCCATAAATACCGCAGGGGCATTAGTGAGCCCAAACGGCATCACTAAGAACTCGTAGTGACCGTATCTCGTTCTGAAAGCAGTTTTAGGTGTATCTGAGTCTCGAACTCGTAACTGATAATAACCCGATCTCAAATCTATCTTTGAAAACACTGAGGCTCCCTTCAGTTGATCAAACAAGTCATCAATACGCGGTAATGGATATTTATTCTTTATTGTCACTTTATTCAATTGACGATAGTCGATGCATAATCTCATGGTTCCATCCTTCTTTTTCACAAACAATACTGGTGCACCCCAAGGTGAGAAACTTGGTCGAGTGAAACCTCTATCCGTCAACTCTTGCAACTGAGCTTTCAAATCTTTTAATTCGGTTGGTGCCATACGATACGGAGCTATCGAAATCGGTGTAGTCCCAGGTACAAGTTCAATGCCAAACTCCACCTCCCGAACCGGTGGTAACCCCGGTAATTCTTCGGGAAAAACATCCAGATAATCACAAACCACTGGCACAGATTCAAGCTTCTTTTCTAACTCTTTGTCATCAAGTACGTACGCAAGGAATGCTTCACACCCCTTTCTCACATATTTCTGGGCGGTCATTGAGGATATTATTGCTGTCATTCTGTTCAAGCCAGTAGACTCAACTCGAACTATCTCATTGTTTGTGCATCTCAAATCAATGGTCTTTCTTTTGCAATTTACAAATGCATCATGTACTGTTAGCCAATCCATACCGAGGATAACATCAAATTCATCGAACGGTAAGAGCATCAAATCGGCCGAAAAACAGGAATCTCGGATTATTAGGGGACATTTCTTACACACTTTGTCGACAAGTACATATCGACCCAGGGGATTCGACACTCGAATTACAAACTCAGTAGACTCAACAGGTAGAATCTTACTGGATGCTAAAGTTTCACACACATAAGAATGAGTAGAGCCAGGGTCAATCAATGCAGTCACATCAGTATTAAAAAGTGTGAAAGTACCAGTGATAACATCAGGGGAGGATGCCTCCTCTCGCGCGCGGATGGCATAAGCTCTGGCAGGAGCACGAGTCTCAGATTGAACAGCCGTATCAGAAGTCTCTCTCTGACTACCACCCCTACCTCCTATGTTTCTCGATGGTCTACCTCTAGCCGCTGCACCACTCGATCTCGCGCCTTGCATCTTATTTTTCTCGTCAGATTCCGTACAATCTCGAATGAAATGATCCCTCGAACTGCATCTATAACAGGCTCTGTTGATAGACTTACCCCAACATTCACCTACATGTCGTCTTCCACATTGTGGACATTCAGGTTTCTCTTGTCGATTATTACCAACACTTGCAACCGAAGTAGCTCGGGAGTCCGTCGATGGTCGCTCCCTAATAGAAATCCCTGCAGTAGTCTTCAATTTATTACATCATCTCTGAATTTCTTTCCTGCAGGAAAAGAAGTTTTACCCGCCGATCTTTTACGAAAGTCTCTAGCTTCAATCTCAGCTTTCTTTTTCTCCTTCCCAAGCTCTTCAGCCTTGCAAGCCCGTTCAACTAGTGTTACAAATTCTTTTATTTCTAAAATACCCACCAGTAGCTTTAAATCTTCATTCAATCCTTCTTCAAATCTTTTGCACATGGCAACTTCATCGGCTACACACTCCCGAGCATATCGACTGAGTCTTACAAACTCACGTTCGTATTCAGTTACTGTCGAACTACCTTGTTTGAGCTTTAAAAATTCTTTACGCTTTTGATCCATGAATCGTTGACTAATATACTTCTTACGAAACTCCGCCTGAAAAAAGTCCCAAGTAACTCGTTCCCTCGGAACAATAGAAATCAGAGTCCTCCACCAATAGTAGGCCGAGTCTCGTAACAAGGATATGGCACACTTTAGACACTCATCAGGTGTGCAAGACAGCTCTTCAAAGAAACGGATGGTGTTATCAAGCCAAAACTCGGCCCTTTCAGCATCATCAGTAGCTATGGCTCGGAATTCCTCGGCCCCACGCTTCCTAATCAAATCCACAGGAGGTTTACTCGGCCTCAATGGATCAGTAGTTGCCGGTATTATAGGCACCGGAGGCGAATTATTCAAATTCGAGAATGGTTGAGCAGCCGGGTTAGTTCGAGCATATTGTGCGACCCACTCGTTCATCATGGTAAAGAAGGCTTGCTTTGCCCCATCATTTTGAGTATTCGCAGATGATTGAGGTTCAACTGGTGGTGTTCCTTTGTACAGGAGCAGCCGCTACACTCTCAACATCATCCGCTAAGGCTCTCTCTAAATTAGGTTCCATTTACTAATCAAAACAATAATTTCCACTGTCAGAAGTCATCACACTAACATATACCAACATTATGGCATGTATAGCTAGACTCATACGCGCTACGGTAGTCCTAGAATCGACTAAACCGTAGCTCTGATACCAATAAAATGTAACACCCCGAAATCGTGGCCGTCACCGGGGTCGAACACGAGGTGTTATCTGGCTTAGTTCATCACTTATACAGCTCAAACAATTTATTTAAAACTCCCAGATAGGCTATCAATCTGCATTATAGTCACTTAAAAATTCGTATCTTGAGTTCTGAAACTCGAAATCCAATTCTGAAAATTTTTCCTGAAACTAGACTCATATATCTAACTATTAAAATTTTTCCACAATTTTTGATTGGTCCAATTAGTACAGTTTATTAGTTAAAGTCTCCCCTATTTCAGGGTTCGACTACTCTGACCTCTGTGTATTACGAACAAGATATCTCCCTGTACAGAGATTCAACGACTATGCTGTTTGTCCCTAATAAAACTAGACTCAATAAGGAATCTGTAAATATAAATTATGATTTTAATTATCTTTGTAGAATTTATGGTGAATTTCCAAAGTCGGAACAGGGGATCCAGAAATCGTTCTGGCCCTGTTTCACAAGGTTTTAAATATCTCATGCAATTTAGCTTATATACTTGTTTTACTTTTTCCATGTGAAAATAGACTCATCAAGCTTCGATTCCATAATTTATTCATTATTTAATTCTATTTCTACTATTTTTAGTGATTTTTCAATTTCACATCACTACTGCTGCCTGCATCTATTATTAGAGTAAATTTTACCTATTAGAGTAATTTAACATACATATCACCAAGTATGATCATGACTAGCCATACCAAAGGCTAATCATTTCCAAGCATTTCCTTACTACTCAATAACCATATCATGAGTGTAACACCGGAAATGATTAGCCATGACAAACGGCATAATAATCAAATAGACTTTAACTATTACTTATAACTAAGTATCATAAGACTAAATCCAACTTAAGATTTATGCCATTTTCGCAAGGCTAAAAGTATACATACCAAAGTTCAAACAAAACATAATAGCCTATACATGTCGAAATGTTCTCTTAGGCCAACTAAGAAGAAGATACCAAAAAGTTGTAAGCTGGTGTGATGACTTTGACGATGGTCCGAACACGCAAAATGGGTCAAGGAAATCTAAATAGAAAACAAACAAACACACAAAATGAGTATTAAACCCAGTAAGTCATAAGCAATAATATACATATCGTGGATATGAGATTGCGAGAAAAATAATATAAGATCAACCAATTTCAGTCATGCCGGATTATGTTACATTCACATATTTTCCTGACCCGACCACAGGCCAAAGCTTGCTATCAATCAACTATCATACAATCAAACGCTTTAAAACCTTCTCTCAATTTATAGAACAATGTCAAAGTATATACACTCATGCATATTCATTTCATGCCTCATTTCGATATTTCAGTTAATAGCACTAACACTATATGCTTTCCATATGCTACTTATACCATCAACCGAATTCGTACACATAGTGCATAAGGATTTTCGCACACATAGTGCCATGATACACCGCGCACTTAGTGCCCCAAAAGTTCAATCACGTATTAACATTTAAATCAGCACACATAGTGCCTTTCAGCTTCGCACACTTAGTGCTAGTATCGAATCCTCATAGTAAAACAATTTACTTAACTTAATTGGCACATACGGCCACAATTATAAATGCATATACAATTAATCTCATAAAAACTTATGGACTTACATTATGTCGGATGAAATGATTCCCAAATGACTATTCAATATTCTTTGCTTTGCCTTTACTTGATTCTCCTCCCTTGGATTCTTGAGCTAAAATAAATGAATTTAGTAGTTTAATTACTTCGCAAAAATACCCATATCTATATGAATTTAATGATTCCATTTCTTCTTACAACAATCCTTGTTCAAGACATCAAGGTTTCAACTAATATTTATATTATGCCATAAAGCCGAATGCATTATCACTTCCAAATAACATTATGCCAAATATAATTACACTCAATTATACATAAGTATGAGTCAAACTGAACTTTGAAAGCCAACCTCCTCATTTGGTCGATTTTAGAGAATCAAAGAAAATTTTATAATGTGCATACTATATAACCGAATGTGCAAAAACTAAATTCACCATCACCCATATGCTTAACTGGATGGCCGAATATATAACATAATTATAATATCATTTTAAATTGATTTAAACACAAAATTTTATCTCATGAACACTTGACCGAATTTTTCCTAAACTAGCATAGTTTTACATCTATTTATAACATCGTGTAAATCCACACATATCTACTTTTCTACCTAAATTTTCTTTCACCTTTCTACTATTTCCATTCACAACATCAAAAGCACCATTCTCTTAGCTTTACCTTCCTCTAACCGTATGCCATTTAGTCACCTAATTAGGTAGAAAATTAACACACGGAATATAATAGACATTGGCTACTAACTAGATTTTTTTTACAAAATTTAATGGATTTATCATGAGTCTTACCTTAATCAACTCTTTAGGATGGCCGAATGTTTAGAAATTTCCTTCCTTTCTTTCCTTTAGCTTACGGCCATGGCAAGAGGAAGAAGATGAACACTTTCTCTTTCCTTCCTCTTATTTTATTCATCTTTATTTTATTTATTTTGTTTAATTAACCTATTATCTAATATAAAATTGCTATAAATTCAACTTAGTGGTAGTGCATTATTGTTTGGCCGGCCACTACTTGTCAATTTGGGTAAATTGACATGCAAACCCAAGCTTTCCCACATTGTTGTTATTTGATCCTTACAAATTGTCTATCATCTTTTCTAAGTCTCTCAACTAGGTCCTTTCGAATTAATTCACATTCCTAAAGCTAATATTAAGCATTTAATTTCATACATTCACTATCGCACATAAATTTATGTAATTAAAACACAAAAATAAATTTTTGACTCGGTAATGTGGTCCCGAAATCACATTCCGACTAGGGTCTACTTAGGGTTGTCACACCAAGAATTTTTAGAAAAAATTGAAAATTTTTAACACCGCAGAGGTCACACAGCTGTGTGGGCATTCAAAATAGGGACACACGGCCGCGTCCCAGCTCGTGTACCCTTTGAAGTAACCCCACATGCCCGTGTTCCAAACCATGTGCTAGGTCGTGTAACAGCCTAACTTGTAACCCTTTGAAAGCTATAGGGACACACACCCGTGTCACCTGGCCATGTGTCACACACGGCTGAGACACATGTCTGTGTCTCTGCCCATGTGGACGAAAATAGGCCATTTTACAAGCCATTTTTCTCACCCAGTCTAGCATGTACCTATAACCAAAAATGCACATATGCACATGCCTTAATAAGGCACCGAAATCAAGCATAAAAAATTCATATACATATGGTATAACATCATACAACCAATATGAACCAATATGCCCTTAGACACTTCAAATGACAATATATAAACATGTTTAACCATGTATTCAAATTAGCCAAAATGACTAACTAACTTTCAACTAAACTTTCATCAATTCCAACCATTGAATTAACTTACCAAAGCTTATCAAATGGTACAAAATATGCCATTCATAACAAGCTACCAAACCACAACAAGTTATAAGGCTTATACAATATGAATATTTATCTATCACAAATCAAACATGTTAAGCCAAATATTAACCATAATAAGGTTAGTATTTACATGCCATAAACTAAGCTCATATTAACATCAAAATGCTAAGTCACAAGCCAAACCAAATGGCTATTCCAACAACCAAAACATATGGCCAACATTAGCCAAAATACCTAAACATGCCATTATAACCAAAATTAAACATCTACAAGTACCAGAAGAGCCGATAGATAGTGTGATAGATCTCTAAAAACTTTCCAATCTGAACGAGCTTCTGACAATTACAAAACATAGAAAAATTAACACAAAGTAAGCATTTCATGCTCAGTAAGTTCGTAACACAAACAATCTGATATTGCCAATACAATATACAACTACAAAGCATGTAAACTCAATCCAACATGAGAATCACTAATTCAAGAACTTATATAAGTACATTCATACTCTTAACTTTCACAAGGTACGCATTACTTACTTTCCATCAAACTAACATAATTTATATTGAATGTTCTTACCGAATTTCACACGAGATAATAATATGATGGTTGACCCATCCCTTTTCATAATTCGATAATTGAAGTTATCCCTTTTCATAGTTCGACAGTCGAAGATATCCCTTTTCATAATTTGATGGTCGTCACCATCCCTTTTCATTGTTTGATGGTCATCACCATCCCTTTTCATAATTGATAGCCGAAGTTATACCTTTTCATAGATCGATGATCACCGTTACGCCGTTAAATTTTCCCATCAACACACAATTTAATAATATGTAATAATAGCATTTAAATCATAATTGAAAACACTATTTATATGTACAAACTTACTGTAACACCCATAACCTGTATCCGTTGCCAGACTAGGGTTAAGAGGCACTACTGAATGAAAAACATAATTTCAAACATTCACATATTCATACAAGTCATATTCATATATATATTAAGTACATTGCTAATTAAATATTAAACATACTTATTTATCATATTGCATTTACGAATCATACCTCAAAATTCAACCGAATCTATACCTTTTAAATAATCACATTTCCATTAACAAATATAAACATACGCATATACTTTCATTATATACCCAAACCATCATTCTAATTAACAATCAAAGTACGTACACATAATTATCAATTTTGCAAAAATGCATATAATGCTCATGGTGTACGTAACATCTCGAAATAGGGCCTAAATGGAATAGTGGTTGCGAAACCACAAATTTGAGATAGAAAAGTTTATTTCGATTAATTTTTATGATTTACCGAGTGATTAGATGCATGTGTTAGAGTATTGATAAGAAATTTTATAGATTGCATGTTTAATTTGCCTATTAGGGCTTATTTGCAGAAGTTGCTGTAACAGCCCGATTTAGGGCCTAAACGGAATGATGGTTTTAGAACCACGAATTTGAAGTCAAAAAATTTATTCCGATTAAGTTTTAAGGTTTATTTATTGATTAAAATATTGTGTAAAAATATCGTTAAGAAATTTTACTGATAAAGTGCTTAATTGGACTTTTAGGACTAAATTGCAAAAGTTGCAAAATATGTGTTCTAATTCATAAGTACTTGATTGAAATGGGGTTTTAAAGAGGAGGTCCTTAAATGGTAATTATACCATTATATTTCGTTTGGACAAAGATGGGCATGAATAGGACAAAATTTTAAAGAAAGACCTTAAGGGCATTTTAGTCATTTGGTAATTAAAAAAATAAAAAGGGAAAATAAAGCCAAAATTTACTTATCTTTTTCATGGAGGCTGAAATTAGCATGGGGGAAGCCATGGCTAGGGTTTTCAAGCTTTCCAAGTTCAACAGTAAGTCCGTTCTAGCCCCGTTTTTCAAGTTTTTTACGTTTTTGGAATCCCGGTAACTTGATTAAGCTTATTCTAGCAATAATTTAAGCTAAGGTTCATATTCGAAAAAAATACCCATAGGCGAAATGTGTTTATTTTGATGTTTTATGGTAGAATATGAAGGCTGAAATTATGTTAAACAACTTTTACTAAGCAGTTTTAAGCAAAAATGAGTAAAACGGCTTAATCGGTAAAAGTTGTTATTGTTCATAACTATGTGTTAGAGTGAGAATTTTATGTTGCCATAGAAGGGAAAAATGATCAGCATGTCATAAAACATAAGAATAATGGATGAAGTTTAATTCCCGAGCCTATGGGCAAAAGTGTAAATATGCAAAAGTTTAGGGGCAAAATTGTAATTTTGCAAAAGTTTGAGTTAAGGACTGTTTTGAATAGTACATTAATTAAATAAGTAAAATATGATGTTTTAGATCTCGAAAAATGAGATTTGAACCTAGAATGGGAGAAAAATCGAAAATCGAGAAAGTTGGTAAAATGGCCGTTTTAGTATCGAGGTAAGTTCATATGTATAATAAGCATTAATTTATGCATGTTTCATTGTAAAATTGATATATTTACTATGATTGTCGAGGTGTTGAAAGTAAGTATAATTATGATGATTTAAATGTTCAATATTAATTCGACATAGAAATGAGAAAATATATAAGTTGTATGTAAATAATATATTATCTTTATTACGTTTTTATATTTCAGCATATTTTATGTATTGTAGCTGATTTTTGAATCATAATTGACTATTGGAAGAATGGAATAAAGTATTAGAAAGTGAGATACTTCCCGTTTGAACCTTCAGAATCGAAAGATACAATTGGTATGTAGTTAGGTCACATGTGTAATACGGGATTTATACCATGTGTACAAGAGAGCCAAAATTATGTGTACAATCGAGCTAGGTCACATGAGTGGTGCTAAGTGAAGGCCACTATGTGTACAAGAGAGCTTCGATTTTAAAGGTGGTCTGTGTGCGATACCATCGCGTATCTGTTATTATTCCGAAGCGTTCAACTGGGAAATTGATTACTTTGGGTCCATGGCTCCAGTCAAAATGGTCCTCCCCCCCTTTTAAAGAAAGCCCTGATCGTAGACCACCCTTTTGCCATTCTTTTTCCAACGAGGAGTCCGACAGAGGTTGTTGCCCCGGGGCCAACTCGAAGGGGCTGAAGTTCGATGCAGAGCTTTTTGGTTGTTAAGTTATAGCAGCACTGAGCAACATCCAACAGCTCCAGTCCTTCTGGTTTGCACTAAAGTGCCTTAAGTAGCCCTCGAGGAGTTCGTTTATTCTCTCCGTCTGACCTTTCAAAGATATACCGACCGTAGGTATCTTACCATCAGATACCGACAGTCGTCTTCTAACATTACCGACCTTTAAATATCGGGTTTTCGTCAATTTCACATAACATAAAAAAAAGCTCTTTTCATCATTAAAAACAACCTTCTTTCCGACCTCTTGCATTGCATTACCATAACAAAAAGAAAGAATCAAAATGAAAATGAAATTGTGTATGACTTTGTGATGATAAGTGTAAGTATATACATGTGTAACTTATTAGCAATACGCTCGATATGTGATTGGAAATTGGAAAGATTGTTATGGGTAAGTGATGAATACAATTGAAGTGTGAAAGATCAAAATTGACAATAAAACTGTTCTAGATAGTTGCAGTGACGTGAATCTAAAAATTTACCAAAAATAGTAGAAATTGAATAAGAGACTGAATGAGATATCAAATTAAAGCTTAATGAGTATATTTTTATATAACAAAAATAGAGCAAGCAAGGGAATTCTATATTCTAAGATATTTAAGTTTCTATGAGATTGGTTCAGAATGACTATGTGATCCCCTATTCTAAATTTTAAAAATCATTAAAAATTTTTAAAAAATAATTATGGGATATAATTTATATGTTTGAAATACTTAATGAGTCTAGTTTCAAATAAAATAAACTATAACATCATATGAGTTTTTTACGAAGAGAAAATTTATTTGTAGTGAAAAGTGGTCAGGCTAGTTGAGCAGTGAAATAGGGGTAACTTCAATGAATAAAATGTACTAATTTGATAGACCAAAAATTCTGAAATTTTATGGTAAGAATATACATGAATCTAGTTTCAAGGAAAATTAACGGTTTGTAATTTGGAGTTTTGTAGCTCCAGAAATAAATAATTTAGCTGCTGGTACTCTGCTAGATAGCTTATTTTGAACCTGTTTATAATTGTAATAGTGAAAGTATGTGTGTTTGTGATGGTAATATTCCGGGAACATATTGTGACTTTGTTTAATGTATGATAATGTATTGTTTATTAATATGTACATATTTACTTACTAATCTATAATGCTTACTCCCTTCCTTTTATTTTTCCTATAGCGTCGCAGATGTTAGCTCGAGTTGGAGGTCGCCGGAGGCTAAATCACACTATCAAACTATTGATCGATATATAAAGGTTTTGAAGTATTTTTAAGTCTTTGGCATGTATGGGGACTCGTTTAATTGTTATTAAGTTGCTAGGAGTTGGCCTAAAATACCGACCTATGTTATTTGAAGGTTTCTATTGTATAAAGTCATTTAATGTAGATAGTCTTGAATATGTTATTAATTAAATGATGCAATTTATGAACGTGCATGCTTGCCTATGTGTGTGGTTGAATTAAAGCATGATATGGGCCTTGTAAGCTCTTTTTTAAGGGACAGCTTGAATATGTTTGAAAAGTTTAAAATTTGATGAAATTTTATGTCTCGGTTTTAAATGATTACAAGTACTCAAGTTTGGTAATACCTCGTACCCTGTTCCGGCGTCAGAGACGGGTAAGGGGTGTTACAGTGTACTATTACATAAAATCACTATTCAAATGGTCATTTATCAATGTCTTACTTACAAGCATTATTAAACAATAAAATCTCAATAATTCACCATTAATAAACTTATAACTAATTATAGTACTTATACATTTTTCCATGCAAACCGAACTAAACTAATCTTTTCATATCCGAATATAGGCATGCCTCATATCACGCATTTCTCATATACATTAAACATGCTAACACCTGAGCTCACGTTTATAAATAAATAAACATACATCAAAATTAAATCATCAAACCATATTTATTTATATTTATACATATCAAAACCGAGTGACCAACCACAGCCAATTCCACCTATTATCATTTTCCTTTCAATTTTAATTCATCACAAACAAATATACATTCACACATGAAAACATGTATAAACATCTTATAAGTTACATTTTCTAAACTCATTATCCAAATATATTTTACCCAAACCAAAAACCTAAACCGAAACAAATAATTATATCATGAAATTTATATATATATGATGATCATTACATCAATCCACTTTCAAATTTACTAACATCAATAAACCATTTTCAAACATACCACATATATCACATACTTCATTCACATATAATTTATAACACATCAACTAAAAGTAAGCTCAAATCATATCCAAGTATGAACGAATCTATCATGGAAATTAAGCTATTTTCGCATGGCTAAAGTTATACATATTCAAGGTCGAACAAAATACTTATTAGCCTATACATGCCAAAAGTTTGAAAATAAACTTTTAAAAGTATTGAAAGTTGACGATAGTGTGGATGACTTCGATAACGATCCCCGAGCTCGTAACTTACAACCAAAATCTATAAAATAGAGTAACAAAAACACACAGAGTAAGCTACCTTAGCTTAGTAAGCCTTAAGCAAATTAAACAACTCAATGAATAATCAAAACATTCAAACTAAACAAATTATATCAATAATATTATACTTTTACACAATAAGATACCTTGGCCGAATGTTCAATATCAAATACATATCACCACATAAATATTTCCTATATAACCGATTATACAACATCAAATATATCATCACTAGATACTTACATGTATGGCCGAATATAGAAGTTGAATAAAACATCACATGTAACCTATAGTTCAACTTTAATATAACATCACAAATGGCCGAATATGCACATTCAATATAACTTCACATAAAACCGAATATATAAGTTCAATATAATTCACATGTAATCGAATAATCAAGTTCAATATAAGCTTACATATACTTACCTATGTGGCCGAACATATACAATGTCATTTAGCTCAATTACACTTGCTCAATATCCACAATAACTTGAACTCTTATAATCATGGACTTGAAAGCAAATCACTGGTATAAAACCTGCTAGGCATAAGCTTGAATTTCACACCGGCACAAGGCCTGCTAGACTCAAAGTCTAATATTTATTCACCGGCACTAAGCCTGCTAGGCACAAAGCCCGATCAAAGTGACCAGCACAAGGCTTGCTAGGCTCAAGGCCTGAATATCAAAACATAAAATCATTCCACAACATTTCATATATCGAATCATATAATATTCCATGTAACACATACACACTTTCAGAGATTTTGATATTATTCAAATACAACTCAATCACATTAATTCATTGATAATTCTCATTAGGCTAACATACTAATACATTATAAAATTTGAATCATCATAGTAAATCATTTTATGTTCAAAATAAACCATGTTTAATTACTTAAAGACTTACATCGGATATCGACGGACGTTACGAATCGGCTATTTGACTATTTTTGTTTTTCCCCGATCCAAGTCCGATTTACTTTGTTCTTGATCTATATAATTTCAAATTAACCTCATTTAAATACAATTTCATTCAATTTAATTCAACAACATATAGATGGGCAAATTACCATTTTACCCTTGATATTTCATATTTTTACAATTTAGTCCTAATTGCACAAAACACAAAATACACCAAATCTCACAACAACATAGTTGGGCCGAATTTTCAACATACTCATACTAGTCCATATATTTAATTTATTTTGCATTTTAGTTCTTCAATTTATTATTTTTGCAATTTAGTCCTATTAACTCAAAACCATAAAAAACTCCAATACAAAACATGTTAATCTAAAACATATTTTTGATATTTCATCGTCAAACATCACAAAAAACAAATATTCATCAATGGCATAACACAAAATATTCACCAAAATAAAAAATTCAAGCATGGGTCAGTAGTATTTGAAGCAAAGATCTCAAAAATGTAAAAATCATCAAAAACCAAAACAGAACATACCTTAAAATTAAATCAACAATGGCCGAATACCTTGTTTCTTTTTATTTTATTTCTTCTTTTATTTTCACAATAACAAAGTATGAATTCACGGCTTTTACTTATTTTTATGTTTTATTATATTAACATTATTTAATTTTACAAAATTAACTTGTGTTATAAAATATGAAACCATTATTTATTATGTCTAAAACCGTCCATCACTAATTCATATGGTTTATTTACATCATAAAGAACCCATATTAAAAGAACAAAGCAATTTGATACTTTAATAATTAGTTAGCAACTTTTATAACTTACGCGATTAAGTCCTTTTATCAAATTAAACACACAAACAATCAAATTTTCATACGAAATTTTCACACATGCAAATTCACATATAATAAACACGAAAAATAATATTTCAATATTTTTCTAACTCATATTCGTGGTCCAGAAACCACCGTTTCGATTAGGGTCTAAATCAGATTGTTACACTTACCTCCACGATAAACGTAGGAAATGAAATTAAGTAGTCTGAAGCTTTTTTTTTGCCTCGGTTTAGAGTTGTACGTGGTTTATCTTGATTTAAATGAATAAATTCAGCTCAATTCAATAATTATTGTATTCAATTTAACCCAAATTCATATTTTATCAAAATTATAATTTTGCTCCTATACTTTTGATTTTTTTCAATTTAGTCCTTAGCTCATAAAATGAAAATTCATGCAATTCATGCTTAGCCCACTAAAGCTGAATTCCATATAGGTCTCTAGCAAACCCTATACTTCATTTATTTCACAATTTCACCATATAAAATTTCTATTTTTTAATTTAACCCCTATTTGACAATTTCATCAAAAAATCACATAGCAAAAGTTGTTTATATATCAACAACTAATCATTTTCTACCATAAAACATCAAAACAACATAATATTATTCATGGGAAAACCCTAAATTTTAACAATATTACAAATTAGTCCTTAGGCTAGCTAGATTAAGTTATAACGACTCCCAAAACATAGAAATCATTAAAAACGGGATGAAAAATTGCTTACATGCACAAGGTAGCCTAGCCGGACCTTCAAAGCACCAAAAATGGTGATTTCTCTTCAAAGCACCAAAAATGGTGATTTCTTTCTCCAAAAATCAGTGAAACAAAGTGAGAAAGATGATACCAAAATTTTTTGTTTTGTTTTACTTAATTAATTAATTAATTTACTTATTTAACCTTTTAATTAACCTTTGAAAAACACTTGTATAATGTCCATAAATGTCCACTCAAATTAAAAATGGTATATTTACTATCCAAGTGTTCCAACATTTAAGTTCCATAGCTATTTAGTGCTTTTAGCCTATAGAACTCTAATTTTGCACCTTTTTCGATTTAATCCTTTTTATTGAATTAAGCATGCAAACAATAAAATTTCTTAACGAAATTTTTATACGGTAATACTAACATGCTGTAGACATTATAATAATAATAAAATAAATATTTTGACATCAGATTTGTGGTCCGAAACTACTATTTCAATTTTATTGAAAATGATCTGTTACATGATGATTGCATCACCAATAATAGTAGAACCTTGCAAAACATATAACTTGGTAGTCTTTCTCTACCATTTCATCATAACAAGAGAACCCTTGCTAATATTCAGAACCTCACTTTAGCTGTTTACTTTTTCCCTTTTGAATCAAGAGTACTCAACGAAATGAAATTCCTCTTGAATTCTGGTACATGTTATACGCCACTAAGTGTTTTGACGACTCCATCGAACATCTTAATTTTGATCATGCCAATCTCTGCGATTTTACATGAAGCATTATTTCCCATAAAAAAGACACCTTTAGACACTTTTTCGTATGTTATAAACCAATCTCGAATGGGACTTATATAGAAGGTGCAACTAGAATCGAGGATCCACTCTTCTTTCACTTTAGAGCTGTCGGCAGAAGTAACTAGGAGTTCACCATCGCTGTAGTCTTTTACAACATCACTGGATTGTTTTGGTTGTTTTTCCTTTTGATTCGCAGCCTCCCTTTTGGTCTTGTTCTGTAACTTATAACACTCAGATTTGATTTGTCCTTTCTTCTTGCAGAAGTTATAGGTTTTACCTCTGTTTGAAGATCTCGATCTACCTTTAGATTTACTATGAATATTTTTTTCTTGTGTCCTTCTACCATTATCATTAGTATTTTGTTCTTGTCTCCCACGAACAATGAGACCCTCTCCCTGAGAGTCGGATCCAACCACAAGATGCTTCATCTTGTCAATGAGGTTAAGAAAGTGTAGACTTCATCAACTATAAGATACTTACGGCTATACAAATTTGTATCTCTAAAGGTTGAATAAGACGGGGGCAATGAAAAAATTATAATTAACCCTAAATCTTATTTATCATACTGAACCTCCATGACCTCTAGGTCTGAGAGAATTTTTTTAAACACAGTTAAGTGTTTGTGCATAGACGCACCTTCCTCCAAACGATGAGCATAAAGACGCTGCTTCATATGCAACTTGCTTAGGTTTTTTGACATAAATAGCTACTCAAGCTTCTTACATAATACTGCAGCGGTTTTCTCCTTCAACACCTCCTGTATAATTTCATTCGAAAGATGCAGCTGTAATTGCATTAAAGCCTTTCAATCTTTACATCTCTTCTCTTCATCTATCAATGTTGAAGGCATCTTATCTAACCCTAGCAGGACATCCTCCAAATCCATCTATGCAAGAACTGCCTGCATCTTTTCCTGTCATAACGTGAATCTAGTGTTGCGATCCAACAACGAAATATCATACTTCATTACCGTCATTACCGTGATTGAGACAAACAACCCAAAAATCTCTTGATGCCAATTTGTAGAACTAACATCGATAATAAAAATATAGAACGATTGCAAAGCAATAAGAAAAAATAAAAAATAAAAATACAGCACATAGATTTTACGCAGAAAACCATTTCGGGAAAAACCACGGCCAGAAGAAAAGAAAATTCACTAATGTCGAATTAAAATGATACAAGAGGAGTTTGGACTACATCTATTTATAGGTCAAAAAATCTTATTTTAATCAATGTCAAATAGATGAAGTGTAGTAAGGTTGAAAAACCTTATTCTAATCAATGTAAAATAAAAGAAGTATAGTTCTATATGTATTTTACTTTTATTTTATTTTTTTTACCACTTTATTTTATTTTAACAAGGATTCAAGTCACTCAACTCTAACAGTTAGAAAAGGCCATACCAAACTAACGTGGTGTTTGGTTGAATGGGATAGGACATGCATTCCACTTTCATTCATTGGGCCCACTATTTTTCCATAGTTTGGTTCACTATTTTGCTTATTACGACTTTTTTTGCTTACATGCTTATTACGGGTAGGACTGGCATAGCCATTCAGTGCCCACCTAAAAGAATGGTATTCAGGCCATGATGGAATAGATAAAAAAAATTATTCTTCCAATATTACCCCCTTAAATTTGTTTAAATTTATCATTTACAGAGCATTGCAATCTCTCCTTTGGATTTTTTTCTTCTTTCAAACGATTTTCTTTAATAGAAATATTTTCCCATAAACTATTATGGTATGCAATACTCCTACATTTCACCCTTATTCAACATGTTATCCAAAACACCACAAATAAATCTAAAATAGAAAGAAAAAAGAGGAGAGAATTTTAGTTTCTTAATTTAAAACAGAATGTCACATCCTAAAAATCGGTTTAGTAGAATCGGGATTGTGAACTAGGCATGATCACGCCCTAGTTTTAGTATTATCTTTGTGTGTTTGGTAAATAAATGAGTTACTAGTTTAATGGTTAAGTGTTAGTGAAATTGTCCTTGAAACTTAGGTTCAATTCCCTTCCCTTGCACCATTTTGGTTATTTTGCAAATTTTGCTTCAAACCCTAGTATGTGACACGCCTTGTTTCAAAACTAAAGTTCATAAAATTATTTAAAGAATGAGTAATTGGCTTAATGGTTAATATAAAATAAGGAGATAGTGTAATTGGATTTGAGACTTGAGTTTGAATCTCTTTGTGAGCAAATAAATTTTACTTTTTTTGCTCTTACTCCTTAAGTGTGCCATCCAACCTAGTGAAAACCCTAGGTATATAAGTTATTTATTTTATTTTATATTTTCTCACTTCTTCCTCTACCCTAACAATTCCTCTCCTCCCCCTCTCTCATTTTCTCTCAAATTTTCTCCTTTCTTTTTTCCTTGTGTCGTCCCAAGCTTAGTGATTTTCACCATTGTTGCGCTGCCTCCTTGCTCTATTATTTTGTTATCATTCTTCTAGCCTTATTGCTGGTATTTTTAATCACCAAAACAGCCCCTTTTCTACCTAAAATCCTCCTCTGATCCGCCTAAATCAACCTCTCGTTGCTGCCATTAAAACCTCCATTGCCGCCCTTTCTTCTCCACTCGTTGTGTACCGATTTGTTTCCTTTTCCTTCTTGATTCTTTTTCTTTTTCTTGACAAATTTTTATAATGTTTTTAAAATCATATTATTACTGATTCCAGCCTCTAAAATTCATCCGCTTTGTTGACAAAACCTATTTTTGTGCCACCCCAAATCAGCCACATTCTTGCCGCAGCTTGTGGTGGTGTACTGCCCCTTGGTGTACCACTTGTGGGCTACTATTTTCTCTTTTTTTTTCCACCCATTACAGTATTTTTTACCTCAATTTTCCTTTTTTAAAACAAATCTAAATGTTCTTAATTAATGTAACGCCCCAATTTTTGGGAATTCTATGAATGTTGGCAAAATTTCATGCTTTGGTTTTGTCATTTGTGAGTGAAATTATGAAATAGGACCTATGTGAAAATGTTTGAAAATGCTATAGGCTAATTTGTAGTGGCCAAATAAATAGTAGTGCAAAATAGGAGGATTTGTATGTCAAACCTCCCATTTTACAAGAAGTGGCCGGCCATCATGTTGTTGAAGACAATATGTGCACTTGATATCCATAATTTACGGTACAAATTGCTAAAAATAATTGATAATGGGTTAGGTAAATGTTCCATGATGGGCATGATAAGCATTATGGGCATTTTTTTTATTGACATTATGGCATAGGTATGGCACAAATAATATAGGTTATTTTGTGTCATAAAATGTTGGGTAATAAAATAACAAAAGGATGAAAAGAACAAAGTTTTGTCCATCTTTGTTCATCATAGCCGAAAGTTAGAGAAGAGAAAGGAGAGGAGAAAGCTCTTGAGTATTCGGTCACTAGGAGGAGGAAAATTGAAGGTAAGTTCTTGGTACATTGCTTCTATTTTGAGGTTCATGAGTTCTTCTTGATTCTACCTTAACTCTTGAAGCATATTTTGGTTTTTAGTTGTGTTGTGAGCATTTAGTCATGAATTAAAATGAAGGAAATGGTTGTTGTTTCATATTCTTTTGATGAAAAATGGAAGATAGGTGAAGTTGAGCCAAACAAATGAGCATGCATGTGCCTTAGATGCTAAAGGGAAAAATCGGCTAATATGTTGTGCTTTAAAATGATGAAATGGAGATTATACTTAAATAAAATCATAGATATGTGATGATTGATTGGTGATATACATGCATGCAAGGTATGTGTGAAAGAGTGATTTGGTAATAAATCTATTTGGGACAGCAGCAGTAACGTGACTTTGGAAAATCACCATAAATTGTGGGAGATGAATTAGAAGCTGAATAAATTATGTAATTAAATCTTATTGAGTCTAGTTTCAAGTGAAATAAACAAGAACATATTTTGAATTCTGTACAATGAGAAATTTGATTCGTAATGAAGAGTGGTCAGATTAGTCAAATAGTGAAACATGGGAAACTTTGAGAAAAATCTGGTATTGATTGGATAAACCAAAAATTCTGAAAATTTTATGGATAGAAGATATATGAGTCTATTTTCAGGTAAAATTAACGGCACTTGATTTGGAGTTTCGTAGCTCCAGTTATAAATAATTTAGTGACTGTTGCTCAGGAAGACAGCTTGCAGTGAAATTATGATTATGTGGTAAACACTGACAAAAATTTGTTAATGAGTTGCTTATTGATTTCTTATAAGCTTACTCTGATCTGTAGGTGTGGTTGGCCGAATATTGTAAGGGGTTAATACGTAGTTCGTATTTGAATAGTTAGATTAACGTGTTAGTAATCTAATTGTAGGCGGTTCGTGTGTGGATCTCGTCAGCATATCGTCGCAAACAGGTGTGTAACTAACACCCTCTTATAGACTAGATCGGCACAAGCCGAAAAGCCGAAAAGCCGAAATACCGAAAAGCCGGTATTTTGAGATCTTGTGAGTGTGTGAATGCTCATGAGATTAATAGTTTGATGTATATGGTAAATTAAAGTGATAAGACTGCAGAGTGCGCGATTCTGTGCATTTCGATATTTTTAGGCTTAATGGGCCAAAAACGGGATAATGGGCCAACGGGCCCAAATTGTTAAGAAAACGCGGTAAGTGTTTCTGATCATACGTAAATGACTATGTTATGTATGAAAACCTTAAGAATAGTTAAATTACTTGAATACCCCTATGTATGCAAAATTACCATTATACCCCTAGGGTTACTTTAGGCTGAAAAGCATGACGATCTGATTCTGTATGATGTATGCCATGATTATATATCTGTTGCATGGGGACTTGGGTTATACTATGGAGGAAGCGTCCTGGTGGCTATGCCACAATTTATCTAATCTGGTGGCTCTGCCACATATATCTGTCCTGGTGGCTATGCCACAATTATCTGATCTGGTGGCTCTGCCACATATATCTGTTCTGGTGGCTCTGCCACAATATCTGTATCTGGTGACTTCGTTACAATATCTAGTAGGCTCGCTGCGATTTCTGTGGTGTGTAGCGGTTGGGTGGGTCGAGTAGTCTCCCCACATGGTGTAAGGCTGGTACGGGGGTGTTATGGATGAATCTGGGTTGGGTTTCTGCATAAACATGTAATATCTGTTCTATTCTGTTATGGGCCTATGGGCTTTATTCTGAATTCTGTTCTGGGCTAAGGCCAACTTATTCTATTTCTGTGGTTTGAGCTGATATAGGTTATGGTTGGGTTAATTTACACACTGAGTTTCCCCAAACTCACCCCTTTTATTTTCATCCACGCAGGTAATCCCCAACCATAGTGGGCTTGGAGCTGTGAGGGAATTCGGAGTGGCCACCCGTTCTGAAAGTTTAATTTTCTTCTGGTGAACTGGACATCCTTTTATTTATGTTTGAAGTTTTGGGTTTTTAAATGTAATAAGGCCGCTTAATTATTTTTGATGGTTTTAATATGTATTACTAAGATAGGTATTACTTATTTTAACTGTTGAAATTGGATAGCTTTAGGGCGCGTTTTCAAAAAAAAAAACAATTGATTTCAAAATAACACGACAACAAGTAAAGCTTCCGCAATGAAAGTATTTTCCAAAATTAATCATTTTTCCTAAAAATGACTTAATCAAATCGGTTTCCTAGAAATATCCATGACGTTAAGGTGTGGAAATGGCAGTATGCATGTCTAGGATTGGATCCGAAGGGAGCTTGGTACTTAAGCAGTCCGATGGACTCACCACCTCTTTTCCGGTATCCTACCTGGTGCACAGCTTTCATTCACTTTAACCTATAATGAAATTATCTTTTAAAACACTAAGTAAGTTTTCCTGGATCAACAATATAAAATGTTTTGAACGCTTCGATGTGGCATGTCGGATCCGGTCATAACGTCTAGGCCGGGTTTGGGATGTTACATTTAGTGGTATCAGAGCCTAGGTTACAACAACTCGGCTGTGGAATGGGTTTACAAAAATAAAGATTTTCGAAAGCAAAAATTTTATAAAGAATGCGAAAAACTCAATTTTCAAAATTTAGATCTTTAGAAGGTTACATTCCGAATCTCCAGCTCAAGTCTGTAAGTATTCTGAATTTTTATGAATATTTTCCTGAATTATCTATCTGTACTGAAACCCTACTAGGACACTCTAGATAGGATGATGCTGAAATCATAGGAAAATCTGATAAGAGATTGAAACTATAGCTAGACTTCGATTCTGCGAAAACAAACTTTGAATTACTGTCTGATTCATAAAACATCTGTAATAATAACTGGAATACTAAGTTAATGCATAAAATTCGTAAACAAATAATACGATATGAGTACAAGAGCTACTCGTGGAAGAGGCCGTGGACGTGGCCGGGGAAGGGCTCGAGCGGTATCTTCGTCTTCGGGACATATGCCGGTGGTAGATGCACCAGTACCATCAGCAACGGAAGTGGAGTCTCATGATCGTGGTGCCAAGGATGACGCTCTGTCGCAGGCAATGCTTCGTGTTCTGGAAAGGGTTGCCGGGACAAGTTCGGGCAACGAAATTCGAGGATCGATTTCTGAACGACTCCGGGCCAACGGAGCGGAGATCTTTAGGGGTGTGTCTGGTATCACCTTGAATGTGGCAGAATATTGGTTGGAGGCCACAGAACGAATTATGGATGGATTGCTCTATGGAGCAGAAGCTGTAGGGAGCCGTATCGTTGCTACGGGACGAGGCTTACCAGTGGTGGCTCACTATGAGAAAAGGAACCCCAGCTGATAGGGTAACTTGGGAACTGTTTAAGACAGCCTTTAAAGGGAAGTATGTTGGAGTGAGTTATGTGGACGCCCGCAGGAAGGAATTCCTAAATCTGGTGCAAGAAGGTAAAACAGTTGCCGAGCACGAGGCCGAGTTTCTGAGGTTGAGCCGGTATGCCGTGGGCATAGTTGCTACGGAGTATGAGCGAAGTGTGCGCTTCGAAGATGGTCTTAGAGATGACCTCAGGGTGTTAATCGCTCCGTAGAGGGAGCGAGACTTCGTGGTCCTGGTGGAGAAGGCAAGGATCGCTGAGGAGGTTAAGCGTGCTGAAAAGCAAAATCGGGAGAAGGATCGGAACCATTTCCAGAGGGATTCAGGACCCTCGGATGGTGCAAATAGGATTATTAAGAGAGCAAGAGTGGAGGAACCAGTTCGAGCAGTGTCGATGAATGTCGTCAGACCATCAATTTGTAGAGACTGTGGTAAGGTACATTTGGGCGAGTGTAGGAAACGCTTTGGTGCTTGTTTTCGATGTGGATCTATGGAGCATAGAGTACGGGACTGCCCTCAGAAAGTTGATCAGGTTCAAGTTACTGAGCAGAGGATTGCTCAACCCGTAAGGGGTAGACCCCAACCACCGAGAGGACGTGGACAAGGTAGGGGTGGAAATGGAAACGGTCGAGGTCGGGGGGCACCTGGTAGGGGTTTCGGAAATGTTGAAGCTTGACAGCCAGCTTTGGTGTATACAGCTCATCATCGAGAGGAGGGCGACGCACCTGACGTCATAACTGGTACGTTCTTGGTTTCTGGCATGCCATATACTACTTTGGTGGATATTGGATCTACTCATTCCTATGTTGCATGTGCCATATCTGGGTTGTTGGGTGTGCACTCTGAGAAGATGGTGAGTGGGGTATCTGTACTAAGTCCTTTGGGTCACTCGGTTAGGGTAGACAAACTGTATAGGGATGTACCTTTAGAAACTCAAGGTAAGATTTTCCCTGGAGATCTGATGGAGTTACCGTTCGGAGAGTTTGATCTCATTTTGGGAATGGACTGGCTTGTTAAGCATAAAGCGACCCTGGATTGTGCTGCTAAACGAATGGTGTTAAGGACCACAAAGGATGAGGAGGTTATGGTGATAGGTGAGCGAACGGATTATTTGTCCAATGTGGTGTCGGCATTAAGAGTCGAAAAGTGGATTCGAAAAGGTTGTGAGGTTTATTTGGCATTTGTAAGTCAGTCAGAAGAGGAGGGATTATCAGTAGATAAGGTTAGGACTGTAAAGGAGTTCCAAGATGTTTTTCCAGAAGAGCTTCCAGGATTGCCTCTAAACCGAGAAGTGGAGTTTGGAATCAACTTATTGCCTGGAATGGCACCAGTGTCTATCGCACCGTATAGAATGGCACCGAAAGAGTTGGTGGAGCTAAAGGCACAAATTCAAGAGTTATTGGATAGGGGCTTCATTAGGCCAAGCGTGTCTCCATGGGGAGCACCGGTGCTATTCGTGAAGAAGAAGGATGGTATAATGCGGATGTGCATTGATTATCGCTAGTTGAAAAAACTGACAATTAAGAATAAGTATCCACTGCCAAGGATTGACGATCTGTTTGACCAGCTTAGAGGGGCTTCTGTATTTTCTAAGATCGACCTCCGATCTGGATATCATCAGTTAAGGGCCAAGGAGGCGGATATCCATAAGACGGTATTCAGGACTCGGTATGGTCATTACGAGTTTTTGGTTATGCCATTTGGACTGACGAACGCTCCTGCAGCATTTATGGATCTGATGAATCGGGTGTTCCAACCATTCTTGGATCGATTCGTAGTCGTCTTTATTGATGATATCCTGGTATATTCTGAAACTGAAGCGAAGCATGATGAGCATCTCCGTATAGTGCTGCGAGTGTTAAGGGAGAAGGAACTCTTCGCGAAGTTCAGCAAGTGTGAATTTTGGTTGAGGGAGGTAACCTTCTTAGGACATGTGGTCTCTGCCGAAGGGATTAAGGTGGACCCTCGAAAGATTGAAGCAATTTTGGAGTGGAAGCCACCTAGGATGGTGTCGGAAATTCGAAGTTTCCTAGGGTTGGCAGGATACTACAGAAGGTTTGTGGAAGGTTTTTCTGTGATGGCAGCACCTCTGACAAAACTAATAAGGAAAGGAGTACCGTTTGTATGGACTGAGAAGCAGCAAGAAGCTTTTGATTAGTTGAAGAAAGTTCTGACTGAAGCACCTGTGTTGATTCAGCCGGAGTCTAGAAAGGATTTTACTGTGTACAGTGACGCATCACATGAGGGTTTGGGCTGCGTGTTAATGCAGGAGGGTAAGGTGGTTGCATATGCATCACGACAGCTTAAACCTCACGAAGGGAACTATCCTACTCATGATTTGGAGTTGGCGGCAGTGATATTGCACTTAAGATTTGGATACATTACTTGTACGGGGAGAGGTGTATTATATACACAGACCACAAGAGTCTTAAGTA
Source organism: Gossypium hirsutum (assembly GCF_007990345.1). Taxonomy (NCBI): domain Eukaryota; kingdom Viridiplantae; phylum Streptophyta; class Magnoliopsida; order Malvales; family Malvaceae; genus Gossypium; species Gossypium hirsutum. The sequence continues at coordinate 30,866,890 of NC_053429.1, read as the reverse complement.
TTTATTGACTCAGAAGGAGCTGAACCTTAGGCAAAGGAGATGGATTGAGTTGCTTAAGGATTATGACTGTTCGATTGAGTATCACCCAGGCAAAGCTAATGTGGTAGCCGATGCTTTAAGTCGTAGAACCGTATCTGATTTGAGAGCAATGTTTGCTCGTTTGAGTCTGTATGATGATGGCAGTTTGTTGGCTGAATTGCAAGTAAGGCCAACCTGGGTCGACCAGATTAAGGAAAAGCAGTTGGAAGATGAGTCTTTGGGTGCTCGTTTTCAACAAGTTAAGGAAGGGGAAACTTCTGAGTTCGGTTTAAATGGTGATGGAGTTCTGTGTTTCCGAGGAAGAATTTGTGTTCCGAGGGACTCTGATTTAAGGCAGACAATATTGAAGGAAGCTCATGGGGGACTATGTGCCATGCATCCTGGAGGGAATAAGTTGTATCACGACTTGCGAGAATTGTACTGGTGGCCTGGACTTAAGCGAGAAGTAACGGAGTTTGTAGGAAAATGTTTGACATGCCAACAAGTGAAAGCTGAGCATCAATTACCTTCTGGACTGTTACAGCCGGTGAAGATACCACTTTGGAAGTGGGAGAGGGTAACCATGGACTTTGTGAGTGGGTTGCCTTTGACACCATCAAAGAAAGACTCGGTGTGGGTGATTGTGGATAGGTTGACCAAATCAGCCTATTTCATACCTGTACGTACTGATTTTTCGCTTCAAAAGTTAGCCAAGCTGTATGTGGCGGAGATTGTACGACTTTATGGAGTCCCAGTTTCGATTGTCTCTGATTGGGATCCCAGATTCACATCTCGGTTTTGGCAAAAGTTGCATGGGGCGTTGGGGACGCGATTGAACTTTAGTACGGCTTTCCATCCCCAAACTGATGGTCAGTCAGAGAGGGTTATTCAGATTCTGGAGGACATGTTGAGGGGATGCGTGATTGACTTTCGAGGTAGTTGGGAGGATTACTTGCCGTTGGCAGAATTTGCGTACAATAACAGTTACCAGGTGAGTATTCGAATGGCACCGTATGAAGCACTGTATGGACGAAGGTGTCGTACACCTAGTTGTTGGACTAAACTAGGAGAGCGACAAATTCTTGGACCAAAGTTGGTAGCTGATACTGAGGATAAGGTCAGAATAATTAGGGACCGGTTAAAAGAAGCATCTGATAGGCAAAAGTCGTATGCAGATTTGAAGCGTAAAGAGATTGAGTACTCAGTAGGTGATATGGTCTTCTTAAAGGTTTCTCCTTGGAAGAAGATATTAAGGTTCGGTAAGAAGGGCAAGTTGAGTCCGCGGTTCATTGGGCCTTATCGGGTTTTGAAGCGAGTAGGCCCAGTGGCTTATCAGTTGGAATTGCCTCCAGAGTTAGACAGGATTCATGATGTTTTTCATGTCTCCATGTTAAGGCGTTATTGTTCTGACCCTGCTCATGTCCTTCCAGTTGTAGAAATTGAAGTTCAGACTGATTTGACCTTTGAGGAGGAGCCTGTGCAAATATTGGCTCGAGATGTTAAGGTTCTCAGAAGGAAATCTGTCCCGTTAGTGAAAGTGTTTTGGCGTAATCATGGAAGGGAAGAAGCTACTTGGGAATCAGAAGAGACTATGCGTCAACAATACCCTCAACTATTTGGATCAGGTAAATTTCGAGGCCGAAATTTCTTTAAGGGGGGTAGAGTTGTAACGCCCCAATTTTCGGGAATTCTGTGAATGTTGGCAAAATTTCATGCCTTGATTTTGTCATTTGTGAGTGAAATCATGAAATAGGACCTATGTGAAAATGTTTGAAAATGCTATAGGCTAATTTGTAGTGGCCAAATAAATAGTAGTGCAAAATAAGAGGATTTGTATGTCAAACCTCCCATTTTACAAGAAGTGGCCGACCATCATGTTGTTGAAGACAATATGTGCACTTGATATCCATAATTTATGGTACAAATTGATAAAAAAAATTGATAATGGGTTAGGTAAATGTTCCATGATAGACATGATAAGCATTATGGGCATTTTTTTTATTGACATTATGGCATAGGTATGGCACAAATAATTTAGGTTATTTTGTGTCATAAAATGTTGGGTAATAAAATAACAAAAAGATGAAAAGAACAAAGTTTTTTCCATCTTTGTTCATCATAGCTGAAAGTTAGAGAAGAGAAAGGAGAGGAGAAAGCTCTTGAGTATTCGGTCACTAGGAGGAGGAAAATTGAAGGTAAGTTCTTGGTACCTTGCTTCTATTTTGAGGTTCATGAGTTCTTCTTGATTCTACCTTAACTCTTGAAGCATATTTTGGTTTTTAGTTGTGTTGTGAGCATTTAGTCATGAATTAAAATGAAGGAAATGGTTGTTGTTTCATGTTCTTTTGATGAAAAATGGAAGATAGGTGAAGTTGAGCCAAACAAATGAGCATGCATGTGCCTTAGATGCTAAAGGGAAAAATCGGCTAACATGTTGTGCTTTAAAATGATGAAATGGAGATTATACTTAAATAAAATCATAGATATGTGATGATTGATTGGTGATATACATGTTTAAATAACATGCATGCAAGGTATGTGTGAAAGAGTGATTTGGTAATAAATCTGCTTGGGACAGCAGCAGTAACGTGACTTTGGAAAATCACCATAAATTGTGGGAGATGAATTAGAAGCTGAATAAATTATGTAATTAAATCTTATTGAGTCTAGTTTCAAATGAAATAAACAAGAACATATTTTGAATTCTGTACAATGAGAAATTTGATTCGTAATGAAGAGTGGTCAGATTAGTCAAACAGTGAAACATGGGAAACTTTGAGAAAAATCTGGTATTGATTGGCTAAACCAAAAATTCTGAAAATTTTATGGATAGAAGATATATGAGTCTATTTTCAGGAAAAATTAACGGTACTTGATTTGGAGTTTCATAGCTCTAGTTATAAATGATTTAGTGACTGTTGCTCAGGAAGACAGCTTGCAGTGAAATTATGATTATGTGGTAAACACTGACAAAAATTTGTTAATGAGTTGCTTATTGATTTCTTATAAGCTTACTCTGATCTGTAGGTGTGGTTGGCCGAATATTGTAAGGGGTTAATACGTAGTTCGTATTTGAATAGTTAGATTAACGTGTTAGTAATCCAATTGTAGGCGGTTCGTGTGTGGATCTCGTCAGCATATCGTCGCAAACAGGTGTGTAACTAACACCCTCTTATAGACTAGATCGGCACAAGCCGAAAAGCCAAAATGCCGAAAAGCCGGTATTTTGAGATCTTGCGAGTGTGTGAATGCTCATGAGATTAATAGTTTGATGTATATGGTAAATTAAAGTGATAAGACTGCAGAGTGCGCGATTCTGTGCATTTCGATATTTTTGGGCTTAATGGGCCAAAAACGGGATAATGGGCCAACGGGCCCAAATTGTTAAGAAAACGCGGTAAGAGTTTCTGATCGTACGTAAATGACTATGTTATGTATGAAAACCTTAAGAATAGTTAAATTACTTGAATACCCCTATGTATGCAAAATTACCATTATACCCCTAGGGTTACTTTTGACTGAAAAGCATGACGATCTGATTCTGTATGATGTATGCCATGATTATATATCTGTTGCATGGGGACTTGGGCTATACTATGGAGGAAGCGTCCTGGTGGCTATGCCACAATTTATCTAATCTGGTGGCTCTGCCACATATATCTGTCCTGGTGGCTATGCGGCAATTATCTGATCTGGTGGCTCTGCCACATATATCTGTTCTGGTGGCTCTGCTACAATATTTGTATCTGGTGACTTCGTCACAATATCTGGCAGCCTCGCTACGATTTCTGTGGTGGGTAGCGGTTGGGTGGGTCGAGTAGTCTCCCCACATGGTGTAAGGCTGGTACGGGGGTGTTATGGATGAATCTGGGTTGGGTTTCTGCATTAACATGTAATATCTATTCTGTTCTGTTACGGGCCTATGGGCTTTATTCTGAATTCTGTTCTGGGCTAAGGCCAACTTATTCTATTTCTGTGGTTTGAGCTGATATAGGCTACGGTTGGGTTAATTTACACACTGAGTTTCCCCAAACTCACCCCTTTTATTTTCATCCACACAGGTAATCCCCAACCATAGTGGGCTTGGAGCTGTGAGGGAATTTGGAGTGGCCACCCGTTCTGAAAGTTTGATTTTCTTCTGGTGAACTGGACATCCTTTTATTTAGGTTTGAAGTTTTGGGTTTTTAAATGTAATAAGGCCGCTTAATTATTTTTGATGGTTTTAATATGTATTACTAAGATAGGTATCACTTATTTTAACTGTTGAAATTGGATAGCTTTAGGGCGCGTTTTCAAAAACAACAATTGATTTCAAAATAACACGACAACAAGCAAAGCTTCCGCAATGAAAGTATTTTCCAAAATTAATCACTTTTCCTAAAAATGACTTAATAAAATCGGTTTCCTAGAAATATCCATGACGTTAAGGTGTGGCAATGGCGGTATGCATGTCTAGGATTGGATCCGAAGGGAGCTGGTACTTAAGCAGTCCGATGGACTCACCACCTCTTTTCCGGTTTCCTACCTGGTGCACAACTTCCATTCAATTAACCTATAATGAAATTATCTTTTAAAACACTAAGTAAGTTTTCTTGGATCAACAATATAAAATGTTTTGAACGCTTCGATGTGGCATGTCGGATCCGGTCATAACATCTGGGCCGGGTTTGGGATGTTACAATTAATGGTGTATTCTATCTTATTCAATTGACATCGTAAAGCGTAAGTGCAGATTTAAGCGAGTTATTGTGAAATATTCATTTCATTAAATTTTTTGGTTTAGCCAAATGTTATAAGGCCTTTAATTGGTTATTAGTTATTGATTTTTAAGTATTATTTCAATATTAGGTATTGATTTGAACGTCTGGGATCAACAACGAAGTCAGATTTCGTTCATGCCCTCTTTTCGCATCAACTCAGTGTAAGTTACATTGCTGATTTGGATCTGAATATTTGTTGGTGCAACACTAATTTGGCTGAACTCATAGGGCTATTTCAAAGCTAGTTTTAACAGTATTTTAATGCATAAAATGTTGTAATTTGGTTTTAGGCAATTTTAAGTTTTAAGTATGGAACCGTGAACTTTGTGGATTAATGATGCAGACTTGCGATTTAAGGTGTGAGTCCTAACTTTGTATAATCGGTTGTTAAATATTAATATAATTCTTAAATTTATACTAAATTCTTACTAGTCAGGCATGGCTTAACGGTGTAATAAGTGAATTAAAGGTTGTCGAAAGGTACGTGACTTAAAAATTATTGACTAAATGATTAAGCCTTTACTGGGATTGTCTATTTGCGTAATTGTTGTATTTGATTGTCAGATTGATTGCCAATGTTATGGATTGTTGTATGCTGATTGTGACATGCTTTGAAATGATGCTATATCGTGTTCATTGATTATGGGATGCATGTAGAGTGTTTACCATGTAATGTCACTGTTTAAATTGCATACTAAGTATGACAAGATTGTATCGCATATTACATACAAATAAAAATGTTGGTTTGATTGACTGAATATTTGTAAAACTAAAATCAGACATGTACTGATAGCATGATTGAATGGTAATGTTATTGATAAATGAAAATTTTGCAAGACATACACAAACTCTAATTATTGATAAGCATGGTAGGCATGCCATTGAATTGGGTATGTTACTATAAGCATGAAAAACATGGCATTGTATTGAAATTGAACCAAAAGCATGATTTTTCTCAATGATTTTATGTCATAATGCATATGCACGGGGTGGGTTATTGTGTTTGACAAAGGACCGGCGACAGTTAAAGTCCACAATATTGTTGTCAGTGTACTGCACTGGGAGTACCGAGGAGATTGACAATGTGACAGCCCTAATTTGACCCTAATCGGAATGTGGTTTCGGGACCACAAAACTGAGTCATAAAATTTATTTAAAATTTATTTGCATAACTTCTATGTGTGATAGTGCATGTGTGAAAATTTGATGTTTTAATTTAGTCTTATGAATGAGAATTTTACTTGAAAGGACTTAGTTGAGAAACCATAAAAATGTGATAGGTAAAAGTTGAAGTGGCCAAATTGTATATGGATAGCATCATAGAGGACTTGCATGTCAAATGGACCACTATGATTATAGTGGACGGTAATGATGATGAAAATTTTGGCATTTTGTGTATTTTATATTAGTGAAACAATATTAAATAGTTTTATATTAGAAAACCATGAATTAATAATAGAAAAAGGGTGATAAAAAACAAAGTTTCTCATTTTTGCCTCCCCTTTTGCCGAAACTAAACAAGAAATTGAAGAAAGAACACCTAAGGCATTCGACCATCTTGTGTTAGGAATTAAGGTATGATTTCATATGTTTTTCTTTGGATTTTGAGAAGTTTAAATTGGTTTTGAAGCTCCTAACATGACCCATGTGTATGATTTTGTGTTTGTGATGCATGAAGCATTTGGTCATGAGCTCAATGGTTTACATTGTATATGTTTTGATAATTTGTAAGGAGAAATGTTTCTAATTGAGTATGAACAAACTAAATTACTATATGTGGTTCAAATGAGCTTGAGTAGTCGGCTAATGAAGTTAAGTATATGAATTAGGAACATGAGTCCATTCGGCAATTTAAGATAAATTGTGAAATAATGCTTAATATTAGTAGTACTTGTTTAATTGGCAAATTGAGCTTAGAATGGATGAATTTATGAGTTTGGGACAAAGTATATATATATTCGGTTATGAATTTTCGTGTTTAATTTTGAATGTTGATGTTTCAAATTGAAAATGGATGTTAGTTGAGTTATAATACTTGCTTAATAATGAAAAGAACATGAGCTTAATGCTCAAATAGCATTTGGCTTTGGAGTAAGTTAAATTAGTTAGAAAATGAGTTCCAAGATAGTGAATTATGTGTTAAAAGAGGGATTTAGGTTGTATATACGTGATTAGATTGAATACAAGAGGCTATGTTAGCTAATTGAGGGATTCGACCATAGTATTTTAGTGAATAATAATTTGAACAATGGTTTTAATTGTATGGTAGGTTTTCGGCTATGGTTAATATTAGATGGAATACCGAATATGTGTGTGTGTCTATGAGGAATGAATATAAATTGGGGCTACGATGATTGAATTATTTTATTTGCTTAGTTGGAGCTCAAAATCAAAGGGAGCCAAGTTCGGCCAAAGGAAAAGCGAAAGCGGTTGAGTAGCTGATCGGAGTTGTTCGTCTGACTAAAAAGGTAAGTTCCTAAGTAATTTAAGTTACGGTTAATATTGCACATAAAATAGGTTGGATAAAAAATCATGGTATGTATGAATTTGTGAAAATCGAATGTGAGATTTATCAACCTATCTATGACATAGTGATAGCTATAGATAAGAAATTTCAGTACTATGTGTGCGAGGTTATGCGGCACTATGTATGCAAAAACTACATGGCACTATATGTGCAAGATTATATAGCACTATGTGTGCGAGGAAACGCGGCACTATGTGTGCGAATGAGTAAGAGCACTATGTGTGCAGACCTTTAAATCGAGCACTAAGTGTGCGATATCGATCGTAGAGAATTGCTTGTACAAATGAAAAAGTTTAAAACTTTAAACTGGGAGTAATGAAATGTGCATGGATATTAGACATGGGACTTGATCTATATCTGTATATTAATAGATAATGCTCGGGAAGAGAGAAAGAAGGTAATCGGCTCAATTAGTATATAATTAAACAAAGATATAAATTAATGATAAATGAATCTAAATGGATTGGAGATTGATTTATAGATGGAGTGGCTTGGTTTGTGCTTTATTTGATTAATTGGACATTGTTTTTCATTTATATATATATGCCAACGATATGCATATGATATTTACCATGGTCCTTTCAATTTGCGATTAAATGGTGTAGGAGTACATAGTGAATTCAGGTAAGTATGTACCAAATTCATAATGTACACATGTGACATAAGATTTCCTTGTGATATCCCGTTTGAATTTGGCTAATATTGGATTGAAATTTTAAATTTTTGTTAAGATAATTGGATCATTACATTTTTTTTAAAATTTCTTAGGACTTATTGAGTTAATAACTCACTTGGTGTGTTTATTGGTTTTGTATAGATCATCTTGTCGAGGAAAGCTTGGATTCGTTACGAAGTCATCACATCTTTTGACAACCCCTTTTTGGTATCTTTGTTTAAAACTCAAATAGACATTATGGCATGTATAGAATAATATTTTGGGAGGTTGCTATTTTGATAGTATGGTATATATATATATAAGGCCATGTGAATATGGCTAAAGTTCTATGTATGGATGTGATAATGGTTTAATTATAAATCTTGAAGTGAAATCAACTTGACATATGAATCCATATTGTGATATGAGTGTGATTATGTTATGCTTGAACTAACATGTTAAGCATTCGAGATACATTATGTATGTATATTCGGTCAAGAGGAGAAAAATCACCTTACATTTTTACCCTTGTTTTAGTATTTGCTTACTATAGAAGTTACTCATGGAAACGTGCTATTATTGTTGTAATTACTTAAATTAATATTGGACACGCGTATTAGGGTGTTACAGACAATTTATTACATTATTGGCATCTTGTGTACATCTATTGGCATTTTATTTGCATTATCGTTACTAGCAGCTTGTTTGCATATATTGACAATTTATCTACATTACCGTTATTGGCAGCTTGTTTGCATATATTGATAATTTATTCGCACTACCGTACTAGTGGTTTATCTACATTGAGCTATGGTTCACACTATTTGGTGTTCGATGGATAGGTTCTAGGGAACTCATGGTGTGTAGCGGATGCTTGGGTAGGAACCTTTGCATTGCATCATTTGCATCACCCTGTGCTCATACACCGTTTGATACCGTATGATAATTGCTATGTATCAACATGAATTTGCAATGTTGGCTCAGTGTTTTTTCCATTAACGCTTATATGCACTGCTTGATGAAATTCAATGTTTATTATAGATATTGTATTAATAATTCTCTACATTACTGTAGCTGAATGTTTTTTTGGTTTAAATAACTATTTGACTCACACTAAACTTTCATAAGCTCACTCTCCCACAGTGTTTAAATTTTTAGGTGAACCTCGAAACTAGGATCGGACCTAGCATACAGAGTATCACTTCGAACATCAGACTATTTTTAATTAAGTTTTATTAATAAGTCTTTATTAGTCTTGGTTTGTAATTGTAATTATTTTTGGTTTGTGGCTTGGTAAATTTTCTTTTGGGGATTTTTGCAGGCATGAATTACTTAAACATAATAATTGGTAAATGCATGATATCTGACTTAAGTAAATTTGACAACAATCTCCAATTTCCACTACATTTCAAAGAAACCGTTTTTGCAAAAACAAACAAATCCATAAGGCAACCAGATTTCCAAAATGACACGAGTAGTGATTCTTTTCTGTATTAGTTAACATCGAATTTTTACAAAGCAGAGCGATAAACAACACTAACAACAATAAAATGAATCTAAAGTAAGGATGACTTAATAAATGAATGTTTTTAAACCAACTCAAAGTACAACCGCATTTTTTTCCTTTCTCTCTAAAATGAGTTGATTTAAGGTATTCAAAAGTATTGCAAGTTAGCTTAGCCATTTTGATGGCTAATGTGGCCTTCTCAATCTAGCCATAACGTTTAGGTCGGGTTAGGAAGGTTACACAAAGAAATAAAAAGAGAGATTCAACATGGAACCCAAAACTAAATAAAAAAATCTAAAACAAAAAAAAGGAGAGAGAAAAAGGAGAGATTTTTGGTTCTCTAATCCAACATGTTACCCAAAAAATAAATCTAAAATAGAAAAAAAAGGCTTGAAGCTTATTATGTTTTTCTTTAATGGTTTCTAAGTTTGCTTTTGGGTACTTGTTTTAGGGCTTCTAGCTTAAGCAGGGATAGAAAGAGAGAAGGGAGAATAAAATGTCAAAAAATCGTGCTTTTCGGAGTAGCGAAAGATGGCAAAATGTGGGTGATAGCTTTAAAAACTTTTTATAGATCTACGGTGTTAAGGGTTGATTTAGAAAAAAAATAACAAAAGAATCGAAAAGAGGACGTTGAATTCATCCAAATATGATATTTTGATAAAGAAAGGACACCAAATGACAATGGCCCATGGTGGTTGGTGTGATAGTACATGGTGGTGAACAATGGTTTTCTTGAAAAGTATTAAACGATGGTTTGCTAATATGATATTCTTATTAGCAATTATTTATTTTAATTTAAAATATATTTTGTTTGAATACTTTTACTAAATATTAATAATATAAATAAAACATTTTTTATTTTTAAGGGTAAAGTTGTCATTTGTGATCTATTCCTAACCTATTCATTGTCATTATTCTGTTCAACCAAACTATGTAATATTTGGGGCCTTATTCCATTCTATTACAATTCTATTATAGTCCCATTCCATTATAATCCTATTTCATTGCAATGAACCAAACGTATTACAAACGTAGAAAATTTTACCTCAAAAACTTAAAAATCGTTTTTCCTTTAGCTTTTTATTCGCCATAATGAATTTTTTGGCACTCCATCTTTATAAAAAAATTATTTTAGCTCTTCATTTACCTTTTTCATTTTTTTGATCCTTAAACTTGTATTTTTTTAATCAAATCATCTCAAAATAAATGCAAAAGTTAACATTTGTTAACTTTGCTGACATGACATATACATGGATGACACGTTAGCATTTAATTAATTTTTTTAAAATTTAAAAAAATAAAAAAAATATTTTTTCATTACTTTATATATTTTTATAATTTTAATAATTTTTAATTTTAAAAAACATTTTTATATTTTATTTAAAATTAAATTAGATGTTGATGTGTCATCATATGGCAATCCAAGTGTATGTCACATCAGTAAAGTTAAAAAACATTAACTTTTTTATTTATTTTAAAGTGATTTAACAAAAAAAAAAGTTCAAAAGCTAAAAAAAGTGAAAAAAATAAATGAAGGGCTAAAACGATTTTTTTTCTTTATAAAATTAGAATGTCAATTAAGTCATTATATCTTTTTATTTGAATGATCCAATTCCATGAAAATCAATCCTAGATTTTAGGTGCAAATTTGACAAAAAAAAATTCTGAAAGAAAGTTATTTTGATTTTGAAAATATATTTCAAGTGAACTTTGAAAAATAAAAAACAGTAAACTACATCATTAGTTATTAACTTATGGGTATGGTTACTTAATTTAAAAATGTTACAATTTGGTCATTAGAATTTTTAAAATTATTTTTTCGTTGCTTGACTATTAAATGTCACTTTTTAATTGGGTGTAATAATACTTTAGTCATCATTTTTATACTTTTCTATAAATTTGACCTTGATTATATATAAGATGATAAAAAATGAAATTCTTTTTAAAAATTTAGAAAATTCTAAAAATTAAAAGTAGATAAAAATTCAAAAATAGATAAAGTAAGAAAAATGGGGAAAAATATTTTTTTACCCTCCATTTTTTCTCCTTGTACTATCTTTATAGAGATATCACTTTGGGATCTTTTTCAGGGGTATGTAACTCGACTTAAAGATATTCTAATTTGGTTTTGAAAAAACTGAGAAAACATTTAATGATCTAGCTTTTTTTGGGGGGGGGTTGTTTAATTTGTTATTAGATTCTATTAAATGATAATTTTTTTTATTTCTCTTATTTCTCTTACATATTAGTTCTTCAACAACAATATTTTTTAGATTATATTTTTCTAAAATTTTTGTACAGAATTTTCTATTTTTAAATTATTTTTATATAGAATTGCTGTAAAATTGGTAGACAATATAAAAGCTGAGGACTAAAAATGTTATTAGACCAATTAAAAAAGTGTCACTTAATAGTTAGATTACAAAAAATAATTTTGAAAATTTTGGTGACTAAATTGTATTTTTTTCAGTTACATGACTAAAATAAAAACTTCACCATAATTTAGTGATTAGTGGTATGGTTTACACTAAAGGAAAAAAAAATTGATAAGACTATTAGTAATTTAATTTAGGAAAAAAATAAACGGGCTGTGTATTAATATTCATAATTTATTAAAGAATGGGCTAAATTAACTAAATGTGTCATTTTTTTATTTTTCCTTTTAGGCTGTTTTTTTTTAATTTTAGGGAAATAGACCGCGTTTTTCCTTTCTCTCTCCCATGGTTAAGCTTTTTGTTAGGCTTGGGGTTTTTTAAGGTTTTATGGGTGAAATCCGTAATAGCCCAAAATTAAATCTAGTTGGAACAGAGGTTTGGGGACCACAAAATTAGAGATAGAAATAATTATTTTATGATTATTTTGAGGTTTATGATATGATTGCATGATTGTGTGAAAATTTCATGAAGAAATTCTATGCATAAAGTGCTCAATTTGAAGTTAGGGACTAAATTGAATAAGTTGCAAAACTTGCATTCTAGAAGTTTTTAGTATGAAATTGCTTTGAAATATTAATTAGGAGGTCTTAAATATAAATTTTACCAATTTCTAAGTGATGGACAAAAATTGGACATAGATGGAATTTTTGAAAGTTTAGTAAGGAAGGGCATTTTGGTCATTTGGTAATTAAAAGAAATAAAAAGGGAAAATAAAGCCAAAATTGACTCATCTTTCTCATGGAAGCCGAAATTAGCATGGGGGAAGCAATGGCTAGGGTTTTCAAGCTTTCCAAGCTCAATAGTAAGTCCGTTATAACCCTGTTTTTCAAGTTCTTTACGTTTTTGGAATCCCGATAATTTGATTAAGCTTATTCTAGCAATAATTTAAGCTAGGGTTCATATTTGGAAAAATACCCATAGGTGAAATGTGTTTATTTTGATATTTTATAATAGAATATGAGGTTTTAAATTATGTTAGACAACTTGTGCTACTCGGTTTTGAGTGAAAACGAGTAAAAGGGCTTAATCGGTAAAAATACCTAATAGTCATAAGTATATGTTAGAGTGAGAATTTGATGTTTCCATAGAAGGGAAAAGTGATCAGCATGTCATAAAACATAATAATAAGGGATGAATTTTAATTCCCGAGCCTAGGGGGAAAATTGTAAATATGCAAAAGTTTAGGGGTAAAATTGAAATTTTGCCAAAGTTTGAGTTAAGGACTTTTTTGAATAGTACATTAATTAAATAAGTAAAATATGATGTTTTAGATCCAAGAAAATGAGATTTGAACCTAGAATGAGAGAAAAATCGAAAATTGGGAAAGTTGGTAAAATGGCCGTCTTAGTATCGAGGTAAGTTCATATGTATAACAAGCATTAATTTATGCATGTTTCAATGTAAAATTGATATATTCATTATGATTTCCGAGGTGTTGAAAGTATGTAAGTTGGTATGATAATAATACAGCAATAATGCTGTAATTTATATTTGAAAGTTAAATTTAGTGAATTAATTGAATTATATTAAATTAAATGATTATGGTGCCAAGTTTATGAATTGATTTAAAAATATGTCTATGGTACATGAAGTGCATTGAATTATCATACATAAATGTGATTTCTATGATTATGGATATTATGGGAAATTGTAAGTTCATATGATTTTTAATAAGGCAATGTGTAATTTAATGTTATTGCCTTGATATTAAATGAGATGTAAGTTTATATGTAAGTAATACATCAATATTACTTGTATTATGATATTTTATAATAATATTGGAAATATGTTTGTGGATAATTACTTGATTGGTGAAATTGTTGGAAAAAAGAGAAATCCTGGTTGAACCTTCGGAAAGATTGGATGACACAGATAGTATGTAGCTAGGTCACATGTATGGTGTTGAGTGAACATCATGTGTACAAGAGAGCTACAAGACATTATGATGTAGCTAGGTCACATGGGTGATACTATGTGTACACCATGTAGATAAGAGAGCTACGAGATATATGTAGCTAGGTCGCATGCGTGGTTCCAGGTGAAGGACACCATGTAGACAAGAGAGTTACGAGATAAATTGGCTAGGTTACATGGGTGGTACTGAGTGTTCACCATGTGTACAAGAGAGCCGAACTATATGATGGGTGGAGCTATGTGCTGAAACCACCAAGTATCAAGGATTGATCCGAAGTGTTCAACGGGAGACTCTCTATGTATTGCTTTGTGAGTTTTGTGATGATTAAGTGCAGGAACTTGATTATGTGAATGATGTGTTCATTAAGTGACCAGGATGTGGTGAGGTTATAAACAAGTAAGTTATACATGAGGATGATTTTATGGTGACCTTGTGATCATGGGCCTATACTTGTGATGTATGAAATGTGGTGAAAATGATTTGTGATATGTATGTTAAAATGAGGTTAATACAAAGAAAGTGTGAAAGAGTGAATTAGCAATAAAACTGTTTTGGACAGTACCAGTGACGTGATTTTCAAAAATCACCAAAAACAGTTGAAATTGAATCAGAGACTGAATGAGATATAAAATCAAAGCTTAGTGAGTCTATTTTCATATAAAAGAAACAAAGCAAGAAAAAGAGTTCTATATTTTGAGATATTTATGTTTTTGTGAGACTGGTTCAGAATGATTACGTGATCCCCTGTTCTGACTTTGGAAAATCACAAAATTTTGGATAAAAATAATTAGAGGCTTAAACTTATATTTTTAAAATCCCTAATGAGTCTATTTTCAAGATAAATCAACACGAACATTATCCAAGTTCTGTACTGTGAGATAATTAATTTTTAGTGAAGAGATGTCAGAACTGTCAGAAAGTGAAATAGGGGAAATTTTAATGAATAAACTGTACTAATTGGCTAAACCAAAAATTATGAAAATTTTATGGTGGAAATATATGTGAGTCTAGTTTTAGCTTAAATTTACAGATCTTAATTTGGAGCTCTGTAGCTCGAATTATAAATAAGTAAGTGACTATGAATCGTGTGGACAGTTTGATGTGAGCATTTATTAGTAAATTGTGAAATCGTACTTACAAGAATGCTATATACATTAAGGATGTGGAATGGAGAGGAGGAGGAGGAAAATAAATATATGTGGAATACATGGAAACTATGGTATATGAAATATTGATATAATGAAATAAATGATATGTGTTTATAAGAAAACAGAAAGAGAATGATATGTGTATATATATATATATGACTAGTCTCAATGTAATGCTTGTAGGGTAAGGGGTGTTACAAAATCGCAAAATTTCATAAGTAGATTTGAGGGGTTGGGGATGTGATAATGTGCCTTAGAACTTACATTTCATATGTTATGACGGGAAAGGGCCATTACCTCAGAAACCCATCCTAGGGAAGTCGGGTTTTGGGATGGAGTGCTTTATATAATTGTAGGTCAAAATCTAGTTAGAGGTCCTAGTCGGCAACCGTGATGCAATTGTGGGTTCGAGTATAATCTAGGGTTAGTTGACAGTCGTTATGTGGTCACGAGTTCAAGCTTTTTGGATACCCGCAAATGATGGCTTATATATAGCATACATAAAACTGAGGCCACAATCATAAGGAAAATAGAGAGTTTTCTGATGTAATCAATGTAATTTTTTTCTCTATTTCTAGGCAGTGGTATCTTTAACCTTTCATTCTTGTCCGAAGGCTGACACCAAGATGGAAACAAGAGGGTTCACAGGCAGAGAACGATTGTTTTGGCATAGTAGAGGTCAAACTTGAGTCGACACGACAGTGATTGTAATTATTAATGGGTTATTTAATAACAACAATCGTTGTCACCCCAAAATGAGCATCACCTTTACTACACCACAAAAGTCACTCCCTGTTTAAGAGTCTTTCTGTGTCTATGATGATGCTAGCCTTTAGATAAGAAGGAAGGTTAAAGGTATCGGCTGCCTGAAAAGGGAGAAAACAATTACGCCTGTTATAGCGGGAAGCCCTGCAGTTTTTCCGTATGATTTTGCGTTCAAACTTCTATATGGCATTTATAAGGCAACATTTTCAGGTATCCAAAAAATTTGATCTCGTGGCCGCATAACGACTACCAATTGGCTCCCCCATTATACCTCGATCCATGATCGCATAGTAGTCGTCGATTGAGACCTCTACATAGACTTTCATCCATGATCGTACAAAGAAAAATCACCTCAAAACCCAACTTCACCAGGATAGGCTTCGAAGGTAATGGTTTTATCTCGACATGATATATGAAATGTGTGCATCTTGGAGCGATATCACATCATCGATGACTCAAGAATACCTCGACAGTCCTAATTTTATTAGTGACCGAAATTTTTAACATTGAAAAATGTTGTATAATGGAGGGATGGAGAGGCTAGGGGACAAAATGTTTGAGGGATAATGAAGTATAGAGTTGGAGACCCCTTTTATAGGCATAAGAGAAGGGTAGGATTGCAATACACAAAATTCTTGTGATTGAAAACACGCCACAAGACTAGGGTCTTTGACGAATATATTCAAATCATGATTAAAATCTGCTAAAATATTTAATGGGTCCGATACTTTTATTTTTCAGACCAAAAAATGTTAGAGAATGCTCGTCTAGTTGAAGGAGCTTGTTTGCTGATATGGCAAGAAAAGGCATCTAGCTAGGTGAGCTTTCCTACCATTTCAGTAAGGAAACTTGCCCAGCTGGATGTGACTTCTCTAATTTTTTTTGGTTTAAAAAATAAAAGTACCTGAATTTGAATTTTTTCAGCAGATTTGAAGCATATTATGCATATAATACCCTAATAAGCATGCTTCTGATGAAATTATACGACTTTTGAAACATGTTTTTGAGTAGTACTTTGCATTTCATCATCATTGTTCGACAAAAGCACGTATCTAGAAACAGATTTATCAGCACGTATTTCTTCTCTCCTTCTTTTATTTTCCTATTAAAGTAACAAAATTTTCATAGCTTAGGCACACAGCAAATTCATATCAAACATCAAATAGTTGAGTTACGAGAGTTGTGTGAAATCTGTTATTTACTATGTCACACCCCAAAATTGGGCTTAGGAGTTTTAGGGGTATTTTAATAATTTTGGCCTAAATGAGTTCGAAATTTCATAAGTTTGGTAATTGATAATGTTTTCAGCAATGGTTTTCATAAAATTAAGTCAAATTCTAAAAACGAGTTTTAAATATCTTCAATTCAGTAAATAGGACTGATTTGTAAAGGTGTCAAAACTAGGAGTCTTTATAAATAAAACAGACCATAATTTTTAAATTCACTCTAAAATCCCTCAATTCCCAACATGTTTCACGAAAATGTTCTCCCCCAATAGCTACTATGCCGTTTTTGCTCCCTTCTTGCTTTTCTAAGTGATTTTGAACTTTGATTCCTAAATCCCTTTAATTTCTATCATCTTTGAACCATCAATCTCTATTAAAACTAAGCAAATCAACCAAAAGCTACATCTTTTTCATCTTCTCCAAAACGTGGATATTTTGGGTTGTGTCAAAATCACTGTTTTTCTGAATTCAAGGTAATGAATCATCTTCCTATTAGTTCTGAAGGTTATTTAGTGCTTTGAATCAAATTATTAGCTTGTAAAATGCATGATTTAGGTAAAAGCCGAAATTATGGTCATTAATGGTGGATTTCGAGTTTGTGGATAAAAACTTGATTTTAAATTTTAACTTTTTTTTAACATAGTTAGAAGCTTTCTAAAGGTACTTTAAAGTTTCATTAAAAGTTTATTCTGTTTTAATGAATTTTCATTATTTTGGCCAAAACTTGTTAAAAATTTTTGATACCTTGAAACGTGTAGTTTTGTGTAGCTTAAAGGTTGGGAATTAGTTGTATATAAATATGTAGATGAATGAAACTCGTTTTGTACAAAAAGATTAAGTGTAGACCTAGTTATTTGAATTTGAAGTTTGTCATGTAAAAGGTTTTGGTTAGAAGAAAATGTAGGTTAAGGCTTATGTTTGTGACTGTTTAGGGTAAGTTATTGACTGATTGTTGATTGACTATTTGTGTGGTTTGTCTTGTTGAAGTGCCAGAGTCAATAGGACCTTCAACGAGTAGAGACAAAGGCAAAGAAAATCTTGTCTAAGCTTTTAGTTTTCAAAATGAGCTAATTTTCGATGAGTGTTTTGGATTAATTGCTCGCAAGCAAATCGCTTTGTATTTGGGAATTTAGAAGTAACCTAAACCTTTACTCGAAATTTCGAGTGTAAGTGTTCTCACATTTATGACAAAATGGGTTGTATGTATGTTGTAGAAATTGAGATTGTAGACTTTTGAATATAAATGTAATGGTAGAATATATGACATGAACATGAAATGACTATTATGTATGTGAATATACGGGTATGTTAAACATGCCATGTGACAGAGATTATAAAGTGATATGAATGTATATGTGCAATGAAAATGTACATAATAATCAATATGTAATTGTGTGTTTTTCCATAGATATTTTGGCCTTGTGATTTATTGAGACTATTGAATATAGTTGGCATGCCATAGGGTTATGAGTACTCAATTACATGTGTTGTGATATTAGGGCGCTAAGGCCTAGGGATAGAACTTAGAGAGATGAGAGAATGTGAGCCAAGCTCCATTTATTGGGATATGTATGCGTGGTGTGTTAGAGAGTGTTAGCTATACGCTTTACGTATAGGATATGACTAACTTAATGAGTCTATATGTGGTGTGGAGGAGATCCATGTATTTGATGTGTGGTAATAAAGACCACTTTATGTTTCATCTTCTCAAGAGTCAATCTATCATAATTTATACTTGTATTTCATTCTTGTGATTAAATACATGACTATTGATATATATAAGATTGTATATGAGTCACATGTGTAAAACATTATGCTGTATGTTGCCTTGATGTTGCTAATTGACTTGTTTACACAAGTGGTTACTCTAAGCATTCACTGAGCTTGTAAAGCTCACCCACTCCATTCTTTACCATTGTAGATTCTTAGTGTTGGTGTGAGCGGTGTGACTGTCTAGGGGTGATCCAAGCTATTATTTAGTCGTTATAGTAGGCGTTACTAAATATTCTTGAGTATAGAGGTTAAGAAAATGGGATAGATGTTTATTTTGGTTTCTTGAGTATGTTTTGAATTAGTTGTTTGCATGTTAATTATGTTTAGAGGCACTGAAATTTGGATATGGTATTTTGAATTATTACTTTAGTTGTTTGATACTTATTTGATTAAATGAATGTAACATGATGTTTAAGAATTGAGTTTGAAGGTTTTAAACGCAAATGTATGTTAAATTTTTGTAGGCAAAAGCAGGGGTATCAATATTAAGGCTTAAAAATGATACTTCTGTACTCACGAAAGTGCAGGAAGTCAGAATACGAAGTTGGTATCAATACCATGGCCTGAGTATCGATGCTTGACGGGAATTTATCGATACCTTAAGAGTGGTACTAATATTTTCTGATAAGTTTGGTTTCAGGTGGGAAACAGTGAGCTATTTTTGTATCGATTTTCCATGTGGTATTGATACCACTAAGAATAAATATTGATACCTTATATTTAGTATCGATACCTACGTAACCTTTTTGGAAAATTTTTCTATGAGGTCCCAAAGTCTGATATGCTCAAATTTAGTTCGAATGTTGTATGTTTGCTCGACTAAGTTTCAAATTGAGTATGCATGACTCATATTTGGCTTCCAAGTACTATCATTAAAAGTAACTACAAAGATGCATGTTTAGTTAATAAAATGTAGTCTTGATGGATAAGAAGTGTGACGTTGATGTAATGTCCTAGTATCCGGGCTCAGTGACCGAGCCGCGTATAGGATGTTACATTTAGTGGTATCAGAGTCAGGTTAAATAACTTTCGGACCTAGGTGATTGTTGTGTGTTTGGAGTTTCGAAACTCATGAGTTTAAATCTTTTTGATTTCTTGAATTGTTGTATTACATGAAATTGTTTGAAAGGATTTGATTAAAATTTTATATGGGGTAGGAATAGGAACACATTGCCTTAAAATTTGTAATTTGTTTGCAGGATCGAGACTTGGATCATTCCCCCGCTATTCATACCATTTGTTTATTTTTTGTGCATACTAGATAATTAGACATGCCTCTTAGACATGTGAATATGAGAGCTAGCGCTCAAGAGGATGGTACATCCTCTGCACCTTCTATGCCTCCGCATAGGATGAAAATTCCTGATGAGAGTATAAGCCCTCTGATGGAAGCAATATTAGGAGCGTTTCAGCGGATTGCTGGTGCTAACCCTGCACCTATAAATCGCGGGCTAACGCTTAAACATCTTCGAGCGTTGGGTGGTAAAGTTTTTTCTAGGGTTACAAGGACCGATCAGATCATAGCTGAGTACTGGTTAGAAAGAGTAGGGAGGATCCTCGAGTAGATTTCCTGTTCTGACAAGGAGAAGTTGGGTTGCATAGTGTCCTTACTTAACGGTAAGGCTCACCGTTAGTGGAATACAGTTAAGAGGGGTACAACAGCTGATCGTTGACTTGGGGCTATTTCCTAGAGATTTTTAAGTAACTAACCTTGGCTTTCGAGCGTTGATCTAAGAGCAACCTGATATCTATGAGTTGCTTGGGTAGTCCTGTGTAACTCAATCCATGGTTCCACCTGTACAAGCGATATGTTAGTCCAAACGTATAATAAATAAACAACTTTTATTATACAAACTACATATTTATCAATAAATGATTTTTACCTTGTCACCAATGGGAACATGTATGGGTCGTTCACTTAGGGACATAGAAATGGTAGTCGCCACCAAGCCAATGACTACAGCAGGAGCAGGCAACCACCAATTGACATCTTATTCGATTCTGTCACCTGACACAACTCCCTGTACAACATAGCCAACACAATTAATCCCAACTCAATCGTTTGCATTCTCTGAAGTCGACTAGGTGTAGTAACCACCTTATGTGTACCAAATTTCATGATTTATCGACCATTGAAATTCCCCCGATTAACCTCAGGATGAATGCTTGGGCGTATTATTCTTTGACGACGTCAATTGCGTTCGAAAGAAACTCTTTGAAATTGGCTTTCAACCACTTCATCTTTATCCGACCATCTTGAAACTTGTTTAGGACTTTCCCCAAAATACATCACAAAGGTCCTCTTTATCAAGAACGATCGCTGACCCCGTGACGATTGGCCCATCAATGGGTAAACTGAGTTGTAAAGCTACATCCTCGAGTGTGATTGTGCACTTACCGCATGGAAGATGGAAAGTCTGTGTCTCGGGCCTCCATCTTTCCACCAACGCGCTGATGAGTGAAGGATCGAGTTATAGCCCTCGAGCATATGAGACGTATGTAAGAAACTCGCGTCTTGCAAGTAACCACGAATTTCAGTTATTGAGCCCTTCGACAAATTGTGTATGAACCCCTCCAAAACACGCTCATCTGTCTATTTATATCGACAAAAAAATTAATTTAAAATATTTTAAAAAATAAAAAACTTTAAATTTAACTTAATTGAAAATAACCAAATTTAGAATATCATCTTACTATTATCTCTTGAGCAGCGAAAATGTGCTTGTCGTCAAAATGAATCAGAGATGTTACCATTCGTGAAAATTTAATTGAAACGAATAAAATATGACATAATTAAAAATAATAATATTTTTAAATGAGTGTATCGAAAAATTTAGAACAAAACTTGAGAAAATTGAAAGAATTAAGAGAGTTGAAACAGTTGAAAGATCAGAAAAAAATGGATTTGAGTAAAAAATAAATAAAATTGCATGGTATTTACAGAAAAAAAAATATCGTTGGGGCCGTGTAAATTTTTTATCGTTGCCAGCCAACGTTCAAAAAGCCGTTTGAATTTACAGTTGGAGGAAAGCTGATTTGGCGCGCTTAGAGGTGTTCATGGGCCCGGCCCAACCAAAATTTTAGGCCCGTTTGCTAGGTTTGACTAGGTTCGAAACATGGGCCTAAAGTTTTTCCCAAGCCTGACCCAGATAAAAAAGCTAAACCCCGGGCTCTCCCCACCAGTATTAATTTTTTATATAATTTTTTTAAAAATGTAATATATCAAAATACTAAAAACATTAAAATAAATGCTTTCCAACAAATTGAAAATAAATTAAAAAAATATGTATACTTAAATAACATATTAATATAGGAATATCATATTAAGTATTTGAAATATCATCGTCTATAATATTGTTATCTACAGCTTTAGAAATCATTCCTTCCTTGTTTAATGTACAGATACACACATATAACAAGGAATGGATGATTTCTAAAGCTTTAGATAGCTTTATCATGATGAGGAAGCAAGGCACCGAGTTCAATATTGTCATGTATGGTGAAAATATCATAATTTATTATACTGTTATCTACAGCTTTAGAATTTATCCTCTTCTTGGATGTGTAAATATATAAATAAATTGAAACAAATTGTTAGGAAGAGATGATTTCTAAAGCTCTAGATAACGTTATTACAATGAGAAAGCAAGGTCAACTATAGTGGAATGGTTGTTGCAGATTGCAAGGATGTTGTTGGCAATATTGTTATCTACAGCTTCAGAAACCATCCATTTCTTGCTCAATTTATGGAATCTGTAAGAAACCATCCATTTCTTGCTCAATTTATGGAATCTGTAATATACAGATTGACACACCTAGTAATGAAGGGATGATTTCTGAAACTTTAGTAACTTTATCAGGAATCTTGTTGCAAGGCAGGTGTGGTCGTGGGTGAGAAATCATCATCCCCTTTTGATTTGGTTTAGCACTGTTGTGTTCGCTGATTGAAGATTGCAGACTCATTTTCTCCTTAGTTTATTCGTGAAATTTTGGCTTATATCATGTAATACAAATCACAAAGTGTATCTTGATTTGTTTTTACCAATTGTATACATTTAATGTAGGATTTTTTTTGTAAGTATTTAAATTTTGTTTCAATGTTGAATTTGGTATTTAATTTTTCTTCTCAATTTAGTATTTAAGTTTGTTTTCAATGATCAATATGGTAAATATGAAAAAGTAATTATTAATCAAAATAGACACCACACCAATTATTTATTAAAATAGGCACCACACCACTGATTTAAAGAAAAAGTAATGGTGCTGTCAACGTGACAAGCAACATCGAAAAATTAATTAATTTTATTTTTTACCCGATCAAAAGAAAAAAAATGATCACTTATACCTTTTTTTTATGGGTGCAAGGGTCGATCGGATAACGTTGAGATGGGGAACTAAGGACAATTTTTTGTCGTTGAAATGTACAAAAATTTATTCAATATTGAGTAGGAGAGTCAATCTATGTCTTGGGAGATGATTTGGAAATTAAAATCACCATAGCTTGTATGGGTTTTTATTTGGCTCTCTTGGCAGAACAAACTATTAACCAATGGAGAGCATGTTAGGTGTCAAATGACGGACGAGATCCATTGCCTTATATGTGATTGTGCATTCGAATTTGCCATTCATGCCATTCAAGATTGCACTTTTCCTAAAGTCGTTTGACTTTCCATTATTCCAAATATAATTAGGGAGTCTGTCACACCCGAATCTCCTAAGGACCCAAACTCAAAAAAGAAATAGGGAGTCGATTGTATAGAAATAGAAATTTGCGGGCTCTAATGAGATATTTAGAAGTTTAAGTAGCTAGTTGGAAATGATTAGATTCCAATCCTGGTTTAGTTAGATTGAAAATGACTGGTTTCATGGTTAGAGACAAAATGATTAGGATTGAGTGGTGGTATTAGTCTGTAGAGGTCGTGCCAAAGGAGTATATATGTAGGTGTGTGTGGGAAATAGAATTCTTCTTAATTCTATTTACCATTTTTTCTCTCTAAAGTATGGTTTTCTTTAATCGTTCCGAAGAAGAAGAGGATGTAGTTGAAGGAAGCTCTGCATGTTGTAGCTTTTGTATGATTTGAAGTTCGGAAGTAGAGAAATTGAGGAACTAGCAAGTTTCATTATCCATTTGAACTAGTGGATTAAAAGA
This sequence comes from Gossypium hirsutum, assembly GCF_007990345.1. Lineage (NCBI taxonomy): Eukaryota > Viridiplantae > Streptophyta > Magnoliopsida > Malvales > Malvaceae > Gossypium > Gossypium hirsutum. The sequence goes on along the minus strand of NC_053429.1, from coordinate 30,843,012 downwards.
ATGAGTAGAATAAGGATTTTCAAAGTTTTTTTTATAATTATGGATTCTTGGTTTTAAGGTTTGAATGCCTTCGAGTTAACCAATAAGCTGTTGTTATGGTTAGTTGTCAAAACAAAGGAGGCTCTGGCGTTTGGACAAGCTAAACTGTCAAGAATAAGAAAGCGAGGTGAGTTTTTGTACCTTACCTTTAAGATGATAGATGATGTTATGTAACTTGCATGTATCATGTTAATAATGTACTAAGATACCTTCAAGATGATAGATGATGTTATGTGACTTGCATGAATCACATTAATGATGTACTAAGGTTGCTTAAGTTATGGTATGTATATGCTTGAAGAAAAAGTAGTCTATGTGTGTGCACAATACTATGTAAGCTCTTGTCAATTGACTGGTGGTTGTTTTATGGTAGATAGTTGATGATAGGTAAACTAGCATGATGTATGTTTAATGATAAAGTGTATGATATGTTTGAGTAATATATGCGTACTATGGAGCGAAATTATCGACAAGTTAGATGAAGTTAGGATTGAGAAAGGGTGAACCTATATACTACTATACGGTGTTGCTAGATGTAAACCGTGATATGCGAAGCTCTGGGCCTTGCGGATGAGACACTATGGTGTTCAATCATCAAGGTAGAATTGGTGAATAAGAGGTATGGACGAATGAATAGGGAAATAGAATTACATTAAGATACCACCATACGAGGTTTTTGAGTGAAAAACATAATGTTTGAAGCTCTGAGCCTTGCAAAGGGGACGCTTTGGTGTTTGAACATCAAGGTTGAATAAGAAATGGAAGTATATCAACTGGTCTTTTAGTGTGACAGCCCAAAGTTGACCCTAGTCGGGAAGTGGTTTCGGGACCGCTAAACCGAGTCACCGAAATGTTTGAATGTGATACTTATTGTCTAGAATATGTAATTATGAATGTGTGAAAATTTCAAGCTTCAATTTGGTTGATTTCATGTGAATTTAGTCAATAGGACTTATGTGAGAAAATTCTAAAATGTGATAGGTCAATGTGTGAGGACCTGTTAGTGCATGTGGACAAAGGGGGGACTTGCATGTCAAATTTCCCCCCTAATGAGTAGTGGCCGGCCATGACAAGGAATGATGGGCAAAACATGTCATGAAACATGTTTTGTTAGTGGAAGAATAAAATAAGGAGTATGGGTAATAAAGAAATGGAAACAAAAGAAAAAAAATGTGTGTGTAGTGTTTGTCCCCCCCCCATTGCCGTGAGCTAAAGAAGAGAAAGGGGGAATTTTGTTCATCCTTTTCTCATCTTCATGCTTGCCAAAACTAGAAAGAAAAACAAAGAAAAATTTTCTCATCCTTTGGTTCATCCTTGGCCAAAAATTTTAAGGAGGAAAGAAGAAGAAAGGTGAAGAGATTCGGCCATGCATGTAGCTAGGCTAAGGTATGTTTGATGATGTTCCATGAGAGGCATGCATGTTTTAGTTGTTAGCTTGAGTTCTACCTAACCCATGGTCTAAATCTTGCTATGTGATGGAAATGGCACTTGACCATGGATGCATCATTCTTGGTTGATGTTTGATGTTGTGGTGATGAGGCATGAGGATGAGTTAAGATTCGGCCTAGGTGGAGGTTGTGTTAATGCCATTGCATGCAAAATATGAAGCTTGTTAATGATGCATGTGATGATGGCTTGATGATTCTTGAACCTCCTTTTTAGCATTTTTCTGTGAGCACATATGTACATTGGTTGCTAAATGGAGAAGAATCGGCTAGCAAGATGTGTGCTAAGGCCGAATGTAACTTTGCATGTTAATGAGCAATGCATGTGTTAAATTGATGAAAAGGGGGAGGATGCTTTACTAGTGTGTATATGTGTGTATTAAGTGTTGAAATCGACCCCAAAAATGGACATGCATATTCGGCCAAGGGGAAAGAAATTAGCTAATATGTTGTGTTTATGCATGATTTTTGCATGTATGAGACTTTAATGTCTAATGTATAAATATGGGCTAAGTGCCTTGTGTTCATCTTTTGATGCCTAAACGATGAAATCAATTTATTTGTTTGATTAAGCTCAAGAGCAAAGGGGAAATAAAACCGATAAAGGGAAGGAAAAAGTGGTTGAATAGCTAGCGGAATCGTTCGACAACACCCGAGGTAAGTTCTTGAGTAAGAGAGCTTAAATTACAATGTGATTAAATCATGCTCTATGTGTGGCTATTGAGCCGAATGTGCAAGGACGATATGTGCCTTGTGTTTGAGTTTCGCAAATGAAAATGAAATGTGAATGTGCATGATTAATTGAATGCTGTCCGGGCTAAGTCCCGAAGGCTTTGTGCTAAGTGAATATATCCGGACTAAGATCCGAAGGCCTTTGTGCGAGATACTAAATCCGGGTTAAGTCCCGAAGGCATTCGTGCGAGTTATTAAATCCGGGTTAAGTCCCGAAGGCATTCGTGCGAGTTGTTAAATCCAGGTTAAGTCCCGAAGGCATTCGTGCGAGTTATTAAATCCGGGTTAAGTCCCGAAGGCATTCGTGCGAGTTGTTAAATCCGGGTTATGTCCCGAAGGCATTGTGTGAGTTACTAAATCCGGGCTATGTCCCGAAGGCATTTGAACGAGGAGCTATATCCGGTTAAATTCCGAAGGTACGTGATTTGGTAATGAATGAGCTTGCTGTAAAATTCCAGCGAATACTCGAAAAACATCCCAATATTGGGATATGTTACGTATATGTTGAATATTAATCGAGCCCTTACAAATAAATGTTCGCTCAGTTGATAAACGAGCTACCGGCCTTCGGCCAAGTTAGTTTATTGTGTATGTACATAAGGGTTGTTAATGTTGTGAAGCAAGTTTGATATCGGTAAATTGCGTATTATGAAATATTCCGTTTAGCTAAATGTGTGCTATTATTTGTGCATGCTGGAATTCCTTGCTCAAACTTACTAAGCATAAATTGCTTACTCGTTACATTACTCCTCTGTTTTATAGATTTTTGGTTCTCCAGCTATCGGACTCGGGATCTTGAAGTCGAAGTCGCCCACACTATCAAAGGCTCTTTTGGGTACTATTTTGGTTGAATTTTGATATGGCATGTATAGGACTACCCATCGTTGTCTTTCGAGTACTTTATGAAATGTATAAGTGTACAGCCATGCGAAAATGGCTTGTAGAAGTGGAGTATGGCATTAGACCATTCGTATTTATGAATGTATAGATGGTTTCATGATGTAACTATAGTTGGAATGGAAGTGTTGAGCAAATGACCAGCCACTAGAATGGCTAAGTATGATCATATGTGGGCTTATGTATGACAAGGCCCTAGTTGGTCCATGAAACCCCAAATTAGGTAAGGTTTACTTTGAAAACAGAAGCTGATAGCAGCAGTGGTGTGGATTGGAAAAATCACAAGAATTCGTAGGAGTGGAATTAAATAGTGAATAAATTATGTAATCGAACCTTGATGAATCTACTTTCATATGGAAGTAACGAAACAATCATAGGAACAGTACAGTAAGAGATATTCGGGTTCTTGTGGAACAGGGCCAGAACAGTTTCTGGATTCCCTGTTCCGACTTTGGAAATTCACTATAAATTGACCAGAGATAATTAGGGGTAATACCATATATGTATGGATTCCTCTCTGAGTCTAGTTTCCATAGTAACAAACGGCATCAGTATTGAAGCTCTGTGCAGAGAGATATCCCAGTCGTAATGGGAAAGGGTCAGTGTAGTCGACCCCTGTAACATGGGAGACTTTGACTAATAAACTGTACTAATTGGCCCGACCAAAAATTCTAGAAAAAAATACATAGGTGGGGACATGAGTCTAGTTTCAGGGAAAAATCACAAAACTGATTTTCGAGTTGTGAAACTCAAGATATGATTTTTGAAGCGACTAGTACTCAGACTGGGCAGTGTCTGGAAAAATTTTTCAAAGCTTGTTGACATCTCGTGTCCGACTCCGGTGTCGGTCTCAGGTTCGGGGTGTTACATTTTATTGGTATCAGAGCTACGGTTTAGTCGATTCTAGGACTACCGTAATGTGTTGGGTCTAGCTATACATGCCATTTTATGTGATTACTTGATAGTGTGGTGATTTCCGACAATTGTAAATGTGTTTATAGTAATGGATCCCGATCGTGACCGAGAGGTAGCTGATGATCTTGAGAGTGTAGCGCCTGCTCCCGCACAAGGGACAGTGCCGGCAGACTCTCAACCTAATGCTAGTAATCCGAATGATGAAGCTAGACAAGCATTCTATAGCGTGATGAATGATTGGTTTAACCAATACATTCGAACTAATATGGCTGTTCCACAACCTCCATTCCCGACAAATACTACCCCCGCACCTACAATACCACCGGTAACGGACCAAATAAGGTCAAATAAGCCCCCAGTTGACAGAATCCGAAAACATGGGGCTACTGAATTTAAGGCTATGGATAGCGATGATGCCGAGCAAGCTGAATTTTGGCTGGACAACACTATCCGGGTACTCGATGAGCTATCTTGTACACCCGATGAATGCCTAAAGTGTGCTATCTCCTTGCTACGTGATTCTGCCTACTATTGGTGGAGTACTCTGACTTCTATTGTGCCCCGAGAGCAAGTAACTTGGGAGTTTTTCCAAACTGAGTTTCGGAAAAAGTATATCAGTCAGAGATTTGTTGATCAAAAAACGGAAGGAATTTCTTGAGCTTAAGCAAGGCTCCATGTCGGTTACTGATTACGAGCGAAAATTTGTTAGACTTAGCAAATACGCTCGGGAATGTGTTTCGTCCGAAGCTATTATGTGTAAACGCTTCGAGGATGGGCTGAATGAAGATATAAAGATGTTCGTTGGCGTTCTTGAAATACGAGAGTTCGTGGTACTTGTTGAACGAGCTTGTAAAGCCGAAGAGCTTAGAAAAGAAAAGCAAAGAGTTGATGAGGGAACTGGAGAGTTTCGTAAAAGATCCTCGGGAAGGTCTCTTCAACAGACATCGAAGAGATTTCGAGATGATGCGGGCCAGTTTAGAGGCACTTCGGGCCTTTTTGGACGAGATCGTGATCGACCCCCTGTGGGTACACGAGGCACTTCGGTCGCCAGTGTTGGGAATGAACGTCGAGACAGGACGAAATGCCGATATTGCGGTAAATGGCATTCGGGGAGTTGTAGATTTCCTGACCGCTCCTGTTACAAATGCGGATCAGTGGACCACTTCATTAAAGATTGCCTGAGGTTGTCGGGACAGAATGCAAATCAGAGTGGGAGACCGGGTGCTACCACTGCTCGAGGTAGACCATCTGGAAATATGGGCAATGCTAGTGGTGGTCAGAGAGGATCTAGAGATGATATAACCAGATCCGAAGCCCGTGCGCCTGCTAGAGCTTATGCTATACGTGCCCGCGAGGATGCTTCTTCGCCTGATGTTATTATCGGTACATTCACTCTCTTTGATACTAATGTAATTGCTTTGATTGACCCCGGTTCTACTCATTCTTACATATGTGAAACCTTAGCCTCCAGTAAGACTTTACCTATTGAGTCTACTGAGTTCGTAATTCGGGTGTCAAATCCCTTGGGTCGTTACGTGCTTGTCGACAAAGTGTGCAAGAAATGTCCCCTGGAAATTCGAGGTTCCTGTTTCCCGGCGAACTTGATGCTTTTGCCGTTTGATGAATTTGATGTTATCCTTGGATTGGATTGGTTGACCGCGCATGATGCGATTGTGAATTGCAAGAGCAAGACTATTGATTTGAGATGCGCAAATAACGAAGTAGTCCGAATTGAGTCTGCGGACTTGGAGGGGATGCCAGCTGTAATATCAGCAATGTTGGCACAGAAATATGTAAGAAAAGGGTGCGAAGCATACCTTGCGTATGTACTTGGTGACAAAGAATTTGAAAAGAAACCCGAATCTGTGCCGGTGGTTTGTGAATACCCGGATGTTTTTCCGGAAGAATTACCGGGTTTACCACCTGTTCGGGAGGTAGAGTTTGGTATTGAGCTTGTACCTGAGACTACGCCGATTTCGATAGCTCCGTATCGTATGGCACCAACTGAGTTAAAGGAGTTGAAAGCTCAGTTGCAAGAACTGACGGATAGAGGTTTCGCTCGACCAAGTTTCTCACCTTGGGGTGCACCAGTATTGTTCGTGAAAAAGAAGGACGGAACCATGAGGTTGTGCATTGACTATCGTCAGCTGAATAAAGTGACGATAAAGAACAAATATCCGTTGCTGCGCATCGATGAATTGTTCGACCAACTGAAGGGAGCCTCAGTGTTCTCAAAAATAGATTTGAGATCGGGCTATTATCAGTTGCGAATTCGAGATCCAGATATTCCCAAAACTGCCTTCAGAACGAGATATGGTCACTACGAATTCTTAGTGATGCCGTTTGGGCTCACTAATGCCCCTGCGGTATTTGTGGATTTGATGAATCGGATCTTCAGACCGTATTTGGATCAGTTCGTAGTTGTGTTCATTGATGACATTTTGGTCTATTCAAGAGATGAGACCGAACATGCTGAGCATCTGAGGCTAGTGCTGCAAATTTTGCGGGATAAGCAGTTATATGCTAAGTTCAGTAAGTGTGAGTTCTGGTTAAGAGAGGTTAGCTTCTTGGGTCATGTGGTATCCGCGTCGGGTATTCGAGTTGACCCGAACAAAATTTCAGCCATACTTGACTGGAAACCTCCGAGAAATATTACTGAAGTTCGGAGCTTTTTGGGGCTCGCCGGTTATTACCGACGATTTGTGAAAGGTTTCTCGATGATAGCCACACCAATGACGAAGCTACTTCAAAAGGATGTTAAGTTCGAGTGGACGGAGAAATGTCAGAAAAGTTTCGACCAACTGAAAACTCATTTGACTGAAGCTCCAATTTTGGTGCAACCCGAATCAGGTAAAGAGTTTGTCATCTATAGTGACGCATCCCTACTTGGGTTGGGTTGCGTATTGATGCAAGAAGGTCGAGTCGTGGCCTATGCGTCGAGACAATTGAAGCCACACGAGAGGAATTATCCGACCCATGATCTCGAACTAGCTGCCATCGTGTTTGCTTTAAAAATATGGCGACATTATCTGTTTGGTGAGAAGTGCCATGTATTTTCGGATCACAAAAGTCTCAAATATTTGATGACTCAACGAGACTTGAATCTGCGACAAAGACGTTGGCTTGAGTTGTTGAAAGATTACGAGCTTGTCATTGATTACCACCCGGGAAAGGCTAACGTGGTTGCGGACGCCTTAAGCCGGAAGTCATTGTTTGCTTTACGAGCGATGAACGTGCATTTGTCTGTTCTACCAGACAGTGTGTTAGTAGCTGAATTAAAAGCTAAACCATTATTGACTCACCAAATTCGTGAAGCTCAGAAAGTCGATGATGAATTGGTTGCAAAACGGGCTAAGTGTTTTCCGAACGAGGAATCGGAGTTTCAAATTGATGATGATGATTGTTTGAGGTTCAGAAATCGTTTGTGTGTTCCAAGGAATTCGGAACTCATTTCGATGATTCTGAACGAAGCCCATTGTAGCCGAATGTCAATTCACCCGGGGAGTACGAAAATGTACAACGATTTGAAACGTCAATTTTGGTGGCATGGTATGAAACGGGACATCTCTGACTTTGTTTCGAGATGTTTAATATGTCAACAAGTGAAAGCGGAACATCAAGTGCCTTCAAGATTACTTCAGCCGATCATGATACCCGAGTGGAAATGGGATCGAGTCACAATGGACTTTGTGTCCGGACTGCCATTGTCAACTAGTAAGAAGGATGCGATTTGGGTTGTTGTCGATAGACTGACTAAGTCGGCTCACTTTATCCCCGTGTGTATGGATTTTTCATTGGATAGACTAGCTGAATTGTACGTTTCTCAAATTGTGAGATTACACGGGGTACCTGTTTCTATCGTGTCGGATAGAGATCCGAGATTCACCTCACGATTTTGGAAGAAATTGCAAGAAGCTCTGGGTACCAAACTGCAGTTTAGCACTGCTTTTCACCCCTAAACCGATGGTCAATCCGAGCGGATAATTCAGATACTTGAGGATATGTTGAGATGTTGCATCCTCGAGTTCAGTAGTTCATGGGAACGGTATTTACCTTTGATTGAATTCGCTTACAACAATAGTTTTCAATCAAGTATTAAGATGGCACCTTACGAGGCTTTGTACGGTCGTAAATGCCGTACACCATTGTTTTGGACCTAGCTCGGTGAAAGTAAAATTTTCGGAGTTGATTTGATTAGAGATGCTGAACAGAAAGTAAAGGTAATCCGTGAAAGTCTGAAGGTAGCCACGGATCGTCAGAAATCGTACGCAGATTTGAAACGAAAAGACATCGAGTATCAGGTGGGAGACAAAGTGTTCCTTAAGGTTTCACCTTGGAAAAAAGATACTCAGGTTCGGCCGTAAGGGCAAGTTGAGCCCAAGATTCATTGGGCCGTACGAAATCTCCGAACGAGTTGGTCCGGTTGCGTATAGATTGATTTTGCCCCCGGAGCTTGAAAAGATCCATGACGTCTTTCATGTTTCGATGCTTCGACGCTATCGATCTGATCCATCGCACATAATTAGCCCATCGGAGGTTGAAATTCAAGTCGACATGAGCTATGAAGAAGAACCGATGCGTATCCTAGCTCGTGAAGTGAAGGAGTTGCGAAACAAAAGAGTTCCGCTAGTAAAGGTGTTATGGCTCAAACACGGGATCGAGGAAGCTACTTGGGAGACCGAGAGCTCGATGAAAGAACGATACCCAAACCTATTTACCGGTAAGATTTTCGGGGACGAAAATTTCTTAAGTGGGGGAGAGTTGTGACAGCCCAAAGTTGACCCTAGTCGGGAAGTGGTTTCGGGACCGCTAAACCGAGTCACCGAAATGTTTGAATGTGATACTTATTGTCTAGAATATGTAATTATGAATGTGTGAAAATTTCAAGCTTCAATTTGGTTGATTTCATGTGAATTTAGTCAATAGGACTTATGTGAGAAAATTCTAAAATGTGATAGGTCAATGTGTGAGGACCTGTTAGTGCATGTGGACAAAGGGGGACTTGCATGTCAAATTTCCCCCCCTAATGAGTAGTGGCCGGCCATGACAAGGAATGATGGGCAAAACATGTCATGAAACATGTTTTGTTAGTGGAAGAATAAAATAAGGAGTATGGGTAATAAAGAAATGGAAACAAAAGAAAAAAAATGTGTGTGTAGTGTTTGTCCCCCCCATTGCCGTGAGCTAAAGAAGAGAAAGGGGGAATTTTGTTCATCCTTTTCTCATCTTCATGCTTGCCAAAACTAGAAAGAAAAACAAAGAAAAATTTTCTCATCCTTTGGTTCATCCTTGGCCAAAAATTTTAAGGAGGAAAGAAGAAGAAAGGTGAAGAGATTCGGCCATGCATGTAGCTAGGCTAAGGTATGTTTGATGATGTTCCATGAGAGGCATGCATGTTTTAGTTGTTAGCTTGAGTTCTACCTAACCCATGGTCTAAATCTTGCTATGTGATGGAAATGGCACTTGACCATGGATGCATCATTCTTGGTTGATGTTTGATGTTGTGGTGATGAGGCATGAGGATGAGTTAAGATTCGGCCTAGGTGGAGGTTGTGTTAATGCCATTGCATGCAAAATATGAAGCTTGTTAATGATGCATGTGATGATGGCTTGATGATTCTTGAACCTCCTTTTTAGCATTTTTCTGTGAGCACATATGTACATTGGTTGCTAAATGGAGAAGAATCGGCTAGCAAGATGTGTGCTAAGGCCGAATGTAACTTTGCATGTTAATGAGCAATGCATGTGTTAAATTGATGAAAAGGGGGAGGATGCTTTACTAGTGTGTATATGTGTGTATTAAGTGTTGAAATCGACCCCAAAAATGGACATGCATATTCGGCCAAGGGGAAAGAAATTAGCTAATATGTTGTGTTGATGCATGATTTTTGCATGTATGAGACTTTAATGTCTAATGTATAAATATGGGCTAAGTGCCTTGTGTTCATCTTTTGATGCCTAAACGATGAAATCAATTTATTTGTTTGATTAAGCTCAAGAGCAAAGGGGAAATAAAACCGATAAAGGGAAGGAAAAAGTGGTTGAATAGCTAGCGGAATCGTTCGACAACACCCGAGGTAAGTTCTTGAGTAAGAGAGCTTAAATTACAATGTGATTAAATCATGCTCTATGTGTGGCTATTGAGCCGAATGTGCAAGGACGATATGTGCCTTGTGTTTGAGTTTCGCAAATGAAAATGAAATGTGAATGTGCATGATTAATTGAATGCTGTCCAGGCTAAGTCCCGAAGGCTTTGTGCTAAGTGAATATATCCGGACTAAGATCCGAAGGCCTTTGTGCGAGATACTAAATCCGGGTTAAGTCCCGAAGGCATTCGTGCGAGTTATTAAATCCGGGTTAAGTCCCGAAGGCATTCGTGCGAGTTGTTAAATCCGGGTTAAGTCCCGAAGGCATTCGTGCGAGTTATTAAATCCGGGTTAAGTCCCGAAGGCATTCGTGCGAGTTGTTAAATCCGGGTTATGTCCCGAAGGCATTGTGTGAGTTACTAAATCCGGGCTATGTCCCGAAGGCATTTGAACGAGGAGCTATATCCGGTTAAATTCCGAAGGTACGTGATTTGGTAATGAATGAGCTTGCTGTAAAATTCCAGCGAATACTCGAAAAACATCCCAATATTGGGATATGTTACGTATGTGTTGAATATTAATCGAGCCCTTACAAATAAATGTTCGCTCAGTTGATAAACGAGCTACCGGCCTTCGGCCAAGTTAGTTTATTGTGTATGTACATAAGGGTTGTTAATGTTGTGAAGCAAGTTTGATATCGGTAAATTGCGTATTATGAAATATTCCGTTTAGCTAAATGTGTGCTATTATTTGTGCATGCTGGAATTCCTTGCTCAAACTTACTAAGCATAAATTGCTTACTCGTTACATTGCTCCTCTGTTTTATAGATTTTTGGTTCTCCAGCTATCAGACTCAGGATCTTGAAGTCGAAGTCGCCCACACTATCAAAGGCTCTTTTGGGTACTATTTTGGTTGAATTTTGATATGGCATGTATAGGACTACCCATCGTTGTCTTTCGAGTACTTTATGAAATGTATAAGTGTACAGCCATGCGAAAATGGCTTGTAGAAGTGGAGTATGGCATTAGACCATTCGTATTTATGAATGTATAGATGGTTTCATGATGTAACTATAGTTGGAATGGAAGTGTTGAGCAAATGACCAGCCACTAGAATGGCTAAGTATGATCATATGTGGGCTTATGTATGACAAGGCCCTAGTTGGTCCATGAAACCCCAAATTAGGTAAGGTTTACTTTGAAAACAGAAGCTGATAGCAGCAGTGGTGTGGATTGGAAAAATCACAAGAATTCGTAGGAGTGGAATTAAATAGTGAATAAATTATGTAATCGAACCTTGATGAATCTACTTTCATATGGAAGTAACGAAACAATCATAGGAACAGTACAGTAAGAGATATTCGGGTTCTTGTGGAACAGGGCCAGAACAGTTTCTGGATTCCCTGTTCCGACTTTGGAAATTCACTATAAATTGACCAGAGATAATTAGGGGTCATACCATATATTTATGGATTCCTCTATGAGTCTAGTTTCCATAGAAACAAACGGCATCAGTATTGAAGCTCTGTGCAGAGAGATATCCCAGTCGTAATGGGAAAGGGTCAGTGTAGTCGACCCCTGTAACATGGGAGACTTTGACTAATAAACTGTACTAATTGGCCCGACCAAAAATTCTAGAAAAATATACATAGGTGGGGACATGAGTCTAGTTTCAGGGAAAAATCACAAAACTGATTTTCAAGTTGTGAAACTCAAGATATGATTTTTGAAGCGACTAGTACTCAGACTGGGCAGTGTCTGGAAAAATTTTTCAAAGCTTGTTGACATCTCGTGTCCGACTCCGGTGTCGGTCTCGGGTTCGGGGTGTTACATTTAGGGTGACACCGTGACAGCGATAATCAGGTTCCATATAGCAACACTGCAACGACGACCAGCAGGCTCTATGGGGAGACACTGCGATGATGCTAAGGTCTTTTAGGGTGACAACTCAAAAAGGTATAAAGTGTAAGACCATAGCTCAACTATCATAACGCCCTTAACCCGATCCGATTCACTGGATCTGAATCTTGGGTGTTACCACACGAATATAGACATAGGTTTAAATTATTATCACAAACCACGATTATTTACAAATTCGATTGGTCACATAAACAACAATGACATAAACAAAGACAAGTAGAGTAATTTAATTACAAAAGTTATCATCTAATATCATAACTTATTACATCTATTCTAAGTATAGACTTCTATGTAGCACTACTGATTTTTAATAAGCCATCGAGCTTGCTCTGCATGCATAAAAACCTGATGCGCCGTTCCATTAGCGTGGTTCTAGCATCATCCCTCTTGACACAGACTCTTATCCACAAACTTGAAACATAACATGAAACAAAAATAAGTTCTCAAGAACTTAGCGAGAAAAATACACATTTTCCCTTAGTTGATACTTGAATAAGAAAGTTGATGATTCATTATAATGATCTTGTTGTTCTTAGACTCTTGATCATACTTTTGGTTAGTACTTTCCAATCTTAGACCTTTACATATAAGTTAACTACCTTGCCTTGATCTATACCCATTTCCATTCCTCAATTGTTGACTTCAAACCTTCACTTATATCCTTCAAGCTTAACATTAATATATCTATGCCAATATCTTTCAAAGACCAATGTAACCAGAATATCATTTAATACGCGTACTTAACCTAGAATCATCGTACAATTACTCTTTATAACGAGCACATACTATAACAACATGGAAGTCAGTGTTTTCAAAAAGTGTGGTTTCATAACCTTGATTCCTTATATGATACTCGTAAAAGTTTTTATTAAATATTTACAGAGTTATGTTAAAGGTGAATTAAATTTTGATTGGGTAATTGTATCAAATTGGGGCTTATTTAGCGTACACGGACTAAATAGCTAAGGGACTTAAAAACAATTATACCTTTGTTTTTAATTGTAATGGACAATAAAGAGATATATAATTTATATATAAGTTATATATGTTATATTAGTATTAATATATGTTAAATAAAATCATATTAAAATAAAATAAATAATGAATATTTTGTAAGTGGATAGTAAGAAAAGTGATTTATCTTTTTATTTTTCTTCATTTCGAAACCAATGTGAAAGGGGAAAAAGCACACACGGCTTGGCCACACGACTATGTGACTTCTATTTTAAAATTTTTCTTCATTTTTTTGTTTTATTTCAAACTAGTCCCTGATTATTTTCAAATTAATTTTTAGGTTCTGTAAGCTCGATATAAAGCCCGTATTTACATATATGCTATGAATGATGATTTAATTTGAATAATGATGATTTAATTTGAATATTTTATATTTAAAGTAATATTTGAATGGTTTATGTTGATATTTGACTTGTTAAATGTTGTAATATTCCGGAACCCTAAATTTGGCGACGGAAATGGGTTAGGGGTGTTACATTTAGTGGTACCAGAGCTATAGGTTTAGTCGATTCTTAGACTAAATCAAGCTCAGAATCGAGTGTAGAGGTAAATGCCAAAGTTGAGTCGAGTCAGAGTCGAGGTTGGGATGCTAGAATTAGTTGTTTTTGTTTTATAGATAAAAGATGTTGGGAGAATCAAATAATTAGGTTAATAAAAAGATTCATATTTGTGATAATTCTAATGAAAATTTAAATAGAGTTGATTTGGTGGCATCGAGTGTTCATTCAATTAGTGCTCAACAACCTAACGCTGATAGAGGTAATAGCGAGGGCCAAGGTGATTCGAATTTACTTTGTGCTATAGTTGAAACTCTTCAAAGAGTAGCAGGAGTTACTCCTGTCATTGTACCTGTACCTATTGTTTGACGAGCTCTGATTAAGGATTTATAGAGATACGGTGTTACTGAGTTATTAGGTTTGAAAGGGGTTGATCCTCCAACTGCCGAAGTTTGGTAGGAATCAACTCGACTAAACGTGTTTTGCAACAACTTGAGTGCAGCCCCAAGAATGTGTAATTTATGTTGCTTCTTTACTGCAAGGAGAAGAGTATATGTGGTGGTAGACGGTAACATGCTATGTACCTGGCCGACTGACAATTATATCTTGAGGATAGGAAACAAGAATTTTTGCTATTGAAACCGAGTGAAATGCCAATGGCTGATTACGAACGTGAGTTTTCGCTACTCAGTAAATATGTTACAGAATTTCTGTTGTTTGAAGCTAAAAGCCGTAAATGATTTCTACATGGTTTTTTATGATGAACTCAGAGTATAGCTTCTATCATTTCAAATTTTAGAGTTTGTCGATTTAGTCGAGCGAGCAAAAATGGTGGAGCAAGCTTTGGATCTCGATAAAAAGATTGAGACTACACCAGCTGCTGGAAAACAAGCGGGAACTGTTAGTTTGCATCCACAATCAAAGGAAACTAAATATTCTCGTGGTAATTGGAAATTGACTTTTAAGTCCGATAGATTTGATAGAAATTGAGATCGGCAACCAACTATGTTTGCGGGCAGTGTGCGAGTTCTGTCTCGAGATGTTGAGATACTGAATTACGAGCACTTTGGGAAGAAACATCAAAGTGAATGTTGGAAATTGACTTGAGCCTATTTTCGTTGTGGATCGTTGGAGCATTTTGCTTAAGAGTGCTTGAGAAGTGATAATGTTACTCATGTCACTACTCAGAAATCTGCACCTACAACTAGGGGTAGTGGAATTAGTCGTGGTGGTTTTGTTTCTAGAAGTGGTGCAAGAAAGGGGAATGATGCAGTTACTCATCAGTTAGAGGCCAGAGCACCGACATGAGCATACATTGTACAGACTTACGATGAGGGTGACACCGATGTTGTAACAGGTATCTTTTTATTATATTCTGCACTTGTTTTTACTTTGAGAAACCCTGAATCTTCACAATTTTATGTTAATTCTGAATTAGTCAAATTGGGAAGTTTAAAATCTGATACGTCTAAAGTATCCATGGTTGTGTTAAGTCCTTTGGGATAGTCAGTGTTAGTCAATCGAGTATGTAGGCAATGTCAACTAGAAATTCAAAACATATCTTTTCCTTTTGATTTGTATTATGCCATTCAACGATTTTGATTTGATTTTGGGTATGGATTGGCTCACTGAGCATGGAGTGATTTTGGATTGTCGTAAAAAGAAGTTTATGGCTCAGTGTATTGATGGCAGTTTGATTGAGGTGAATAGTTTCTAAACGAGTGGTTCAACTCGTATCATTTCAGTTGTTTGAGCTAATAAACTCCTCAATCAAGGCTGTGAAGCTTTTCTGGCAAATGTCATTAACTCAAATGCTGGTGATAGTCAAATCAACAATATTCAAGTTGTTTGCGAATTCCCTGATGTGTTTCTGAAGGAATTTTTGGGATTACCACCTGATCGGGAGGTTGAGTTTGAGGTGTTTTCTTGTACAGCTTCGGTGTTAATATCCTCTTATCGTATGGCACCGAAGTAAAAAAAAGGAATTAAAAGTTTAGTTGCAAGCTTTATAGGACCGCGGCTATATATGCCCTAGTATATCGCCTTAGGGAGCTCCAATATTGTTTGTTGAAAAGAAAGATGGTTCGATGCGACTTTGTATAGATTTTCAACAACTAAATAAGTTGACAATAAAGAATTGATGTCCTCTACCTCATATCGATGACTTGTTTGATCAGTTGAAATGAGCTTTTCTTTTTCAAGATTAACTTGAAATCAGATTACTATCAATTGAAAGTAAAAGATAGTGACGTGTTTAAAACGGCGTTTCGTACACGTTATGGCCATTATGAGTTCTTGGTAATACCTTTCAACTTAACAAATGCTCCGGTGGCATTCATGGATCTCGTGAACCATATTTTCTAGCTTAGATCAAATTTTGGTAGTTTTGATCGACAACATTTTGTTCTATTCGAAAAATGAAGTGAAGCACGAACAACATCTCCAAATTGTTTTGCAAGTGTTGCAAGAAAAGCAGTCATACATGAAGCTTAGCAAATGTGAATTCTGGTTATCGGAGGTTGTGTTTTGGGGCATGTTATCTTAGCTAATGGGATTCGAGTTGATCCAAAAAAAATGAAGGCCATTGTTCAATGGAAAGCACCAAGGAATGTGTCAAAAGTTTGCAATTTTCTTGGTTTAGCTAGTTACTATCAAAGATTTGTAAACCTTTTTTTTGAAAATAGCTATGTCGATGACAAAGCTTTTACAAAAGTAGGTCCAATTCGTTTGGAACGATCAATACCAAGAAAGTTTCGAGAAATTGAAATAGATGTTGACTGAGGCGCCAGTTCTAACTTTGCCTGCATCGGGGAAAGACTTTGTGTTATATAGTGATGATTCTCTAAATGGTCTAGGTTGCATTTTGATGCAAGAAGGGAAGGTGATTGTGTATGCGTCTTGCTAGTTAAAAATGCATGAACGTAACTATTTGACGCACGATTTAGAGCTAGCCATTCTGGTTTTTGCTTAAATCTCTAGAGGCACTATCTATACAGTTAAAAGTGTCATATTTATACCAATCATAAAAGCCTTAAATACCTCCTAACCCAAAAGGAGTTGAATTTGAGATAGCATCGCTGGGATGAACTTTCGAAATATTATGATTATGTTATCAATTACCACCCTAGTAAAGCTAATGTTGTAGCTGACGCGTTGAGTAGAAAAGTAACAGTTGAGTTATGAAAGATGTTTGCTCAACTCAGTACTTGCGATAATGGCAGTTTGTTGGCCGAATTAAAAGTCAAACCAATGTTGTTTGATCAGTTCAAGGAATCATAGCTTGTTGATGCTAAATTGTAAGGAAAAAGAGATATGGTTCAAAATGGTTCGATAGAAAACTTCAGTATTGATGATTGTGATTTTTTGAAGTTCCATAATCGGATCTGTGTTCCAGATGTTGTTAAATTAAAAGAGTTAATACTTTGTGAAGCTCATGATAACCCTTTTTGTTTTGCACCCTAGTGGAAAGGAAATGTATCGCAACTTACAGGGATTTTATTGGTAGCCCGGAATGAAAAGCGAGATAGTTGAATTTGTTTCTAAATGCCTAACTTATCAGTGTGTTCAAATGAAGCATCAAGTTTCCCACTAGATTACTTCAGCCTATCTTGATTCATGAATGGAAATGGGAGTGCATAACGATGGATTTTGTAACAAGGTTATCGTTATCTCCAAACAAGAAAAATTATGTTCGGGAGATAGTCAATCGACTTATGAAATCAGCCCATTTTATTGTCGTTAGAACCGATTGGTCACTTTCGAGACTTACCGAGGTTTAAACTCAAGAAATTTTCAGATTACACGGTATACCTATGTCAATTATCTCTGATTGGGACCCTCGATTCACTTCGAGGTTTTGGAAATAGTTGCATGAATCTCTTGGTATGAGACTCAACTTTAGTACAACTTTTCACCCGCAAATGAATGAATAATCTGAACTTGTTATTCAGATTTTAGAAGATATTCTTCGAGCCTACGTAATTAATTTTGAAGTAGGTTAGGAACGGTATTTACCTTTGGCCAAATTTGTGTAAAATAATAGTTTCCAATTGAGCATCCAAATAGCTCCGTACAAAGCTTTATACAATCGTAAGTGTCAAACACCTTTTGCTGGTCAGAACTATATGAAAGAAAAGTGTTGAACTAGAACTGATTCGAGAAATGAAGGATATAGTTAAGTTAATTCGGGATAGATTCAAAATAGCTTTTGACAAATATAAATTGTACACGGACTTGAAACGTCAAGATATCGAGTTTGCTATGTGTGAAAAAATGTTTTTAATGGTTTCACCGTGGAAGAAAGTCCTTCGATTCAGTCAAAAAGGGAAGCTGAGTCCTTGTTTTATTGGACCTTATGAAATCACAGAAAGGATTGAACCAGTTGCCTATCGTTTGGTTTTGCCAGTAGAGTTGCAAAAAATGCGCGATGTTTTTCATGTTTTGATGCTCATGAGATATAGTTCAGGTCCGTCTCACGTTATTTCGATGAAAGAAATTGAAATTCAGCCTCAGATGTCTTACCAGGACAAACCCATTAAAATTCTAGCTTGTGAGGTGAAAGAATTGCGAAACAAACATGTTCCACTCATGAAAGTTCTATGGCTTAGTCATACTATCGAAGATGCGACTTGGGAGTTGGAAGAGTCGATGAGATCACAATATCCCCACCTATTTTCAGGTAAATTTCGGGAAAGTATTGTTTTGAAACCTCGATTCCTTATCTGGGACTCATAAATATTTTTATTAAATATTTATATAGTTATGTTAGAAGTGAATTAAATTTCGATTGGGTAATTGTATCAAATTAAGGCTTATTTAGTGTATAAGGACTAAATTGTATAAGTATAAAAGTGTGATTTATTAGTAAATTATAAGGTAAAATATAGCTAAGGAACCTAAAAAGCAATTATACCTTTGTTTTTAATTGTAATGGGTGGTTAAGAGAATTCATTTCCTGTAACACCCCTAACCCATATCCGTCGCCGAAATAGGATTATGGAGCATTACCGAAGTTCACAGGTCAAATACAATTAGTTTATATCATTTACTATTTATATTCGAATTCAAACATATTCACTCATACTCATGTTGTCCCTTAAATGGGCTCTCGAGGCCCAAAATACGCGTTAGAAACAAGTCGGGACTAAACTGGGAACTCAAAGAATTTTCGCGAAATTTCAAAATTTTTCTTAGGTGTAGAGGACACACGCCCGTGTGGCTAGGCCGTGTGGGCATTCGATGTGTGGCACAGGGCCGTGTTCCAGCCTGTGCCCATACCCGTTCAACTCTCTGACTTAGATCACACGGCCAAGCCACATGCCCGTGTGCTAGGCTGTGTGGACAATTTAATTTTCAATAATTAGGTGCAGGGGACACACGGCCAAGACACATGCCCATGTGCTAGGCTGTATGTGAGACACATGCCCATGTGGACAAAATAAGGCCATTTCTAAGCCTTATTTCTCACCCAAACTTGTTTTCCACCTACATCAACATTTTAACACATTCACCAACCAATTCAATACATTTAAACCAAGCCAAAACCAAGTCTTAAACTTGACATCTTACACATACAATCAATGTGCCCTTAGGTTGTAACATCCCGAAATAGGGCCTAGTCGGAATAGTATTTTCAGGACCACAAATCCTATATCAAAATATTTATTTTATGGTTATTATGAGGCCTAAAATATGAATATATGCATGTGTTAAAATTTCACGAAGAAATTCTAATTATAAGATGTCCAATTGGAATTAAGGACTAAATTGAACAAATTGCAAAACTTGGATTCTAGAAGCAATTTGTATGAAATTGCTTTAGATTATAAATTAGAAGGTCTTGGAGATCAATTTTCCCAAATTCTAAATTTTTGGACAAAAATGGGCTTGCATGGATGAAATTTTAAAGAAAGGGCATGAGGGCATTTTGGTCATTAGGCATTTTAATGAAATAAAAAGGGAAAAATAAAGTAAAAATATGCTCATCTTCTTCCCATAGCTGCCGAAATTTTGAGGACACCATAGCGAGGGTTTCTTCAATTTTCAAGCCCAATAACCCCGAGGAGCAAATTCCGGAGGTCAATCGTGGTAAATGCAAGGTTTCGAAATAACCGAAACACAATCCCGAAAAGAATACCAGGTAAGTTCGGATAACTTAAAGTAAACCCCTAATATACATAATTGTATGATTTATGAATGCATAATATTTGCATTTATCGATGGTATGAAAATGCATGAAATGCTCATTTGGTAATGACTTGTTGATAACTATCTCGGTTGAGGTTAAAAAGGGAATTCGATGGATAAACCATGTTTTACATGTGAATTGAGATCCTGCATGTGTTGCAGTAAGAATTTAGCCCAAACGGGTAATCTGTGATCTCAAATATGGAAAGGAATCTAGCCCGAACGGGTGTTCCTTGAATGATCGAGCCTCCCGAAGAATATATGTGCACTGGATTTAGCCCGGATGGGTAATCTAAATTGGTTTGAATTTAGCCTGGACTGGTAATTCAGATCTGAGCTCACTAAGGGTGTTTGTCGTTATAAGGGATTTAGCCTGGACTGGTAATCCCGACATCACCTTAAGAGTTCATATAATGGGGAATTTAGCCTGGACTGGTAATCCCGCCATATGATGTGAGGTTCGCGGGAGTGCATATATGTGGAATGATCATTCGTAAGAATTGACGGATAATGGGTATTCCATCGAGATTTCCTAGAAACTCAACGAGATTAACATGGGATATATATATGTGAATGAAATGTTGAATGATGAGCTCATTTAGTTAAATTACATGATTATGTGACTAACTTATTGATTGAGTGCATGTGATAGGAAATCATTTCATAATGGATGATTTCATGGATTAAGTATGGATGTATGCTAATTACTTGGTAAGTTTACTTTCCGGTTATTCGAGCTTACTAAGCATGAAAATGCTTACCCCTTTCTTTTTCCCTGTCTCACAGAGCTCAATGACTTATAAGGATTGGAAGACAATTGGGGAGTGAACACACTATCAACTAAACAAGTTTTGGTATAAAGACTCAGTTTATTTTGTTCAATGGCATGTATAGTATTTTTGAGTATTTTGTTATATGTGTCATTTGATTTTCCCAGTAAAGGCATGTAAAAATAAGTTTATCTCTTTTTATATGTCCATGAAAATTGGCATAATTTAAGTAGGCTATGAACTATGATTTTATGCATGGTTTTAATTATGAAGGATGGGTTGCTATCAATTGGCAATGAATCACATGAATGAGCCAATTTCAGATGGATTAAAGTAATATGGGAACCCATGACACTAAATAGGATATAACCATTTATGTATGAAACCAATGATATGAGGTTTCCATACAACTATTTTCATTAAGATCATTTACAAGTATATAATCATGCTTCTTCTCAAACTTGGTAACCATTAGGCACAAGTAGTATAAAGGGGTGACTAAAGGCTTGGAAAATAGCCTAATAAAGTCCACATGGTTGGACACACGGGCGTGTGTCTAGGCCGTGTGTGACATACGGTTCCCTCCCATGGGCGTGTGCTATGGCCATGTGTCCCCTGCACTTAAAATTTTAGCTTAAAGTTGTGCACGGGTAGGCCACACGGGCGTGCACCATGGCCGTGTTAAAATGACAGTTTCGTCCACGGGCAGGTAGCACGGGCGTGTTCCATGGTCGTGTTGATAAGTTAGTGTTGCCCACGATTGAAGGGCATGGGCGTGCCCCCAGATACACGGGCGTGTGAGTCCACACGATCCACTTACACGGGCGTGTGTTCCTTTTAGTTAAGGAAAATTTTCTGAGGAGCCCAAGGCTAATCGAACGTGCCCTTATTTGTCCCGCATTGCCTTCCGATATGTTATAGGCCTCGAAGGCCTATACAAGGGACGAGATGTTCATGATTGAAAAGATTTAAATTCAAATGAAATTTTGTGACTTGAGTTAGTATACTGAAAGTGTAAAGTTCCAGTAATGCCTCGAGCCCTGTCCTGATGTTGGATACGGGTTAAGGGTGTTACATAGGCTCCCCAATAGATAATTTATTATTATGTCATTCCAAAACTTATACTTACCTAGATACCAAATGCATATATGCATAATCAAATTCATACCTCAAACATGATAATACCATATATATGTTTCAAAACATGATCATTACAAGCCATTCCAATGGCTATTTACAACCAAAACATGTGTATGCCAACATTTGGCCAATTTAACCTATAAATGCCATTATATCCTAATTAAAATTTGCTAAGGATAGTGTGATCTTGCTCTGACCTGCTCCAACCTTTACGAGCTTCCGAGTGCTATAAAATAGATAAAATAAAATAGAGTAAGCATTCAATGCTTAGTAAGTTCGTATAACGGGAAATTAACTTACCATTCATATTCATCTAAAATAAGCATACAAAGTACATCCAAATCAATTTAATCAATAACCTAAACATATACATCCTCAAGCAAGTTAGTCATGTATTTCAAATGCATTTCAAGTAACAGAGATGAGCTCATTGTATAAACATTTCCATATATTTTCAGGTAGATACAATTATTAATTCATTCAGACCTTATCTTAACTTATATCGGAACTTTGCCCGTTGAACCTTATGAAATATTAATGGAAATCAGGTAGTACACATGAAGTGTACGAATCTGTAATTCGTCAATTCATATTCAGGAGTGCTCATAAGAACACTTAAACGAGAAGCACTCTTTCAAGCCATATAACGGGAAGCTCATGTGAGCCATATAACAGGAAGCTTATCCGAGCTTTATAACAAGAAGCTCATAAGAGCCTAAATCAGGAAGCTCATACGAGCCAATATCAGGTAGCTCTAAAGAGCCATTAACAGGAAGCTCCGAATAGCTTAATATCGAGAAGTTCAAGCGAGCCTTATCGGGAAGCTCACAAAGAGCCAATTAACAGAAAGCTCACGAAGAGCCATAATCGGGAAGCTTATAAGAGCTGTGGTGTGTCCACAACACATGTAGAATCACAACCAATCGACATGCTCCTAAGAGCTATTAATGGGAAGCTCACAAGAACCATATAACGAGAAGCTCGAGAGGGTTAATAACGGGATGCTCTTTCGAGCTATGGTGTGTCCGCAACATATGCAGGACTACAACCAATACAGGAAACTTGTATCCATCAATTTTCATTTGTTCAAACGGGACTTAACATTTATTAGGCATTATCAGATATTTAATCAATTTCATATACAAGGCAATTATACAATTCACATATATAACATTTAATTCAAACATATAAATGTACACAATTTAGTTACACGAACTTACCTTGACACTTGTTCGTATACGAGAATCTATTAATTCGATACTTTTTGTTTTCCTCGATCCAATTCCGTACTAGATCTATCCAAATCTATACAATTTAACTCAATTTAATACAATTCATATTCAGTTCAATCCAATTCATATTTTAGGCAATAGTACCATCTTGCCCCTACACTTTTAATTAATTCCAATTTCGTCCCTAGGCTCGGAAAATGAAATTCATGCAATTTAATCCTTATTCCAAGCATAGATAAATTTTTCATATAACAATAACAGTCCTTGTATTTCAAAGAAATCAAAAACTTTTCATGAATTTTATATCTTTTCAATTTAGTCCCTAAATCAAAATTTCATGAAAATTTCCTTTACAAAAGTTGTCTATCTATATACCTTTCATTTTCTACCATAAATTTCAAAATTTCAGCTTACTTATCCATGGAAAAATTTTAATAATTTGATATCTTTGCAAATTAATCCCCAAAATATCTAAATTAGGTTATTACGATCTCGAAAATATAAAAAATTGCTAAAAATGGGACAAGAATGCTTACCCAATTAAGCTTGCTTGAATTCTTTTCTCTTAGCTAGAGTTTCCATGAAAATAATTTGGGGAAGATGATGAAAAAAGATGACAAAAAAGATGATATTTTATCTTTTAATTAATTGTCATCTTTTATTATTTCCACTTTCCAATTTAGTCCTTTTCTTTTCTTAAATTTTCATGGATGAATCATCATATCTACTAACTTCTCTTAATGGTCTATTTACCTTATAAGGACCTCAAATTTTGAATTCCATATCTATTTAATCCCTCTAGCTATTAGAATTCAACTTTTTCACTTTATACAATTTGGTCCTTTATAGCAATTAAACTTGAAATGGTAAGATTTTCTTAACGAAATTTTCATATGTCATTTCTATCATAATGCAAACCATGCAGTAATATTAAAATATCTTTTTCTGACTCAGATTTGTGGTCCCGAAACCACTGTTTTGATTTCACTGAAAACGGGTTGTTACATTTCCTCTTTTTAGTTTTCTTCATTTTGAAACCAAGGTGAAAGTGGGAGAAACACACATGGCCTGGCCACACGGTTGTGTGACCCTTGTTTTGAAATTTTTCTACATTTTTCTATTTTATTTCAAACTAGTCCATGATTGTTTTCAAATTGATTTTTAGGTTCTGTAAGCTCGATATAAAGCTCGTATTTACATATATACTATGAATGATGATTGAATTTGAATATTTGATATTTAAAGTAATATTTGAATGGCTTATGTTTATATTTGACTTGTTAAATGTTGTAATACTTTGTAACCCTAAATCTAGCGATGGAGACAAGTTAGGGGTGTTGACATACACAATTGGTCAATATCGTCTTTGATCATTTAGATTCGAACATTTATTCACGACAACTTCCCATACTAATCCATTACTTCTCTATATCTCTTCCATTCATTATCTTTAGTCAAATTTTAGCTTTACATAATAGTTACCATGTACCTGATAGACACTTTATATCACACTAACTTTACTGAGTATTTTAAAGAATCATATAGAACACGCCTCAGAACTTCTTACAGACCACACCACAATAGCATTCCAATTAGAACACGCCACAAAGGCTATTCTTATAGAGTATGCCACAAATTTCATTCTTTTAGAGTATGCCATAAAAGTTATTCTTTCATAGTACGCCACAAAGATTATTCTTTCATAGTACACCACAAAGGTTGTTCTTTCAGAGAACACCATAAAGGCTATTCTTTCAGAGTATGCCACAAAGGTTATTTCTTAGTTGTCGTGTTTATGATATGGATTTCCTAAACTCACATTACGTGAGGTTTTCCCATCATCAACCTGGGACATGCAGAGAACCTTATTGGGTAATCACCTTTCATTAGTTCATTTTTAGAGGGTGCCATGGTCATGGACTTTTTCTTCAGAGTTTGTGTTTTCTGTCTTGGTGGACTTCATCAGATACCATATCGGTGACCAGACACAGACCCACTTTACAAACTCTTCATGCATTGACACAATTTAAGACCAACACCTTGATTCCCTAAATTATACCCTAAAGAACACACATCTCATAGCATACATTCCAAACAGGCATATACAATTATACTTCAACATCATAGTACTCATATACCACTCATTACATAATTGAATTTAATAGATTTCATACCAAATATACATACTATCCTTAGCAAACATTAATAAAATTATAGATTTTTTTTAATAATCATTCATATAGTCACATGCATATCATATTCATACTATATTTTTCATGGTTTTAGATTCATAGTTTGGTCATTTTTCCTATAGATATGCTTCGATATAAACAATATACATGCATGAGTCAGCATAAGAACTCACCTGATTCTCACCTACTGCAGTTCAAAGATTCCAGTTCCGATATCCATTTCAAACCAGCAGCAACCACTACTTAGAAACATAGTTTCACTATTACTACTCTTAGACATAGAGATTGTCGAAACCTATTTTTTAAAGGGGTGTTTGAAAAACGGGGATCAACTTTTTGAAAAATGAAAACGGGAGTCGCCACCAATCTTTTTAGGTGTGATTGGATCACCTTATAAAATGTTTTGTTTTAAAACATTAATTTTGGTCTACGAAATTATGAGAAAAATAGGTTTGGGAGTCGGTTACGTACGAGGAAGGATTAGCACCCTCGTAACACCCAAAATTGGTACCAAATTGAATAATTTTTTATCTTAATATCAGAAAATTTGAAAAGATTTTAAAACTTAAACAATTTAAAGTTGAAACTTGAGATTTCTTTGTTCCGAAAGTTTACAAACATCACATCCAGCATGTTAGGACACGATGTTTTAAATCCTCGTAACTAAAATTATCTCATGATTTTGAAAATTTATTAAAAAGGATATTTGGTTATTTAGTCAAACGAAAAAATCGCAACCCAGCATGTTAGGGCACTATTTTTCGAATTTCTAAACACCAAACATTGCCTTATTTAAGAAAAAAATTTCAATTAAATAAAATATATTTTTTAAAACAATGAATAATATAGAATTTAATAAAAAATAATTTGATATAATACTAAAATTATTAAAAAATAAAATATAAAAGAGAATTAAAAATCAAGGAGATAGGGATTAAATAAAAAAGTTGAAAACGAAGATGAACAAAGAATAAATAAGAACAAACCGTAGAAAATAAGAACGCAAGAGGGAGACAAATTTGAGTGAATGCTCTCAAGAATTCTTATTGCTTCCCAAAACTCAAGTGTAGTCAAGTCGTTTTACAATGAGGGGAGAGGCCTCTATTTATAGTTGAGCCTCCCCAAATCCAACGGTACAGATCAATTACATCAATGGTTAAGATTAAAGGATATTTACAAATTAAATCTCCAAGATTACAAAATCATATCTTCTAAGATTGTATATCATATCTAAGATTACAATCATATCTAAGATTGTATCATATCTAAGATTGCAATCATATCTAAGATTGTATCATATCTAAGATTGCATATCACATCTAAGATTGCATATCATTGAAGATTATATTTCCATATAAGTCAAACTTGTAGATGGACCTTAAATCTTTTCAAGTAATGGGCCATTCTGATCGGGCCAAATTATATTTGTAATTCTGGACTGAACTTGGACTTTTTTTGGGGGTTTATTATTTTTGTTTTTGGACTTATTTCTGGGCCCGGGCAAAATTGAGTGTCGACAGCTGCCCCTCTTTGCTCATTGCTATGTAACAGGAATAGAGCAAAGACTATAAAAAGACCAATTTTGCCCGGTCTTGCCGAGTCTTGAGTTCTTGATCTTCTTTAAATGGCCACTTGACGGCTTCAATCTGCTTCTTGCAAACTCATGACTGTCATGTTGATATCTTCGATCTGCTCTCTATCGAACACAGAGACGCCAAATCTGCTTCTTCAATTTGTTCTTTGACAATACAGAGATGCCAAATCATCTTAGACTTACTTCAACGTAAACACGTGAAAGCCAAATCAGCTATGTCTTCGATTTGTTCCTTGTGAGCACAAGGATGCCAAACCATCTTGGATCTTGCTCCAGTATAAACATCTGAAGGCTAGATCTGCTATGTGTCTGCCCTCCGTCGAATATGGAGACGCCAAACTTCGATTTGTTCTCGGACAATACAGAGATGTCAAATCATCTTAAACTTGCTTCAACGTAAACACGTGAAAGCCAAATCAGCTATGTCTTCGATTTGTTCCTTGTAAGAACAAGGATGCCAAACTATCTTGGATCTTGCTTCAGTATAAACATCTGAAGGTCAGATCTGCTATGTGTCTGCCCTCCGTCGAATATGGAGACGCCTAACTTCGATTTTTTCTCTGACAATACAGAGATGCCAAATCATCTTAGACTTGCTTCAACGTAAACACGTGAAAGCCAAATCAGCTATGTCTTCGATTTGTTCCTTGTAAGCACAAGGATGCCAAACCATCTTGGATCTTGCTTCAATATAAACATCTGAAGGCCAGATCTGCTATGTGTCTGCCCTCCGTCGAATATGGAGACGCCAAACATCGATTTGTTCTCTGACAATACAGAGATGCCAAATCATCTTAGACTTGTTTCAATGTAAACACATGAAAGCCAAATCAGCTATGTCTTCAATTTGTTCCTTGTAAGCACAAGGATGCCAAACCATCTTGGATCTTGCTTCAGTATAAACATCTGAAGGCCAGATCTGCTATGTGTCTGCCCTCCATCGAATATGGAGACGCCAAACTTCGATTTGTTCTCTGACAATACAGAGATGCCAAATCATCTTAGACTTGCTTCAACGTAAACACATGAAAGCCAAATCAGCTATGTCTTCGATTTGTTCCTTGTAAGCACAAGGATGCCAAACCATCTTGGATCTTGCTTCAGTATAAACATCTGAAGGCCAGATCTGCTATGTGTTTGCCCTCCGTCGAATATGGAGATGCCAAACTTCGATTTGTTCTCTGACAATACAGAGATGCCAAATCATCTTAGACTTGCTTCAACATAAACACGTGAAAGCCAAATCAGCTATGTCTTTGATTTGTTCCTTGTAAGCACAAGGATGCCAAACCATCTTGGATCTTACTTCAGTATAAACATCTAAAGGCCAGATCTGCTATGTGTCTGCCTTCCGTCAAATATGGAGACGCCAAACTTCGATTTGTTCTCTAACAATACAGAGATGCCAAATCATCTTAGATTTGCTTCATCGTAAGCACGTGAAAGCCAAATCAGTTATGTCTTCGATTTGCTCTCCGTCGAATATGGAGATGCCAAATCTGTTTCTTCGATTTGTTCTCTGACAATACAGAAACGCCAAATAATCTTGGATTTGCTTCAGCGTGAACACCTGAAGGCCAGATCTGCTATACTTTAACCTGTTACCCTACTGCTTAGGGGGTTAAGGCGCATCTTCGATTTGCTCCACTACTGCTTAGGGAGATAAGATCCGCAATTTTGACCTGTTCCCCTACTGCTTAGGGGATTAAGGCGTTGAATTTTGTAATTTTCAATCAATCTTGCTACATTGTCCAGTGGGGAATCCACTTGTAGAATTGATTTCCTGGAATTTATGCTTATGCCAAATAATTAAGATGCCGTGATCGAAATGAGTCAGATGCTCCTAATTAGACATATTATGATGCAAAATGTTTATGAAAATAACTCCTATTTCGGACTTCATCACTCATTCATCTATCGAGCTTCCCACCTCATTCTTCTCGACATATCAATCATACTCTGCTCGTATGCCTCGAATCTTCTCCATCAATTTGGTCTACCGTACCATTCCCTGAATGTTACGACCCACTGAAGATGTTTATAAAATGATCCTTTCTTAAGATCAATATTGCTTAAAATGTCCAACCACCTTTTGGACTAAAGAAGAAAATCTCTCGAGTATCTCCAACCCATACATATGGGAATTCCTTAAACAATTGTCTTGTTTCAGTTTCTTGTATTATCTAGAAATTTCCAGAGTAATATGCAAAACTTAGTTTGTGAAGATATTTTAGTTCATCTATCATTATTTCAATGCAACATGCTTTATGAATAATGGGAGACAAATAAATTGATCCTGAGGATAATTAGATTTGGACAAATTATTGGAAGGAATGCAAAAAGATTAACCTGAGAACATATCTTTGCAAAGAAAAAGAATCCAAAGATAGTAAATAGGATAGAAATCAGATGCCCCAGATATCGCCGCTTGAGCGTCTATACACCAGCTCCATGAAGACTTTCTTGAGTTCAACATGTGTTTAAAATATCCAAAGTAATTCGTTGATGCCTCAATATGTAACATACTTCATTTCTCGTTGAATCCAGTATAGCAAGGTCACTGCATGACTTTCCAAATTTGAGCTGCCCTTTCGGGTTTTCAACTCAAAACCCCTTTGGTCTCAAGGTGCCCTTTGCGGGTTTTCACCTTGGCCTCTCCATTTTTTTTTCTTTTTTCTCTTTTTTCTTTTTATTTTTTTATTTTTTTCTTTTACTTTTTTGCCTTTTTTTTTGAAATAGAAGTCCCAAAGTGCCCTTTGTGGGTTTTCACCTTGGCTTCCCTTCTCCTTCAGACAAAGTACTCCTTGACCGAGTCCGAATTCACTGGATCAGATAAATTCTTCCTATCCATTTCTTGTCAAAATCAGTGCACCTCTAGAGAAAGCCCTCTTTGCAACATATGACCATTCCCAATTCGGCATCCTTTTGCATGGGAAGGATCTCTTTCAGCACAAGGTTTCCTTTATGAAATTCTTTTGGACGAACCTTCTTTGTTATAAGTCTGTGTTATCCATTCTTGGTACATTTGCTTAGGATGAATACTTTCAAGTTAATTTTACTAGAGGTATCCAATTCTTGACTCCATCAAAGCTTGGAGGAAAAATCTTGATTCAGAAACCCATGAGAAAAGGATTGCCCCAGCAGCATTCCTGGCTGTTGTTTGTCAAACCCTACAAAAAGATGGTTCAATGATTCTCAGCAGACAAGAATGAAGTTGCTGACTTTATCCTTCAACCTGAAAAGCTGAGGTACAGAGATTACTCCCGGAGCATACATCCTACCATGACTCGATGATGTTTCTGAAGCATCCCTAATCTTCATAAATTGCCCCCAACTGTGAAGCTGCCAAATGAGCGTAGCAAATAGGAGCCACAACAAATATGGTTGTGGTGCTCTTTTGATACATATAGGATAGAGAATGAACAAACTCTTGCAGATCATCAGCCGAAAACTCAGCCTGGCTAAGAGAACATGATAGTGGGTTTGCCTCGTGATTCCAATCATTCCAGCATGGGTACCAAGGTAAAAATCATTGTTCTTTGGATGGCATACTTTGTTGTCAATGACAGTACCATGTAGCACATTGTCAGGAGATCCCTGCTGAAAAAACTTGGTATGATGGTTTTTTGTACAACAATAATCACAATCTTTAGGGTTCCACTTCTCGTCAAGGAACTTACAAGCCTCAATAACTTGATCAAAACTTGATTAAATTGAGACTCGCTAACCCCATCCCTGAAAATAATGATTTGATCCGGTTTCCTCTTCCCTGAACTTGTATAGAAGTCTAAGAGAGCTTCATTCAAGATACCGTCCTCCACTTAGTTAGAAACTGGTTTTGAAGAAAGAATCTATCATTTTAAGCTTCAGAGGCTATGTACGGCCTGATGCCCCATAGCTGGAAATCAATGGCCACCGCCTGGAGCTAAACATCGCAGCTATTGACGGCACATCAGACTGCTCAGGAAAGCCAAACAATGCACCCATTCCAAGGATAATGGTTGGAACCGTTGAAACAACTAGAATTGAAGGTGTTTTCCCCAACATAAGCATAGAGAGTAGGTGGTAGTTTCTTATGCCAATTTTTACCAGTCTCGGTCATCTTCTGTAATTTGTTTTTTCCTTCTTTTTCTTTTCTTTTGGCAACCTTTGTTGTATTGTGGTATGGCGCATTATCTTTGAACAGACTGCAAACTTTTAGCATTGTGCAGTTATAAATAATCTCTCTTTTTTTTTTGAAATGGATGACTTTTGACTTGGTAATATTGGCATATGAAGCTATCTCCCTCTCTTAATGGAGTAGTTGACGTCCACAAAGATGAGTCATTGTCAGCTTGAAACTTTTGACGAGCTTGGGCCCATAACATACATGCCCTATAAGTCTTGACTCCTTTAAATTTGGCATTCGTTGTACAACTGATGCGGTCCCTTTCCATGGTGGACCAACAGTGCCCCAAAACCTCATGTTTATCCTGGCAATTGCAAATCCTCCTGCATGCGTCTTTGGCCCACATTTTTGAATTCCCATAATAGTCTTAACAAGGTCTTGTTTTGTCTCCTCAGCTAATTCCAATTTCGCAATCTTTCCTTCCTCTAAGGCTATACTTCCTACCACCACTTCATGGGGTAAAAACGATTTTCAACAAATTCAGAAACAAGTCACAATTTCTGTCACCTTCAAAGTACTGAGATTCCTCTAAACACATATCGCACTCAAAAGGAACTCTGAATCTGTAGTATCGTTGCTCGTGTCATTGATATCTAGGGATCTATGATAGGCACACAAAAGAATATACAAGGAATAAATGAATTCAAGAATGACTATTCACATGAAATGAAAATTTATAAAGAATGTCAAAGGTCAAAAGAATCAGAATGAAAGAATATTTACTCGGATGAATAATAAAAGTATGTTTTATTGAAAATAAAAATGTATGAACATGAGCCCACTTCTCAAAATAAATCTCATTACTCCTAGGCTTTAGAGCAACAAGAGTGTTCTGAATATTACTCCGTAAAATTCCTAAAGATTACAGGAAGTTCTTCTGTAGTCCAATTGTTTAAAGAACTTCCCGATTCGTAAGGGCGAATGCCCTCAAGGTTTCTTTGTTCAGTCCCTTCCTCATGTATGATATTGATGGGATGATTTTCATTTCCAAACACCCCATTCTCCGGGTAAGCTATCCCTCCTGACACAAAAGTCGGGGATATGTAAGGGAACATCGTTAATTCCCATTCAACTTCTTTTTCACTCAGCCGTGACCCTCTTCTCTCTCTCTCTTTTTCTTTCTCTTTTTAATAACTTTAACTAATTAGGGTCTTTTTGCGGAGTTAAATGCATTTGATGTGATACAATGAAAATGCATGAATGCAAAAGAAAAGGAGATGTTGATCTTGAATTCAATTCCATTAGAATAACCTTTCTCGAAAACAGATTTCTTTACATGAAAATAGATTACATATGCGATCTTGCCCTTCATAGTCCAAGTAAACGCTGATCTTTTCTTCATGGTCGAATCCTGTAAATTCTCCAAAAGATGCCTTTGCTAGCTCCTTGCTGCTTAATCTGAGCCTTGATCTCTAACTCGCTTATCTTCATGATACTCATCAAAAAGTGCCAGCTCTTGGATAATCTTCATTGGCAATTAAATCAAGTCATGTATTCCTTCGTGGACTTCCAGCTTTCTCTTTTCATGCTCTTGGATAACCTTTGTTGGCTTGAATCTCTGGAAATTACATCATGTATTCCTCCATGGACTACCAACTTTCTCTCGTCGTGTTTACTTGGACTATATTCAGACGACCGCACTATAATCTACTTTATCAAGAAATTTGTTTCCTTATGACAAACTATTCTATTTAGGAATCGAATTTCAAATCAACACCTTCTTTTCTTTGATGTAATGTAATGCAAATGCATGAATGCAAAAAGGCATCGATCTCGATTCAGTTTTATTTTAGAAAACGTTATTTAAGGAACAAAAGTCTTTTCATAAAACGGATTACAAATACGCTTTTGCTCGTAGGCCCAGAGTCTTAACCCTATCTAATAACAAAGCTAACTCTCGACCTCTATCTGAACTGTAGCTCATATTGGTGCTCAACGTGCTAGCCCTTTCTACCAGTATCTGTAAATGATCAGCTATCTCTTGAATTTGAATTACGGCTTCACCTATGAAATAAGCTCTACAGCTAAAGACACCTCCTCCAATGTCTGTGAAGTTGCTCTGATTACCTTGAAAGAAAGATTAGCAAACAAGTAGGCATTCCAGCTTCGCAGCATACTGCCTTAAAATGATATCAAGCATCCTCAGTGCTTCTTGAGAGTCTTTAAATTTCTGCCTCCACAGAACATTTCAAATTGCTTGCATGGGTATCTTCGCAGCATAGCTAATCTCCACTTTAAAGGTCTTTAAATGATACAATCTTCTTTAATCTCTTTCTTTCATGCTCATTTGGGTTGTCCCGGTCATCAGATCTTGCATTTCCATTATTTCTGATAAGTACAACATCCTAAAGTACCACAGTAAATTCCAGCTTGTTGTTTGGTAGCGGTCCTATAGTAAGTGAGCCTTTCTACCATCATAAGCAAAATTCTTTCCATCCAATTCAATTTTGTAGGTCTTAAACCCTTACCAGCCACGAGGTGACTATCTTCATCTGTAATGGTAGAAGTGTCCATCAGTACTCCCCACGCTCACCTTGAATTATTCATCTATCTTCATGTCAAGTGAATACTGCAATTCCCCATAACTGTTGTAGAACAATTGCTTGGCTTCGTTACTCCATTAATCCCATATTTCCTTTAACTCTTGGAGGTTATTTTGCATCACACTAATGAGAGTGTAGTCCCATAATTCTGATGTGTATCCTTCGATGACACTATTTCCTTTTTCTATCTGGGTTTTCTCTGACCAAGCACAAACAAAAGAGTAGTCCTTCACTTTATTAAGATATTCGTTCCCTATTACAAAACTTTCTAACTCAGAAATCGAACCTTGAATCAACACATTTTAATGATAAATGACATGCAATGATAGCAAAATAAGAAAAACAAGTCAGTGTCACATATATAAAAATATAATAAATAAGAACTTATAAAGGTAGGCACTAAAGGTCATCATCATACTACCTGAGGCAAGCACTTAAAGTTCACTATATGTAGTTCGGTTCTAAAGCAAGGATACCTGAACCAGCAGATTCCTCGATCCTCACCAATTATAGGCTCATATGGACCAAGTTCAGTTCAGGGGGACACATTTCCCTATGGCCATGCGGAGATGAAAACCTCACGAAGACATAGGTACGGATGTATCCCGGAAGCAATCCACTAGCCCATGTGGAGGTGAAAACCTCACGAAAGCATAGCTTCTCACTCCCACTTAAGGGTGTGACCACAACGGTCATGCAAATGCAATGTGTGCATAATAAATAACTAACATATGCAACTAACACATGTAAAAATGACATATTTTAAAAATTTTCCAAATTTTCGAAATTACGACAGAAAATAATCAATTTTCGGCTTGACTCTCTTATAATCCCCAGTGGAGTCGCCAAGTTGTCGAAACCTATTTTTTAAAGGGGTGTTTGAAAAACGAGGATTGACTTTTTGAAAAATGAAAACGGGAGTCGCCACCAATCTTTTTAGGTGTGATTGGATCACCTTATAAAATGTTTTGTTTCAAAACATTAATTTTGGTCTACGAAATTATGAGAAAAATAGGTTCGGGAGTCGGTTACGTACGATGAAGGATTAGCACCCTCATAACGCCAAAAGTTGGTACCAAATTGAATAATTTTTTGTCTTAATGTCAGAAAATTTGAAAAGATTTTAAAACTTGAACAATTTAAAGTTGAAACTTGAGATTCCTTTGTTTCGAAATATACAAACATCACATCCAGCATGTTAGGACACGATGTTTTAAATCCTCGTAACTAAAATTATCTCATGATTTTTAAATTTGTTAAAAAGGATATTTGGTTATTTAGTCAAACGAAAAAATCGCAACCCAGCATGTTAAGGCACTATTTTCCGAATTTCTAAACACCAGACATTGCCTTATTTAAGAAAAAAAACTTTTTCAATTAAATAAAATATATTTTTTAAAACAATGAATAATATAAAATTTAATAAAAAAATAATTTGATATAATACTAAAATTATTAAAAAATAAAATATAAAAGAGAATTAAAAAACACGGAGATAGTGATTAAATAAAAAAGTTGAAAACGAAGATGAACAAAGAATAAATAAGAACAAACCGTAGAAAATAAGAATGCAAGAGGGAGACAAATTTGAGTGAATGCTCTCAAGAATTCTTATTGCTTCCCAAAACTCAAGTGTAGTCAAGTCGTTTTACAATGAGAGGAGAGGCCTCTATTTATAGTTGAGCCTCCCCAAATCCAACGGTACAGATCAATTACATCAACGGTTAAGATTAAAGGATATCTACAAATTAAATCTCCAAGATTACAAAATCATATCTTCTAAGATTGTATATCATATCTAAGATTGCAATCATATCTAAGATTGTATCATATCTAATATTGCAATCATATCTAAGATTGTATCATATCTAAGATTACATATCACATCTAAGATTGCATATCATTGAAGATTATATTTCCATATGAGTCAAACTTGTAGATGGACCTTAAATCTTTTTAAGTAATGGGCCATTCCGATCGGGCCAAATTATATTTGTAATTCTGGACTGAACTTGGACTTTTTTGGGGGGGTTTATTATTTTTGTTTTTGGACTTATTTTTAGGCCCAGGCAAAATTGAGTGTCTACAGAGATTACTTATCATATCAATCATTGATAATCTAGTGTCATGTGTTTTAGAACTTGCCTTCTTAATGGTCTGTAGATCCCGAGATAAATATTAATATATACCTTGAAATCACCATTACCTAGATCAGTTATCTTGTTGATTTCTAACCAAGTTACTTAAAATCTAGCTAGCACAATATAGGCAAATCAAACATATTATACCTTTGGCGAATACTCATTTCATACTTACTTTTTATCTTATAACACTGACTTTTCATTAATATTGCAGTATCAGGAAATCAAATTCTTACTTTCTTATGTGGCAGATACTATACGCCTACACGTATACACCAAAAACAATCATTTGGGCAGCTAACACTATATCAGACAAACTATTTACAGTTATACATCGAAACTTTAGACCCACCAGATTTGAGGTGTTAAAGCTATGACAACCAATAGAGGCCGACGAGACATTAAAAGCGGGGCAATCCGTCGGGATAATAAACACGAGGTAGTTTCCTAGGACATTAAACATGGGGTATAGTGTGTAAGACCATAGCTCAGCTATGACAACATAGAGAGTCCATCGGGATAGTAAATAGGAGAAAGTTCACCAGGAAATTAAACATTGGGTTACAATGTGTAAAACTATAACTCAGCTTTGGCAACCAAGAGAGTCCGCTAGGACATTTAACATGGGTTCAGGCTAGGTAAG
Organism: Gossypium hirsutum; assembly: GCF_007990345.1. Lineage (NCBI taxonomy): Eukaryota > Viridiplantae > Streptophyta > Magnoliopsida > Malvales > Malvaceae > Gossypium > Gossypium hirsutum. The sequence goes on along the minus strand of NC_053429.1, from coordinate 30,806,858 downwards.
ACCATAGTTCAGCTATGGTATCAGGTGAATTCTACAGAAAAGTTTGGGCTAGAAAGAAGGAAATATAAGAAAAGAGAGAGATCGAAATATGACCTACTTGAAGAGTAACACAAAAGGACAAGTACGATGTGTCCGAGAACACGGGTAAATGAGATAGTCCAAATATCTGTCAGATTAATAATATGAGTTTACATGTTTGGGCAAGTAAACCTGAGTCGGGGTGAAAATATGATGATTAAGTGGAACATAAAACTAAGGATCCGTAACTATCTAGTGTCTGGTAAGTCTATTGAGGTCTACGCGGAGATAAGTTGTAACAACCCGGTTTTAGCTAAATCGAAACAGTAGTTTTGGAACCACAAATTCAAGGTCATAAAATTATTTTTAATATTATTTTTGATGCTTATAGCATGTTAATATGTATGTGTGAAAATTTTGTGGAATAATTTTAATGTTTGAGTGCTTAATTTGACAAAAAGACTAAATCGGGTAAAATGCAAAAGTTGCATTATATTTGTTAAAGTGCTTAATTGTCATGACTTATTAAATGAAAGGTCCTTATATTGATATTAGACCATTGATAGTGGAAATTTTCATAAATGGGCATCCATTAAGTTGTTTTTAAATGGTTTAATTAAGATTAAATTTGTAAAATGGTTATTAAATGATAACTAAAGTAAAACAGAACCAAATGTTCATCTTTATTCATCTCTTTGACCGAAACTAAGGAAAGAAATAAGGGTTGGGAAGCTTTCATACATTCGGCCATCTTTAAGCTTGAGTGTAAGTCCGTTTTAGCTCGATTTTTTATGATTTTATGTTTTTGTGATCGTTGCTTTGTGTTTTAGCTAACCCATGCCCTAATTTTTGATTTGGTTGATGATTTTAGAATTTTCCATTGATGAATTCATGTGTTTTATGATGTTTGATGATGAATTATGAAAGTTTGGTGCTTGATATACATGTTTTGTAAAGTGATTTTGAGTAAAAAATGCATATTAGGGATTAAATTGAGAAAAGTCTAAATAGAGGGGTTAAATTGTAAAATAAATGAAAGTTTTGGGCTGTTAGGGACTCAAGCATAAATTGCCTAAGCATGGGTCTTATTGAATTTTGTGAATTTTGTGTATTTATGAAATATGAACTAAATTGAATAAATGTGGAATTTTAGGGGCTAAAGTGCAAAAATGCCCAAATATGTGTTTGTGCATTAAATTTAATAAACATATAATTGAATAGGTTAAATTTGAATACATCTAGATCTAGAAAAGAGGAATTCAGATCTAGATTGGGGGAAAACTAAAGTTATCGATAAACGATTCAATTCTTCGTTTTAGTATCCGAGGTAAGTTTGTACGTGATAAACATTGTTACAATTATGTTTTAATGCTTTAATATTGCATAATTGTACATATGCGACTACGATTGCGTACGATGATAAATTGACTATGTTTGGCACTCAGTGTGCGTTTCGAGATAGCTTCGGCTATATAAAGCACTTATTGTGCGAATTGGAATAGCTTCGGTCTAATGTGATGGCACTAAGTGTGCGACATCGTTATGGCTTTGGCTAATTATTATTTCACTAAGTGTGCGAGTTCATTGAATATTGAAAGACTTCTGGGTGGTTTAATGTATTGAATAAAAAGGTGAGAAGGAAATAAATAAATACGGGGAAGTACAGGTACGTACAAAACCTATGTGGTAGTTGATACTATATGTATGAAGTAAGGGATTTGTATATACATGGTAATGGTCTTGGACTAGAATTGAATGATGATATTAGACTTACTAAGTGTTTATTAATTAATGATTTGTATTTTATGAATTGTTGAGTATATTTAGTACGAACTTACTAAGCTATGAAGCTTACTGTGTGTATTTGTCTTTGTTTTATAGAGTATCGAAGCTAGCACGGACATAGGGGATCATTGGGAACCATCATCACACTATCGACTACTTGTTGGTATTTTTGGATGCTTGTAAATATGGTATATTGCATGTATAGGCTAGTGAGTTGATGATATGTTTTGAATTATGATTTAAGCCATAAGATTTGGCTTACTTTTGGTTGAAAATGTTGGTATGTATTTGGTCATTTAAGTTGGCCTCAGTGATGTGCATAATGCCTTATGTATATTGGGTTGATTTGGTTTGATGGCCTTAGTGTTGATAAAGTTTAATAATGTGTTTTGTGATATGAAATAGATGATAATATGATGAATTAATGTATATGGAACTTATGCAAGTTGTGATGATTTTGGCATAATGATTTGGTATGTTTTGAATGTGGAATTGAGTAGTTAAAATGGTTGATGATAGATGGTATGATATATGTGTGAATTGGTTGTTTTGGGCTGCCTATAAGTGTATGGAAATGGTTCCAAATTGGTTGTTATGTATGCATGAGTGAAGGGTGGCAAATTGGCTTTGCAAATGGCCTATTTTTGTCCACACGGGTAGAGACACGGGCATGTGTCTCAGCTGTGTGTGACACACGGCTATGTTACACGACCGTGTGTCCTCTCGGGTACCCTTTCGAATCAAGGCAGTATACCCTACAGTTTTGACACGGCCTAGACACACGGGCATGTCTACTAGCCGTGTGAGACACAAGGGCTGGCACATGGGCGTATGGCTGGCTGTGTGACCCAAGTTAGTAACCTCCCTAATTTTCCCATGGCCATGGCACACGGGCATGTCCTCGGCCGTGTGGTACAAGTCAGTATGTACGCCTTGTTTTCACACGGTCTACACCACGGGCTTGTCTGGTAGTTGTGTGAGGCACACAGCCTGTTCACACGGGCATGTGACCCTTAAATATTGGAAAATTTTTCTAAGTTTCCCTAAGTTTGCAAGTGTTATCAGTTTAGTCCCAAACCACTTTTAAGCATGTTTTAAGGTCTCGTAGAACTTTATAAGGGACATTGTGAATGGATTTTGATTATGAATGTATAAATGTATGTGAATGAGATGTATTGTCTGGTAATGCCTCGTAACCCTATTCTAGCATTAGATACGGGTTAGGGGTGTTACATAATAGCTGCCCAGACAGTCAGGTGGTGAAGACGCCAGAACATGCACCAATTGATGGGTGAGCTAATTAGGGTTATGTAATGCAGACTAAATCATATGGAAGCCCGCCAATGATTACTTGGGTGGAATCTCGCCAAAAGACAATAGAAAGTATGAACTAATAGGGATTTATCTATTGTCATCAGTCATTCTGATGACTGGGAATAGGATGAATAGTTAGCTAGGAATAGATGGTATAGTGCAAGGCTATCACGGTGGTAAGACATCCCTTCAATGGCTTATTCAGATAGTCAAAATCATGAACACAATGCAGGTTAAGGTAAAAATGGAAAAATTGGAATGCGGCAAAATTAGGCCTACACCTTAGAGAACCAATTCTGTAAAGAATATGTTTATGACTCTGATAAAGATTAAGCCTGCCAAAGGTAAGCTATGGAAAGAAGGGAGGGCATAACCTCGCTAGTGAAATCTGCGAATGGTCAAGGATGAACAAGGAGTTGAAATCTCTACTTAAAACATCATTCCTTAAAGTTCTGAATTTTTTATAGGGTCATTATGCAAAAACTCATTGTCATTATGCAAAAACTCACTAAGTTCAATTAAACTTAAAAATTGTCTGCTTATTTGCAGGATAAAGTTTTCACTCGAGAATCGAGTGGAGGGCTAAGCCAAACAATGCCAGGTAGAGGGAGAGGTGTGGATGTCGTTCATGTGCATAGAGAGGCTCCCTTAAATGCCACACCTTGGGGATTGATACAAGTGTAACGATCTTATTTTAAATTTTGGTGTTGTAAATATTGTTCAGTTGTGTGACTGAAGTTTAGAAGAGTTATATTTCTTGTTAAAAATTTGATGTGTAATTTAATAGTTTAAGTAAGTTAACAATAATAAATTCATTGTTATAATTATATTTTTTGGGTCCTTGTATCTCCTAGTACCCGGATCTAGCATTCGAGTTGGATGTAACACCCCTAACCCGTATCCGTCGCCAGAATAGGGTTACAAATAGGGTTACAAGGCCTTACAAATCAAAGCACAACATATAATATACATTTCCCATACATGATTCAATTTCACATAAATATCAATCTAACATAACCATATTGTCCCTTATAAGGTTCTACGAGACCTTAAAACATGTTTAAATGAGATCCGGGACTAAACTGATAACATTTGCAAACTTTGAGAAACTTATAAAATTTTCAACCATTCAGGAGTTACACACCCGTGTGAACAGGCTTTGTGCCTCACACGACCACCAGACATGCTCGTGTCACAGACCATGTGAAAACAGGGTATACATACTGACTTGCACCACACAGCCGAGGACATGCCTGTGTTCCATAGCCGTGGGAAATCTAGAGGGGTTACTGACTTGGGTCACACGGCCGGTCACACGTCCATGTGCCAGCCCGTGTGTCACACACGGCCAGTAGACACGCCCGTGTGTCTAGGCCATGTCAAACCTGTAGGGTATACTGCCTTAATATCGAAAGGCTACCCCAAGGGACACACGGCCGTGTAGCATGACCGTGTGTCAGACACGGCTAAGACACACGCCCGTGTCTCTACCCGTGTGGTCAAAAATAGGCTATTTGCAAAGCCAATTTGCCACCCTATTTTCACAAGCATATACAAGTATAATTTGCATCAATAATTCAACCCAATTGGCGGCCACTTCATAACCATTCATACACATATCATACCATTTAGAAACCATTCTCTTAACTACTCAAATACATGGCCAAAACATACCAAATCAATAAGTCAAAATCATCAAATTTGTATAACTTCTAAATGCATTTCTTCCTTATTTCAATTACTAATTCTTGTCACAAAATATACCATTTCATCATCTCAAAATCAAGCCATAACATGCTATCTTCCAAACATTAATACACCAATTATCAACTAGCTACACAATCAAACATATAACCATCACAAAATATGCCAAAACATAAGGCCATATATATATACACCACATGTACCACTTATCAAACACATAATTCAAGCCAACCTAAATAGCAATATACACCACCATTTACAAGCCAAATCTCATGGCTAAAGTCATAACTCAAAACATATCAATATGACACTAGCCTATACGTGTCATATACCATATATACAAAGCTTCAAAAGTACCAAAAAGTTGATCGATAGTGTGATGACGTTTCCCGATGATCCCCGAGTCTGAGCTAGCTTTGATTATCTATAAAAACATGGAAAAACACACAAATTAAGCTTTAAAATCTTAGTAAGCCATAGACAAATAAATTATCACATGAATCAACATCATTTCCATCAATAGGCAACTATGAGTAAACATTTATAAGATCACAAACCTTTCTCATTGTACACATATTCAATATCATAATTGAATTCATGAAATACTTCCCTTTTATTACTCGTATGAATCTCGTACGTACCTGAGCCATTTAACTCATTCACGCATTCTTTCTCGACTTAACTTTGCCTGTTGAATCGATCGGGATTGTTAAGGATACTCGGCAATCACATATAACTCGTACAATGCCATATCCCAGATATGGTTTTACATGTTATCACATATCGATGCCACTGTCCCAGACAGGGTCTTACACGAAATCAAATAACGATGTCAATATCCTAGACATGGTCTTACACGTGATCACAGTACAGTGTCAATGTCCCAGACATGGTCTTACATGTAATCACATCTTAGTAACCTAATGTCATGACATTTGTATCCTATACTATTCCTAAGGCCCGTACAGGACTTTCGAATGTCGTAACATCTTCGATTCTTGCTCTTATTTGCTTATTCAAAAATCATAGCAATTCAATTACAAATAAACACATGTAATTCAATTTAAATACATTTATTTGCATATGAACTTACCTCGTATTCGTGATAAACGGCTTAGATCGACTATTCGACAACTTTCGATTTCCCCCGATCTAAATTCGATTTCTTTCTTGATCTGTATGAAATCAAAATTAACTTATTTATCCATCAACACATTAAATTTAGTCCACAAACACATATTTAAGCCAATTTGCACTTTGGCCCTAAACTTTTACATTTCTTACAATTTAATCTTCAATTCATAAAAACAAAATTACACAATTTCTGTCCATGGTCTAATAACATCATAAGGACCTCACATTTAATCAACCATAGCAATTAAACACATTTAACATATAGAATGCCACTTTTGCATTTTACGCGATTTAGTCCTTTTTCTCAAATTGAGCTATTAAACGATAAAATTAGCTCACGAAATTTTCACACATATATAATCACATGCTGTAAACACATAAAATAATTTTTCCAACCTCGTATTTGTGGTTCCAAAACCACTATTCTTCTTTAGCTAAAACCAAGCTATTATAACTCTCCCCCCTTAGGGATTTTCGTCCCCGAAAATCTTACCACTGAATAGGTTTGGATATTATTTCCTCATAGCACCCTCGAGTTCCCACGTAGCTTCTTCAACCTCTTGTCAATTCCATAAGACTTTTATTAATGCTATTCTTTTATTTCTCAGCTCTTTGATCTCACGAGCCAAAATTCGGATCGGTTCTTCACTATACGATAAATCTGGTCAAATTTCAGCTTCGGTCGGGGAAATAGCATGTGAAGGGTTGGATCGGTATCTTCATAGCATCGATACATGGAATACATTATGAATATTCTCTAATTCTGACGGTAATGCTAAATGATATGCTACTGGACCTATTCTTTCAATGATCTCATACAATCCGATGAATCTCGGACTCAATTTCCCTTTACCACCGAATCAAAGTATTTTCTTCCATAGAGATACTTTCAAAAACACTTTATCCCCGATCTGAAACTCAATATCTTTTCATTTCAAGTTTGCATATGATTTCTAACAATCTGACGCTGCTTTCAAACTATCACGAATTACTTTCACTTTTTGTTCGGTCTCTTTAATCAGATCGACCCCAAAAATCTTATTCTCACATAACTTAGTCCAGTACAGCAGTGTTCGACATTCCGACCTTATAAAGCTTTGTACGGTGCCATTTTAATACTCAATTTTTTATACACAAATTCAATCAACGGCAAATAATTTTCCCACGTACCTTCGAACTCAAGAATGCAACATCTTAACATATCCTCGAGTATCTGTATAACTCGCTCGGATTGACCATCTATCTGCGAGTGAAATGCGGTACTAAAATGTAGTTTTGAACCCAGTGCATCTTGCAGTTTCTTCCAAAATCTCGATGTAAACCTTAGATCTCTATCTGAAATAATAGAAACAGGTACTCCGTGTAATTTCACAACCAAGGAGATATACAACTCAGCTAACTTTTCAAGTAAATAGTCTGTTCGTGCCGGACTGAAATGAGTTGATTTTGTTAATCTCTCGACTATAACCCAAATTGCATCTTTCTTTCTCGGAGATAGAGGCAATCCTGACACAAAATCCATAGTTACTCTATCCCATTTCCACTCAGGAATCATAATCGGCTGCAATAAACCAGATGGTACCTGATGCTCAGCTCTAACTTGCTGACAAATCAATCATTTAGAAACGAACTCTGAGATATCACATTTCATACTAGGCCACCAATAAAGCTATTTTAAATCATTATACATTTTTGTGCTTCCAGGATGAACCGATAAACAACTACTATATGCTTTGTTCAAAATCATTCGAATCAACTTTGAATTTCTCGGAACATATATTCAGCCTTTGAATCTTAAACAATCATCAACTTCAACTTGAAATTCTGAATCAAGGTTCGAATCATTGAGCTCGTTTTGCTAACATCTTATTATCAACTTTCTGAGCTTCACAAATCTGTTGTAAAAATAATGATCTCGCTTTCATGGCCATAATCGAACCATCATTACACAAATCTATTTGAGTGTTCATCGCACGTAGAGCGAACAAAGATTTCCAGCTTAATGCATCAGCAACAACATTTACTTTTCTCGAATGATAGTCAATTACTAGCTCATAATCTTTTAGCAATTCTAACCATCTCCGCTGTCATAAATTAAATCTTTTTGAGTCATCAGATATTTCAAACTCTTGTGATCTGAATAAACATGGCATTTCTCACCGAATAAATAATGGCGCCAAATCTTCAACGCAAACACAATAGCTGCTAACTCCAAATCATGCATCGGGTAATTCTTTTCATGCAACTTCAATTATCTCGAGGCATAAGCTATGACTTTGCCTTTTGCATCAAAATGCACCCCAGACCATTCAACAATGCATCACTATAGATCACAAATTCTCTACCCAGTTCTAGTTGTACTAACACTGGAGCTTAAGTTAAAAGAGCTTTTAGCTGATCAAAACTTTTCTGACATTTCTCGGACAGTTCAAACTTTACATCTTTCTGAAACAATCTCGTCAACGGAGTCGCAATCATTGAAAAGCCTTTTACAAATCGTTTATAATAACTGGCGAGTCCCAGGAAACTGCGGACCTTAGAAACATTTCTCGGGGGCTTCTAATCTATAATCGCAGATATCTTGCTTGGATCAACTCGAATACCTGATGCTGACACAATATGCCCCAGAAAACTAACTTCACGCAACCAGAATTCATATTTGTTAAACTTTGCAAATAACTACTTACCACGCAGAGTCTGCAATACAATTCTCAAATGCTCAGCATACTCGGATTCATTTCGTGAATATATCAATATCTCATCAATGAACAACAAATCGATCTAAGTACATCTGAAAATTTGGTTCATTAAATCCACAAAGACTGTAGGAGCATTCATTAGTCGGAAAGGCATAACTAAAAATTCATATTGTCCGTACCTCGTTCAGAAAGCTGTCTTTGGCATATCAGAGTCTCTAACTCGCAACTGATAATAACCCAATCTTAAATTTATCTTTGAAAACAATGTATCCCCTTTTAACTGATCAAACAAATCATCTATTCTGGGCAGAGGATATTTATTCTTGATCGTCACTTTGTTAAGTTGTCGATAGTCTATACACATTCTCATCATGCCATCTTTCTTTTTCACAAACAACACGAGAGCACCCTAGGTGAGAAACTCAGTCTTACAAACCCTCTGTTGGTTAATCCTTGCACCTAAGATTTCAATTCTTTTAAATCTGTCGGGGCCATTCGATATGGAGCTATAGATATCGACGTTGTTCTCGGCACTAACTCAATGCCAAACTCAACCTCTCGGATCGGTGGTAAACCCAGTAACTCTTCAGGAAACACAACTGGCATTGATTCTATCTTCTTTTCAGACACTTTTGTATCAAGCATATAAGCAAAATAAGCTTCGCAACCTTTTCTCACATATTTCTTAGCTAACATCGAAGAAATCTCTGATAGTAAATCATTCAAATCATCTGACTCAATCCAAATAATCTCATTATTCTGACATCTCAAATCAATTGTCTTTCTTTTACAATTCACTATAGCATCATGTAGCGTTAGCCAATCCATACCCAGAATTATATCAAATTCATCAAATGGTAACAACTTCAGATCAGCCGGAAAATAGAAATCTTGAATCATCAACGGACAATTCTTGCACACTTTATCAACCAGTACATACTTGCCTAAGGGGTTCAATACTCTAATTACAAATTTAGTAGACTCTACAGGCAAAGTCTTACTTGATACTAAATTCATGCATATATAAGAATGAGTTGATCCTGGATCTATCAATGCAATAACTTTAGTATCATAGAGAGTAAAAGTACCAGTAATAACATTTGGAGATAACGCTTCTTCGCAAGCACGAAAAGCATAGGCTCGTGCAGGTTCAGACCTCACGGTAGAGTCTTTGGTTGTTCTCTGACTACCACTCACATTAACAACATTTCTAGGTGGTCTACCTCTACCTGCAGTATTACTTAGCCTCGTGTTTTGTATTGTATCTTACTCATCCAACTCAAGGCAGTTACGAATGAAATGATCTAATGATCCACATTTAAAACAGACCTGATTATTCAATCTACAATCATTAAAATATCACTTTCCACAATGTCTACACTCAGGTTGTTTTGTCTTACACTGCTAACACTAGCAATAGATCTAGCTTGAGCTTTAAAACTCACAAGATGCTTTTCACGATCCTTGATTGAATGTCCCACTAATGCATTAGAATGATTAAATGAGTCTCAAAATTTCTTCGATGAAGATTGATATTGCTTACTCATTGATCTCTTTCTCGAGTCTCTAGCTTCTGAGTCTACTTTTCTCTTTTATTTGTTGAGATCATCGGCTTTAGAAGCCCTTTCAACCAAAACGACGAATTCTTTTATTTTTAGAATCCCGACTAGAAGTTTTATATCTTTATTCAATCCATTAATAAACCGTTTACACATAATCTCTTTGGTAGAAACATATTTCCGAGCATATTTGCTCAATCGTCCAAATTCTCTTTTGTACTCAGTCACAGTCATTTGATCTTGTTTCAATTCTAGAAACTCTTTATACTTTTGATCAAGAAACCTTTGACTTATGTACTTTTGGAACTCAGATTGGAAAAAATCTCAAGTAACTTGTTCTCTTGAAACCACTGATATCAATGTTTTCCACCAATGGTATGCATTATCTCTAAGTAAAGATACCACACATTTGATACACTCATCAGGATTACAAGACAATTCATCGAATACTCGGATCGTGTTCTCGAGCCAGAACTCAGCCCTCTCAGCATCATCATCAATGGTAGCATAGAACTCCTAAGCCCCATGTTTATGAATCTTATCAATAGGTGGTTTATTTAATTGCAAAAGATTAATACTTGAGGAATTACAGGGTTTTGTTGAAGAACAGGTGGGGTCAAGGTTGTTTAGCAGCCGGATGCGTTTGAAAGAACTCCGTGAACCACTCACTCATCATTTGGAAGAAGGCTTGCTTAGCCTCTCCCCCTTGACTACTTGAAATCGGCCTAGAATCAGCCGACGCTGCCCTTTGAGCAAGAGCTAGTGCATTACTTTCCACATCATCGGCTATTGCTCATTCGGGATCCATTTACTATATGGAAACACATTTTAAGCTGTCAGGAATCATCACACTATCGCAGTCTATATATATGACATGTATAGCTAGACTCTTACATGCTACGTTAGTCCTAGAATCAACTAAACTATAGCTTTGATACCAATAAAATGACCGTGTGTTACACACGGTTGAGACACACACCCGTGTCTCTACCCGTGTGGACAAAAATAGGCTATTTGCAAAGCCAATTTGCCACCCTATTTTTACAAGCATACACAAGTATAATTTGCATCAATAATTCAACCCAATTAGTAGCCACTTCATAACCATTCACACACATATCATACCATTTAGAAACCATTCTCTTAACTACTCAAATACATGGTCAAAACATACCAAATCAATAAGTCAAAATCGTCAAATTTGCATAACTTCTAAATGCATTTCTTCCTTATTTCAATTACTAATTCTTGTCACAAAATATACCATTTCATCATCTCAAAATCAAGCCACAACATCCTATCTTCCAAAAATTAATACACCAATTATCAACTAGCTACACAATCAAACATATAACCATCACAAAATATGCCAAAACATAAGGCCATATATATATATACACCACATGTATCACTTATCAAACACATAATTCAAGCCAACTTAAATAGCAATATACACCACCATTTACAAGCCAAATCTCATGGCTAAAGTCATAACTCAAAACATATCAACATGACACTAGCCTATACGTGTCATATACCATATATACAAAGCTTCAAAAGTACCAACAAGTTGATCGATAGTGTGATGACGTTTCCCGACAATCCCCGAGTCTGAGCTAGCTTTGATTATCTATAAAAACATAGAAAAAACACACAAAGTAAGCTTTAAAAGCTTAGTAAGCCATATACAAATAAATTATCACATGAATCAACATCATTTCCATCAATAGGCAACTATGAGTAAACATTTATAAGATCACAAACCTTTCTCATTGTACACATATTCAATATCATAATTGAATTCATCAAAAACTTCCCTTTTATTACTTGTATGAATCTCGTACCTATCTAAGCCATTTAACTCATTCACGCATTCTTTCTCGACTTGAATTTACCTGTTGAAATGTTTGGAATCGTTAAGGATACTCGGCAATCACATATAACTCATACAATGCCATATCCCAGATATGGTCTTACATGTTATCACATATCGATGCCACTGTCCCAAACAAGGTCTTACACGAAATAAAATAACAATGCCAATATCCTATACATGGTCTTACACGTAATCACAATACAATGCCAATGTCTCAGACATGGTCTTACATGTAATCACATTTCAGTAACCTAATATCATGACATCTGTATCCTATACTATTCCTAAGGTTTGTATGGGACTTTCGAATGTCGTAACTTCGTCGATTCTTGCTCGTATTTGCTTGTTCAACAATCATAGCAATTAAATGAAAAATAAAAACATATAATTCAATTTAAAGACATTTATTTGCATATGAACTTACCTTGTATTCAGGATAAACGGATTGGATCGACTATTCGACAACTTTCGATTTCCTTAGATCTAAATTTGATTTCTTTCTTTCTTGATCTATATGAAATCAAAATTAACTTATTTATTCATAAACACATTCAATTTAGTCCACAAACACATATTTAAGCCAATTTTCACTTTGGCCCTAAACTTTCACATTTCTTACAATTTAGTCCTTAATTCATAAAAACACAAATTACACAATTTCTTTCAAAATTCATGCTAGTCGAATTCTTCATAGACTCCAAGTAGCCCATTATTTTTATTTATTTGACATTTCAACCCTTCAATTTATAAATTTCACAATTTAATCCTTATTTGACATTTTTGTCAAAAATCACTTTACAAAATATTAAAATATATCAACAATTATTCATTTTCCATCATTAACTTTCAAAAAAATCAAGCTATCATCAATGGCAACTCAAAAATTCATCAACCAATTCTAAAATTAAGGCATGAGCTAGTTAGAACTCAAAGCAACGATCACTAAAACATAGAAATTATTAAAAACCGAGCTCAAAACATACCTAATTGCTTGAAAATAGAAGTGCCGAATCAAGAATCCTAACTTCTCTTCTTGTTCTTCTAATTTCGGTGCACTAAGATGATAATGAATGGAATTTATGTTTTATTATTACTTATTTTAACATTATTTACAAAATACCATAATTAACCTTATTTAATAACTATTAAAACACCTTAATAAATGTCAATTTATGTCCATTCCAATTGTCCATGGTCTAATTACATCATAAGGACCTCACATTTAATCAACCATAACAATTAAACACATTTAACATATAGAATGCCACTTCTATATTTTACGCGATTTAGTCCTTTTTCTTAAATTGAGCTAATAAATGATAAAATTAGCTCACGAAATTTTCACACCTATATAATCACATGCTATAAACACATAAAATAATATTAAAAATATTTTTTTATCCTCAAATTTGTGGTTTCAAAACTACTATTCTGCTTTATCTAAAACTGGGCTGTTACATTGGGTCTTGGTTGCTATAAATTTAGTGGTATTAGAGCTTCGATTTAGTCAATTCTCTAGACATGGAAAGTTAAGAAAACACCCCTATAAACATTTCACAATAGGTCTAGCTTAGCATCCCAGGTTATTATAAAGGATTCATTTATGTTAGGATGTTGATGTAGCGTGTAAATTATGGAAGTCGGCATTGGGCTTATCATAACCGAAAGGAAAGCGAGAGATGTAAACATAAAGGATGAATAAAGAAGAAGAAGTTTTCATTAAAGAGAATATTTTACAAGTATACGGCTATTTCAATTTTCCCCTAGAACTGAATCTCTTGGAGAATCAAGGTCGGATGGTTCCAAGCCTTGATTATGAAAGAGTTTTCTCAATTCCCTCCATTCTCTCTAAAATTCCTCCCAACTAGTCTTAGAGGGATTGTAAACATCGAAGCCAAAGTTCATATTGATAAACTGGTGTAGGGAGCTAAAATTTACTTAACTCAAGTCAAAAGGACCCGCGGCAACCTATGCGTGCAAGATCAAGTTTATCCTTAATTTGGGCAGGAAATCTTGAATGCCCTACTAGGTGTTCACCTTGTACTTCGTCAATGTCTCCTCATTCTCTTTCTAGATGTGCTCCCTATAAGCGAGGTGATTTTTCTCGAGGGTTTCCAACCAATGAACCTTCTCATCCAACTCCTTTGCTCTAGTCTTTAAGGGCTTCTATTTGGTCTCCCAAGTAGAGATAGACTCGATGAACTCAACAATTTACTAGAAAGAAACCTCATATGATTAGCAGAGCTAAGCAAGAGATTGCTTGTTAGAGAGAAGGGCCCTTTTAGACTCGACCTACTTGTCCTCAAATTCAGCACAAACCTGTAGGAGGACCTAGCTCGCGAGGCCATTCTCTGCTGATAATATGGAAAAAGAACCCGCCAGCTATTGAAAAGTGGGTTTGTGAACGCTAGAGGAAGGGGATGAGGGGTAGGTGAACTCCTTCAATTCCTGGGATAGCTCCTAGTCCATTCGTTGCTGGACATTATAGAGAGAAAAAAAGATACTAGCCCGTGTGGAGATGATTTCACCAGGAGAAGAAAGTTTGAACTTTCCTTGAAGGGGGAGTATAAGTGAGGGCGACAAAAGAGGAAGTGTGGGGAGTTAAGGTAGTAGCAAGCGGGTATGCAATATTGGCGAACTCAACAAGAAGCTTGAGTAGAACTGGAAGGAGGAACCAAGAACGTACTACAGAATCAGATGATGGAAATATTGTGTTGGGCATTAACGGGGGAGCAAGGGATCTACCCTCTAGAAAGACCGATTGTTTTCCAAGCCTGTGGTGGGTCAACTTATTTCCACTACTCTCCCCAACACTAGAAGACCCCCTCTCAAGTCTTAACCTCTTTTAGCTACTACTACTAGTTCTTACACTTGATGCAATCACATCCATGGTTTTTTGTGCACCCTAAAAAAAGCCTCAATATCCATGACTTTGGGTTGGGCAAAGTGTAGGGGGAAATAAATGAGTAGTGTAACACTCCTAACCCGTATCCGTCGCCGAAATAGGGTTTCTAAGCATTACCAAATCAACGTAACCTAAATCATTCATTTCAAAACATTTCAATAATCATAACATAATCCATCATTAAACATGCATATCATCCTTTATTAAATCCCTCGAGGCCTTAGAATCACTTTAGAAACGATTCAAGACTAAATCGGGAACATTTGAAAATTTTACGAAAAAGTTAGAAAAACTTCGACTGCAGAGGTCACACGGCTGTCTGACTCACACGGTTGAGACACACGCCCATGTCTGTGCCCGTGTAACTCTCTGACTTGGGTCACACGGCCAAGCCACACACCTATGTGTTAGGCCGTGTAACTCTCAAAATGGCCTCACACACCCCAGTGTCTAGCCATGTGTCTCATACGGCCAAGTCACATGCCTGTGTGTCTGGCCATGTAGACCTAACATATACCTTAAACAACAAGTTTACCATTTCCTACTTGCTTGGGCATTAAGCAACTCAAAAACCATTCGTTTAACTATTCAAAACACGTCAAAACAATCATCCTAGGTGCCTATCCAATATACTCACATTGGTACCACATTTATATCATCAAAACATATCATCAATGCATCATTCAAATCAATATTTTAAGCATACCTTTAACCTAACTTATAACTACCTAAAATATCAAGCTTAAGTTCACATACACTTCACAAGCAATGGTTCAAACAATATGCCAAATTATAACTTCAAACACAAACATAAACATACTCAAACTAACATTGCACTTATAACTTCATTTACAATCCATCAACAAAATAACTATCAACTAAGACATCCTAGGTACATGCCATAAAAAAAGGTAAACATCACCACATTTGAGATCAGGATCGTTGTAGGATGCTGAGTCGGAGATCAAAAGATAAGTACCTAATCTGCGCACGGAAAACAAAATTGTACACTGAGTAAAACTCAGTGATATTTCTATAATCCAAACAATTAAAGACATAATGATGCAAAAATGCATAATTTGAATTATACGAACATACTATTGTCTAAGCTTACAATTACCATATACCATCATTTCAAATTCATGCATATTACAATATCATTTCATACCATACTCAATTTTCACATGCTATCATCTTTGATTTGTTTAACAAATATCTCAATTCACATCACTTGTTATATAAAATAGCTTTTCACATATCAATCCACATTTCATTCAAAAATGGCATTATCATTTCCATATTCAATTCATGAGTACATAACTCATATATCCCATTTGTTCACCATATATTTCACATTTCATTTTCAATCCACTATAATTTTCAATTTCTCATTCCATCCCATTTTAATATCAATTATAAAACTTTATTATTTATTTACCTGTATTAACACAACTCGAACGTGGACGAATACACAGATCCAACCAACACACCAATTTGGCACTCAGTACCTCATCAGATAAATCCAAAGTAATAACTGCGCCCAGCACTATATAAATTGACACCCAGTGTCTCATTGGTTAAACCGAAGCAAATTGGCACCCAGTGCCTCATCGACTCAAAGTCGAAGAAATCTCTGAACTCTTCTTATCTTATGGCATGCCATCTATATCCGACTTAGCCCGATACAGTTAATAGGGTTTCATTTCACTTTTCAAATACAACCAATATCCAATTCTCATATTTGCACATTATCACATTTACACATATATTCATTTCGATTCAAATAATCAATACATTCATAATGTATATACCAATTCAGTCCATTTCAATCAGCTATAATTTCAATTCACTATCAAAGTGCCAAAATACTCGCCTCAACCACTTACCATATGGATTAAATCAAAATACAACAATTAACAACTAGGTTCGAATTATAGAAATACAAACCGTGGATTTTGAGCAATTCAATGTTGATTTTATCCTTCCCCTTTTTAGTCGAGGATTCTGGTACGATGTTAGCTACAGAACTAAACAACTAAAATACATTAATACTGCACAATTCAATTCCACATTGAATATTTCAATTTTTACTCAATATTTGCTTAAATTCATATTTAGTCCCTAAATCGAGACTAATTTTTATTCTTTACATTTAATCTCATATTTTTATACTAATTTCGCTTTAAGCTATATTTAGCTCCCTATTTTCAATTAAACCCTTAAATTTCAAAATTTTCACAATTTAGTCCCTATTACTCAAAATTTACAATTTGTTCTATAATTTAATCCTTCTCCATGTCTAACTTAAAAATCTATCAATTAAATCACTAATACTAAAACTATTCAACAATAACAGTATCTAAAATCTTAATCAATGTTAAAATTTCAATATGGGTCGAATAGCTCTGAACACTGAGATTCCAAAAATATAAAAATTACAAGAAAAGGGACTAAATTGACTAACCAATTTTGAATTTGAACCTTAAAGTCCCTAGGTTTGCCGTCAGTCACCCTTCTTTCTTTCTTTCTTTTTCTTTCTTCTTTTTATTTTTCATGCCACCACTTCCTCTTTATGTTTTTATTATAATAACCATTATTATTTTATAAATTATACATAATTTAAATGTATGTAAACTATTATTATAACATATAACATATATATAATTTAAAATTTCATTAATGACTGCCCACTAACATAAAAAAATGTATATTTGCTACTTTAGTGCTTTTAATTAACTTTAATCTATAATTCAACGTTAACCTTTATGCAATTTAGTCCTTATATTATAATAACTCTTAATTCATACAAATTCACTTAACTAAAATCTAATTAACTACAAGCTACCTTCGTAAATAATTTTAAATATTTACGAGTTCAATTTACGGGAACAAAGTTCTGGGAGTGCACTTTCTGACACCCCTTACTATAGGGTCATTACAAGTAGGACCTATAAGGGGAACAATGGGGTCAACAACATTCTCAACTAAGCCCCTACCTGAAGACTCACCCATGAACCCCGGAGTTGATGTAAGCCAACGGTTGGGAGGAATATTGCAAACAATATAAAAGAAATCTATGGGCTCCCTCTATTTTCTACAAGAGCCCAAGCTAACTCACCATCGGTCCCAAATGGCCACGCCTCCTCGACTGATTGAACCATTCTAGGAGTTACGCCGAGATGACTGTAACACCCTAACTCGTATTCGTTGCCAGAATAGGGTTTCAGAGCATTACCAAAATTTACAAATCATTTAATAAAAATTTCACTTCACATAACAATCATACCTGAAATCAATCAAATTTAATCATAATGTCCCTTATGTGAGCCATCGAGGCCCAAAATATATATTAGAAACATATCGGGACTAAACCAAAAACTCATAAAAAATTTCTGAAATATTTAAAATTTTCAACACTGCAGAGGTCACACGGCCGTGTGGCTCACGCAGCCAAGAGACAAGTCCATGTCTTAGGCCGTGTTTGCATTTTGTTTTGTATAAATTAGATGATGCAGTGGACACACGACCGTGTGTCACACACGGCTGAGACACAAGCTCGTGCCTCTGCCCGTGTGGACGAAATAGACTATTTTTCCTAGCCTCATTTCTTACCCAACTTGTCAACAAACTAACCAAACAATTTAGAATATCAATATTATAAAGCAAATTGTGCATACACCAAAATACCAAAACACATATAGGCTAATATTTAACCAAAATAACCTCTACATGCTATTATAACTAGAATCAAATTATCCAAAATTACCAATGGTTAGTGTGATATAGCTCCGACAAGCTTCCAACCCATCCGAGCTTCCGATAATTTTCCACATTTCCACCTTTTGCATAACACACTAGTCATAAGCATATCATTCCATCATAGCTACAGGCTAGTGCATTTAAACATAGACCTTTTTCGAATTAATCACATGATAAATCATTTCATAAGAAATTGCATAACTTAAACGTTAACACTCTTTCATAAGCACAAGCATATTTTCATCTGGACACTTACCATTTCAATGCATCTTATAATTAAACATATTACCATTCAACCAGTATAGTTTGGCACTTGCCTAAGCATTAAGCAACAACACTGGTTAGCGTACTTTAACATCGATAAACTTATTTTCTCAACATGTCTCATTTGAATTTATTACTCGTGTAAACATACATAATTTCCTTGTATCAACATATCAAAGATAATCATATATGTACATGTCATGTTACATATCATTCTCTTACTATTTCTTCATAAACATATATCATTCATTTCATTATATCAATATTTTATGTAGCATAATTTCCATGTACTTCATGTATATTTATTCCAGTAATAGTTCATATTGAACTTAACATTAATCAAATTTCATGTACATATACTCTCCACACCATGTGTCCATATAACATGTACAAATCATTATATATATTTCAAGCATATACGGGTAATTATTCATTTTGTACTCATATTGTTTCATATCAGAATTTTTCCCTTTGAATCATTTAAAATATCGATGGATACACTTATTTTAGATCAATACTAAAAATAACCATAAGTCTTTGAATATTAATTTCATGTGTCGCTTACCAAGTCTTTCCAAATCGGAGAACGGCTTATGGATATGAGTACATCATTTTTCCTTGTGCCATAGTCCAACTATGGTTTTACACATGCATTGCCATGGCCTTGCCATGGTCTTACATTTTTAGTGCCATAACCCAGTTATGGTCTTATCATTAGGATGCCATAGCCCTGCTATGGTCTTACATGTATTCACATATACTGTCATGGTCTAACCATGGTCTTACGTTCACGGTGCAATAACCCAGTTATGGTATTTTCACTAAAATGTCATAGCCCAGCTATGGTCTTACATTTAACACTTTGTCATGGTCTAACCATGGTCTTGTCCGTCAATTTGTCGTTTATCATTGAACTATCGTACTCAATCCTACGTTCCACTTAATTTGAACTTTCAATCCAATCTCATATTTTTGTAATAATCATAATCTAATAACAAACATATGAAATAATACATTGTATAATTTCTATTTTAACAACTAATCACAAAAATTCAACCATATGAACTTACCTGACTAAATTGCAAAAGTACCAAGATTCAGGGGTGATACGTGATATTCGCGACAAGTTTTAAAAATTTATAATTAATCATTCTTGAAACTAACTATTATCACGATGAAGGCAAGTGTATCTATCGAACAGTAGTATAGCTTTACCAAGACTGGATTGTCAAACCCAAAGGAACCAAGAGTACTAGTAATTACTTTCTTTTTATTATCTAGCCTAAAACTTAAAGGATTTGTTTATCTAAACTAATTAAGTAAACTAAGGGTGCACAGAGAGAAAATTGGGGAAAAGCTTTTGGGAAAACTCGATTGATTAAGACAATACCCAAGGAAAAATCTACCTAGACTTCACTTGTTATTTGACTCTAAATCAAACGATTTATTCATTTGACTTGATCCGTAGAAATCCCAAAGTTATAGTATTATCTCTCTCAAGACTAATAACGTCTAACCCTAGGTTGATTAATTGAAATCTCTTTCTAATTAACACCCTAGTGTTGCATTAACTCGATCTATGGACTTCCTTATTAGGTTTCTCCCTAATCCGGCAAAATCTTGTCACCCTATCTCTAGGCGTGCAATCAACTCTACTTAATTACGACAAATTTACTCATAGACAGGGACTTTTGCTCCTCTGAATAAGCGCATTAACTTGAGTCAATATCCTGGAATATTAAAACAAGAATTAAGAACACATAATTAAGAACAAGTCAAATATTTATCATACAATTCAGATAATAATAACAAGACCCGTCTTAGGTTTCATTCCCCTTAGGTATTTAGGGGGTCTAGTTCATAATTATGAAATAAAACATATCAAAAGAATAAAGATAACAAAACATAAAGAAACCCCAAAACTCTTGAAGAAAATTACAGGGAGATCTTCAGTCTTGACGATGAATCCGGCTTTTGAGATAGATCAATCGGCTTTCCTTGAGTAATTTCTTGCCTCCTACTCTGTGTGTCCATTCTAAGTGCCTCATCAGGTGTTTAAATAGGCTTTAAAATGCCTAAAAGCCCTCAAGAGTGGCCTTTTCTAAATAGAACTAAACTTGGGCTCGACAGGGACACGCCCGTGTGCGATTTCTTCAATCCGTGTTCAAGGCTGTTACATAGGTACGGGCATGTGGTCTACCCGTGTAATTCATGCTTCGATTCTTCCAAATGGACACAGCTATGTGGCTTTCCCATGTGAGGAAGTCCAGGCCGTGTTGATTTCCCATGTTGGTCCATTTTCTCCTTTTTCGGCCCGTTTCTCGCTCTTTTTACTCTCCTATGCTCACCTAAGTATAAAACATGAAATTAAAGGATTAGGAGCATTGAATTCACCAAATCTAAGGATAATTCATCCAAAAAATATGCTAAGCATGAGGTAAAAATATGTATAAATTATGGTTTATCAATGGGCATTTTGGAATTTCTCTATTTTTCTCGATTTTCCACCCGATCTTGATCTAAATTACTAATTTCATTCAATTGATTAATTTAGAAAATAAAAAAAATTCATTTCATGTAATTTGTTCATTTTTTACATTTTTACAAAATTGCCCCTCAAGTTTTACTTTTATTTAATTTAGTCCCTGAGCCAAAAACATGCAAAATTAGCCATTTTTAATGTAAACTCATGCTAGCTGAATATTCATATATATTTTCCTCCTCCTCCTCTCCATTCCACATCCTTAATGTATATAACTTGCTTATATGTAACATTATCTATAATTCCATTATTTACTTGTAAAAAATGTTCATTCAAAGCTGTCCACTTGAGCCATAGTCACTAAATTATTTATATCTTGAGCTACAGAATTCCAAATTAAGATATACTTGATGTTTGTGAAACTAGAATCAAATATCTTTCTACCATAAAAATTTCAAAATTTATAATTTATCCAATAAGTACAGTAAAATCTTCAAAGTTATCCTTGTTCTACTATTTGACAGCTTCGACCTTTCTTTACTAAAAATTAATTATCTTTTAGGACGAGGTTTGGATGATGTTTCCATTTTTTTCTCTTGAAAAAATACTCATTTAAGAATTTAAAAATATACCCCTAATTATTTTTTTACAATTTTTTATGATTTTCCAAAGTCAGAACAGGGGAACCCAAAATCAATATGACCTTGTCTCACAAAAATTCATATATCTCATAATTTGAAATTATTTTTCTTAAAAAGTTTCTTCTATGTAAAACTAGACTCAATAGGCTTTAATTTAATTCTTTAATTCATCTCTAATTCAATTTCTATAATTTTTGGTGAATTTTCAAAGTCAGACTACTACTGCTATCCAAAACTGTTTTAATGCAAAATGTTGATAACCAAGTTTATAACACCCTACAATATTTCCCATCACTTTCTCTTATTTCCCCTCACTAACATATCAAGAACATAGAACCTTATACAAGAAAACTCTAATTTAACATCATTTTCATGCTTCTTCAATAATATCAAACTTAAAAATATATTGAAATCTTGATGTTCTTACCTTGTCCTATTGATTTCAATCTTTAACTTGATTTTCTCTCTCCTTCAGCTTCTATTTCTTGAATCCAACTTGATATTCTAGCTCCCCATAGTCTCCTTATTATTTCTCTCTTTGTAGCTCTGAAAATTCTTTTGATTTCTAAGTGAAAATGGTGAATTTTTGGTAAAAGGACCAAATTGTAAAGAAAAGATATATTCTTTCTTTCTTTTCTCTTCTCTTCTCACGTTGGTGGCATGGGAAAGATGATGAGAATTCTTCATCTTTCTCTCCTTATATATTAAATAAAATTATAATAAAATATCTCATTAAAATATTAATAAACTAATATTTATTTAATTAATTAATCTAAAATATCACCAACATCATCATAGACTTCTAAATTTCTCTCTCTTCTAATTGACCATTTTACCCTTTATGATCTTTTAAAATTTAATCTTTGAGTCACCACTTAATTTGGTAAAATTATGATTTAGTCCCTCAAAATTCTTCACATTTTCAATTTGGTCCTAATTTTCATCTATTTTCTTTAGTTTCTAGATCATTCCACCTTAAAATATTTACACTATTGGTCCTTCAACTTTTTCATATTTACATTTTAACCCCTCAAGTTTTGAGTAGTTACTCTTAGGCAACAAAACTTTTCTCACTTTTGCAGTTTAGTTCTTTTTTGAATTAATATATCATAATATACTTTCCAATGTTTTCATAACTCAAAAGGATAATATCTTACTTTCTTACTATAGAAATTTTTGAGGTATTACAATGACGGTTGAATGCTCACCAACCATTTGGGCTCCTACCCTCCAAGCAGTAGATAAATACAGTTCTAACAATAATGAGCCTTCTTAACTCTAGAGTCCGCCTTGAACTCAATCTTTTAATTACACTGCAAGGATGTTTGTGTCTAAGGGCTGAGATTGGCGGCAAGTAGATTCAAAAGGAATAGACCACTTTGTGGGAAAATCGAAATTGTTTGAAAGTCTATTTTCACCAAAATAAATTTATTATGGTCCAAATGAAGGTTTGGAGCCCACCCTTTGAGTATGGGTTCGTGACCTTGACGAACACTGAAGTAGACAAATCTAGATAAAAGCCCTTAAGCCAAAACTTTCAACCAGTAAAAGCGTTGAAATACGCCTAGCAAGGGTGGCTGATCCCGACTATTATAGTACAAGAATTATGTCATCAAGGTCCACCAAGATAAAACAGTCAATTGCCCTAGTGCAATTCCATACTTTTTGAGTACTGCATAAAAGAAATAGTGTATAGGAAGATGGAAGCCAGCTTCCAAAAAGTAAATAGGTAGAATAAAGCCCTCATTGGAATTACTAAAACGTCTCTCCCTTGTTACAATCTTAAAGTGATACACAAAGTTAGGCAACCGGATACCTCGGGATACCAAGTAATTTGCCATATTCTCTAAAATGGTTAGAAAAATGTACAATGGTGTTCTTTTTGAGGTACTAGTCTCTTGGGACTGTGGAACATCTTCGTTCTTGATTATAGCTCCACCCATTTAACTACAAGAACTAGAACCCCTAGCCCTTCCTCCCGATGCTGGTGTAACCCCGAACAAATGATACAATGTAAGATAAAAGAAAAAAGGAAAGTGAAAAGATTATTTGGAAAATAATGAGTGCTCGTGGAAGACAAGTAATTCTAGTAAAGAAAATAAGAATGGTGAAAGGCAGGAAAGAAGAAGTTGAAGAAAGAAGATTTAGGGTTTAAAAAAGAACTCAAACGATAAAGAAATTTAGAGAAGAAAATTGATTTCTAATGACAAGAATTCTTCAAGTCTCGGCTTAAATAACTAATAGTGTAAAGTGATATTTGAATGAGAAAAGAAATAAATTGTTTAAATCCTTGAATCTATTTTTGACACCTGTTGATCTAGGGAAGGGTTTTTGTCCACCTCTTGATAAAAGGAAAAGTAGAAAGATTTACCCGAGTGAATCAACATTAAGTATCTGCTAGAATTAGTGAACACTCATATAGACTCAATTAAATAACTTTTGGCGTGAAAACGATCTTACACAAGGTGTAAGCTAAGGACTCCGTCAGGAAGGTAGATATTTTTTGTGCATGCAAAATGCGGATCCGCCATTCAAGTGGGGTGGTTAAAGAAAACTAGGAAACTATGAAGTCAAACTAAACCACCCAAATAAGTAGGGGTGTATAACTCTGAACTAGGATGAGAGTTCCTATGAATGGTAAAATTTCCCTGAAGTTTGCTATGGACTAGTCATGAAAGGAAATTTTGAGGACGAAATTTTCTTTAAAGGTGGGGGAGTTGTCACACCGGAATCTCCTAAAGACCTAACTCAAAAAAGAGTTGGGGAGTCACTTGTGTACAAATAGAAAGTTTTGGGCTCTAATGAAATATTTAGAAACTTAAGTGGCTGGTTGGAAATGATTAGATTTCAATCTTGGTTTAGTTAGATTAGAACTGACTAGTTCTATAATGGAAGACAAAATTATTAGGATTGAGTGGTGGTATTGATTTGTAGAGACCATGCCAATTAAGTATATATATAAGTGTGTGTAGGAAACAGAATTCTTCTCATTTATCTTTACCATTTTTTTTCTTTCTAAAGCATCGTCTTCTTAAGTTTCTTTGAAGAAGAAGATATAGCTGAAGGAAGCTCTGTATGTTATAGTCGTCGTGTGATTTAGAGTTTAGAAATAGAAAATTTGGGGAACTAGTAAGTTTCTTTATCCCTCTAAACTTGTGGATTAAAGAAATGAGTAGAGTAAGAATTCTCAAAGATTTTTTATAATTATGGATTCCCAGTTTTAAGCTTTGAATACCTTCGAGTTAACCAATAAGTGGTTGTTATGGTTAGTTGTCAGGACAAATGAAGCTCTAGCGTTTGGACAAGCTAGGTTGTCAAGAATAAGGAAGCGAGGTAAGTTTTTTTACCTTGCCTTCTAGATGATAGATGATGTTATGTGACTTTCATGTATCACGTTGATGGTGTACTAAGGTTACCCAAGTTATAGTGTGTATGTGCTTGAAGAAAGAGTAGGTTGTGTGTGTGCACAACAATGTGTAAGCTCTTGCCAATTGACTGCTGGTTGTTTTATGGTAAATAGTTGATGACAGGTAAATTGGCATGATGAATGTTCAATGATAAATTGTATGACATGCTTGAGCAATGTATCCATAGTACGGAGGGAAAGTATATATAGGTTAGATAAAGTTAGGATTGAAAAAGGGTGAACCTATAAATCGCTATATAGTGTTGCTAAATACAGACCGTGATGTGCAAAGCATTGGGCCTTGTTGAGGGGACACTACGGTGTTCGATCATTAAAGTAGAAATGGCGAGTAGGAGGTATGGCAGATGAATAGGGAAATGGAATCCCATTAAGATACCATCATACAACATTTTTTAGTGCAAACCATTATTTGCAAAGCTTTGAGCCTCACAAATGGGACACTTTAGTGTTTGAGCATCAAGGTTAAATAAGAATTGGTATGATACTAATTGGTCCTTCAAAGTGACACCATGATGACTGTAATTAGGTTCCATATAACAACATTGCGACAACGGTCAATAGGCTTTATGGGGTGACACTGCGATGATGATAAGGTCCTTCGGGACAACACCTTAAAGAGGTATAAGATGTAAGACCATAGTTCAATTATGACAATCAATAGAGTCTACTAAGACATTAAAAGCAAGGCAGCCTTCCGGGATAGTAAACACGAGGTAGTCCATTAGGATATTAAACATAATGTATTTGCGTAAATGTAACACCCCTAACCCGTATCCGTCGCTGAAACAGGGTTTCGGGGCATTACTAGGATTTACATATCATTTAACAAAAACTTTCAATTAAATACTTACCGATTCAATGCATCATATAAATAAACATATTACCATTCAATCAATAGCTTGGCCCTTGTCTAAGCATCAAACAACAACATTATTAGTATACTTGCACATATTTCATATAAATTCAACATTGATATACTTATTTTCTAGACATGTCACAATAGAGTTTAATAATTGTCTCAACTTACATAATTTCCTTGTATCAACATATCAAAGATAATCATATATGTACATGTCATGAAACATATCATTCTCTTACCATTTCTTCATAAGCATATATCATTCATTTCATTATATCAATATTTCATGCACTATCATTTCCATATATTTTATGTATATTTATCCTGGTAATAGTTCATATCAAACTTAACATAAATTAAATTCCATGTACCTATACTTATTTCGTTTATCTAATTTCATAATTATTTCATACAACTATTTTGTACATATATTTTCATATGACCAATTCTTCTAGACATTTCACACAACCATTTTGTACAACCAATTCATATAACCATTCATCATCTGATACATATTACCTGAATATTAATTGTTCAACAGATGTCATAGTGTCTCCCATCCACAGTCTTATTTATCTTCGACATGATGCCATAGTGTTTTTCAATTATGGTCTTACTCATTTTCTGTCATGTTGCCAGGGTAACTTTAAACCATGATCTTATTCATTTCCTGTCATGTTGCCAGGGTATCTTTCAACCATGTTCTTATTCATTTTCTGTCATGTTGCCATGGTATCTTTCAACCATGGTCTTATTCATTTCTCGTCATATTGCCATATTATCTTTCAACTATGGTCTTACATATCAGAATCATGATGCCATAATGTCTTTCAGCTATGGTCTTACTCATCTGAATCGCGATGTCATAGCGTCTTTTAGCTATGGCCTTACTCATCTGAATCGCGATGTCATAGCGTCTTTCAGCTATGGTCTTACTCGTTTCTGGTTTGATGTCATAGTCCAACTATGGTTAGTCTAACTATGGTCTTACACATGTATTACTATGGCCCAGCCATGGTCTTACACTCGTAGTGCCATATCCCAGATATGGTCTTATCATCAGGATGCCATAGTCTAGCTATGGTCTTTCACATATATTGCCATGGCCCAGCCATGGTCTTATCCGTCAATTCATCACTGATCACTAAACGATCATATTCAATTCAGCGTTCTGCTCAATTTGAACTTTTGATTCGATTTCCATAATTTAACAATATTCATAATTCAATTGCAAACATATGAAATAATACATTATATCATTCCTAATTTAACAAATAATCATGAAATTTCAACCATATGAACTTACCTAACTAAATTGCAGAAATACCAAGATTCAGGGGCATTTTGGTAATTTTTCATTTTTATCGATTTTCCATCCGATCTTGATCTAAATTAATAATTTCATTCAATTTATTAACTTAGACAATAAAACAATTCATTTCATGAAATTTGATCATTTTTTACATTTTTACAAAATTACCCTTTAAACTTTTACTTTTATTCAATTTAGTCTCTGAATCTAAAGCATGCAAATTATCCATTTTAAATGTAAGCCCTTACCAGCTGAATATTCATATATTTATTTTCCTTCTCCTCATCTCCATTCTACATCCTTAATATATATAACATGCTTATATGTAACATTATCTATAATTCCATTATTTACTTATATGTTCATTCAAAGTTGTCCACTTGAGTCATAATCACTAAATTATTTATATCTTAAGTTACAGAATTTCAAATTAAGATCTGCTTGATGTTATTGAAATGAGACTCAAATATCTTTCTACCATAAAGTTTCCATAATTTATACTTTAGCCAATAAGTACAGTAAAATCTTCAAATTCATCTCTGTTCTGCTGTTTGACAGCTTCAACCTTTTTTTACTAAAAATTAATTATCTCTTAGTACGGGATTCGGATGATTTTCCCATTTTTTTCTATTGAAAATAGAATCATTAAGGATTTAAAAATATAAATTTAATCCCACAATTATTTTTCCCCAATTTTTTATGATTTTCGAAAGTCAAAACAAGGGAACCCAAAATCATTCTGACCTTGTCTCACATAAATTGTTATATCTCACAATCTACAATTCTGTTACTTATACCATTTCTTCTAGGTGAAACTAGACTCAATTATTTAATTTCATATATTATTTAACCTATAATTCAAGCTCTATAATTTTTGGTGAATTTTCAAAATTAGACTACAGCTGCTGTTCAAAACTGTTTTAATGCAAAATGTTGATTACTAAGTTTATAACACCCTTATTCCTTTTCTCTATAATATTTCTCATCACTTTCTCTTACGTCCCTTCACTAACATATCAAGAACATAAAACCTTATATAAGAAAACTCTACTATAACATCATTTCCATGCTTTTTCAATAATAACAAGCTTAAAAATATATTGAAATCTTCATGTTCTTACCTTGTCCTATTGATTACAATTTTTAACTTGATTTTTGTCTCTCCTCCAGCTTCTATTTCTTGAATCTAACTTGATATTCTAGCTCCCCATAGTCTCCTTTTCATCTTTCTCTCTTGATGGCTGTGGAAATTTTTTTGATTTCAAAGTGAAAATGGTGAATTTTTGGTGAAAGGACCAAGTTGTAAAGAAAAGAAAATTTTCTTTCTTTTCTTCTCTTCTAATGTTGGTTGCATGAAAAAGATGGATGAAAATTCCTCATCTTTCTTTCTTTACATACTAATAAAATATCTTATTAAAATATTAATAAAATAATATTTATCTAATTAAATAATTATAAAATATCAAAATATCTCTAATATCATTATTGTCTTCTAGAATTCTCTCTCTTTCCAATTGACCATTTTGCCCTTTATGATCTTTTAAAATTTCATCCTTGAGTCATCATTTAAATTTGGTAAAATTGTAATTTAGTCCCTCATAATTCCTCACCTATTCAATTTGGTCCTAATTCATCCATTTTCCTTAGTTTCTAGATCATTCCACCCTTAAAATTTTTACACTATTAGCCCTTCAAATTTTTCATATTTACACTTTAACCCCTCAAAGTTTGAGTATTTACTCTTCTGCAACAAAACTTTTCTCACTTTTACAATTTAGTCCTTTATTGAATTAATATATCATAATATACTTCCCAATATTGCCATAACTTAAATTTTTCCTTTTTTTCACTTTATTTCCTTATTTTACTATATCAAGGATAATATCTTACTGTAAAAAAATTTCGTGGTATTACAGTAAAACCGTAGCTTAACTAGGGTAGCATAGAGAGTCCACCGAGATAGTAAACACGAGGAAGTCCACTAAGACATTAAACATGGGGTTGTAAGGTGTAAGACCATAGTTCGACTTTGACAACCAATAGAGTTTGCCAGAACATTTAACATGGGTTCAGACTAGGTAAGATCGTAGCTTGGCTATGGCGTCAGGTGAAGTCCGCCAAAAAGGTTAGGCTAAAAAGATGGCAGTATTAGAAAAAAGAGAGATCGAAGTATAACCTACTTGGAGAGTAACACAAAAAGAAGAGTATGACTTGTCCGAGAACACGAATAAATGGGATAGTCTAAGGATCCGCTAGATTAAGAATATGAGTCTCCATGTTTGGGCAAGTAAACCCGAGTCATATGGTGGAGGACGCCAGAACATTCACCAATTGATGGGTATCTAGCGCAACATAAAACTAAGAAGCCACGAGTATCTAGCGTCTAGTAAGTCTGTCGAAGTCTATGTGGAGATAATGGTCGCCCAGACAGTCATATGGTGGAGGACGCCAGAACATTCACCAATTGATGGGTGAGCTAACTAGGGTTATGTAATACAAAATAAACCGTATGGAAGTCTGCCAAGGACTACTTGAGCAGAATCTCACCGAAAGGCAACAAAGAGTATGGATCAATAAGGATTTATCTATTGTCATCAGTCATTTTGGTGACTAGGAACAGGAAAAATAATTCCAGGATTAAATGGTATAGTGCAAGGCTATCATGGCATTAAGGCATCCTTTTATATGGCTTATTCACATGGTCAGAATCATGAACACAGAACGAGTTAAGGTAAAAATGGAAAATTTGGAATGAGGCAGAATCAGGCCTGCACCATAGAGGACCAATTCTGTAAAGAACATGTTTATGACTCAAATAAAGAGTAAGTTCGCTATCAGTAACTTGTGGAAAGAAGGGAGGGCATCAACCTCGCCGTGAAATCTGCGAATGACCAAGGATGAATAGGGAGTTGATATCTCTACTTAAAACTTCGTTCCCTAAAGTTATGAATTTTGATATAGGGTCGTTATGTAGAAACTCACTAAATTCAATTGAACTTATAAATTGTTTGCTTATTTGCAGGGTAAAGTTTTCATTTGAGAATCGAGTGAAGGGCTAAGCCAAACAACGCCAGGTTGAGGGAGAGGCGTGGATGTCATTCATGTGTATAGAGAGGCTCCCTTAGAGGCCACACATTGGGGATCGATACAAGTGTAACGATCTTATTTTAAATTTTGGTGTTGTAAATACTGTTAAGTTGTGTGGTTGAAATCTAGAAGAGTTATATTTCTTGTTATAATTTTCATTTAAGAGTTTAAGTAAGTTAATTATAATAAACTCGTTGTTGTAGTTATATTATTTGGGTCCTTGTATCACCTAGTACCCAGATCTAGCGAACGAGACGGGTCTAGGGTGCTACAAAGTCTTTCTTCTCGTTATCTATTATTCATTGGCTAAATCAAAATTTATCATGTCAAGTTGATGTTGGCAATCATGAATATACATGGGGAATACTCTTTTCTATCCTTTGTTGGCTCCTTTGGAAGACATGTAACAACTACATTTTCACTGGCAAACATAGTTCACTATAAGAAGTTACTGCTACGGCTATCGCATGGGCAAGGAACTACTTAAGTTCAATGACAGCACAAGTTCGTTCCACAACCACGATCATGTTTACCCATTGGTGTGCACCAGAAGTAGGATGGGTGAAATTAAACATTGATGAAGCAGCCTTGGCGCATGGTATTGGTAATTCAATTGGGGGTGGTCCTTTGAGACTCTCATGCGGAATGGATATGTGGTTTCTCGATGAACATTGCTAATGATTTCGTCTTTAATGTTGAGTCAAGAGCCTTGCTAGAGGAGCTCATTATTGCCTGGGATTTAAGCTTTCAACATGTGGAACTTGAGTGCGACAATGCTATGCTGGTGGAAACAATCCTTGCTGAATGTGCAATCAAAAACAGATTACAAGAGTTGCGAAACATTCACCAACTCCTTCGCCGTAATTGGAAAACGCGTGCCCAACACATCCCTCAATTTCATAACAGAATAGTAGATCATATAGCCAAGATCCCGATTAATGGTACCAGCAGTATACAAATATTCAATACGACACCAATTTCAATGCTGAGTTTGCTAATGGAAGATCAGAATAATTCTAATACTGTTTTGTCTTTTTTTTTATTGTAATCGCTTTTACTGTTTCTTTACTACCAAATTTTTTTTATGTCACTTGACTATTAAATGGCACTTTTTAGTTGGTATAATAGCAATTTTGTTGAATCACCAATTGAGTAAGCGTAACATAAAACTAAGAAGCCACGAGTATCTAGCGTCTAGTAAGTCTGTCGAAGTCTATGTGGAGATAATGGTCGCCCAGACAGTCATATGGTGGAGGACGCCAGAACATTCACCAATTGATGGGTGAGCTAACTAGGGTTATGTAATACAAAATAAACCGTATGGAAGTCTGCCAAGGACTACTTGAGCAGAATCTCACCGAAAGGCAACAAAGAGTATGGATCAATAAGGATTTATCTATTGTCATCAGTCATTTTGGTGACTAGGAACAGGAAAAATAATTCCAGGATTAAATGGTATAGTGCAAGGCTATCATGGCATTAAGGCATCCTTTTATATGGCTTATTCACATGGTCAGAATCATGAACACAGAACGAGTTAAGGTAAAAATGGAAAATTTGGAATGAGGCAGAATCAGGCCTGCACCATAGAGGACCAATTCTGTAAAGAACATGTTTATGACTCAAATAAAGAGTAAGTTCGCTATCAGTAACTTGTGGAAAGAAGGGAGGGCATCAACCTCGCCGTGAAATCTGCGAATGACCAAGGATGAATAGGGAGTTGATATCTCTACTTAAAACTT
This sequence comes from Gossypium hirsutum, assembly GCF_007990345.1. Classification (NCBI taxonomy): domain Eukaryota; kingdom Viridiplantae; phylum Streptophyta; class Magnoliopsida; order Malvales; family Malvaceae; genus Gossypium; species Gossypium hirsutum. The sequence goes on along the minus strand of NC_053429.1, from coordinate 30,774,291 downwards.
CGTTCCCTAAAGTTATGAATTTTGATATAGGGTCGTTATGTAGAAACTCACTAAATTCAATTGAACTTATAAATTGTTTGCTTATTTGCAGGGTAAAGTTTTCATTTGAGAATCGAGTGAAGGGCTAAGCCAAACAACGCCAGGTTGAGGGAGAGGCGTGGATGTCATTCATGTGTATAGAGAGGCTCCCTTAGAGGCCACACATTGGGGATCGATACAAGTGTAACGATCTTATTTTAAATTTTGGTGTTGTAAATACTGTTAAGTTGTGTGGTTGAAATCTAGAAGAGTTATATTTCTTGTTATAATTTTCATTTAAGAGTTTAAGTAAGTTAATTATAATAAACTCGTTGTTGTAGTTATATTATTTGGGTCCTTGTATCACCTAGTACCCAGATCTAGCGAACGAGACGGGTCTAGGGTGCTACAAAGTCTTTCTTCTCGTTATCTATTATTCATTGGCTAAATCAAAATTTATCATGTCAAGATGATGTTGGCAATCATGAATATACATGGGGAATACTCTTTTCTATCCTTTGTTGGCTCCTTTGGAAGACATGTAACAACTACATTTTCACTGGCAAACATAGTTCACTATAAGAAGTTACTGCTACGGCTATCGCATGGGCAAGGAACTACTTAAGTTCAATGACAGCACAAGTTCGTTCCACAACCACGATCATGTTTACCCATTGGTGTGCACCAGAAGTAGGATGGGTGAAATTAAACATTGATGAAGCAGCCTTGGCGCATGGTATTGGTAATTCAATTGGGGGTGGTCCTTTGAGACTCTCATGCGGAATGGATATGTGGTTTCTCGATGAACATTGCTAATGATTTCGTCTTTAATGTTGAGTCAAGAGCCTTGCTAGAGGAGCTCATTATTGCCTGGGATTTAAGCTTTCAACATGTGGAACTTGAGTGCGACAATGCTATGCTGGTGGAAACAATCCTTGCTGAATGTGCAATCAAAAACAGATTACAAGAGTTGCGAAACATTCACCAACTCCTTCGCCGTAATTGGAAAACGCGTGCCCAACACATCCCTCAATTTCATAACAGAATAGTAGATCATATAGCCAAGATCCCGATTAATGGTACCAGCAGTATACAAATATTCAATACGACACCAATTTCAATGCTGAGTTTGCTAATGGAAGATCAGAATAATTCTAATACTGTTTTGTCTTTTTTTTTATTGTAATCGCTTTTACTGTTTCTTTACTACCAAATTTTTTTTTATGTCACTTGACTATTAAATGGCACTTTTTAGTTGGTATAATAGCAATTTTATTTATCGTTGTTATACTTTCTATCAATTTGACCTTGATAATATATAAGATGATAAAAAATTGAAATTCTTTTTTAAAAATTTAGAAATTTCTAACAATTAAAAGTAGATAAAATTTTCAAAAATAGATAAAGTGAGAAAATGAGGAAAATTTATTTTAAACCCTCCAAATTTTCTCTTTGTATTATCTTTATAGAAATATCAGTTTTGGATGTTGTTCAGGTGCATGTATCTTGACTTGAAGATATTCTAATTTGGCTTTGTAAAACACTAAGGAAGCATATAATAGTCTAGCTTTTTTTGGAGGTGAGGATTTTGTTCTGTTTTTATTTTGTTATTAGATTCTATTGAATGATAATTTTTTTTATTTCCCATACATATTTTCAAGATTTTATTTTTCTAGAATTTTTTTATTTTTAAATAATTTTGAGTTTTTTCAAACAATTTTTATATAGAATCAAGGTCAAATTAGTATAAAATATAAAAGTTGAGGACTAAAATGTTATTACACCAACTAAAGAAATGCCACTTAATAATCAGGTTAAAAAAAATAATTTTGAAAACTTTAGTGATTGAATTGTAATTTTTTAATTAAGTAACCAAAATGAAAACTTACCCTTAATTTAGTGTTTAATGGTGTATTTTACACCAAATGAAAAAATCTGAAAAGATTATTAGTAATTTAATTTAGGGAAAATATTTAATAAATTCACAGTAAAGATTTTAGACGCCAGAAACAATATTAAAGATTAATAAGTGTCCTTAGGATATAATAAAAATTAAAAATAGATATTTAAAAAAGAGAAACAGATATTAATTTTTTTAAAATGTTGGTGGAATAAAAAAAATAAACGAGCAGTGTATAAATATTCATAATTTATTAAAGAATGAAAAAGAAAAGTAGAAACAAAATAAACAGGAGGAAAAATACATTTAAACCACTGTGTCTATCTTAGTAATACACAACCCCTAATTTTTAGGGTTTGTTCCTCAACTATATAAAGGCAAGTTTTAACACCTTTAGCCTTCATCATATTTATCTGCTCTGCGGCCTCTTCTCATCACAACGCAATCCCTGCCTGTTTCTTCTCATCTTTCATATCTTATAGATTCTAATTTCACATCAATTTGAAAATATATATATTTAAAAAATTTTAAATCAAAATAATAAAAAATACTTTGAATTTTTGAAAAATATTTTGATTTTTTTATAATTTTTGTTGAAATAAATTAATTTACTTATTTTTTAAATTAATAGGAACTAAAGGGGTATTTATACTAATATGTTATTCAAATTGTAAAATTTAACTCGAACTCGAAACTCAAATTACTTATTCGTGTTGACTTAAATAACTTAAACAATTCGATTCGATTAATTTGAAATTTAATTTTTTTTCAAATTGAATCGAGTTTTGTTATCAATGGCTAATCTAGGGGGCTGACAAGGCCCTAGCTCCCCTATGGATAATTTTTCATTTTGACCCTTTAAAATTTTAAATTAATAAAGATAAAATTACACTTTGACCCCTCTTAGAAATAATAAAATTTTGATTTAATCCTTTAAAAATATATTTTTACTATTATAAAAATTACAATTTAATTTTGACCCGTCTAATCCAAATCCTTAAGTTTTAATTTCACTCTATTTCTTTTCCATCTATTTATATCTCATTCATGTTTAATCACTATTCTCACCAAAGTCCCCTTGCTAAATTAAATATATTGGCAATCGATTTTAATGTGTCGCCAACGTGAAACTCGAAGGTAGAGGTGTTCATGGGCCGGGTCAGGTCGGGTTCATGTCGGGCTCAACTAAAAAGTCAGGCCCATTTACTAGGTCCAGACTCGGCCCAACCCAAAAAATGGGCTGGGAAAAAATGATAAAACTCGGGCCCAACCGAACTCGCCCATATTAATTTTTTGTATTATTTTATATAATTTTTAAATATTTATAATACATCAAAAATATTAAAAACATCAAAATAAATATTTCTCAATAAATTAAAAATAAATTTTAAAAAAATATAGACTTAAATAACACTAAGATAAATACAATTTAACAAGTAAATACCTCTAAAATAATAACAAAATTAACAAATGCCTTTAAAATAATAACAAAATTAACAATAAAATAAGTTTTATACAATATGCAAAGAATAATAACAAAATAATAGCAACATAATAGTAAAATAGTAGCAAAATAGGGAGAAAGCAATAAGAAAATAACATTAAAAAAAAAGCATATTTTTTTGTCTTTTAGTAAATTTGGGCTGAGCCCAAATAAAAAATACCTTACCCGATGCCCTGCTCATTTTTTAAATGGACCTTATTTTTTTGTCTAAGTCCATTTTTCAAGCTTATATTTTTAACCAAATCTTCCTATATTTCGAGCGGGCTTTTGAGCCGGGTCTAATGACCAGACCCATGATGAGTTGTACTCTAAGGCTTAGCTTAACATTTTAAGCAAAAGTTTCAACTTTTAATTTATAAAACATTTTTTTATCCGGAAGTTCTTTTAAAAAGCTAAACTGCCAACTCAACCTTAGTGCACTGTGTAGTACACCGATTACAACTAGAGGTGATCATGGGTCGGGCCGGGCTGGGTTTGGGCCGGGCCCAAAAAAAATTCAGGCCCGTTTTCTAGGCTCGAGCCCTGCCCGGCCCAAAATATGGGCTTGAATTTTTATCCAAGCCCGACCTGACGAAAAAGTGTGAAGCCCGAGCCCAGCCCGGCCCGGCCCATATTAATTTATTTTTTAGCTTGAGAGCATGAAATAATGACAAAAAAATAATAAAGGGAAAAATAAAAGCAAAGCCTGATTTAAAATAAATAATCCTGCAAATAATTGTTTTATTTTTATTTTAAATTTGATTTTAAAATAAATGTTTCAAACGAAGACAATTTAATTTAAAGCTTTTTATTTAAATATAAATTAAAATTTACCAACTTATTTGGTTCTAAATTAAAATTTTATCTTCTGGAATTTTATTTAAAAGAATTTTGAATGTATATTTAAAAATTAAAATACTATTGAAATAAATTATAAAGCTTAAAAAATTGTAAACACAGAAACAGAACAGAAGCATGCATGATGCACCGACAGGAGTCAATTAGTCCACAATCCACATGCATTATTATTAAAATAATAAGTATCATTACATTAGTTTTGAGTTTGACGAGTGATTGATTATTGTAATAAAATTTAATTTAAACCCTAAGATAGTTTATAAGATAGTAAACAATCCTCAAGGTCTAAAGCTCATGCAACTTTCATTGTTTATCCACAAACGAGGGTAAACAGCATGTCGAGCTAAATGCCATAAGTGTATCCATTGATGCTTAGAGTTGAATTGTTTATAAACTTAATGAAACTTAGTAAAGCACTCGTATGTATAAAGCTGTCTGTTTATTAAAAGCTCATGGCTTCGAACTCAGACAATGGGAACTAAAGCATATATGCATTTGTACATAGTAATGAAATAATAAACCTGCAAGAAGAAGATGCAGCAGTGAATAAGAAGAAGAAGAAGAAGAAGCTTACCGTAAAGAAGAGGCTACCGAGACTGCAAAGGAAGAAGCAAAAATGAAGAAGCTGAGCTGAGCTTGAGGCTAGCTGGAGGTGGCCGACAGACAACTGGGATTTGGGTGGATCGGTGGAGGTGGATCGGCGGAGGTGGTGGTGAGGTGAGCTAGGGATTTGGGTTTTGGAAATGGGAAAAAGGGGAGGAAGGCAACAGCACGAAATGATAAAATGAAAGTGGGAAAAAAAAAGAGTAAAGTTAAAAGACTTAAAGTTAAAAATAAAAAATGATTAAAAAATAATAATTTAATATAAAATTTTGGCCGGGCCCGGGTTAAAAAAATTTACCCGGGGCTCGGCCCGTTTTCTAAACGGGTCTCTTTTTTGTCTAAGCCTATTTTTTAGGCCTATATTTTTACTTAAACCCTCACATTTTTTGGACAGGCTTTTGGGCCGGGCCGGGCCGCCCAGCCCATGATCACCTCTAATTACAACTGCTTAGGGAAGGTATATGCCCTTGTTTGGAAATTACAGAACCACTAATTTTTTAGGGTTTGTTGAGCAACCACTATATAAAAGGCAAGTTTTAACACCTTAAGCTTACGTTATACTCTATGTGCACTGCGGCCTCATCTCATCTCAACGCAATCCCTTTCTTATCTTTCATGTCTTATAGATTTCAATACCTTAAATAGGTACTACTAATCTTTCATTTTTCACTTTCTGTCAGTCTAATATTCTACGCATCAACAATCCATGAATTGCATCCTATAGCTTAATACTGCATCGTTTTTTTTCTATAATCTTATGTCAACTGAAAGAATGATTTTCAGATGCTGTAGAATTTTCTCCTTTACTTGTTTCATTATGAAAAAATGAAATCCATTTTCTCAAAGTTGATTTGCTATGAAACTATTGATTTTTTTTTTAGTTTGCAAATGTTTAAGTGATGTGCAGATAGGCTCCATATCAGAGTCAACAGCAGGTGCCAGTCTATGGCCGATCTGACTGCCTCTTGGAGCCAATATTTAGTTAAAGGGGTGAAGACCCATGAAACTCACAGTTGTTTCATGACACAATAACCCCTTTACAATTGTTTATTGTCTTTTAAATTCATGGTCTAGCATTTGACGGTGTTGTTGAAGGGCGGAGGGGGGCATACAGTCAGACACGGGTGTTTGTTTGTTTACAATAGCAATCCACCTTTTGCATTGTGCCTAAACCAAAGCTACTTACACGATTGGAGGGAGCCTTTGCCTTCTCCATGCTTTCCTTCAAATTTAAAGCAGCTAAATTTTTATTTTATATTTAATGATTTTAACCATGTTATTACTTCTGTTGTGAAAAATAATTTGAGCCAAATGCCGTCATGCATGGTGGATTGGTTGATGGGGATTGCAAGGAAGTATTTGAAATATCATGTTACAATATTGTTATCTACAGCTTTAGAAATCATTCCTTCCTTGTTTAATGTACAGATACACACATATAACAAGGAATGAATGATTTCTAAAGCTTTAGATAGCTTTATCATGATGAGGAAGCAAGGCACCGAGTTCAATATTGTCATGTACGGTGGAAATATTGCAATTTATAGTACTGTTATCTACAGCTTTAGAAATCATCCCTTTTTTAGATGTGTAAATATATAAATAAATTGAAGCACATTGCTAGAAAGGGATGATTTCTAAAGCTCTAGAAAACGTTATTACAACGAGAAAGCAAGGTCACCTATAGTGGATTGGTTAATCCATATTGCAAGGATTTTATTGGCAATATTGTTATCTACGGCTTCAGAGACCATCCCTTGCTTGCTAAATTAATGGAATCTGTAATCTACAGATTGACGCCCCTTGCAAGGAAGGAATGGTTTCTGAAGCTTTAGGTAACTTTATCACGACTTGATGCACGTTGCAAGGCAGGTATGGTCGTGGATGGGAAATCATCGTCCCCTTTTGTTTTGGTTTACACTTTTGTGCTCGTTGATTGAAGCTTGCAGACTGACTCATTGTCTCTTTAGCTTATTCATGAAATTTTGGCTTATATTATTTTGATTTGTTTTTACCAATTGTGTACATTTAATGTTGGATTCTGTAAGTTTCAATGTTGAATTTCGATAAAAAAACAATTTCTCAATTTGATACTTAAATTTATTTTCAATGTCGAATATAGTATTTAGATCAAATGATTGTTTTTAATATTGAGAAAATTGAATCTTAAAATTAAACTTACATACTTAATTGAGATGAAACAAAACTCAGGTATTAAATTAAACATTTTGAAACATGGACATTTAAAATTCAAAGGAATCCAATCTCAAATTTGTAATTACCACATTCAAAACATAAAACCAAATTTTATTCTGGGGAGGCAAAGTGGAGAAGCAACCACTCTTCCTAGAATTGAGAGATGATTAGGAAACCTAAACCACTTGGAGAGCTAGGTATGATAATCAACCAAGTCCACATCATCAAAATAATATGGACAACTATATCACTTGAGAGAATTCTATATGACTTGAGATTAGGGATTAGCGTTTTATTAAATTAATTGAAAAAATTTTAAGTCAAGCGAGTTGATAAGTCTTTCGAATCGAGTAAATTTATTTGAGTTAAATTAAAATCTTATTACATTATAATAATTTTATTTTAAAGCACATAAATTTAAAAACATATATATTTGAAAAAACAATTCAAAATAAAATAATAATAAAATATATTCTTAACTTTATTTATATATTCTCTAATTTTTTTAAAAATAAATTTAGAATTTTTTAAAAATATATAAATTTTAGAATTTATATAAATATTTTGAATTTTAAAAATTATTTAAATTTTTTTTGTAATTTTTGTTGAAAGAGACCAATTTGCTCATTTTCAAAATTGTAAAACACCAAAGGGATTTTTACACTAATTTGTTATTTAAATTGTAAAATTTAACTCGACTTAAACTCGAAACTCAAATTACTGATTTGAACTAACTTGAATAACTCCATTCAATTAACTTGAAATTCAATTTTTTGAATCAAATTGAGTTTTGCTTACCCCTACTTGAGAGGGATACATCATGGGTCCAAATTAAACTTATCCATAAGCTTAGTCACCTGGCCTGACCCAAAGGCCTGTCTGAAAAATAGAAAAGTTTTGATAAAAATATAAACTCAAAAAATGAATTTAGACTCAAAATGAGACTCGTATTCAAAATGGGCTGAGTCTCTTATATAATTTATTGGTCTGGCCCGACCCGAACCATATGCTTAATAAGTCACCGTTTCTTTTCTTTTTCTTTTCTTTTCCCGATTAACACCTCTAAATCCCTTCTCCAGTCCAACACCCACCGACCACCACCGCCATCGTTAACAACTCCGGTCCACCACACACCCACCGATCCATCATCGTTCACCAATCACCATTGTTGCTTCTTGACTGAAAACCCGAAGGTAACACCACCATTTTTGAATTTTCTTTGTTTCAACTCTTTGTTTTTAAAGCTCTGCCTTTGAAAAAAAATGGGTTTTTTGAAGCAATGAGATTGGTTGTTTTTTTCGATAAAATGCATTTTAAAAATGGAGGTTTTCACACTAGTTCAGTTTTGAAAATAAAAGTGGAATTGTTTAGCTAGTGAAGTGTTACTCAACATCGGATGACTGATACTGCCTTTTGCATATTTAGAATATTTTGCTGGCACTTTAACATAGTACTTTTAATCTAACAAATAAAGTTTTTGAATGGATGACATTCATGGGCTATGATGAACTATAAAGACAATTCTGTACCATTTAACCCTAACCACATGTTATATTCCATTCACTTCAACTCCAAATACATCGCACCCTTGCTGTTGTTTTAGGTTTTCTAATTGGTGGAACTTTTTCACTAATTTCAGGTTATTTCCCTTCTACAGTTACCCTGAAATGAATTGATGTAAAAAATAGGTGTCATTTCAGTTTGTAGTAGCATTTACTTTCACTAATGCTGTTTCATATCTTCTGCAAATTGACATGCCACCTGTGATCTTTATTAACTAAAAATAAGTAATTAGGACAACAGTGAGGATAATAATAGCTCAAGAATTGGCTTGCTGCACTTGATGGACATTCACTGGTTACTTGGCAGCCCATGCCATGCATGAAGTTCGCTTCTAGTTGGAAAGTCCATCAAGTGCAGCAAGCCGAGCAATGAAAGTGCTTGGGAATGCAAAAAATACACCATAATAACCTATGCCAAGCCACCACCTCCTGTTAGGTCTTATAATTTTCCTAACCTCAACACAACTGCTTCGAAATAGTTTAGTTCTGGATATGCTTTCTTCTTGCAATGTTTTCATCTGCTCGTTCTTTATTTTTCAAATGTGAAGATGTCAATATAAGTGCATGGTCTGATGATTCATGTGGCATAATGGGATTGTTTCATTTATAGGTTTTTATTTTAAAACCCCCAATTTGTGATGACTAGAGTTTTGAGCTTTTATTATCCTCACTGTTGTAGTAGTTACTTATTTTTAGTTACTTTTAGCAAAATAAACCCCCCCCCAAATTGTTTTATATAATAAAATAACTTTTTTAAAATTAGTTTACGTCGGGCCAGCCTTGGGCCTCAACTTGGACAAAAAAATGAAGCTCATTTTTTGAATTGAGTCTGAAACTAACAATTGAGCTTAAAATTCTATCATGACCTGATTCATAGACAGATTTAATCTGAATTCTTGAATTTTGATTTCACTCTATTTCTTTTTTATCTATTAATACCCGATTCATGTTTAATCACTATTCTCACCAAATTCTCCTTGCTAAATTAAATATATTCGTAACCAACCAAGTCACTACAAGTGCAAATTTTAGTGTGCCGCCAACGTGGGGAGCTCTAAGAAAAACAAGTCGAGGGGATACGATGGGTTAACCGCTTGACTAAGTTTTGGTTGTGTAATTGATCAGGATTGGGAGACCCTTAAGGAGAGACGAATAGGAAATGATATTTCCGGAATAGATGTGAAAGCTTCTCATTTCAACTGCCAACTCAACCTTAGTGTAACGTATAGTACGCCAATTACAACTGTTGAAGGAAGGTATGCGCTTGTTTGAAAATTACACAGAATCTAGAAAGTTTACATTAGGCAGTGCGTATGAGTTTTGGATTATAACAACGTTGGACGAGTGCAGAACCAGGAATGGTATTATCATGTATGACTTGACAATAACCTCAACAACAAGAACTGGTACACAAAACCCACAATACCCTTCCATCTCATCTTTGCCAAAACTTTTGACAGTCCTTGTAGGCTAGACAAATTTCTTGAACGTGCAACTACTGAGTAGCCTATCCTGTTAAGTTCTTGAGATGGAGGAAACCCAACCTTGGTGTAAAATAAACTCGGCAACGAGGAATCCTGGCAGGGGAGGAGCTGAAGTTGTTATTAGGGATCACAATGGAAATTGGGTAAAAGAATCATATCGACACATACCACAGGCAACAAGCGTCGAAGCAGAACTCTGGACTTGGTATTATTAATATATATACAAGTATAAGTAGATGCAACTGCTCTAATAAGTCTCATATCAAACACCATTACTTTAATGTGCCAGAATGTGGTGATCTAATTATTGTTTATGGGGAAGCACCCTTACAACTAGCTTCCTTCTTGACAAAACACCCGCAATCTGTAGCTCAAATAGAACAAATAGTTTTGTTTTGAAATTTTTCGTGTGATTAGTAACCAAAATAAACAAAAAAGTCAGCTCATGGAAGAGAATGAATCAAAATTTGCATTTCATGTAAAAACTTCATGCCTTGCGTTATACAACAATCATATTTAGCCTAAAACCCTCAAATTTCTGAAATTTGAAAATTAAAGTAACAAAGACTAAATTAACACCAAAACCCCATTTATCAAAAACAACAATCACAATCAAATGGGCAAAGTGGCGTACTTCCTGCACCAGATTTACTAATACCCAATTCTTCTTCAGTGTAAATTGCAAAACCATCTGCCGTTCTTTTCCGAGGCCGAGAAGAAGGTTCATTGAATCCTCCTTCCCTGTTGGTTTCTTTACTCTTTTTACTCTTCTTTTTCGACAATTTGGGTTTTGAAATTTCCTCGCCGTTCGGTTTCTCGGACCCTTTAGGGTCGGGTTTCTTCCTCTTTTTACCTGCAAATATCTCGTCGATTTCGTTACCAGCCATTTTAGAAGCTGAATTCTTCTGTTCTGGAATAGATTCTTCTTTTTTATTTTCTGCTTTTCTAGAAGGCGTCGTTGAAGAACCCTTCTTCGCCATTAGGTTGAATCTGCAACTTCAAAACAAAAAATTATAGCATACGAAGAACTAAAATCAACAAAAACAAATCTTGAAGAAATATTAAATACATTTATTAAAAGAAAAAATAATACGAATGTTGTGTCAGAGAACACATTATCAGCACTGGAAATCAGACAGGGATAACTGTGATAATATTAAATTTTCTCATCATTCCCAACATCGTTTCAAAAAAAAATTGTTTCAAGGAATCTTCAACGAATAAACGGATTAAATCCCGAAAAAAGAAAAACCCAGAGAAGGAAATATCTTCCTATGGATATAAAAAGTAATTATCACTGGTGCCTCCTACCTCGCAGTGAGATCCTAAAGAGATTACGATATGGTTTTCCCCTAAACGGAAACGAAGCAGCAGAAACAAAACGAAGCAGAGGAGTGTGAGACAAAGTTTATTTGAAACCCTAAATTGGGTATAAGATGATTATATAGAGGCCCTTTGTTTCGGGTTAAGGGTTTAAGGCTGAGCTTTCTCAAATGTTTGGGCTTTTTCTTAGAAAATGGACCTTTTTTCTTTTGGCCTTCTTGTGAATGTAATATAGATTGTATGATTAAATTAATATTTGGGTACTCTAATTTTTTTTTAATATTTAAGTCTAAGTTTGCTATCAGTTTCTATATTATTTGCATATTTAGCATTTTATATTTTATTATTTTTAAAAATAATAATAATCTTTTTACTCTTAATTGAAGTCCAATAATTTCGACAAAAAAATTTAATTAAGTTGGATTAAGTAATATCCTTTTAGAAAATTGTTCGTGATTAACTTTATTACTTTACTTTTAAATAGTAATATTGAATATAATCATTAGATGTGCTCATAAGTTAAGTTGAGTTAAATTCGACCCAAAAATGAGTTTACTTTTTTTGCTCAAGTTCTTAATTTAAGAAAAGTAAACTCGGACTTGACTCGACTTCCCATGTTTGATTTTTTAGATTAATTTTTATTTAAAAATAAAATTTAAAAAAATATATATAATATACTAAAAAATGCTAAAATAAAACTTTTCTAACACATGAAAAGGTATTCATATTTAAAAACACTATTATAATTTATTAAATTGAAAAACACAAATAAATCTAATAAATATTTTATTATATTAAATATAATTTTAAAATTTTATATTTTGAGTTCGGTTATACTTATTTTGAGTTAGGTTATACTTATTTTGAACAAACCCCTCTATCTAAAATAAAATAAAATAAAAAAACTTTGAGGGTTATCAATTAAATTCCAAATAAATATACTAAATTCTAGGGTTAAAAGTAAAAATATTAAAATTGAAATGCGTGACTAATCGATCCACTTATAAATTTAAAATATCGTCAATTAAAAAAGTTATTTTTTTCCAAGAAAATAGAATCATAATGAATTAATTATAATATGTATTAATATTGTAGAGAAACCACATTTAAAGTGATAAAATTATTGCTGGTTGTCATCACAAACCAACGTTTAAGTCCTACGTTACTCATCCCCTTTCATCACTACATCTCAAATTTTCATAAATCTATGGAAGAAATCAGTGTTGGATTTCACCATGTTATGATATAATAATGTTCCCAGGTCTCTCATTACTAATTAAACCTCACTCATACGCCGGGTATGGGAAACTGGGTGGTAAGTGCTTCGACTCTACTACGAAGATTGGACACCTTATCCGTCAACGAAAAATCAGGATACGAGACAAACTTCAAGAACTCTTGGACCTTTGATCCAGAAGCTAATCCCTTAGCCTCAATAGTGATTTGCACGCCCTCATGGATGAAATCAGCAATAGCCGTGAATTCCTTTTCTGTAAATCCTCTGGTAGTCATTGCAGGCGATCCAATGCGAATGCCACCCGGCACAAGTGCACTCTTATCCCCTGCAAATTTTGAGATGTATCAAGGATTGGTATAAAAAGGGAAAAAGTTAATTATAAATGAATGGTAAAAAAGGGGAATAAGGAAGAACTTACCAGGCACCGAATTTTTGTTCAAGGTGATAGAGGCCATGTCAAGTATTTTCTCCACCCGAGCCCCATCAATACCCTGTTGCAGGAGAAGTTCATTGATATAAAGGAGGCAAAAGGAGTTTAGGGTGTCTACAAGAGAATAAAAAAAACAAGAGATCCTACGCCTCTAGACTTGTCAATTGGGCAGATCAGGTTGGTTTTGATCAGGTTTATTTGGGTTTTTGAATTTTTAGGTTTGTCAGTTTAAGGTTCAAGTTATTTAGGTTGGGGCTATTTAGGGCATTTTGCGCCAAGTTATTTTGGGTTCAGGTCAAATTCGAGTTCAGATCAATTTGTATTTGGGTTGGGTGGATTCAGATTGTTGACTTTTTATAGCCAAATTGTGTGAGGTTGGTCGAGTTGAGTCAGGTTTTCAGTTTTGAGTCAATTTCTAAATGCCACTCAAGTTTGCATGTCTCACAGAGATGGTAACTTACCAATGGCCTTAGATCCACAAGCACAAGGTGATTATCACTACCACCAGAAACTAGTGTATAGCCAAGTTCAACCAATCGCCTTGCAAGAGCTCTACAATTAGACACTACCTGCAGCATGAAGTACCCATATTTTGACTTAATCACCACATAACTTTGCCTCTTTATTTTTTATTACTCATCTTTGAAGGAAAGTACCTGATTCTGGTAAGCCTTGAACTCGGGTGATTGTGCATGTTGCAAGCAAACTGCTAGTCCTCCAATTGTGTGGTTATGAGGTCCACCCTGCATATACAAACATTATGCTTCTCATGATATAACTAGTTCCATAACTTGAAAGCCGGCAGAAGGATGGAATGGGGAATTCAGATTAGTAATAGGAGCAAAGGAGACCAATCAAACTAACCTGTAAACCTGGAAAAACAGCATTATTGATAGCAGATTCCAAATCAACTCCAAGAACAGGGTCCTTCTTGAAGAAGATCATGCCACCTCTTGGACCTCTCAAAGACTGGAAATGAGTAAAGAAAATCAAGTAGGTTATTCAAACGGACATATTAACACAAACAAAGTAATAGTACTATTTGGAACACACAAGTATCAGTGAGATTATTGGCAAAGCAGCTTATTTAAATTCTAATGCACATGATAAGTAAATCATGATCAAAACAACGTGAAGACATTCTTCGCTACACAAGGGCAAGTGAAATAGGGAAAGAATCAAGCGAGATTTACCATGCTACAAGGTAGTAGATTTTCTCAAGTTACCTTAAATATTAATGTTTCAACAAGCAAAACTAGCACTATGTGAAGTGAATTTAACATGAATATGGTTCAAGACAGCATTTGAAAATATTCATCCCAAACCTTGTGTGTGGTTGTTGTCACGATATCACAATATTCAAAGGGGTCAGCAACTACAGAAGCGGCAACAAGGCCACTTATATGAGCCATATCCATCATGAGAAATGCACCAACAGCATCTGCTATCTTCCAACAGATATCAATTCCAATTAAGTTAAATGCTTAAAAAAAGTCACTAAATGATAGTAAAGTACGGCAGACTATATAGCACAACCAATAAGCACATCAATGCTTACCTTCCTCATGCGAGGATAATCAAAATCTCGAGGATATGCACTGGCACCACAGATTATGAGTTTTGGTCGAAAGAGGGTAGCTGTTTTCTCAAGCATGTCATAATCAACTAGGCCTGCTCCAAATTTAAGACAAATCAAATCAACCACCAAGCAAGCATACCAACCACTAAACGAATTAAGTCTTAACAATAACGATGAGTTACCTGTGGATTCATCAAGCCGATAAGGCATTGACTCGAAATAGATTGATGTACCAGATACACGTCTTTTAGGAGTCATAAATCCATGTGACAAATGTCCGCCATGTGGTAAGTCCAAACCCTATACCAGTTACATTAAGAATCATTTATATGTGCACTATCGAACAGAGAGAACTAAGTTACAGCAGCAGAGTTCGGCAGAAGTATCTTACCATTATTCGATCATGCGGATTAAGAATTGCTGTATAAACCTCAAAATTAGCAGGAGAACCAGACAATGGTTGAACATTAACGCCCCACTTATTTTCATCCAAATGAAATGCTGCCAAAGCCCTCTTTTGGCAAAGTATTTCAAGTTCATCAATGTACTCATTGCCCCCATAGTACCTGCAATAAAAATTAAGATCATTAGCTGCAAATAATAAATCCAAAAACACAAAGATCACATCTCTATGCATTTAGCTTAACTCGATATACCTTTTACCAGGTAGTCCTTCGGAATACTTGTTTGTGAGACATGACCCAACTGCCTCCATTACTGCTCGGGATGTAAAGTTCTCTGAGGCAATAAGCTCAAGGCTTTTGAATTGCCTCTCTTTCTCCTTGTTAATAATAGCACGAACCTCGGGATCGGCTTCACTGAGGCCATGGTCCACAAATCGGGTTTCGACCACAGGGAATGAGTCCGAAGAGGGAGGCTTTCCAGTAACCAAGCTGCTTTCAAGTTGAGCTCTACAGGGTTTGACAGAGTTGAACTTAAGACCATACCCTTTTAAAGGAAAAATTGGTCTATTCCCTTTGACCCATATGGGCTGAAGCAAAGAACCCATCATTGCAGCTCCATTACAAGCCTGCATTTTGACTTCCCACTAGTATTTCTCACAAATAACCTGCAAATTTACAACAGAATAACACATAGAATTAAAATAAGAAATTCAATTCATCATCAATTAATTTATATGTTAAAGCAGAAAATGAACAGCTATTAAGACTTAAATAATCCCATGAGACACAGGCAAAAAGAAAAAAAAGGTATTTTCCTTTTAGAACTTGATCATTACCAATTCTTCTGTTAACCCAAAACACGAAAACTAAAGAACAGCAATCTATCTTAAGTTAAAATACAGATAATAAACAAATATCTCAATAACTGGATATGAAAATTAGAGAGAGCAACGAATTAAACAAAATTTTAAGAAAGAAGGAATAATTCAAGAAATATAGAAAGAAGGGCATACTTGTTGGAAGGATTCTCTTTTTTTTTTTTCTCGCGTTTTCTTTTTGGGTGCAATGGATTGAAGTGGCTCAAACTCTAAAACCCTAAAACTCGACAGTGGTTTGCTTTAGTACAGTGGCAAAGAAGAAAATTAAAGAGGGTTAATTGCAGGATAAGTCCTACATTATGATCCAAATTTAAATTAATCCATAAACCTTAAAAGGTTGAATTTGATTTATCAAAGTATTAATATTGTATAATCGTATCTTTCCATCATCCTAACATCGATTTCAACATTAAATTTTGACGTAAAGTATATTTAAAATCGATAAATAAAAATTTTAATATCTAAATTTTTATTACATGAATAATTTAAATTTGATGATTTATAAAAGATCAGATATTATCACTAAATTTTACAAAGACTTTTTTTTAATGTGTTATATTTAAACTATCAATGTAACAAATATAAATGTATTTATAATTTGAATAAATTATTTTAAATATACTTCGTGTCAAATTTAAAATAATATTTGATATTTAAGTTAAAAAAATCTAATTAATATAATATTAACACTTTAATATTTCAATTAAAATATTTTAAATTTCAAATACTAATCTAGCGAATAACCCTAATTAATAAATAAATGTAAAAGAAAATGAAAAAGACGAACGGCGCCGAAAATGGATTGGATAGCGGAGATTTGGGTAGTTGTCTTATGAGGGTTGAAAAACCTTCCATGCGGGTTGTTCCATTGGATCTACTCGTATGTACCTGCTCTGATGTTGCCACTTATCCTACTAAGTCCTGATTAAGTGATATTGGATATAGAGGGGGGAAATCAACTACATGAAAATGCCAGTCTTCAATTATGCTAAGAAAAAAAAAAGTGTAAACCAAATTTGTAAGGTTTACCAAAAATGCTAATGGTTAGAAATTTGGGTAAACTATGTAGAAAGTTACTAAATTGTTAATAAATTTATCTTGTAGTTACTTAAATTTAAAAAATTATAAAATGATAATTAAATTATTTAAAAGTTTTCATATAAATTATTGAATTGTTAAAATTATTGTTGTATGGCTTTCTCCGTTTATACCGTCTGCACCAATTAAAAATTTTTTTATGGCTTTCTCCGTTTATACCGTCTGCACCAATTAAAAATTTTTTTCTCCTTCTCTTTTACAATTTAATTTTTTTTAAATGAATAATTTTGAAACGTAATGAATTTATGAACTAAAAATTAAATAGTTTTTTTCTCTGATCCTCCACACTAATTATCAAATCAACTTGAATCTAATGTATGTTTTCTATTCTCGATGAGTATTGATCTACCATATCAATCATTAAATTGTGGTTTAGAGTTCACCAATCAAACTTACTCAAACTACTCCTCTTTCTCCAAACTTATCTTCCACTATTCTCCATCAGTTTTGATCAAATTTAGGAGGTCTCAAGAAATTAACTATAACTATGCAATTAAAAACTAGTTTAAACGAAAATTCTGACCTTCCATAATGGTCTTTAGGCATGTCTTAAAACTGAAATTTTCAAATAATAGCAGAGAATATTCAACGTAATTTCAATATAAAAAAATTGAAGAAGCCAATGAACAAAGCTGGCGGAAGAAGAGACGACCAAGTTACCAACTCCACCTTTCATACTATTAATACACTGGTTTAAAAATATTTTATATATTACAACACCACCGCACACTTGATGGAGAATAAATCTTATAACCTTTAATTTTTTTCCTATATATTTATATATTATATTTTTTCTAAATTTTAAATAATATCTCAATATTTTTGTATTATTATTATTTTTATCATTTTCAAGTGTCACAATTAGACCTGATCATGAATCAGGTCGAGTTTGGGTGGAGCTAATGCAAATTTTTAGGCCTATTTTCTAGGTCTCAACTCGAAAAATGGACTTAAATTTTTGTTTAAGCCCAACCTAGATAAAAAAAATACTAACCTTGAGCCCAACTCGGCCCGGCGTATTAAAAAATTTATATTATTTTTTATATAAAAACAAATTTTAAAAAGTAAACATCAAATATACTAAAAATATTAAAATAAATTATTCTCAACAAATTGAAAATACATTTTAAGAAAAAGTCTTTATATTTAAATAACACTACAATAGTTACAACTTAGTAAGCAAATGCCTCTAAAATAGTAAGAAAATTAATTGTAAAACAAGAGTTATACAATATCCAAACAATAACAACAGAAAAATAGTAATATAATAACAAAATGGCAACAAAACAACATTAAAATGTCAATAAATAACAACGAAAAATTTTAGGCAAATTCGGGTCAATCCAGGCTCGAGCCAAAAAAATCTTACCCGAGGCCTGACCCGTTTAGAAAATGGGCCTTTTTTTGTCTAAACTCATTTTTCAAGTATATATTTTTGCCCAAACCCTCTCACTTTTCAAGTGGGTTTTCGAGCTTGAGCGAGTGGCCCAACCCATGATCAGGTCTAGTCACACATGGTAAAGATACTTGAAAAAAGAAAAAGAAAAGGTCATTAATGTTAACTGTCAAAGGATCTTTTTAATGCATTTTACCCATTTAGATACTCAATTGAGTAAAAAAAACAAAAGCTTAATTACTTTTTTTGAAAAAATTCAAAAGTTTTTTACACCCTTAATCCTTCTATTTTTTTAAGTATATTTACCAAGTACACCAACAATAAATTTTGACAAAAAAAATAATAATTATGTCATCTATAAAGTAAAATATTTAAATAAAAAATAAAAGAATTTAATCTTAGATAAACTATAAAAATAGTCACTTAACTATTAGCTTATTTCTATTTTGATCATATAGGTTTAAAAAATTTTATTTTAATCACTAACATTATTGAAATTTAATATTTTGCTTACTCATTCATTATGAAAGATTTTTTATTGACATAATAAAAATTTTATCTATTCAATATTAACATATTCTATCAATTTGGTCTTAATTCTAAAAATTCAACAAATTTAACCCTCAACTTTACACATTTTGATAATTTAGTCTTGATTCTTAAATTTTTAAAAAAAATTTTAAAAAAAATTTAAAAGTTTATTTTTTTTGATAAATTTACATAAAATTTTATAAAAATACATACAAAATTATAAAAATATTTATAAATAAATGAATACCCATTTTTCTAACACAAAATTTATTAATTAAAATAATATTTTTATAAATAAAATAATAATCTTATACATAAAACAATTTAAGGAAAAAAAACATAAGAAGACTTGTAACACCACACACGACCCGTTCACCAGATCCGAATATATGATGTCACATTATGTTATCGAAACAACTTGAACTAACTTAGCACATGTTGACAAAGTTTAGATCATAATTACCGTGCATAACAATTAAATCACCCATTATGTTCATATACGTAAATTCATTTATACATAGGATTCTAATTCAATAAGTTACGAGTTATTGTGGGGTTGATTTTAGAGTTAGGACTCAAATCCAACTCAATTATCAAGTTTCAATGCTATGTCTCGAGACAGAGAACTCCATGTCTCGAGACAGAGCTCATTTTATTTTAAGAAATTATTTATTTATTTTTCTTCGATAATGGCATGTCTCGAGACATTAAAATCCATGTCGTGAGACAAGGTCCCTCATGTCTCAAGACCAACCTTACCTATTTTCTTATTTTAGTTTCAAGTTTGAATGTCTCAAGACAATGAGTTCTTGTCTCGAGACCTAGAACAGGACAAAATTTATTAATTTCGATATGTATGGTAAATTTTGTTCCAACTATCTTGAGACAGACTCGAGAGATGTCTTTCTCTAGACTTGATGGTGAAATGACCCTAAATGCACATTTTCAAGTTCCTAGATCATACCAAATGGTACCATGAACATACTTAAACTTTACACCAATTGTAACACCCTTAACCTGTATCCATCGCCGGAACAGGGTTACGGAACATTACTAGAGTTTTCAGAACATTACAGATAATTCATGTTAATTATTATTCATAATCGAACCTAATCATATTGTCCTTTGATGAAACCTCGAGGCCCATTATAAATGTTGGAATCAAGTCGAGACTAAATCAGGAACTCGGGGAATTTTTTACAAAATTTCACAATTTCTCTCATATACAGGGGTCACACGCTCGTGTGGCATTGGGACACGCCTGTGTCTCATGTCCGACCCCGTGTAACTCTTTGACTTGGATTACACAACCGGTCACACACCTGTGTGCTAGGCTGTGTGGTTAACTTAATTTTTGTAAATTAGGTGCAGGATTCACACGGCCAAAACACACGTCCTTGTTCTAGGCTGTGTAGCATACACGGCTGAGACACACGCCCGTGTCTCTGCCTGTGTGCCAAATTCTGAGCATTCTGTTTCTAAATTTTAGGATGCAGGAGACACGCGGCCAAACCACACGCCCATGTGCCGAGGTGTGTGTCACACACGATCAAGACATACACCCGTGTGTCTACCCGTGTGGACAAAATAAATCCATTTTCTAGCTTTATCTCTCACCCAAACTTTGCCAATAACCTACACCAAAACTTTCATTCATATACCAAACAATTCAAGCATCATAACCAAATTAATTCTAACATCTAACATGGTACATCATTACATGCATTTATGTTTATAATCTTATCTTTTTTGTGAACATACATGTTAACATAATTTGATCAACCACTCTAAACAAATGGATATTCATCATGGTATAACCTTATAATTTTACCAAAACAAATCTTTACTAACCATTCCAATGGCTAAATTATAATCAACCATTTATATTTACATGCCAATATGACCAATTAACCTATACATGCCATTATAACCATAATTGATTTACCATATGTGCTGAAATGGACCAATGGATAGTGTGAGTGATCTCCGTCAAGCTTTCAATCCAATGAGCTTCTGATTTACTATAAAACAGGGAAATAAAACTGAGTAAGCATATAATGCTTAGTAAGTTCGTATAACATGGTACTTAACTTACCATTCATTCTATTTTAAGATAAACATGTAAGGCATATTCAATCAATTTGATCTCAAACCCTACATATATCCTCATTGTCCTTGTTAGTCATACATTTCACAATATCATCAAGAAACAACTATGGACTCAACAACAATTAGATTTCCAGAATAATTCATCTCAAGTTTAGATTATTTCATATCAGAACTTTACTCATTTCATTTGAAATATCAATGTCACACGAGTAGTACACTCAAGATATACAAATCTACAATCAAGAATGAGCATATTCATCAAATAAATTCTATGTACAAATATCATCATTTCATATTTCCATATATCAATTATCATGTATTATCATTCTCATGTATTTCAGGCAAATACGTGTAATAACTCATTTCTTATTCATATATTCTCATGTCAGGATTTTTACCCGTTGAGTTTATTTGAAATATCGATGGATACATAGGTAGTACACTCGAGATGTGCAAAATCAGGATCCATCAACTCATATTCAGGAGTACCCATTAAGGCACTTAATCAGAAAGCACACTCTCGAGCCACATATCATATAATAGGATTACTTGTCCAAGCTAAATCCTATTTCCAACATATGCTCATAAAAGCTTAATCAGGATTACCCATCCAGGCTAAATCCTATCTATAACTTATGCTCAAGAGAGGCTTATATCAGGATTACCAGTCCAGGCTAAATCCTTTTTATAATGAGGTCAATAGGATTACTTGTCCGAGCTAAATCTCGTCAGCAACAAATGCAGGGCCTCATTTATTACGAGAAATCACATATCCATCGATTATCATTCATTCAAACGGGATTTAACATTTTTCAGATATTATCAGACACGTGATTATTTCATATATCTATAACATTCATAAAATTCAAATAAACACATTCCACATTTAATTCAAGCATAAAAGTAAAGTTTTTATTATTTATCATTTATTGGGTATTATCATTTATTTAAGACATTATCACTTATCGGGCTTTGTCAGATATGTATTCAATGTCATATATACTATATTTATACAATTCACAAACACAACATTTAATTCAAGCATATAAATATACACAATTTAGTTACACGAACTTACCTCGACAATGTAACATCCCGAAATAGGGCCTAAATGAAATAGTAGTTGCGAAACCTTGAATCCAAGGTCAAAAAAATTTATTCTGATTAATTTTTAAGGTTTATTCATTGATTGAATAATTGTGTGAAAATTTCGTGAAGAAATTTTATGTATAAGTGCCTAATTTGACAATTAGGACTAAATTGTAAAATTAGCAAAATGTGTGTTCTAGATAATATAGGGGATTTAATTGAAATGGGTTCTTAAAATGGAGGTCCTTACTTAGTAATTAGAGCATTATAT
The DNA here is from genome assembly GCF_007990345.1 of Gossypium hirsutum. NCBI lineage: Eukaryota > Viridiplantae > Streptophyta > Magnoliopsida > Malvales > Malvaceae > Gossypium > Gossypium hirsutum. The sequence continues at coordinate 30,751,842 of NC_053429.1, read as the reverse complement.
TTAAGTTTGGATAAAATGGGCAAGAATAGGACAAATTTGAAAGAAAAGCCTTTAAGGGCATTTTGGTCATTTAGTAATTAAAAGAATTAAAAAGGGAAAATAAAGCCAAAATTGGTCCATTTTCTTCATGGAGGCCGAATATAGCATGGGGGAAGCCATGGTTAGGGTTTCCAAGCTTTCCAAGCTCAATAGTAAGTCCGTTCTAGCCTCGTTTTTAATGTTTCTTTACGTTTTTGGAGTCCCGGTAACTTGATTTAACTTATCCTAGAAATAATTCATGCCAAGATTCATATTTGGAAAAAATACCCATAGGTTAAATGTGTTTATTTTGATGTTTTATGGTAGAATATGAAGCTTGAAATTATGTTAAACAACTTTTGCTAAGCGATTTTAAATGAAAACGAGTAAAACGACATAATCGGTAAAAATACCTAATGTTCATAAGTACATGTGTAATATCCTAAATTAGGGCTTAATCGGAATAGTAGTTTCGTGACCACAAATCCGAGATAGAAATAATTATTTTATAATTATTTTGATGATTATGATATGATTGCATGATTGTGTGAAAATTTCGTGATGAAATTCTATGCCTAAAGTGCTTAAATTGAAAGTAGGGACTAAATCGAATAAGTTGCAAAATTTGTATTCTAGAAGTTTTTAGTATGAAATTGCATTGAAATATTAATTAGGAGATCTTAAATAGCAATTTGACCAATTTTAAGTTCATGGACAAAATTAGGACATGGAAGGAATTTTTGGAAAGTTTAGTAGTAAGGGCATTTTGGTCATTTAGTTATTAAAATGAATTAAAACCAAAATTAAAAGCCAATTTTTGTCCATATTCTTCATTAGGCCGAAATTTCAAGGGTTCTCCATAGTTAGGGTTTGTTTCAAGCTTCCAAGCTCCATAGTAAGTGATTCCAAGCCCCGTTTTTAATGTTCTTTACGTTTTTGGAATCCCAGTAGCTCGATTAAGCTTATGTTAGCAATAATTCAACCTAGGGTTTATATTTGGAAAAATACCCATAGGTGAAATTTGTGTATTTTGATGTTTTATGATAGAATATGGGGTTTTAAATTATGTTAGACAACTTGTGCTACTCGGTTTTGAGTGAAAACGAGTAAAATGGCTTAATCGGCAAAAATACCTAATAGTCACAAGTATATGTTAAAGTAAGAATTTGATGTTGCCATAGAAGGGAAAAATGATCAGCATGTTATAAAACATAAGAATAAGGAATAAAGTTTAATTCCCGAGCCTAGGGGCAAAAGTGTAATTATGCAAAAGTTTAAGGGCAAAAGTGTAATTTTTCCAAAGTTCGTATTAAATGCTGTTTTGATGAATGTATGTATTAAATAAGATTAATTTGGCATTATAGATCAAGAGAAACGAGATTCAAGTCGCGATCGAGGAAAAGAAAAGATTGTGGACTAAATTGCAAAATCTTTATATTTTGGTACCAAGGTAAGTTCATGTGTAAATAATGTAGCATAAATGTTATTTTTAAGTTATTAATGTTAATTATATGATATGCTGATTTTTAATCGTGAAATATTATGCTTTATGGTTAATATTGAGTAATATGCAAATTATGTTTACTACTTGATAAATATGAATTGCTACCGAGTATCGGTTCCGATATTCCATGGAAGACGGCAAATGTGAGATCAAGGGAAAAATCCCGTTTGAACCTTAGGAATAGATTAGGATACAAGTGACATGTCACTAGGATGGTTGAGCATCCGAACTCGTTGAGTTGAGTCCGAGTTCACTTATGGATGCGAATGTCCGAACTCGTTGAGTTGAGTCCGAGTTCGTGAGATGTAACTAGGCATATGAACTCGTTGAGTTGAGTCCGAGTTCACTTATGGATGCGAACGCCCGAGCTCATTGAGTTGAGTCCGAGTTCACTTAGGGGCGGGTTACATGATTTCTTGATTACATATGAGGCACTTATGTGCAAATTATCCGTGTATCCGAGTTGTATTCCGATGTGTTCAACGGGTGAAATTTCTAGTGAAATGAAAGAACACTTAAGATGCAAGCGACGTATTGGTAAGTGTTGTGAAATGGACACTTTGGACAGGTATGTTCTTAACCCTCGGGTTGATAATAGATACAACAACGATAAGGTGGTAAGATGATGAATGATGTTTAGAACTGTGACATATGTTTTGGTGATACCATGCTAAAGTTGTTTGGTATATTTGTATTGTTATGTTACTTGTTATTTACATATGAACTTACTAAGCATTTATGCTTACTCCCTCCTCTTTATTTACTGTAGTTTTGAACAAGCCAGCTCAGGAATCGGGACGGGTCGAAGGTTCGATCACACTATCTAAAGGACTTTCATCTGGGTAAATGGCTTGTAAAACTTAAGTATGGCATGTATAGCAATATACTTATTTTGTGTAAATAATTTTATGATATATCCATGATTGGTTGATATTGATAAATCATGGTGATGGTTAAATTTAGATCATGTTTGATATCATGGAAGTTTAATAGGTTATCTAGTTCATAACAACTCATGAAAAGATGAAACTTGCCTTAAAACAGAATATTGCGGCAGCAATGACATGAATTTGAAAAATCACTAAAAATAGTATAAATGGAAATAAATGATGAGTAAGTTATGAAATTGAAGCTTAATGAGTCTATTTTCATGTGGATTGAACAAAACAGGCATATAAATTATATTTTATGAGATATTTAAACTTTTGTGAAACAGGGCCAGAGTGATTTCTGGATCCCCTGTTCTGACTTTAAAAAATTCATAATAAATTTTAAAAAAATAATTATAAGTTTTTCTTTATATGTACAGATTACTTATTGAGTCTAGTTTTAAGAAAAACAAACCTCAAAGTCATTGAAATTCTGTATAGAGAGATATCTGATTCGTAATACACAGAGGTCAGAGCAGTCGAACCCTGAAATAGGGGAGAATTTAACTAATAAATTGTACTAATTGGCCCAACCAAAAATTCTAGAAAGAAATTAGTAAATAGATATATGAGTCTAAATTGAGGGAAAATTTACGGATTTTGATTTCAAGTTTCTTAACTCGAGATATGATTTTTCTTGTAACTGTGACGCGGGTAACTAGAAAGCTGTGAATGTAGAAACAAATGATTTGAAGTTCTTAATTTGATAAATTATATTCGGTAACTCCTCAAGCTCGACTCCGGCGACGGTTTCGGGCATGGGGGCGTTACATTTAGTGGTATCAGAGCAGGTTTAGTCAGTTCTCGGACTACGTGTTGTATGTACGGATTTTGCTATACATGCCATATGTATGAATTGTGATAGTGTGACGACTTCTGACCTTTTTAAATGATTTTTATATAGTAAATGGATCCCGATCCAGCTGTCGCAGATGAAGTAGAGAGTAATGCGCCAGCTCCGGCTGAAGGGGCAGCGCCGACTGAAAACCCACCTCCTACTGTTGGTCAGGGAGGAGGAGAAAGGGATCGGGAAGCCTTTCTCCAAATGATGAGTGCATGGTACACTGAGTTCGTTCGTACGAACCCAAATGTACGACCTCCCCCACCTCCCCCAATTCCTCAACCTATGCCTCTGATGCCTCAGGGAGTGGATATGATAAAATTTCACGGAACCCCCGTTGATAGAATTTGTAAACAAGGGGCTGAAGAATTTAGAGCAAATATTGATGATGATGCAGAGAAAGCAGAGTTCTGGCTTGAAAATTCTATCTGGGTATTTGATGAATTATCTTGTACACCTGAAGAATGTTTGAAATGTGCTACATCTTTGTTGAGAGATTCAGCCTATAATTGGTGGAAGACTTTGATTTCGGTGGTACCGAAAGAGAGGGTAACCTGGGAATTCTTTCAAGAAGAGTTTCGGAAGAAATATATTAGTGAAAGATTTATTGATCAGAAATGTAAAAAGTTTCTTGAGCTGAAGCAAGGTAATATGACAGTCTCAGAATATGAAAGAGAGTTTGTTCGATTGAGTAAGTATGCCAGGGAATATGTTCCTACAGAAGCCAAGATGTGCCGATGATTTGAAGACGGGCTTAACGAAGACATTAAGGTATTTGTTGGGATCCTTGAACTAAAAGAAATGGTGGTACTTGTCGGTCGAGCTTGCAAGGCTGAAGAATTACTGAAGGAAAAGAAAAAGGTAGAATCTGAAACACAAAATTGGAAGAAAAGACCAATGAGTAATGCACCCTCACAGCAAACTGGAAAGTCAAGAAATATGAATCCTCATTCCCAAGTTTCAGCTGGGCAATCATATGGAAATTTTAAGAAGCAGAATGTGGGTCCTAAATCTCAGAATACTTCTGCAACCAGTGTAGGGAACTCGAAATTTGTTAAACGTGAGTGCCAGCGGTGTGGTAGAAATCATTTTGGTCCGTGCAGAGCAAATGAATGTTTTCGATGTGGTTCTCCGGATCATTTTATTAGAGACTGCCCAGAGAGAGCTGAGAAAGAAAAATTTCAGAGTGTAAAAGCTAGTGGTGCAAACTAGAGGGGAAAGTATCCGAGAAAAGCTGGAAGTGAAACAAGCAGTAAGAATGTAGCCAGAGATGCAGTAGTTAGATCTGAAGGAAGAGCCCCGGCTAGAACTTTTGCTATTAAAGTGCGTGAAGATGCTTCCTCACTCGATGTGATTACCGGTACATTTTCTCTTTATGATATTAATGTTATTGCTTTGATTGATCCTGGTTCTACTCATTCATATGTATGCATGAAATTAGTGTCTAGTATGAATATACCTGTTGAGAACACATAATTTATGATTAGAGTGTCGAACCCGCTAGGCAAATGCGTGATAGTTGATAAAGTAAGCAAGAAATGCCCTTTAATGATTCGGGGTCATTACTTTCCGGCCGACTTGATGTTGTTGCCGTTTGATGAATTTGATGTTATTTTGGGTATGGATTGGTTGACATTGCATGATGCTGTAGTAAATTGCTAAGAAAAGGTTATAGAAGTAAAGTGTGAAAATAGTGAAACTCTGTGGGTTGAATCAGATAAATCAGAGGCATTGTCTAGTGTGATTTCTTCGATGTCAGCTCAGAGATATTTGAGAAAGAGTTATGAAGCTTATTTGGCGTATGTAATTAATACAAAAGAAGTTGAAAAGAAAGTTGAATCAGTGCCGGTTGTGTGTGAATTTGCGGATTTATTTCTAGAAGAATTACCAGGTTTGCCTCCAGTCAGGGAAGTAGAATTTGGTATAGATTTGATACCGGGAACAGCTCCGATCTCGATTGCTCCATATAGAATGGCACCAACAGAGTTGAAAGAATTAAAGTCACAGTTGCAAGAGTTGACTCATAAAGGCTTTGTGAGACCAAGTTTTTCACCTTGGGGTGCTCCCGTGTTATTTGTGAAAAAGAAGGATGGTTCTATGAGATTATGTGTTGATTATTGGCAGTTAAACAAGGTGACAATCAAAAACAAGTATCCATTGCCGAGAATTGATGATTTGTTTGATTAGCTAAAAGGAGCGACATGGTTTTCAAAGATTGACTTGAGATCTGGGTATTATCAGCTGCGAGTGAAAGAGTCAGATGTGTCTAAAACTGCTTTTAGAACAAGGTACGGTCATTATGAATTTTAGTTATGCCATTCAGGTTGACAAATGCTCCTGCTGTGTTTATGGACTTAATGAATCGCATATTTCGGCCATACTTGGATAGATTTGTTGTGGTGTTTATAGATGATATTTTAATTTATTCAAAAGATGAGACAGAGCATGCTGAGCATTTGAGGATAGTTTTGCAAACTTTGAGAGATAAGCAGTTGTATGCTAAGTTTAGTAAAAGTGAATTTTGGCTCCGGGAAGTTGGATTTTTGGGTTATATTGTTTCAGGTGATGGTATACGGGTTGATCCTAGTAAAATTTCAGCCATTATTGATTGGAAACCACCAAAAAATGTAACTGAAGTTAGGAGTTTCTTGGGGCTAGCTGGGTATTATCGGCGGTTTGTAAATGGATTTTCTATAATTGCTGCTCCTATGACTAGACTACTCCGAAAGGATGTTAAATTTGAATGGACAGAAGAATGTCAACAGAGTTTCGAAGAATTGAAAAAGTTACTAACTGAAGCACCAGTGTTGATACAACCCGAATCAGGTAAAGAATTTGTGGTGTATAGTGATGTTTCTCTAAATGGTTTGGGATGTGTACTCATGCAAGAAGGAAAAGTGGTGGCTTATGCTTCGAGGCAGTTAAAACCTCATGAGAGGAATTATCCTACTCACGATTTGGAATTGGCTGCAGTGGTGTTTGCTTTGAAGATTTGGTGACATTATTTGTATGGTGAAAAGTGCCGAGTATATACCGATCACAAAAGTCTTAAATACTTGATGTCACAAAAAGACTTGAATTTGAGACAACGAAGATGGTTAGAGTTATTGAAAGATTACGAGCTTGTTATTGATTATCATCCGGGAAAAGCGAATGTGGTTGCCGATGCTTTAAGCAGAAAGTTGTTGTTTACTTTGAGAGTTATGAACACTCAGTTGAAAATGTCAGATGACGGTTTGATTCTAGTAGAGTTAAGAGCAAGACCGATGTTTTTACAAGAGATTTTTGAAGCTCAGAAAAATGATCAAGATTTGCTAGCCAAGAGAAAACAGTGTGAAGCTGATACGGGATCAGATTTCAGAATCGGTTTTGATGGTTGTTTGATGTTTAAAAATCAGATTTGTGTACCGAAAAATGATGAGTTGATTCAAAAGATTTTGCATGAAGCACATAATGGTTATTTGGCGGTTCATCCGGGCAGTACAAAGATGTTTAATGACTTAAAGAAAATGTACTGGTGGAGTGGAATGAAAAAAGATATTTCCGAGTTTGTATCAAAGTGCTTAGTTTGTCAACAAGTGAAAGCTGAACACCAAGTACCTTCGGGATTACTTCAGCCTATTATGGTTCCTGAATGGAAATGGGATCGGATTACTATGGATTTTATATCAGGGTTGCCGTTAACTCCAGGGAAGAAAATGCCATCTGGGCAATAGTTGACAGACTGACTAAATCGGCTCATTTTATTCCGGTACGTACAGATTATTCTCTTAATAAGTTGGCTGAATTGTATATCCGAGAGATTGTTAGACTTCATGGGATACCTTTGTCAATCATTTCGGATAGAGATCCGAGGTTTACCTCACGGTTTTGGCAAAAGTTGCAAGAGGCATTAGGTACAAAGTTAAATTTCAGCACTGTCTTTCATCCACAAACTGATGGACAATCAGAGAGAGTAATTCAGATTCTTGAAGACATGCTCAGATGTTGCGTATTGGAATTTCAAGATAGTTGGGAAAGGTACTTACCATTGGTAGAATTTTCTTATAATAATAATTATCAGACGAGTTTGAAGATGGCACCTTATGAAGCATTATATGGTCGTAAATGTCGGACGCCATTGTATTGGACTGAACTCAAGGAAAATCAGATTTATGGAGTTGATTTAATAAAAGAAACCGAAGAAAAGGTGAAAGTGGTTCGAGATTGTTTGAAAGCTGCTTCAGATAGACAGAAATCTTATGCGAATTTGAAACGAAAAGAAATGGAGTTTCAAGTTGGTGATAAGGTATTTTTGGAAGTGTCTCCATGGAAGAAAGTCCTTAGATTTGGACGAAAGGGCAAGTTAAGTCCGCGTTTTATTGGACCGTATGAAATAATTGAAAAAGTTGGACCGGTAGCATATCGGCTAGCGCTACCACCTGAATTAGAGAAGATTCATGATGTGTTTCACGTATCTATGTTCCGTCAGTATCGATCGGATCCTTCATATATAATTGCACCGACAGAAGTTGAACTACGACCGGATATGACTTATGAAGAAGAACCGATTAAGATTTTAGCTCGAGAAGTCAAACAAGTAAGAAATAAAAGTGCTGCACTTGTGAAAGTGTTGTGGCAAAAGCATGGGGTAGAAGAGACTACATGGGAAATCTGAAGAAACTATGAAAAACCAATACCCACACCTGTTTATCGGTAAGATTTTCGAGGACGAAAATCCTTAAAAGGGGGGAGAGTTGTAATATCCTGAATTAGGGCTTAATCGGAATAGTGGTTTCGTGACCACAAATACGAGATAGAAATAATTATTTTATAATTATTTTGATGATTATGATATGATTGCATGATTGTGTGAAAATTTCGTGATGAAATTGTATGCCTAAAGTGCTTAAATTGAAAGTAAGGACTAAATCGAATAAGTTGCAAAATTTGCATTCTAGAAGTTTTTAGTATGAAATTGCATTGAAATATTAATTAGGAGATCTTAAATAGAAATTTGACCAATTTTAAGTTCATGGACAAAATTAGGACATGGAAGGAATTTTTGGAAAGTTTAGTAGTAAGGGCATTTTGGTCATTTAGTTATTAAAATGAATTAAAACCAAAATTAAAAGCCAATTTTTGTCCATATTATTCATTAGGCCGAAATTTCAAGGGTTCTCCATAGTTAGGGTTTGTTTCAAGCTTCCAAGCTCCATAGTAAGTGATTCCAAGCCCCGTTTTTAATGTTCTTTACGTTTTTGGAATCCCAGTAGCTCGATTAAGCTTATGTTAGCAATAATTCAACCTAGGGTTTATATTTGGAAAAATACCCATAGGTGAAATTTGTGTATTTTGATGTTTTATGATAGAATATGGGGTTTTAAATTATGTTAGACAACTTGTGCTACTCGGTTTTGAGTGAAAATGAGTAAAAGGGCTTAATCGGCAAAAATACCTAATAGTCACAAGTATATGTTAAAGTAAGAATTTGATGTTGCCATAGAAGGGAAAAATGATTAGCATGTTATAAAACATAAGAATAAGGAATAAAGTTTAATTCCCGAGCCTAGGGGCAAAAGTGTAATTATGCAAAAGTTTAGGGGCAAAAGTGTAATTTTTCCAAAGTTCGTATTAAATGCTGTTTTGATGAATGTATGTATTAAATAAGATTAATTTGGAATTATAGATCAAGAGAAACGAGATTCAAGTCGCGATCGAGGAAAAGAAAAGATTATGGACTAAATTGCAAAATCTTTATATTTTGGTACCAAGGTAAGTTCATGTGTAAATAATGTAGCATAAATGTTATTTTTAAGTTATTAATGTTAATTATATGATATGCTGATTTTTAATCGTGAAATATTATGCTTTGTGGTTAATATTGAGTAATATGCAAATTATGTTTACTACTTGATAAATATGAATTGCTACCGAGTATCGGTTCCGATATTCCATGGAAGACGGAAAATGTGAGATCGAGGGAAAAATCCCGTTTGAATCTTAGGAATAGATTAGGATACAAGTGACATGTCACTAGGATGGTTGAGCATCCGAACTCGTTGAGTTGAGTTCGAGTTCACTTATGGATGCGAATGTCCGAACTCATTGAGTTGAGTCCGAGTTCGTGAGATGTAACTAGGCATCCGAACTCGTTGAGTTGAGTCCGAGTTCACTTATGGATGCGAATGCCCGAGCTCGTTGAGTTGAGTCCGAGTTCACTTAGGGGCGGGTTACATGATTTCTTGATTACATATGAGGCACTTATGTGCAAATTATCCGTGTATCCGAGTTGTATTCCGATGTGTTCAACGGGTGAAATTTCTAGTGAAATGAAAGAACACTTAAGATGCAAGTGACGTATTGGTAAGTGTTGTGAAATGGACACTTTGGATAGGTATGTTCTTAACCCTCGGGTTGATAATAGATATAACAACGATAAGGTGGTAAGATGATGAATGATGTTTAGAAATGTGACATATGTTTTGGTGATACCATGCTAAAGTTGTTTGGTATATTTGTATTGTTATGTTACTTGTTATTTACATATGAACTTACTAAGCATTTATGCTTACTCCCTCCTCTTTATTTACTGTAGTTTTGAACAAGCCAGTTCGGGAATCGGGACGGGTCGAAGGTTCGATCACACTATCTAAAGGACTTTCATCTGGGTAAATGGCTTGTAAAACTTAAGTATGGCATGTATAGCAATATACTTATTTTGTGTAAATAATTTTATGATATATCCATGATTGGTTGATATTGATAAATCATGGTGATGGTTAAATTTAGATCATGTTTGATATCATGGAAGTTTAATAGGTTATCTAGTTCATAACAACTCATGAAAAGATGAAACTTGCCTTAAAACAGAATATTGCTGCAGTAATGACATGAATTTGAAAAATCACTAAAAATAGTATAAATGGAACTAAATGATGAGTAAGTTATGAAATTGAAGCTTAATGCGTCTATTTTCATGTGGATTGAACAAAACAGGCATATAAATTATATTTTATGAGATATTTAATCTTTTGGGAAACAGGGCTAGAGTGATTTTTGGATCCCCTGTTTGACTTTAAAAAATTCATAATAAATTTTTAAAAAATAATTTGAAGTTTTTCTTTATATGTACAGATTCCTTATTGAGTTTAGTTTTAATAAAAACAAACCTCATTGTCATTGAAATTCTGTATAGAGAGATATCTGATTCGTAATACACAGAGGTCAGAGCAGTCAAACCCTGAAACAGGGGAGACTTTAACTAATAAACTGTACTAATTGGCCCAACCAAAAATTCTAGAAAAAATTAGTAAATAGATATATGAGTCTAGATTTAGGGAAAATTTATGGATTTTGATTTCAAGTTTCGTAACTCGAGATATGATTTTTCTTGTAACTGTGATGCGGGTAGCTAGAAAGCTGTGAATGTAGAAACAAATGATTTGAAGTTCTTAATTTGATAAATTATGTTCGGTAACTCCTCAAGCTTGACTCCAGCGACGGTTTCGGGTGTGGGGGCGTTACAACATGATAGAGTGGGAATTTGATGTTTCCATAGAAGGGAAAAATATTCAGCGTGTCATAAGACGTAAGAAAAATGGATAAACTTTAATTTCCGAGCCTAGGGGTAAAATCGTAATTCTGTAAAGGTTTAGGGGCAAAATTATAATTTTTCCAAAGTTTGAGTTAGGGAATTTTTTAAATAGTACATTAATTAAATAAGTGAAATATAATGTTTTAGATCCCATAAAGTGAGATTTGGACCTAGAACAGGAGAAAAACCGATAATCGGGAAAGTTAGTAAAATGGTCGTTTTAGTATCGAGGTAAGTTCATATGTTTAATAAGCATTTAATTATGCATATTTGAATGATAAATGATATTTTGGCCATAAATACTTTAGTATTAAGTTTCAGAGATTATAATTAATGTTCGATAATAATTCGATATTTTGTATTATGGCTTTGTATGATAACAAAAAAGCATTGACTAGCATAGTTTGATGAGAATAAGTTAAGTTGATGATATGATGAGATTGAGAATGTAAGTATGTAAGTTGAGTAGCATTTTATTATTATACAGTTATTGTTATTAGTATTGTTATTATTGAGTTATGCGACTAACCTTGAGAATTTGAGCAAGTATGTTTTAGCTATGACTTGAAAAGGTATTGATATCTCAAAGTCCATGGTTGTAACACCCCTCACCCGTATCCGATGCAGGGATAGGGCTCGAGGTGTTACCAGGATTTCACATTCATAAACATATTAAATCAAGTCACTAAGTTGCGCTCTAATTTAAAACTTTTCAAATATGTATATTCTTTCCTTTAAATAGGCATTTGAGACCTAAAACATGCTTAGAGGCGGTGCGGGACAAAACCGAGAACGTTTGATAAACTTTAGGCACCTTGGAAAATTTCTTTTAACTTAAAGTGTGACACGCTCGTGTGACTTGGGACCCACCCGTGCAATCGCCCCGTGTCCAAGACTTGAGCATTTTGATAAATTCACATGGCCAAGACACACGCTCGTGTCTCTAGCCCGTGTTCATTTAACAGACTTACCATTTTAGATGCAGGGGACACACGACCATGCCACAAGCCCACGGGTGTGGCCGTGTGTCACACACAGCCTAGGCATATGCCCATGTACCCAACCGTGTAGACCCTATTAGGCTATTTTCCAAGCCTATGGTCACCCCCTTTTAAGACTTATACTTAATGAATATTAAAAACAAAGTAAAACATAATTATGCTATCATAAATGATCCTTGCAAAAAATCATTGCATGGAAACCTCATATCATTGATTTCGTGCATGCTAGGTTATTTCCCATCTTGTATTTATGTGTGTTCATACCACTTTAATACATTCAAGATTGGATAACCATCGCACATGATGAACTTGCATGGAAATTTTGTAGATCATAGCCTACTTCAAAACAAGTCGATCTCTATGACCATAAACAAAAAGATAGATTTATCTTTACAAGCCTTCATTTGGAAAATCAAATGAAACATATAAAAAAATACTCAAGAGACCTATACATGCCATTGAACAATTTAGAAATGTCTTTATACCAAAGCTAGTCTATTTGATAGTATGCTGACTCTCTAACCGTCTTTCAATCTTTATGAGTCCTCGAGCTCTGTGAGAGACAGGGAAAAAGAAAGGTAATCATTTCATGCTTAGTAAGCTCGAATAACCAGAAAGTGAACTTACCAAGTAATTAGCATGCAATCAAATTGGGAAATAAATTTAATGAGCATAGGATGGCTTCCCCACCACTTAGACTCAATCAATGAGTTAGTCATATAACAATGCACTATAAAAGTTATCTTAGATGAGCTCATCATTCAACATCTCATTGAGTTAGTCATATAACAATGCACTATAAAAGTTATCTTAGATGAGCTCATCATTCAAAATCTCATTTGTATATATATATCACAATAATCTCATTGAGTTTCTAGAAAATCTCGATGGAATATCCATTTACCGTCAATTTATACAATGATCGTTTCAGATATGCACTCCCGCGAACCTCACATTTTATGGTGGGATTACCAGTCCAGGCTAAATCCCTTATATCGAAAAATACCTTTATTGAGCTCGAATCTGAATTACCAGTCCAGGCTAAATTCAGATCCTAATCAGATTACCCGTCCGGGCTAAATCCATAATGCACACATATTCTTAGAGAGGCTCGACCATTCAAAGGAACACCCGTCCGGGCTAGATCCTTTTATAAATGAGATCAACGGATTACCTGTCCGGGCTAAATCCTTACTTCAACACATGCAGGACCTCATTACACATGTCAATCATGGTTTATCCATCGAATTCCCTTTTTAACCTTAATTGAGACATTTATCACAATTCATACTTAAACATTCATTTCATAGAATTTCATGTTATTAATAAATACAATCATCATGCATTCATAAATCATATAATTAGGCACCTTGAGTGTTTACTTTAAGTTATCCGAACTTACCTGGTATTCGTTTCGGTGTCGTGTTTCAGTTATTCCGAAACCTTTCGTTTTCCTCGATTGACCTCCGGAATTTGTTCCTCGGGGTCTATAACAATAAAAATAGATCATTTACACTTCACATTATACATTTCAAGTCTAAATTCCACCCCTGGTCCAAATGACTGTTTTGCCCCTAATCTTTCACATTTTTACGATTTAGTTCCTAGGCTCGCATAATGAAACGCATGCAATTTCTACCTTACTCAAGCCTAGCCGAACACTTTTCCCTCTTATGGTAGCCCACATTTTCAATTATTTTCACATTTCTACAACACATTTTACAACTTTTGCAAAAAGGTCCCTTTAGGGGTTTTTTATGAAAATCACCTAGGAAAAGTTGTTTAACACACCTCAAACTTTCATATTCCTCCATAAAACATCAAAATACAGGTAACTCATGCATGGGTAAATTTTTAAACATGAACTATTGCATGGTTTAATACTAAGTGTGAGATCTATCCCAAGCCAACACATTTGGCCAAATCTCCAAGACTCAAAATAATAAGTTCTAATCCTATACATGCCATATTCAAAAATATAAATCCAACTATACCGAATGTTTCGACTAATAGTGTGATGATATCTCTAACTTTCGATGATCCTTGAGCTAGTTAGGCGACACTGAAAGAAATGGAAAGGAAAGGGAGTAAGCATAAAGCTTAGTAAGTTGCATATAAATAAATATACAACAATAAGTCTACAATTCACCAACAGCTTATGATACCAAAGTAGGCATAAGCATAACTGACTCTTTACTTCATACAAATCACATAACATATACAATGAGTTCACATCTTATACATATGTATCACTTAGGTACCTGTAATACTCACAATATGGTTATACTTTTCTCATTAACTTAAATTTATAACTCTCACCGTTGAACCATTCGGAACACTACCTGTAACACCTTGAATTTGGGCTTAGAAGTATTGGGCCTTGAGTGGGGGGTCCATAAGGAGGTTGTATATAGGTATTTAATTGTGCAATGAAATGAAACAATTAAATGTTTGCTTTAGTGGTTAATGGCTTTTAGAAGTGTTGGAGAAATCTTGGGTTCAAACTTGGGCTTTAGCAAAAATTTTGGTATTAAGTGAAAAAAACCTGGATGCTTGGATGAGGGCCTTTTAAATTATTGTGTTAAATAAATGACACAAGGAGCAATGTGGTCTAGTGGAAGTGGCGTAATTAAGGTTGTATGGAAGCCTGGGTTCAAGCCTTGGCTCTTGCAATTTGTTTTGTTTTGTTTTTTAAGGGAACCTGGACTTTGGCCTTTAGACCTTATAATTAATTGGGGATAAAATATGACACAAAAAGAGCCTGTGGTGAAGTGGTAATGTGGCGTCATAGAGTTGGCAAGGAGGTCCAGGGTTCGAAACTCTTGGCAATCAAAGAGCATTTATTTTGCTAACAGGGGGCGGCAAGAGTTGGTGTTGAATTTAAACTCTGATGTTGGAAGGATCCCACATCGGGAAGCTAACATAAGAGTGGGTGCGAAGCTGGCTTTAAATAGAGAGAACCATGAGGAGAGTAAAGGTACCTTTCTTGGTTGATGCCTTTCGCTGTATGGCGTGCTCGTTTGGGTTGGGCGTCGGCTAAGAGTGCTCAGAGCGTGGATTAACTCTAGTCTCCTATCAGGTGTGTATTTCTCACTACTCTAGTTGTAGGATGGCTACTTCGGGCCACGATGGGCCGAAAGGAGCCATGTGGGCCCAAGGGCCTACGAGCCCAATTGGATAAGTTGTTTGATTGTGTAGTAAATATTGGACTAGGCTAGGTGAATCTCATATTTGTGGCTAGATTAGGGCTAAAAGGGCCACACGAGCGTGTGGGCCCATTTGGGTCGAGAATAGGCTTTAGGGCCATTCGTATTGTTATCCCTGCTTAGAATATTTTAGTTTACCAATAACAGAAATGCCTTCGACTTGTAAAATTACCAAAGTACCCTCGATTTATAGAATTATTGTTTTACCCTTGATTTACAAAATTACTCTTTTACCCTCAATTTACAAAATTACTGTTTTACCCTCGATTGTAAAATTATTGAAATACCCCTATAGGGTAGAATTACCAAAATACCCCTAGTTTGTAAAATTACCAAAATACCACTGCTTTGTGAAATTATCGAAATACCCTCAATTTGTAAAATTACCAAAATACCCCTGATTTACAAAATTACAGAAATACCATTGACTTTCTAAAAATTATAGAAATACCATTGGTTTACAAAATTACTAAAATACCCTTGGTTTGTAGATTTACCAAAACACCCTTGTAGGATGAAATGACTAAAATACCCCTAATAGGTAAAAAGACCGTAAAGCCCCTGTAGGGTAAAGTGACCGTAATACCCCTATATGGTAAAATGACGAATATGCCCTTATGTTCCGTATGACTGATGTGCTTAGGATTTACATATATTGATATTGGATTAGTTAAGTTTGAGTGATAGGTGGTGGTTATCGTAGGTGATTGATTTTGGAAACGTTTCAACTTCAACCCATAACAGGTGTGTAATAACCCTCGCAGTAGCTTAGATTAATATTCGCCGAAAAGCCAAAATGCTAAAATTTCAGCATTTCGGGAACTTGTGATTTTGCCTTTGCTTAAAGATGCGATAGATACGATATGATCGGTGTTTAGATCAATGGAGCAGGTAAGAGCGTAATTTTGTGCACGATGGTAAGTTGGGCCTCAATGGGCTGAAATTGGGCGCGATAGACTTTCGGGCCCATTTGGGTAAAACTGATAGAAAATGGAATCTGGAAAAGTTGCATGTTAACATGGTTAGTACTCTTGTAAAATTTGGATTAAGCAGGCTTAGTGGGCTAAATCAGCATTCGTAGGGCCCATTAGGGGTTTTGGGCCCAAAAGCCCGAATTTGATAAAGTGGGTTAAAGATCATTGTTTAAACACTCGAAAATATTGATAATTGTTAATGAACATGGAAAACCCTGATATTTGGTAAAATTATGAAATTACCCTTATAATATGAAAAATGATTGTTTTGCCCTTGTGGGCAAGTGACTGACTTGGACTGTGTGGTTGATGGATTTGATTGTGAATATATGTTGGTGATATGAATGACTTGATTGTGATTGTTTGATTCAAATATGGGCATGACATTCTGCATACATGAAATGTTGCATGGGTTGGGTTTTATAAATGGAGGAAGTGCTAAAAGGGCTATGCCCCAGTTTATCGAAAAGGGCTTTGCCCCAGTTTATCGAAAAGGGCTTTGCCCCAGTTTATCAAAAAGGGCTTTACCCTAGTTATTAAAAGAGGCTAGGCCTCCAGTTATATGATAAAGCAGCTATGCTGCCAGTGGAGAGTTTGGTTGGGTGGGTTGAGTTATTCCCCACATGGTGTGTTGGTTGGTACGGGTGGAGAGTAGCGGATGGTGGGTTGAGTAGTCCCCTCAAATGGGCTTGCATACATTCATTGATATTACATGTGATATTGAAATGGGCCTATGGGCCATACCGCTTACAGTAAAGGCTTCGACCAGTGATATGATTTATGAAAAGGCTTCGGCCCAATGATATGAATTATGAAAAGGCTTCGGCCCAGTATATGTCGAGACTGAATTAGGGCTTAGGCCTATATTACTACTGTTTAAGGGCTAAGGCCCAGACTGTACAGTTACTGAATAGGGCTTCGGCCCAGATTATACTGACACTGTGTTATTCACTGTTTGTTTGTTGTTGGGGATTACACACTGAGTTTTCGTAAACTCACCCCATTTCTAACTGTGCAGGTAATCCCTAAGCTTAGATGGTTTGGAGCTGCGAGGGACTCAAAGATGGCCACACTACTTTTTCTGTTTCTTTTAATTGTAATAAGTAACCGATTTATTTTTTTATAAGTTTTATCTTAATTAATATTATTATTTGGTTTTGGGTTGTAATAAGGCCATTTTAATTATTTTTCTGGGATTATTTTATTTTATACCCTATATTTTATTAATAACAATCCAAAATGGGTTAGACTTAGGGCGCGTTTCCAAAATGATAATTGTTTTCAAAATAACGCAACGATACAATTAATCAGTTTATCAAAAATATCTACTTAAATGAATTCTAACTCATTTTTTTCAAAACCTAACCTCGCACCAAAGTTTGGCAATGGTTGTGGGCATGTCTAGGATTGGATCCAATCAAGAGCTTGGTACTTAAGCAGCCTTCATGGCTCACCTCCTCTGTTTTAGATACCTACCTGGTGCACAGCTTCCATTCACTTTATTAACTTAGCAAAGGCTATCTTTTAAAACACTAAGAAGGACGTTGAAAGAGGCATGGGTTTTCTTAAAAACTTTAATGTGACACTCGGATCCGGCCATAATGTCTGGGCCGGGTTTGGGGTGTTACACTACCGGATATTCCATAGGCCTTAATCATGGGTAAAGTGCCGATGCCATATCCCAGACATGGTCTACACTGGCTATTATCTTCGAGGCCGATGCCATGTCTTAGACATGGTCTTACACTAGCTCTCACATAACTGTGCCGATGCCATGTCCCAGACATGGTCTTACACTAACACATCTCGTAGCTGATGCATGTCCCAAACATGTCTTATACTGGCTTACGTCCCAAGGCCGATGCCATGTCCCAGACATGGTCTTACATTGGCTCTCATAATGTGGCCGATGCATGTCCCAGGCATGTCTTACACTAGCTCACAAAAATGACCCAAGTGATACGGGATGAATATCCGGTTTACTTCCTAAGGTCCCAACGGGAATTCTACTATCTCAATGATCATTACACATTCTCAATCTCAAAATGAATTAATTCATGCCATATTTATTCGATGAAAATTTAAATACGGATAGTAGCAATGAAGTTATATTATTTACATACAACTTGTAACATCCCGAAATAGAGCCTAATCGAAATAGTGGTTTCGGGACCACAAATATAACATTATAATACTTATTTTATGATTATTATGAGGTCTAGAAAATGAGAATATGCATGTGTTAAAGTTTCATGAAGAAAATCTTTGAGTAAAGTGTCTAATTGGAAATTAGGGACTAAATTGAATAAATTGCAAAACTTGTATTTTAGAAGAAATTTGTATGAAATTGATTTAGATTATTAATTAGAGGTCCTTAGAGAGTAATTTACCCAATTTCTAAATTTTTGGACAAAAATGGGCTTGAATGGATGAAATTTTAAAGAAAGGGCTTAAGGGCATTTTGGTCATTTGGCATTTTAATGAAATAAAATGGAAAAAATAAGCAAAAAATCAGCTCATTTCTTTCATGTTGCTGCCAAAAATTTGGGGTTCTCCATAGCTAGAGTTTTCAAGCTTTTCAAGCTCAATAGTAAGTGCTCCCAAGCCCCGTTTTTAATGTTCTTCGTATTTTTAAAATTTCGGTAGCTTACTCTCTCTATTTCTACCCATATTTCATGCCAGGGTTCATGTTTAGAAATTTACCCATGCATGATTTACTTGTATTTTGATGTTTTATGGAGGAATATGAAAGTTAGATGTGTATTAAACATCTTTTCATAGATGATTTTCATGAAAAACCCCTAAAATGACCTTTTTGTAAAAGGTGTAAAGTATGAGGTAGAAATGTGAAATAATGGAAAAATGTGGGCTGCCATAAGAGGGAAAAGTGTTCGGCTAGGCTTGGGTAAGGTAGAAATAGCATGCATTTCATTATACGAGCCTAGGGACTAAAACGTAAAAATGTGAAAGGTTAGGGGCAAACGGTCATTTGGACTGGGGGTGAAATTTAGACTTGAAAAGGTATAATGTGAGGTGTTAATAATTTAATTTTATTATTATAGACCCCAAGGAACAAATTCCGGAGGTTGATCGAGGAAAATGAAAAGTTTCGAAATAATTGAAACACGATTCCGAGACGAATACCAAGTAAGTTCGGATAACTTAAAGTAAACTCATAGTATGCTTAATTGCATGATCTATGCATTCGATGATGGCATGAAAATCTATGAAATACATCATTAATAATGACATGTTGATAAATGTCCCGGTTGAGGTTGAAAAGGGAATTTGATGGATAAACCATGGCTTACATGACTTGAGATCCTGCATGTGTTGCAAAAAGGATTTAGCCCGGAAGGGTAGTCCGTTGATCTCAAATATGAAAAGGATCTTGCCCGGACGGGTGTTCCTTGAGTAATCGAGCCTCCCGAAGAATATGTGTCCATTTTGGATTTAGCTCGGACGGGTAATCCGATTAGGGTCTGAATTTAGCCTGGACTGGTATTTCAGATCTGAGCTCATTAAGGGTGTTTTTCGCTGAAAAGGATTTAGCCTGGACTGGTAATCCTGCCGTAAGATGGGAGGTTCACGGGAGTACGTACATGAGATGATCGCTCTTATGACTTGACAGTAAATGGATAATCTATCGATACTGCCAAGAAACTCAACGGGATTAACATGAGATATAAAAATGAAAATATTGGATGATAAGCTCATCTAAGACAAATTACATGGTGTATTATTATTGTGACTAACTTGTTGGTTGAGTGCATGTGATAGGGAAACCATTTCATTCTTGTTGGTATATTTGCTAAATATGGTTGTATGCTAATTACTTGGTAAGTTTACTTTCCAGTTATTCGGGCCTACTAAGCATGTAAATGCTTACCCCTCTCTTTTCCCTGCCTTACAGAGCTCAAGGACTCGTAAAGATTGGAAGACAGTTGGAGAATCAACACACTATCAATTTGTCTCTCTTTGGTATATAGATACTCTTATTTTGTTCAATGGCATGTATAGGGCTTTGGTTCATTTTGTGATATGTGTCATGTGAATTTTCCATATGAAATCTTGTAAAAGTTTACATATCTTCTTGTATTTTGCCAAGGAAATTGGCTTATTTTGAAGTAGGCTATGACCTACAAATTTATGCATGTTTATGTTTACATGGAGTGGCTTGCCCATAATTGGCAATGAGTTACAATAATGAGCCAATCTTAAAGGTGTTAATGAGGCATGGAAAATCTTTAATACAAAGGAAATAACCTAGCATGTATAAAACCGAAGATATGAGGTTTACATGGAATGAGGTTTATTAAGGATATATGTAAGTATATAATCTGGCCTTATTATGTGTTAAGGTAACCTATAAGTGTGATTGGTTGATAGAGGGTGACCAAAGGCTTAGAAAACAGCCAACAAGGTCTACACGGGCGTGTGTCTAGGCCGTGTGTGACACACAGATTGCCCCCAGGGGCGTGTGGTATAGCGTGTGTCCCCTGCACCTAAAAATTTAAGTCAGTGTTGAGCACGGGCTAGACACAAAGGGGTGTGTCTTGGCCGTGTGCCCCTAAATGTATGCTAATGTCATAAACAGAGAGTTAGACGGGCTGAGGGCACGGGCGTGTCCTAAGCCACACGGGCGTGTGCGACCACACGACCCCACCTACACGGGCGTGTGACTCACTAAAGTAAGGAAATTTAACAAGTTACCTAAAGTTTATTGAATGTTCTTGGTTTTGTCCCAAACCGCCCCAATGTATGTTTTAGGTCTCGAAGGCCTGTATAAGGAACGATATGCATGTGTTTGAAAAGTTTTAATTTTGGGTGAAATTAGGTGACCTGATTTAGTGTGTTTGTGAATGTGTAAGCCCGATAATGCCTCGAACCCTGTCCTGGCGTTGGGTACGGGTGAGGGGTGTTACACAAACCTCGGATTTCAAAATGTAGTGACTATACGGTTTAGTCGATTTGCTTGGCTTCCCCCTGTCTTGGTTCGTATTTGACAATTCTTGATCTATATTAGCAAAATAAACTCGTTTAGTCACTAATTACAATTAGGCAATTGAAAATTCACATTTTTTGTAAAATGACCATTTTGCCCCTAGACTTTGGCAAAATGACCATTTTATCCCTATGGCCGAAAAGAAATTTTTATCGAATTTATTCACCTTTTAATTTTAGCTAAAATCTTTTTACTCTTATAGCAACCTAAAATTCCCACTATTTCACACACTTATCTCTTATTTTGCAACTTATGCAAAAAAGTCCCTTTAGGTGTTTTCATGCTAACACCTTTCACAAAAGTTGTTTATAAGACAACCAAGACTCATTTTCTTCCATAAAAACTCAGCAAACAACACAAATTCTTTCATGGAAATACCCTAAACTCTTGATCATTTTGAAAGATAGCACCATCATTTGAAAACTCATGCTTCAAGGGTCTCAAAAGTACAAAAATATTTTAGAAAAGCCATTAGGATCACTTACTTGTGAGTGCTTCAAGTTGCTGAAAATTTTTGAAGCTTAAAACCCCAAAAATGGCTTATATTTTCAGCTAAGAAGAAATAGGAAATACGGTGATATCATTTCCTTTTTCTATTTTCTATTTTACTCAAAATTGGTCACCTAATCCCACCAAAAATTGAAATTTTTTACCACACATGTCTCCTATGGCTGGCCACCCTATTTCTAAGGGTCTAATTGACCTTTAAAGGCCTCCAGTTTAGGTTCTCTACCTATTTAACACCTTTAGCTATCAATTTAGGACTTTTACACTTTATGCGATTTAGTCCTTTTTCACAATCGGGCTCACAAACGTCAAAATTAACTCACCAAATTTTTCATGTACTAATATAAACATGCTATGACTCCAAAATATTAATAAAATAATTTCTCCAACTTCAGATTTATGGTTTCGAGACCACTATTCTGACTAGGCCCTAAATCGAGCTGTTACAGCGAAACTAGTGATGACAGAAATAATTGAAGGAATAATGTTTGTAATGTAAGATATCAAAATGTGACATATTACAGTGAACAGATTATGACTGTCTCTCTAAAGGTATTCCACGAGTTCATTTGTTCTCGGAAGTGTTATTGTGGCTATCTATTTTCTGATAAATTGTTATTGTATTGGAATGCTTTCTAATAAAAATGTTAGACGAAGGTATTGTCAGTCTAACTGATTTATAATCTGTATTGCTCTATTTCTTTCTGATATGCTATTACATTCCGTCTGTTGGGATTTTATGAGAAAATGCACATGATGCAATGATTCTGTTTCTTCTAATTGTTGCTCCACCCGATATATATGGGAAGGTACATTATCCTTGTTGCATTTAATTCCAGTAGGTTTGAATGATGTTTTCTACTGGACTTCTCTTCTCTGAGGAATTATCAAGATCTTTCATATCTTCTTATTAGCTTTGTTCCTGGTCTATAAATATGATATCGTATCTTGGATTTCTCTATTTTGGATTCCTCTATCTTGGTTTTCTTGTCATCTTTATTCTGTAATTTGTCAAGCATAACTTATATATAAAGTGTGTTCTTCAACTTATGATGACTATGTCAAACATGATTATGCTTGTAGTTTGATCTTAGAAAGCGATGATTCTAGTATTCGGATTTCTCTAATTTCATGTAAGAATTGACATCAGCAAGGGCATAAGTGGTGAAATTGCGAGTTTCAATTTGTATAGTGGATTTCTTTTCCCGAGTAAATTAATTTTAGGTTGATGTCTTCAATCAGGATATTTCTGTTATTTTGAGCTGAAGCAATGGTAAAGTTTTTTTATTGGCATGGCAAGTGAATTTTAAAAGATTGCATGTTAAATGGTTCTATCAACTAGAAGAGAGAATTTCTTGAAATGTCAGTAATTGATAATTAAGACCAATTCGATGATCCAATCTATGTGGATTATTTGTTTGAAAGATTAAATGAGATATTTACGTTCGATTCTATTCTAGGTCTGAGAATGAAATTTCATTCTTTACGGGTAAAAGATGATAGTTTGAAAGAAAAGTGTATATTTCCTAGAAGATTTTGATATGATTTAAAGTTGCTATGCTTGATAAAATTTTCTCCTTGTGAAATTTGAACGGTCTAGTGCATGTTAGTAAAGCTTTGAACAGATGAGAACATTATTAATCGAAGCGTTTGAACTGGTCTAGTCTACATTGGGCAAAAACTTCTTGATTTCTAGTGATGTGTTGTTGAATGGATTGTGACTTGTTATAAGACTATAAGGCAATGTGATAGCTTAAAGTATTCGATGTCATAGAAAGATTTGAGTTGAGATAGTGTCGCTGTCTTGAAATTATTAAAAGATGATTATTTAGTTATTGTATAATCTTCAAGAAGGGCAAAATGCAGTTACAAGTGCTTCGATAGAAAATCCATAACTTATATAGAAATTTTGTAAGAAAGCTCACAAGAATAGTGTATTAGTGACCGAGTTTAGAACTCGACATTTTTTATCTTTGTATATAAACACTTGAAGTGTTATCAGGGTGAAAGTCGAAATCAAGTGTTATCAGAACTATTTTCGCCAGTAGTGTAACTCTCCAAAATTTATGTTTTTGTTTTTGTGAATTTATGACACATAACTGTGTATCTGCTTCAGTGGTTAACTGTTCTGGGTGTGTGTGAGAGGTCCCAAGTTTAAGCCTTAGCTTGGAAAAAAATTGGTAATTTTCTAAATAAAGCCTTAACCTTATTCAATAGGCTTATGTTTAATTCTTGATAAGATTATATCAGAATGGGCCTGCTGGTCTGGTGGTTAGGTGGAGTGCTTGTTTGCATGAGGTCTTGAGTTCAATTCTTGGCGTTGGCTTTATTTTTGCATGATTATGGGGAGGAGTTTGAGTGGCGATAGAATTCTAAGTAGTGGGGGTTTGGTGGAGAGAATTAAGGGAGAAAAGATTAGGGGGATATCAGAATATCCCATTCGGTCTCTTTTTTTTTTATGCAAAATTCAAATTCCCATCCCCCATCCCTCTTTCCCCTATTCTTTGTTCGTTATTTTCGTTGGGTTCCAAATTGCCTTCTGTTGTCTTATGTTGTTTTCATGCATTTGGTAAATGTGTTACCAACGTTTTAGTTCTGGGACTGTAGAATCTTTATTTAATGAATTTAGTCCATGTTTAGGAAGAGGCTGAGAGGCTGGAAGTCAAGCTCTTCGACCTGAATCGGGATTGAGTTCGGTTGTTATCGGTAAGCGTTTATGTGTTTATAGGATTCTTCATTTCAATTTGGTTTTACAACGTATCAAGTGTTAGCCTGGTATTTATTGGTCAATAATAGGTTCTAGAGTGCTCGGGGTTGTCTTAGCTTCAAATCGACACCAAGTGTGTACCTGAAATCACAGAAAATGAGAATTGGTGAAAGCTAAAAAATGAAACCGTCGACGCCACACGGGCGTGTGGTCGCCCGTGTGATAGGCTGTGTGGCAGTATATGGGTGTGTGATTGACGAACCAAGCCGTGCGCGTAAGACACTGGTGCATGACACGACCATGTGATGGCAGGCAAGGCAGTGTACGAGACACAAGCCGGACCTATTGAGCCGTGTGGGCCCACATGGGCAGGCCACATTTGCGTGTGGGCCTAATTTTCTGTGATACTCTTAAAGGTTGCTCGGGTTACCCAAGTCGACTGGGACCTACTGTAGGGTCGTTAAGGGTTACTCGACCCCCTGATTAAGTGATCTGACTATGTATATATGTGCCTTAACATGTACACCGATGATCTGTTAATTGCATACTTGCATGACATGTATTGTATGCTGCATTGCATCGGGGTTGGGTTAATGTTGGTGGAGGAAGTATTTTGAAAGGCTTCTAAGCCTGATATCTGGCAGCTCAGCTGTAATTATCTAATTATGTGCCGCATTCAGTAAAGCATGGTGTGTAGGGATAGGTGGGTCGATTTTATCCCCACATGATGTGTAGGGTTGGACGGAGTTGGTGTGTAGAGGCTGGTGGGTAGGACTTTATCATTCTGCTCTGTTATGCATAATATATCTGAGATGGGCTAAAGCCTGTTCGTATCTGATTCTGTATCTAAGTGGACTAAGGTTCACACTGGTTCTGTAAAGGGTTCAGGCTTGAGTTATCTGATATTTGGATGTATGCCTGAATTCTGCTATTGTGTATAATTTCTGAGGGGATTACACACTGACTTTGCTAAAACTCACCCTTTTCTGTTTAATCTATGTAGGTATTCCCGAGACTTGACGATTTAGTGCAGCGAAGGACTCGACGGTGGCCAAATATATTTAGATAATTTTAAATTTAGCTCCGGTATTCATTTCTTTTTAATTATGTTCTGGTTTGGTTAATGTAATTTGGGACTTTACGGACTTAAATTGGATTTTTAAACTATTTATGAGATTTTAGATTAAACTCGGTTTTCCTAAAAGCTAATGTCTTTGTACATGAAATGG
Organism: Gossypium hirsutum; assembly: GCF_007990345.1. Classification (NCBI taxonomy): domain Eukaryota; kingdom Viridiplantae; phylum Streptophyta; class Magnoliopsida; order Malvales; family Malvaceae; genus Gossypium; species Gossypium hirsutum. The sequence continues at coordinate 30,726,345 of NC_053429.1, read as the reverse complement.
TTCCCTAAAATTTATTGAGTTTTCAAAAGCTTCTGCGTAAAAAAATGTTTTAAATCAAATCAATTAAAACGCAGTTTCCCGAACTAAGTGAAATTAATAATTAGGACGATTTTAAGGTCAATGCATTTCCAAAAACACTTTCATGTGACATCGCCAGATTTGGCCATAACGTTCAGGCCGGGTTTGAGGTGTTACAAGTAGTGATATTTGAATGGAAATGAGGTTGAGGTTACTATGGATTTCATATTAGGATTTTTCCCGTCTTTGGGAAAGAAATATGTTATGTGGCTTGTTGTTAAATGTTTGGAAAAATCTATGAATCATTTTGGGTATGTGCTGAATTCTTGCTTAACAGATTAATAGGATTGTGTGTCTCTGAGGTTGTTAGATTTCTCGAAATGCTAGTCTCCATTAATCAGATTGAGGTTCGGGTTTCATATCATGACTTCTTGGAAGTAACTAAAGGAGACTTTAAAATTTAAGGGCAATTGAAAGTTGAATTGGCAAATTATTGAGCTGTATGAAATGATAGAGAGTAGAAGTCATGATGAACCAGTAGCTTCGCCATTTAAAAGCCAAAAAGATTCAAGTATGTTATGTATATATGGGCTACAGCGGTATAGATTCGACCGTTGAGTATATAAATTCTTCGGTAGAGATCACGATTTAGTTGATGTGTTATATAGCGAAGAATTGCTCATGACTCTAGTATGAGAAATTAAAGAGCTAAGTACTAAAGTTACAACCTGAGTGAAAGTCCCTTAACGATTATTGTGAGATAGAAGAGTCTATGTGAAAGGCAAACCACTTTCTGGTAAGATTTTCGGGGACGAAAATCCCTAAAGGAGAGAGTTGTAACATCCTGAATTAGGGCCTAATGAGAATAGTGGTTTTGAGACCACAAATTCAAAATAGAAATAATTGTGTTATGATTGTTTGATGATTTATGGTACGTTTTAGTTCTGGGACTGTAGAATCTTTATTTAATGAATTTAGTCCATGTTTAGGAAGAGGCTGAGAGGCTGGAAGTCAAGCTCTTCGACCTGAATCGGGATTGAGTTCGGTTGTTATCGGTAAGCGTTTATGTGTTTATAGGATTCTTCATTTCAATTTGGTTTTACAACGTATCAAGTGTTAGCCTGGTATTTATTGGTCAATAATAGGTTCTAGAGTGCTCGGGGTTGTCTTAGCTTCAAATCGACACCAAGTGTGTACCTGAAATCACAGAAAATGAGAATTGGTGAAAGCTAAAAAATGAAACCGTCGACGCCACACGGGCGTGTGGTCGCCCGTGTGATAGGCTGTGTGGCAGTATATGGGTGTGTGATTGACGAACCAAGCCGTGCGCGTAAGACACTGGTGCATGACACGACCATGTGATGGCAGGCAAGGCAGTGTACGAGACACAAGCCGGACCTATTGAGCCGTGTGGGCCCACATGGGCAGGCCACATTTGCGTGTGGGCCTAATTTTCTGTGATACTCTTAAAGGTTGCTCGGGTTACCCAAGTCGACTGGGACCTACTGTAGGGTCGTTAAGGGTTACTCGACCCCCTGATTAAGTGATCTGACTATGTATATATGTGCCTTAACATGTACACCGATGATCTGTTAATTGCATACTTGCATGACATGTATTGTATGCTGCATTGCATCGGGGTTGGGTTAATGTTGGTGGAGGAAGTATTTTGAAAGGCTTCTAAGCCTGATATCTGGCAGCTCAGCTGTAATTATCTAATTATGTGCCGCATTCAGTAAAGCATGGTGTGTAGGGATAGGTGGGTCGATTTTATCCCCACATGATGTGTAGGGTTGGACGGAGTTGGTGTGTAGAGGCTGGTGGGTAGGACTTTATCATTCTGCTCTGTTATGCATAATATATCTGAGATGGGCTAAAGCCTGTTCGTATCTGATTCTGTATCTAAGTGGACTAAGGTTCACACTGGTTCTGTAAAGGGTTCAGGCTTGAGTTATCTGATATTTGGATGTATGCCTGAATTCTGCTATTGTGTATAATTTCTGAGGGGATTACACACTGACTTTGCTAAAACTCACCCTTTTCTGTTTAATCTATGTAGGTATTCCCGAGACTTGACGATTTAGTGCAGCGAAGGACTCGACGGTGGCCAAATATATTTAGATAATTTTAAATTTAGCTCCGGTATTCATTTCTTTTTAATTATGTTCTGGTTTGGTTAATGTAATTTGGGACTTTACGGACTTAAATTGGATTTTTAAACTATTTATGAGATTTTAGATTAAACTCGGTTTTCCTAAAAGCTAATGTCTTTGTACATGAAATGGTTCCCTAAAATTTATTGAGTTTTCAAAAGCTTCTGCGTAAAAAAATGTTTTAAATCAAATCAATTAAAACGCAGTTTCCCGAACTAAGTGAAATTAATAATTAGGACGATTTTAAGGTCAATGCATTTCCAAAAACACTTTCATGTGACATCGCCAGATTTGGCCATAACGTTCAGGCCGGGTTTGAGGTGTTACAAGTAGTGATATTTGAATGGAAATGAGGTTGAGGTTACTATGGATTTCATATTAGGATTTTTCCCGTCTTTGGGAAAGAAATATGTTATGTGGCTTGTTGTTAAATGTTTGGAAAAATCTATGAATCATTTTGGGTATGTGCTGAATTCTTGCTTAACAGATTAATAGGATTGTGTGTCTCTGAGGTTGTTAGATTTCTCGAAATGCTAGTCTCCATTAATCAGATTGAGGTTCGGGTTTCATATCATGACTTCTTGGAAGTAACTAAAGGAGACTTTAAAATTTAAGGGCAATTGAAAGTTGAATTGGCAAATTATTGAGCTGTATGAAATGATAGAGAGTAGAAGTCATGATGAACCAGTAGCTTCGCCATTTAAAAGCCAAAAAGATTCAAGTATGTTATGTATATATGGGCTACAGCGGTATAGATTCGACCGTTGAGTATATAAATTCTTCGGTAGAGATCACGATTTAGTTGATGTGTTATATAGCGAAGAATTGCTCATGACTCTAGTATGAGAAATTAAAGAGCTAAGTACTAAAGTTACAACCTGAGTGAAAGTCCCTTAACGATTATTGTGAGATAGAAGAGTCTATGTGAAAGGCAAACCACTTTCTGGTAAGATTTTCGGGGACGAAAATCCCTAAAGGAGAGAGTTGTAACATCCTGAATTAGGGCCTAATGAGAATAGTGGTTTTGAGACCACAAATTCAAAATAGAAATAATTGTGTTATGATTGTTTGATGATTTATGGTACGTTTTAGTTCTGGGACTGTAGAATCTTTATTTAATGAATTTAGTCCATGTTTAGGAAGAGGCTGAGAGGCTGGAAGTCAAGCTCTTCGACCTGAATCGGGATTGAGTTCGGTTGTTATCGGTAAGCGTTTATGTGTTTATAGGATTCTTCATTTCAATTTGGTTTTACAACGTATCAAGTGTTAGCCTGGTATTTATTGGTCAATAATAGGTTCTAGAGTGCTCGGGGTTGTCTTAGCTTCAAATCGACACCAAGTGTGTACCTGAAATCACAGAAAATGAGAATTGGTGAAAGCTAAAAAATGAAACCGTCGACGCCACACGGGCGTGTGGTCGCCCGTGTGATAGGCTGTGTGGCAGTATATGGGTGTGTGATTGACGAACCAAGCCGTGCGCGTAAGACACTGGTGCATGACACGACCATGTGATGGCAGGCAAGGCAGTGTACGAGACACAAGCCGGACCTATTGAGCCGTGTGGGCCCACATGGGCAGGCCACATTTGCGTGTGGGCCTAATTTTCTGTGATACTCTTAAAGGTTGCTCGGGTTACCCAAGTCGACTGGGACCTACTGTAGGGTCGTTAAGGGTTACTCGACCCCCTGATTAAGTGATCTGACTATGTATATATGTGCCTTAACATGTACACCGATGATCTGTTAATTGCATACTTGCATGACATGTATTGTATGCTGCATTGCATCGGGGTTGGGTTAATGTTGGTGGAGGAAGTATTTTGAAAGGCTTCTAAGCCTGATATCTGGCAGCTCAGCTGTAATTATCTAATTATGTGCCGCATTCAGTAAAGCATGGTGTGTAGGGATAGGTGGGTCGATTTTATCCCCACATGATGTGTAGGGTTGGACGGAGTTGGTGTGTAGAGGCTGGTGGGTAGGACTTTATCATTCTGCTCTGTTATGCATAATATATCTGAGATGGGCTAAAGCCTGTTCGTATCTGATTCTGTATCTAAGTGGACTAAGGTTCACACTGGTTCTGTAAAGGGTTCAGGCTTGAGTTATCTGATATTTGGATGTATGCCTGAATTCTGCTATTGTGTATAATTTCTGAGGGGATTACACACTGACTTTGCTAAAACTCACCCTTTTCTGTTTAATCTATGTAGGTATTCCCGAGACTTGACGATTTAGTGCAGCGAAGGACTCGACGGTGGCCAAATATATTTAGATAATTTTAAATTTAGCTCCGGTATTCATTTCTTTTTAATTATGTTCTGGTTTGGTTAATGTAATTTGGGACTTTACGGACTTAAATTGGATTTTTAAACTATTTATGAGATTTTAGATTAAACTCGGTTTTCCTAAAAGCTAATGTCTTTGTACATGAAATGGTTCCCTAAAATTTATTGAGTTTTCAAAAGCTTCTGCGTAAAAAAATGTTTTAAATCAAATCAATTAAAACGCAGTTTCCCGAACTAAGTGAAATTAATAATTAGGACGATTTTAAGGTCAATGCATTTCCAAAAACACTTTCATGTGACATCGCCAGATTTGGCCATAACGTTCAGGCCGGGTTTGAGGTGTTACAAGTAGTGATATTTGAATGGAAATGAGGTTGAGGTTACTATGGATTTCATATTAGGATTTTTCCCGTCTTTGGGAAAGAAATATGTTATGTGGCTTGTTGTTAAATGTTTGGAAAAATCTATGAATCATTTTGGGTATGTGCTGAATTCTTGCTTAACAGATTAATAGGATTGTGTGTCTCTGAGGTTGTTAGATTTCTCGAAATGCTAGTCTCCATTAATCAGATTGAGGTTCGGGTTTCATATCATGACTTCTTGGAAGTAACTAAAGGAGACTTTAAAATTTAAGGGCAATTGAAAGTTGAATTGGCAAATTATTGAGCTGTATGAAATGATAGAGAGTAGAAGTCATGATGAACCAGTAGCTTCGCCATTTAAAAGCCAAAAAGATTCAAGTATGTTATGTATATATGGGCTACAGCGGTATAGATTCGACCGTTGAGTATATAAATTCTTCGGTAGAGATCACGATTTAGTTGATGTGTTATATAGCGAAGAATTGCTCATGACTCTAGTATGAGAAATTAAAGAGCTAAGTACTAAAGTTACAACCTGAGTGAAAGTCCCTTAACGATTATTGTGAGATAGAAGAGTCTATGTGAAAGGCAAACCACTTTCTGGTAAGATTTTCGGGGACGAAAATCCCTAAAGGAGAGAGTTGTAACATCCTGAATTAGGGCCTAATGAGAATAGTGGTTTTGAGACCACAAATTCAAAATAGAAATAATTGTGTTATGATTGTTTGATGATTTATGGTATGTTTTTAAGCTTGTGTAAAAATTTCATGAAGAAATTTTATGGATAAAGTGTCCAATTTGACATTAGGGAGTAAATTGCAAAAGATGCAAAATATGAGTTCTAGAAGCTTTTAGCATGAAATTGAATTGGATCATTAATTAGAGGTCCTTAAGTGGTAATTTGACCAAGTTCTAAAATTTTGGACAAAAATGGGCTTGGATAAGTGAAATTTCAAAGAAAGGCATTAAAGGTATTTTGGTAATTTGGTAATTAAATGGACTAAAAGACGAAATAAAAGCCAAAATTTGTCCATCTTTTCTTCCCCATGGCCGTGTGAACCATCATGGCTAGGGTTTTCAAGCTTCCAAGCTCAATAGTACATGCATTCAAGCCCCGTTTTTAATGTTCTTTGCATTTTTGAAGTCATTATAGCATGATCTACCGAGATTGTAGCATGATCTACCGATTTCTACCCTTATTTTGAAGTAGTGTTCATGTTTAAAATTTGAACCATGTGTGACATGCATGTGTTTTGATGTTTAATGGAGGAATATGAAAGATTGATGTGCGTTTAACATCTTTTACTAAGTGATTTTGCATGAAAATGCTTAAAAAGGACCAAATTGTAAAAGTTGTAAAAGGGGTAGTAGATTTGTAAAATAAAGGAGAAATGTGGACTTCTATAAGTTTAAAAATGGTTCGGCTAGGCTTGGGTAACAAAAAAATGTACACATTTCATTTTACGAGCCTAGGGGCTAAAGTGTAAATTGAGAAAGTTTAGGGGAAAAATTGTAAAGTGTCCAAAATATGATTTTTGGATCGATTTGAATAATGTGAGTGTTAAATAAGTTATATTTGATTTGTTAGATCAAGAAAAATGAAATTCAGACTTAGATCGGAAAGATCGAGGTTATAGACTAAATAAAAAAAATAGTCGTTTTTGCACCTGAGGCAAGTTCGTGTGATAATAATATTGCAATGTTATTATTGTTTATGCTTGAGACCTAAATTGGTATGTTAATTCGATTATGTTAAATTAAATGTTTATGATGCTATGTACGTAATGGTGATGTACTCCATGAAATATTCGATAGTTCAAATATCGATAACGTGTTATGTGATGATTGAATATATTGGAAATGAAATGGAAGTTTATATGTGATTGGTTCCATGAGCATTGAAATCGACACTACGAGCCATCTCAACAGAAGTACAATATCGAAGAATCCCGTTTGAACCTTAGGAATAGTTTAGGATACAAGTGACATGTCACTAGGAAATATGTGATCTGAACTCATTGAGTTGTGTCTGAGTTCATGATATATGTGACATCCGAACTCATTGAGTTGTGGTATGAGTTCGTGATATGTATGACACATGTTATGGCATTCCGAGTGCTGGTCTTGTTAGTTCTACCGGTGGCTGGGTAGTCCGGCATGTGTTGCGGATACCTGTCAGCTTGTGTGAGCAGCCCGTGTAGTTACGTTCTGACCATTAGCTTGTGTGAGCAGGCCCGTGAGTAATGAGATCCCATGTAAGACCATGTCTGGGACATGGCGTTGGCACCGATATGTGAGATCCATGTAAGACCATATCTGGGATATGGCCTTGGCATCTTATTATGTGTATGAGAATTCCCGAGTATCCTGTAGTATTCCAAGTGTTCAACGGGTAGTCCAAAGAAAAGTTTAATGAGAAATCCAATGATTATGTCAAAGAAATGAAAAGGTATGATCGTGTTGAAAGGGTACAGGTACATACTCGAAACTCCTGAGAAATGAGCTTAATATGTGATGAACATGTGGTAATGTTGCACATGAGAAGGTTATGGTTATGAGACCTTGATGAGATATGAATGAATGAATTATGATTATAGTACTTTATTGTACATTAAACTAATGATATGATTGCATTATGTTTAAGATAGATGATGACCTTGTGGTGAATTATGTTTGAATGAATGATGAACATGAGGTATGATGCAAATTATGTGTTCATAAGCTACGACATGGGAAGGTAAATGTGTGATAAGAGTTTTGAATGGAAATTATGTAGATATACCCATAAGATGCTTGTGATATATGCTATGTTGTGACTATTATATTGATTCAAGTAAAGGAATGGCATGGAATGCTTATTATTTTTATACGGGCTTACTAAGCTTTAAAGCTTACTCCCTCCTTCCCATTTCTTTTAGTGTTGTCAGGTTAGCTCGGGGTTGGAGATCGTCGGAGGCAGCACCACACTATTAAGCTATCATTTTTGTGGTATTAATAAACCTTTAGTGTCTTTGAGTGAGTGGCATGTATAGGGACTTAGTTATTATGATTCGAGTTCTTATGATTTAGCCAAATTTATCGACTTATATTGATTTATTGTATATAGCCATGAGATGTGACTCATATTGATTATGGTTTGCAAGCCTATCTATCCATGCTATGTTCTAATGCTTTGTGATATGATGAAGTAGTCATGCTTATTTTCTATGAATGTTTAGTGTTATGACATATGTGCATGATGAATGCTTTATGATTAATTGAAACGGTCATAGCCAAGAAGTAATTGTGTGATATGGTAAAAAGATGATAATGCTTGAACATGAGTGCTTGATGATTAAGTTAGGATTATTTGATAAGTAGAAAATCATGAATTGATGGTAAGAGTGGTAACACAATGGCAAGGCCAATGAATATGAATTGTTGTGCCTAGACTTGGTATCACATGAGTATAGGGTATATATGAATGATAACATGCTACTGCTAAGAATGTGTCTTAAGAAATGATGCTTAATCATTAAATTGATGTTATGATATGTGTCTTTGATGTGTATAAATGTGTAAGGATTAAGGATAACAAAATGCCTAGAAAATAGCATAAGTACTGGCCACACGGGTAGAGACACGGCCATGTGTCTCAGCCGTGTGGAGGACACGGCTGTAGACATGGGCATGTATCCAGGGCATGTGAAGTATATAGCATTTTTGCGAGAATTTAATTCGTCACACGGCCTAACACATGGCGTGTTCTTTGGCTGTTTGGTTCAATTTGTTTTGCTGATGTCATAAATAGAGAGTTACACGGATTGAGGACATGGGCGTGTCGAGGGCACATGGGCGTGTGACCCTATTTCATCGAAAAATTTTCTGTTTTTCCAAATCCTTCCAAAGTTCTCATTTTAGTCCCAAACTGCTTTTAATGCATGTTTTGGGCTTCGTAGACCCAAATAAGGAATGAAACGCATGTGTTTGAATAGCTTTGGAATATGAATGAAATTTTGTGGTACGGTTTTGTATGTTTGAGTACATTTAAGTCTGGTAATGCCTCGTACCTTGTTTCGGTGTCAGACTTGGGTAAGAGGTGTTACAGTGTAGGACGAAATTATTTTTGCAGCCATCCATGTCCCCTTTTCTTTCCATGTTGCTCCCCTATTTTGTTTCACGTTAGTTTTCCAGTAAAATTTTTCTCAACTTTCTTCTTCTTTCTTTTCCCAATTTTCTCTTATTTCTTGATCACTATTCTTTGTATCATCTAAATTTCAGTGGTTGGTGTTTTTGATTGAGTAGATTGCTTTTCAATTTTTGTGTAATTATCGTATATCCTTCTTTTGCTAACAAGGTTTTAGTTATCTTTTTGCTATGTTGAGGGTTATGTGGTGCTTTGTTCTCGTTTTAATTGCATTGGTTTGTTCTAGGTGAAGATCTCAAGATGTTTAACCTTTCAGCGATCTAGTTGCTATCCATAGTTATGTTTTCCTTAAGGGTAAGTAATCAGTGATGCAGTTAGAATCATTTTTTTTGTGTTAGGGTCTAATGTCTATCTTTTGCGGCCGTTTTGGTCTTTGGATTTAAAGTGTCAATGTTAATTAAAATTTTCCAAATGTTGATTTAGGTACTGAATTTCTCGTTGTTGGGATTGCTTCAGAATATGACCAGATATGTAACAGAAACCTCAAAAGCATCGAATGACATGATCTCGAAAAGCCTATTGTCAACATTACACGATCATGCGGGCCACATAGGTTGGGTTATTTGGGCTGTGTGGGCTACACAGGCTAGGCTAGTTAGGCTATGTGGGCCATACAGGCCTGTGGGCCAAATTTCTATAAAATTTGGTTAGGGTCGTATTTGAATTGCGATTCGAGATTAGCCACTTTCTAGGCTCTGCAATGTGTTATGTATGATTTATAGTTATGTAATATGATAATTTACCTCTAGTTATGTGATTTTTGAAAGTATGGTTTTATAATCTAATGTGTTTAACATGTATGTCATATGTGCATTTGATATTTATATAGTATTTCATGTGCACAGTGGCGTATCTAGGGGGTTGGCAGGGGCCCCGACCCCTCTTAAAATGGAAAATTCTCTATTTCTTTTAGAAAATTTAAAATAGTAAAGGTCAAATTGCACTTAGCCCCTCTTTAAAAATGATAAAAAATGATTTAATCCTTTAAAAATTATAAATATATAGGCTATTAAAAATTAAAATTTAATTTTGACCCAGCTAAAATTTTTTTTGCTTCGCCGCTGCATGTGCATTGGGGTGGGATTATGATATGATGGACGAAGTGTTGGCAGTTTAATGATCTACCTTATCTAGTGGTTTAAAACCACGTATCTGTTCTGGTGGCTTTGCCACATCTATCTAATTATGGCGGACTACCGTATTATTTCTGGCAGTTTGACTAGACTATTCTGAAAGGTGAAACGCTCTCTTATAGGTGTGTGGGGTTGGATGAGTATTTATTACCCTAATTGGTGTGTAGGGATGGACGGAGATAGTGTGTAATGGATGGAGGTAGGATATGAATATGTATATGAAATTGCATCTGATTCTGTGCTTGAGATTGTATTAGATTCTGTATTTGAATTGCAACTGCATATGTATCTATTAAATTGTGTGTATCTAATTTTCTTGCTAGGTTGAGTTACACACTGGGATCATAAGTTCACCATTTTGTTTTATCCTATCAGGTAATGAGCAAACCTAAGACCGGTGGGCGTGTGGAAACTCGGGATTGGATTCTGTCGATAAAATGATTTAAAACGAACTTTAAGTTAAATTTGGACTTTACTGAGCTTTTTGGATTATAAATTTTTGGTCATTATTATTTTTCGTATTTGATTCAATTTCTTGAGATTTAATAATATTGGTTTTTAAACTACAGAACTGTTAGATTTACAAATCTAGTCACGATTTTCAATATTTTATAACTTAGAAAATTTCTACTTCAAAATGAGTTGATCATTCAAATGTTCTTCTGTAATAGAATAAATAGTTTTAACGATTTATTCCCTAAAAATTGGAATGCGAATTAACAAAATTAACACTGTTCTATTACTTGATTTCAAATTAAATATCTGAATTTTAAACGAACTAATGTAATACCTCAAGATTCAGCCATAACGTCTAGGTCAGGTGTGAGGTGTTACAATAATGGTTTAAATGTAAGGTTGATCTTGAAATTCATATGGTATGCTTGGTTAATGTAAGTGGTGTATGTTTGCTTAGTTGATATATGCATATTCTTGAATAATGAAATAGTTTTGAATGTGGTAATGCTTGAATGAGATGTTGAGCCATATATGCTAAAATGATGGTTGTAATGTTTGGATCTCCTTGATCAAGTTGGTTTTTTTATATGGTAAGTTTGACAAGTTTTAAGACAGGAAGTTGGTGAGTTCAATTTTGGCATTATAAATGTTTGAATTATAGATCTTTAGGTATGTTTAAAACTTAGGGATCTGATGTTTTAGTATCCAATGATTTTGGATGTTTATAATTGTTGTATATCTTGTTTGTGATGGTGCCAAAATGGCATATTGGTTAGGCACTTTTAGGTTTTGTTTTAACATGTTTTGGTTTGATATTGAATTGTGTTGAGAAAGGTTTTAAGATGATAAAATAATAATTTGAAAGTACCTTAATGATACATTAGTTTCAGTGAGTTACATTAGTTACATGGCCTGGCCACACAGCCGTGTAACTCAATGCTACATTAGTTTCAACTTTTCACACAGCTTGGATACACGGGTGTGTAACCTTTGTTTTTGCACTTTTTCCTCTTCTTGTGAAAAGTTTCAAATTAGCCCCTGTTTAGCTCCAAATTGATTTTAGAGCTTTTGTAAGCTCGATTTAAGCTCGAAATTGTTTGCAAAACATGTTTTATTTGAATGGTTGAGATTTAATGAATGTTTTGATGAATCTTTGATTTAAATTCACATATTCCTATGTTGTTTATTACTGTAGCATCCCGTAAACTAATTCCAGCGATGGAGATTGGTGAGGGGTGTTACAACTAGTTTCACTTTCGTACCTATATTTTTTTGTCCATTTTGAGCTTGACAACTAGGTCCATTTTGATTCATGAATTTGAAAAATCTAAAAGTTTGATGATGTGACACTTTGAGATTGTGGCACATCATCACACGAAAAATAAAAAAATTTTAGATGATGATGTGGTAGAATCTCAATGTTTTTCAGTGTTTTAATGACCAATAGATGGTTGAGTAGGATAGACCACTAGTTCTCAATTCAACCAGTTCGACTGTCGAACCAACAATAATTAAATAAATAATTAAAAATTAATAAAAATCTAAAAATCCAAGTAAAATAAGTTTTATATATTTTTTACCTTTTTAGAATTTTATGAAATTTTAATTATTGTTGGTCCGATGGTCAAACCGATCGAGCTGGTTGAATTGAGAATTGGTGGTCTAACTTGTTCAACCATTTGTTTGGTTATTAAAACATTGAATATGACACAATAAGATTGTACCTCATCATCATCTAATAATTTTTTACTTTTCAAGTGATGATGTAGTACAATCTCATAATGCCACATCATCAAACTTTTAGAATTTTCAAGTTCAGGGATCAACATGGACCTAGTTATCAAATTCAAAATGAAAAAAAAAAGAGTATAGATATCAAAGTGAACTTAATTGTCAAGGGGCAAATGTGGACATACTTGCCAAGTTTAGGGGCCAAAAGTTACATTATCCCTTTTTTTCTCATGGTTATTAACAGAATGAGCTTAAATGAATAATAATGTTCAAGTTTAGGGGTCATTAAAATGATACTACAATATATATAGACATTATAAAAAATGTGATTCTAACTACACAAGAGGCATTAAAATCATATAATTCCCCATGCATGCCACCACACACGCATATTTACATTTACCCATACGTAATTGGAGTCAATGATAACTTTCTTTCATGCAATAAGCCACATGTCATTATATGTTCCAAGCTAAAGTATAGATTCCACAAGCGTGCACACATGTTTGTGTTGAAAGGATTAAAGAACCACATGGTAAGAGAAGTCATACATCACTCATATATACATTGCATGAGAGTTCCCCACACCTCTCACATGATTTTTTTTTAGAGATTGGAAATTAAATTATAATTTTTACGATAGTAAAAAAATTATTATTTTAATAGTCTGTATATTTCTTAATTTTTAAAAGATTAAATCAAATTTGTATCATTTTTAAGAAGGGTCAAAGTGTAATTTTATTTTTAATATTTTAAAATTTAAATTTTTTTAAAGAACATAAATGGAAAATTGGAGACCGAGCTTTGTCAGCCCCCTAGCTACCCTTGCATCCTCACATCCTTATGAGACAAATATCTAATTTTCATGGGATCAAAGCGAATTGAAGTTACAGGCTTGTAATAAAATACAAAGCTTACTTTTAATCTTGTTCAAATAATTGTTATACTAGGAAAGGATCAAAACAAAAAAAAACTGCACATTCAAGCATCGAGAGGAGTCGAGAAAATACAAAATCTAAGATAGAAAAAGAAAAGAAAAGAAAAGAAAAAAAAGAAGTCACTCTATATTCATTTTATGAGATCTAACAATTTGCTTTCAAATGATACAACTTTGTTAAATAAGATGAAAGAAGGAAAGTTACAAACCAATGCGCAAAATCCCTTTTGAGAGTTCGTGATGTTCTTCTTCTCCTTCCTTTCTATTTTTCTCTATCTTTTTTCTTTTGGTGCCATAGCTTTTTTCTTTCTCTGTTTTTTGCCAAGCTTTCTTCTCCGAAAAAGTTCTTTTCTCTGCAGCTCTCTCACCCTCCAACTTCATTTTTCTCTTTTTTTTTTCTTAACGTAAAGCCCCCGTTACAAATGATTTCTCATGACTTTTAAGCAAAAAAAATTCACTATCTTTCCATGCTTTATTGGCTTTTTCGTGCAAGCTTTTCATGGTAATTAGTATTTGTACTTCATGCTTCTTTCTTCTTACCTTGTAATTTTGCACTAAGCATGCATTCCATGCCAACAAATGACAATGGACCATATCATGGGCCTAATGTCCTCAAATTATCTAAACTCACTTTTTAGTAATATAAATAAGTGTAAACTACACCAAGGTCACTAAATTATTAGTAAGTTTATGTTTTGGTCACTCAACTTCACAAAGTTACAAAATAGTCACTGAACTATTCAAAAGTTTTCATTTTAGTCACTCAGTTATTAAAATCGTTGTTGTATAGCCTTCTTTGTTCGCACCGCTTGCAGTAATCAAAAGCTCTCTTTCCTCTTTTCTTCTACAATTCATATTTTCATGAAACAAATTTAAACATCACAAATCTATGAACCAAAATCCAAACAACTTTCTTTTTCGATCTTTGACATTAACTAATAGTATGTTCTACCCGTCGATGGATACTAATCCATTGTACCAGTTGTTGAATTGTTTCTTGGAGCTTGCGAGCTAGACATTTTAAAAAAACTTAACAACCCAGTGACTTAAACAAAAAACTTTTATATAGTTCAATAACTTAAATGAAAACTTTCGAATAGTTCAATGACATTTTTGTAACTTCTTGAAGTAGAGTGACCAAAATGTAAACTTATTCATTTTCTTTTTGAAAAAAAAATGCCTAATTATATAAAATTAAAGAGAATCATCAAACAACAATCAGTGGATGAAATCTAGATAGTCTAAACCGAACTCTAGAGCAACATTGCCATCCATCATCTAATGTGCCAAACAATGTGCTGCACAATTGGTTGACTTATGGGTAAAAGAAAAACTAACTTCAAGAGATTCATAAATACCTAAGGCCTCTCGATCAATAAAACTATAAAAAGATAAGTCAAGAGTTCAACTGTTAAACTTATTAACAATAAAAGCACAATCAAAGTCTAAGATAACTCTAAAGAAACCCTTCTTGAGGGCCTTCTGAGCAACATAAGCCAAAGTGAGTGCCTCAGCTAAAGGAGAGTCGAAAGCTTCGCGATCGAAAAAAAAACGTGGCTAGCACCATTCCCTCATAGTCAAGAAAACAATGGCTCAGCAACCAGCATGTAACATCCCCTACTTGACCCGAATCCCCAGACCCACATATAGGATGTTACACCACAAAAACAGTTAGCCAAAATTTTACAACTGGCGTATAATATTCCAAACATACTTCTTTTTCAATTATTTGATGTTCTTTAAAATGAAAGAGGATGTTTAATGATGACATTCCAATATTAAACAGTGTACAATGATACAACATAAAACTCTATTAAAAATAAACTCTTCATGGTATAGTGTACTATACGCCATACTTGTAACAGTTCAATTTAGACCCTAGTCAGAACAGTGGTTTTGACACCACATAATCGATTTTCAAAAAAATATTTTAATTGTAACGCCCCAATTTTTGGGCCTAAAAGTATTGGGCCTTGAGTCTGGGTTCGGGTAGAAGACGGCCCGAATAATTTGGATGTTTTAAATTATTATTATTATTTCGTATGTTTAGTGTAGTAATTAAATAAATTATGAAGGGTTAATGGTGTGGGGAAAAAGGTCCAGCGCTCGGCCCATAGCTTCAGTAAAATTATTAAATTTTTCCTCTTAAGGGAATTTGGGCAGTAGGCCTTATTAATAATTTGGCTCTGAGTATGTTGGTGGGCCTTTGAAAGGCCCAAGAGTAAATTTAATTCGAGGCAATTCCAGAATTTTAATTTCGGGAGAGAGGGTTCTGGTGATATGGGCTTTTAAAATTGAGGTGGTAAAATAGGACACAAAAAGATCTATGGTAAAGTGGCATGTGGCGCCACCTAGGTGTTTGGGGAGTGACGTGTGGGTGATTAGGGGGAGCCAGAGTTCAAGTCACAAGGTAAGCGTGTTGTTACTTTTATTTTTGTGTTCATTTGTCGGGCATGTGATAGAGCTTAAGTGGAAATTCGGCTAGGGCTTTAGAAAGGGTTGGGCCGTGGGTCTGATTGGCCATTAGGGCAAGCTTTATTTTCTTCTTGTTTTGCCGAATTAGGGTTAGCCACCTAGAGCCTTCACTTTCATTCTATTCTCTTCTCAGAGTCGTAAAAAGCTGAAAAACGCAGAGTTAGATCTCTTGAGTGCCGAATTCTTCCTTCTTTTCTCCTCTCTTCTTCTATTTTCTTTTTCTCCTTCTTTTCTTCTCTGGCCGAAACATTCCTACCATTCTACTCATCTCCTCTTTCATTCCCATTCTTTTCTAAACCTCTATAGCTGATTGCCATAAAAGCCGAAATCCCGAAGTTATTTCTTGTGCCGATTTCTTCTAGCCAAAATCCTCCTATTTTCTTCATCTCTTTTGGACAATTTTCACAACCTCTAAACCCCAATCCCTTTCAGCAGTACCACTGCAAAAACCACCATACCAAATCATCTTCCTCTTCACAGTTCCAAAAGCTGAAAACACCATAGTTTTTAGGGACGTATAGCTGAATCTTTAGATCTCTAAGATTCGATTTCTGCTAGTGTTTAAGGGCTGGATCTGTATCAGACCTGAGTAGAAACTGAAGTGGAATCGTTTTGGTTGAAAGAACCTGAAGTAGGTATTCAAATCTATTCTTTATTTCGGGTTTTAGAAAAGCCGAAATCCCTAAAGGCATAGAGAGGCTATCGATTGGAGCTTAAGGCTCTAAGGGTTGTAACAATTGATTTGCTTTGGTGTTAGTGTGATCCAGAGGCTACTGATCGAAGGCTTGGACAAGTGGAACGACTAGATCTAGATCTAGTCTCTAGTTTTGGCAAAGGTAGGATCTCAAGGGCCATAGGTATGGATGGCCGATTATGGTAAGTAAGTTTATGATGGTTGCCATTGTATTTTGGATCTGATATGTCTAGTGACAATTGTAGGATATCGTGAGAGATTTTGGTAGTAGGTGTCGCAAATCAGGTGTGTAAACGACACCCACTAGTAGACTAGATCGGCAAAAGCCGAAATGCCGAAATGCCAATAAGCCGGCATTTCGAGAACTTGCGAGCGTGCGAGTGCTCGTGGGATTGTCTGTATTGATAATTTTGGAAACTTCAATGGTAAGATAACAAAGTGCGTAATTTCGTGCACCTCGGTGAATTTGGGCTTCGATGGGCCGAAATTGGGTAATGGGCCAATGGGTCTATTTCGGTAAAAACGTCCGGTAAGTATTCTGAAGACACGTTAATAACTGTAATGAGCATGAAACCCTAAAAAAACTGATAAAATTACTGAAATACCTCTGTAAAGTAGAATTACCGTAATACCCCTAAAGGGGTAAGTTTAGGATTACGCCCCTCAAGGGTAAATTGTAACACCACAAACCTTGCCTAGACGTTATGGCCGAATCCGGTGTGTCACATTACCTACCACTAACCAAGTTACCTAGTTTACTAAAGTTTGGGTGAGCTTTGCAAAAACCATTAATGAAGTTTTAAGAGAAATGTTCCGATTCACTAGTGTGAGTCCTATCCATTATCGATTGTTAAGGGTTTAAGAAAACGTGACTTTTGTTGCACCTTGAAAAGTTTCGTTTTGAAGACATTTGATTGTCGTGTCGGTTTGAAACAAGTAATTTTTGATAAACCCAGAGTTAACCAATTTCAAGGAATCAATTTAAGTGATGTGAATCTCAAGTAAAAAATGATTTAAGTAATTTAAAAACCCAAAATAAAAATAATAGAGCGCGGCCTTATTACAACTTTAACCAAAATAGAAATAATCAAAAATAAATGCGAAATTTAAAAGGAAGCTACTTGAAACTTATTTAAAACCAAAAATTTAATCTTCGTGGCCACTCTAAATCCCGCCCAGCTCCAAGTCCACCAACTAGGTCTCACCTGCAAGGATGGAAGAGAAATGGGGTGAGTTTGGAAAACTCAGTGTATATGGAAATCCCATCCAAAGCCCAAGTTAGCTCAAGCCCATTGGGCCTAAGCCCTATTCAGATAACCGCGGGTACTCGGCCAAAGCCCTTTTTAGAATACGATAAACTGGGCCTTAGCCCCTTTTCAGATAACAGTATGGCCCATAGGCCCATTCCAGAATAGAACAGACATATTCGTGTATACAAGCCCAACCTAGCCTATAATCAACCGCTACACTCCACCCGTACCAGCCCTCTACTCTATGTAGGGAATAGCTCAACCCCTACACTCTACAGTTGCAACATAGCTGCTCAGATATCAGTAAGTTGAGGCAAAGCCTCCAGTACGTGGTCAAGCCACTTTCAGTACTTCCTCCATCAATAACCCAGTCCCATGCATCAGATAATAATAACATGGCATGCAGTAAATAGTAATAGTCAAACATGCATTCAGGTCAACCTTAACCCTAGGGGTATATCAGTAATTTTGCTCCTAGGGATAAAACTGTAAACTTTCCACCTATAAAGGTATTTCAGTACTTTTATCAGTTTTAAGGGTTCTCATAAATGTTACGATCCTTACTAGCCCATTTGTCATCGCAGTAATTTATTTATCTTAATTTCACAATTTTAGCCATTGGGCCCTAAAACCCCTAATGGGCCCTACAGTGTCCATTAGCAATTTAAGCCCATTTAACTCAAGTTTTATGACCAGTTTACCAGTTTAAGCAGTTTCGATTCTACAGTCTAGCAGAACATACTTATTGCCTATTTTTTTATATTATATATTTTTATTATTTTTTTATTAACCCGTATGAGCCCGTAAGCCCATTAAGCCCAGTTTTAGCCTATCGAGGCCTAATTACTGAAGTGCACGAAATTTCACACACGACTAACTTACTACTTTGCGATTTCAGATCTAATGATTTCTAAATGTCTTGTGAGCACTCGCACACTCACAAGCCCACGAAATGTCGAAATTTCGGCATTTCGGCTTTTGCCGAATTGAACTATGAGAGGGTGTTCGATACACACCTGTTTCGCGATGACTGCTACTGAGATCCCTTACAATGTCCTTTTTGTCGAAAACCGATGACTAGATCTAAGTCTAGTTGTTCCAAAGATCCAAGCCTTCGATCAAAACTCTAGAAGACACACTTATTCCTATTTGATTTCTACGCAGATCTGATGCCGATCTATCCTCTAAACGATAGTAGAACTCGAATCCAGGAGATTTGCATACCAGCCCTACCCGTTTAAGAACCCGATAAGGCCCTATAAAATGCGGACTCAGTTTACCTTTCTTGCCAAACCTCGGGAACTTCTTCCAAGGTGAAACCTTCAAGAAAACCATATCCCCAATAGCTAACTAAATCTCTTTACACTTTAGATCTGCATACGACTTCTGTCTATTAGATGCCTCCTTTAATCAATCTCTTATCAACTTAACCTTACTTTCAGTATCTGCCACTAATTTTGGTCCAAGCACTTGTCGTTCACCCAACTCTGTCCAACACGTAGGCATACGACATCTTTGCCCATAAAGTGCCTCATATGGAGCCATCTGAACACTTGCTTGGTAGTTGTTGTTGTACGCAAACTCCGCCAATGGCAAGTAGTCCTCCCAACTACCACGAAAATCGATGATACACCTCTTAACATATCCTCCAAAACTTGAATAACCCTTTTCGACTGTCCATCTATCTGAGGGTGAAAAGTAGTACTGAAATCCAATCGTTTACCCAACGCCTCCTGCAACTTCTGCCAGAACTGAGATGTAAACCTAGGGTCTCGATCAAAAATAATCGACACTGGCACCCCATGCAGTCGCACTATCTCTGCCACATACAACTTGGCCAACTTTTGGAGTGAGTAATCAGTATGAACAGGTATGAAATGGGAAGATTTCGTTAACCTATCCACAATTACCCACACAGAATCTTTCTTGGTGGATGTCAAAGGTAGCCCACTCACGAAGTCCATAGTTACTCTCTCCCACTTCCATAGTGAAATTTTCACCTGTTGCAGTAATCTAGAAGGTAATTGGTGCTCGGCCTTAACTTGCTGGCACGTTAGACATTTCCCAACCAATTCAGTCACCTTTCATTTTAGTCCAGGTCACCAGTACACCTCTCGCAGGTCTCGATATAACTTATTTCCTCTAGGATGCATAGCACAAGGTCCACCATGAGCCTCTTTTAGAATTGTCCGCCTCAATTCAGGGTCCTTCGGAATACAAACTCTTCCACGAAAGCACAGAACTCCGTCAATATTCAATCCAAAATCCTCATTCTCACCATTCTTAACTTGCTAAACCCGAAGAACTAATGAATCATCCTTCAACTGTTTTTCTTTAATCTGTTCAGTCCAAGTAGGCCTCACTTGCAATTCTACCAACAGACTTCCATCGTCGAACAGACTCAAATGTGCAAACAAGGCTCTCAAATCAGTAACAACCCTTCGACTCAAAGCATCAGCCACCACATTAGCCTTACCTGGGTGGTACTCAATCGAACAGTCGTAATCCTTAAGTAACTCTATCCATCTTCGTTGCCTAAGGTTTAACTCCTCCTGAGTCAACAGATACTTTAGGCTCTTATGGTCTGTGTATATAATACACTTTTCTCCATATAAGTAATGTCTCCAGATTTTGAACGCGAAGATCACTGCTGCTAGCTCTAAATCGTGCGTAGGGTAGTTCGCTTCATGAGGCTTAAGCTGTCACGAAGCATAAGCGACCACCTTACCCTCTTACATCAGTACGCATCCTAATCCCACATGCGATGCATCGCTGTACACAGTGAAGTCCTTCCCAGACTCTGGTTGAATCAACACTGGCGCCTCAGTCAATACCTTTTTCAACTGGTCAAAAGCTTTCTACTGTTTTTAGTCCAGACAAATGCTACTCCTTTCCTTAACAGTTTTGTCAATGGTGCAGCAATTAGAGAAAATTCCTCTACAAACCTTCTGTAATAGCCTATCAAACCCAGAAAACTCCGAATTTCTGATACTAACTTTGGTGGTTTCCATTCCAAAACTGCCTCAATTTTTTGAGGATCAACAACAAAACCTTCGGCAGAAACCACATGACCTAGAAAAGTCACTTCTCGCAACCAGAATTCACACTTACTAAACTTTGCATAAAGTTGCTTCTCTCTCAGTACTTGCAGCACAATACGTAAATGCTCATCATGCTTCTCCTCAGTTTCTGAGTATACCAGAATATCATCGATAAAAACGACCACGAATCGGTCCAAGTAAGGTTGGAATACTCGATTCATCAGATCCATGAAAGATGCAGGAGCATTCGTCAACCCAAACGGCATAACCAGAAACTCGTAATGACCATATCGAGTTCTAAATACTGTCTTATGAATATCCTCTTCCTTTACCCTTAGCTGATGGTATCCAAATCGAAGGTCAATCTTGGAAAATACCGAAGCTCCTCTAAGTTGGTCAAATAGATCGTCAATTCTAGGCAGCGGGTGTTTGTTCTTTATCATCAGTTTGTTCAACTGGTGATAATCGATGCGCATACACATCATCCCGTTCTTTTTCTTCACAAACAGGACCGGTGCTCCTTCAGTGCCATCCTATAAGGTGCGATGGACACTAGAGCTGTTCCAGACAACAAATCGATTCCAAACTCGACTTCTCGATTCGGAGGTAATCTGGGAAGCTCTTCTGGGAAAACATCTCGGAATTCTCTAATAGTTCTGACTGTCTCCATAGTCAGATCCTCAGTTTCAGCTTGCCTTACAAAAGCCAAATATGCCTCGCATCCCTTACGCATCAGTGTCTTAGCCCCTAAAGCCGATACTACATTGGACAAGTAATCTTTTCGTTTTCCAATAATCATTATCTCTTTATCCTCGACAGTCCTTAACACCATCCTCTTAGCTGCACAATCCAGAGTTGCCCTATGCTTGGTCAACCAGTCCATCCCTAGAATCAAATTGAAATTCTCTGAACGGTAACTCCATCAAGTCTTCACAGAAAGCCCTACCTTGAGTCTCTAAAGGCACCTCCCTAAAGAGTTTCTCTACCTTAACCAAGTGACCTAAAGTACTTATCACAGTTGCCCCACACACAGCCTCCTCAAAGTGTGCACCCAATGCCCCAGAAATGTCACATGCAACATACAAATGAGTTGACCCCACATCTATCAAAGCAGTATAAGGTATGCCAGAGATAAAAAATGTACCAGTTATGACATCAGGCGCGTCACCCTCCTCGCGGCGAGGAACAACATATACCAAAGCTGGTTAACGAGCCTCAACATTAACAGCACCCCTGCCAGGTGCCCCACGTCTATGACCACTGCCACCGCGACCTTGTCCACGACCTCTCGGCAGCGGCGGTCCACCTCGCGCTGGTTGCACAGGTTGCACAGCCCCTTGTTCAGCCACTTGAGTCTGAGCTGGCCTCCTAGGACAATCCCTGATCCTATGTTCCTTTGACCCACAACGAAGACAAGCCCTAGTACGCTTCCAGCATTCCCCCAGATGCACTCTACCACAATCTCCACAAGCTTGTGGTCTAACTGTGTTCACCGGAACTACTCGAACTGGTTCCTCCATCCTACCTCTCTTAACATTTCGGTTTGCAGCATCAGCTGGTCCAGCATCCTTACTGAATCAGTTTCGATCCCTATCGCGGTTCTTTCATTCGGCTTGCTTCACCTCTTCAGCTATCTTAGCCTTCTCTACCAGTGCAGCAAAATCGCGATCTCTCTGCGGAGCTATTAGCACCCTTAACTCATCCCTGAGGCCATCCTCAAAACGAACACTGCGCTCATATTCGGTGGAGACAATGCCACTAGCGTACCGGCTTAATCGCAGAAACTCTGCCTCATATTCAGCAACGGTCTTACTACCCTGGGTCAGGTTCAGGAATTCCTTTCTTCGTGCATCCACATAGCTAGCCCCGACATATTTCGCCTTGAGGGACTGCTTGAACAACTCCCATGTTACCCTCTCAGTTAGGGTACCCTCTCTCACAGTGATCCACCACTGATACGCCTCGTCCTGCAACAACGACACCGCTCCTTTTAACTTCTGCTCCACTGAACAGTCTAGGTCATCCATAATCTGCTCCGTGGCTTCCAGCCAGTACTCAGCCACATTTGGGGCTACTCTAGATACGCCCCTAAAAACCTCCACTCCGTTGGCCCGGAGTCGCTTAGAAATGGACCCCCTATTCATGGGCCCGACATTAGCTCCGGCCACCCTTTCCAAAACTCTCAACATGGCCTGAGACAGAGCATCGTCCCCTGCGGCCCGATCATACGGCCCATTAGCATCCACCGATGGTGGTCGTGCCTCACCAGCTGGCATGTGTTCAGAAGATGAAGATCCGGCTTGAGTACTACCTCGGCCTCGACCACGGCCTCTTCCCCAAGCAGCTCTCGTACTCATATCGATTTATCTAATTACAAATTTTATGACATTAGTTTACTGTTTCAATTGTTTATTACAGAATATCTTATGAACAGATAAAGTTTCAGAATTGTTCTCGCGCAATCACAGTTTAGCTACTGTCTCAGTTTACTAGGGCTTAGTTTTCCCTACAGTCTCAATTTTGTAGCCTTAATACTACCTTATCTATAGTACTCTATCTAAGGCTTAGTACTATCTACAGTATTATTTTTAGTACAATACAGTATAGTATATATAGAGCAGAAAGATACATACAGACTTGGTGCCGGGGATTCAGTGTGCCACCTTATCAGATTTTAGACAAACTCAGAAGATTTAGACCTTTTTAAAATCCATTTCTCAAACATTTGATTTAAAGAAACCAAGTTTGAAAATTATCTCCTTTAACCAGAAAATTTGTTTTCAAAAGTCAATTTTTTCCAAAAATACCCTCTTTGGGTTTAAAGTTTTGAAAACCTTTTTGGACCCGATCCATAGTTGAGTTGTTATAATCGGGCTTTGATACCACTAAATGTAACACCACAAACCCAGCCTAGACGTTACGGCCGAATCCGGTGTGTCACATTACCTACCACTAACCAAGTTACTTAGTTTACTAAAGTTTGGGTGAGATTTGCAAAAACCATTAATGAAGTTTTAAGAGAAATGTTCTGATTCACTAGTGTGAGTCCTATCCATTATCGATTGTTAAGGGTTTAAAAAAACGTGACTTTTGTTGCACCTTGAAAAGTTTAGTTTTGAAGACGTTTGATTGTCATATCGGTTTGAAATAAGTAATTTTTGATAAACCCAAAGTTAACCAATTTCAAGGAATCAATTTATGTGATGTGAATATCAAGTCGAAAATGATTTAAGTAATTTAAAAACCCAAAATAAAAATAATAGAGCGGCCTTATTACAACTTTAACCAAAATAGAAATAATAAAAAATAAATGCGAAATTTAAAAGAAAGCTACTTGAAACTTATTTAAAACCAGAAATTTAATCTTCGTGGCCACTTTGAATCCCGCCCAGCTCCAAGTCCACCAACTAGGGCTCACCTGCAAGGATGGAAGAGAAAGGGGGTGAGTTTGGAAAACTCAATGTATATGGAAATCCCATCCAAAGCCAAGTCAGCTCAAGCCCATTGGGCCTAAGCCCTATTTAGATAACCGCGGGTACTGGGCCGAAGCCCTTTTCAGAATACGATAAACTGGGCCTTAGCCCTTTTTCAGATAACAGTATGGCCCATAGGCCCATTCCAGAACAGAACAGACATATTCGTGTATGCAAGCCCAACCTAGCCTATAACAAACCGCTACACTCCACTAGTACCAGCCCTCCACCCCATGTGGGGAATAACTCAACCCACCCAGCCCTACACTACACAGTTGCAGCATAGCTGCTCAGATATCAGTAAGTTGAGGCAAAGCCTCCAGTACGTGGTCAAGCCACTTTCAGTACTTCCTCCATCAATAACCCAGTCCCATGCATCAAATAATAGTAACATGGCATGCAGTAAATAGTAATAGTCAAACATGCATTCAGGTCAACCTTAACCCTAGGGGTATATCAGTAATTTTGCTCTTAGGGATAAAACTGTAAACTTTCCACCTATAAAGGTATTTCAGTATTTTTATCAGTTTTAAGGGTTCTCATAAATGTTACGGTCCTTACTAGCTCATTTGTCATCGCAGTAATTTATTTATCTTAATTTCACAATTTTAGCCATTGGGCCCTAAAACCCCTAATGGGCCCTACAGTATCCATTAGCAATTTAAGCCCATTTAACTCAAGTTTTATGACCAGTTTACCGGTTTAAGCAATTTTGATTCTACAGTCTAACAGAACATACTTATTGCCTATTTTTTTATATTATATATTATTATTATTTTTTTATTAACCCGTATGAGCCCGTAAGCCCATTGGGCCCAATTTTAGCCTATCGAGGCCTAATTACCAAAATGCACGAAATTTCACACACGACTAACTTACCACTTTGCGATTTCAGATCTAATGATTTCTAAATGTCTTGTGAGCACTCGCACACTCATAAGCCCACGAAATGCCGAAATTTCAGTATTTCAGCTTTTGCCAAATTGAACTATGAGAGGGTGTTCGATACACACCTGATTCGCGACGACTGCTGCTGAGATCCCTTACGATGTCCTTTTTGCCGAAAACTGATGACTAGATCTAAGTCTAGTTTTTCCAAATATCCAAGCCTTCGATCAAACCTCTAGAAGACACACCTATTCCTCTTTGATTTCTATGCAGATCTGATGCAGATCTATCCTCTAAACGATAGTAGAACTCGAATCCAGGAGATTTGAAGTTTCGGCTATGAGTCTCTAAATCTATGGTATTTCGACTTTTTAAGTGATGAAGAAGATGAGGATTTGAGGTTATAACTTTGAAGTAATGTTGCCAACAGATACTAAGGGTTTAGAGGAGATGAAAGTTGATCAAAAAGAAAAAAAATAACTGAAGGATTTTAGCTTGGAGAAATCGGCACAAGAAGTGAGTTTTCAGGATTTCGGCTTTTGTGGCAATCGGCCATGGAGGTTTTGTGGAGGATGGGATTGACAGAGGACGTGAGTAAGGTGATCAGAAGGTTTCGGCTAGAAGAAAAAGCAAAAAGGAAGAAAGAAAATGGAGGAAAAACAGAGGAAGAAGAAATCGGCACCAAGGAGAAGGAATTTGCGTTTTCGACTTTTGTGAGAACTCAGAAAGGATGAATGGCAGTGAAAGCTTTCAGGTGGCTAACCCTAATTCTCCAAGACAGAAAAAGAAAAGAACCTAACCCTAATATCAACTAAAAAAATCGGCCCAGCGTCCCTAAAGCCCTTGCCAAAATTCACTTAAGTGATCACATGCCCGGCACTGCCTAAAATTAAAAAGTAACCATATGCCTACGTTGCAACTTGAACCCTAGACCTTTAATTCCTTCCCAAACGCCATTTTTGTTAGGAACTTAGTGGCTCCACCTTGCCACTTTACCGAGGCCTTATTTGCATCATAATTTACGAAGTTCTTCTTAAAAGCCCACTTAACCAAGTCTCCTATTCACTTAAAATCCAACCTTGATATTTCACCGTGTTTAACTTACGCTTGGGCCTTCTAAAGGCCCACTAACACACTTAAACACAATTTCAATATTCAGAACACCAAAATTTTAAAATTTACCAAAAACCACAGAAACCCGGAAAATCCCGAAAATCAGGGCGTTACATAAATAACTGTTCTTACACTATAATCTGACTGTCTTTCTGAAGCATGCCTTGTTAATTATATATATTCTGCATACATGTCATACTGCATGGGGTTGGGTTTTTTATGGAGGAAGAACCCGTTCTGGTGGCTGTGCCACATATTCTGATATAAGCAGCTTTGCTGCGGATTATAGTTAGTGCCACAACCGGTGCTAACACTGTAAGTGTAGGAATGGCGTGGGTGATTTATTCCCCACAGGAAGTGTAGGGATGGACGGAGGCATGTGTAGGGTTGGATGGGGTTATCATGCATTAATCATATAAGACTGTTTTGTTATGGGCCAACTGTATTGAAATGGACCCAACTGTGTTAATATGGGCAAGGCCCAATATATCTCGACTTGTAAGAGGGCTACGGCCCAGATTGATATTGATATGGGCTAGGCCCAGTATACTCTGATACAGTAAGGGGCTATGGCCCAGATTGTTATTGATATGGGCTAAGGCCCAGTTAACTCTGATTTCTAAATAGGGCTTAGGCCCAAGAAGCTTGAACTGATTTAGGCTCTAGTTGGGTTTATTTTACACACTGAGTTCTCCAAACTCATCCCCTTTTTCCCATCTTTGCAGGTGAGCCTTAGATCGGTAGACTTGGAGCTGGAGGGATTCAGAGTGGCCATGTGGACTGTTTAAAATAAGTGTTTATACCTTCACTTTTATTTTAGATTATTTCCTTTAAACACTGAGAAATACTTTAGATAAAACATGACTTTTCTAGTAACGCTTTAATGTGACACGCCGGATTCGGTCGTAACTTTTGGGCCGAGTTTGAGGCGTTACATTTAGTGGTATTAGAGCCCGGTTGCAACAACTTAGCTGTGGATTGGGTTTGAACGTTTCTCATAAAATTTTGAAATCTAGTTCCATGGAAAAGTACTGAAATCGATTTTGTGGAAATGTTAGAAAATTCTTTTAAATTTTGTTTTCAAAATGCACAAAGAATAAATTTGAATTTCTGATTTCTGAAGAAGTGGCTAGCACCAAGTCTGTAAATACCTTTTCTGAACTTTACTAAGTATCTGTCATATTACTAAGACTCTACTATGACATTGTAGTTAGAGCTATATTGAGACTGTAGCTAGGCTGAGATTTACGAAAGCGAACTCTGAAACTCTATCTATGCATAAAACTCTTAATACAGATAATTCGATGGATACGATGAGCACACGTGGTACTCGTGGACGGGGTACTAGGGGCCGTGGTAGAGGCCGTAGAGGGGCTCGAGCTGAGTCCCTTGCTTCTGATACTATACCTGTGGTGGATGCTAGTGAGACACCGGCATCGCCTACGACGGACAGTGGGACAGGACCGTATGATCATACGACTGGGGATGATGCACTGTCCCAAGCCATGCTTCGTATTCTGGAAATGGTCGCTAGACCCAACATTGGTACCGGAGGCCATGGTTCAGTTTCGGAACGTCTCCGATCGAATGGAGCAGAAGTTTTTAGGGGCATTTCTGGAGTAGCCCTGAATGTGGCTGAGTACTGATTGGAAGCCACGGAGAGAATAATGGATGACTTGGGTGTGTTTGGTGCCCGTGTAAAAGTCAGTATATATACTCTGTTTTGGCATGGCTGGATCACTTGGGTGTGTTTGGTGCCCGTGTAAGGCACACGGCCTGGTCACACAGGCGCGTGACCTCAACAGAATTGAAAAATTTTTCTAAGTTCTGAAAATTTTGAATGTGTTCGGTTTAGTGCCGACCTTTTCTAAAAGTATGTCTTAGGTCTTGGAGACCTCTATAAGGGATGAATTGTTGATTTGCTTATGCAATAATACTATGTGATATCTGTGATTCTGTATTTATCTGAAATGTTCTATCTGTCTGGTAATGCCCTTTACCTATTCTAGCGACGGTTATGGGATAGGGGAGTTACAGTTTATTGGTATCAAATCTGTGGTTTAGTCGGTTCTAGGACTACCATAGCATATATGAGTCTAGCTATACATGTCATATTTATGAACTGCGATAATATGATGAATCCTGACATTGAAATGTGCTTTTATATAGCAAATGGATCCCGATAGAGCTGTAGCTAACGATGTTGAAAGTAATGCGCCTGCTCCCGCGCAAGGGACGGTGCAAGCTGATTTTCAACCGGCTATGAGTAACGGTGATGATGAGGCTAAACAAGCCTTCTATAAGATGATGAATGAATGGTTCACCCAATACATTAGAACCAATCGGCTATACAACAACCTTCACACCTGGTTAATCCTTCTCAAATTCCTGTTATGCCCTCAGTGGATCCGGTTCAGTTAAATAGACCACCAGTTGATAAGATTAAAAAGTATGGGGCTGAAGAGTTTCGAGCTACAATGAATGATGATGCTAAAAGAGTCGAATTTTGGTTAGAGAATACAATACGAATGTTTGATGAAATGTCTTTGAATCCTGAGAAATGTGTAAAATGTGTCGTTTCACTTCTGAGAGATGCGGCGTACCATTGGTGGGAAACTTTAATATCTGTTGTTCTGAGTGAACGGGTTACTTGGGATTTCTTCCAAGCTGAATTTTGGAAGAAATACATTAGTCAGAGATTCATCGACTAAAAACGTAAAGAGTTTCTCGAGCTTAAATAAGGCCGTATGTTTGTTACTGAATACGAACGTGAATTTGTGAGATTGAGTTAGTATGCTCGGGAATGTGTATCAAATGAAGCAATAATGTGAAAAAGGTTTAAAGATGGACTAAACGAAGATATCCATCTGTTAGTTGCGATTTTGGAGATTAAAGAAATGGTAGTGCTTGTTCAGCGAGCTTGTAAAGCTGAAGAATTAAGTAAAGCAAAAAGAAAAGCTGATTCTGAAGCTAGAGATGTTAGAAAGAGATCTTCGAGTAGATCATTTCAGTCTGTGTCAAAGAAATTCCGAGATGATCATAGCCGTTCAAAGGCTGATGTAGGACATTCGATTTGAGATCGAGCTAGATCGCATTTGAATTTCAGAGCTCCTGCTACTTCTGTTGCAAGTGTTGGGAATGTCCGATTTGAGAAACCTGAATGTAAACACTATGTTAAAAGACATCTGAGAAATTGTAGATTGAATGACTGAGCCTATTTTCGATGTGGACCCCTGGACCATATTATAAGAGATTGTTCTGAACCTGCTGAGCAAGAGAATGTACAGAATCTGAAACTAAGCAACACCTCAGCTAGAGGTAAACCTTCCAGAAATACGGGAATGCAAGTGGTGGTCAAAGAGCTACTAGGGATACTGTTGTTAGATTTGAGGCCAGAGCACCTACCAGAGCCTATGCTATCTGAGCTCGTGAGGAAGCCTCGTCTTCAGATGTGATTACTAGTACTTTTACTCTTTATGATACTTCTATGATTGCATTGATAGACGCTGGATCAACACATTCTTATATCTGTATGAATTTAGTGCACAGTAAGACTTTGCCTATAGAGTCTACTGAATATGTAATTAAAGTATCGAACCGCTTAGGCAAAAGTGTCTTGGTTGATAAAGTCTGCAAGAATTGTCCGTTATTGATTCGAGATATCCTGCTGATCTGATGCTTTTGCCTTTCGACGAATTTGATATAATTCTAGGAATAGACTGGTTAACTTTGTACGATGCTATTGTGAATTGCAAACGAAAAGTCATTGATTTAAGGTGTAAGAATGATGAGATAATTTGAATTGAGTCTAGTGATCTGAATGGATTACTAGCTATGATATCTGTAATGAAAGCACAGAAATATGTGAAGAAAGACTGTGAAGTCTACTTAGCTTATGTGTTAGACTCAAAAGTGAATGATAAGAAAGTCGAATCAATGCCTGTTTTCTGTGAATTCTCTAATGTGTTCCTTGAAGAACTACTGGGTTTGCCTCTGATTCGAGAAGTCGAGTTTGGAATTGAATTAGTACCTGATACTACTCCGATTTCAATAGCTCCGTATAGATGGCTCTGACCGTGTTAAAGGAATTAAAATCTCAGTTGTAGGAATTAATTGATCAAGGATTTGCTAGACCGAGCTTTTCACCATGGGGTGCTCCTGTCCTGTTTGTGAAAAAGAAAGATGGCACAATGAGAATGTGTATTGATTACCGTCAGCTTAACAAAGTGACTATAAAGAACAAATATCCTCTACCCAGAATTGATGACTTATTCTATCAGTTGAAAGGTGCTACTGTGTTTTCAAAGATAGATCTGATATCAGGTTACTATCAGTTGCGAGTAAAGGACTCTGACATTCCGAAAACTGCTTTCAGAACGAGGTACGGGCATTATGAATTTTTAGTTATGCCTTTTGGATTAACGAATGCACCTACTGTCTTTATCGATTTAATGAATAGAATTTTTAGACCATATTTAGATCAATTTTTTGTGGTATTCATTGATGATATATTGATTTATTCACGTGATGAAATTGAGTGTGTTGAGCATTTGAGAATAGTGCTACAGACTCTGCGAGATAAATAGTTGTATGCAAAGTTCAGTAAATGTGAATTCTGGTTGCGAAAAGTTAGTTTCCTGGGTCATATTGTATCAGCCTCTGGTATCTGAGTTGATCCGAGTAAAATTTCAGCTATTCTGGATTGGAAACCTCTAAGGAATGTATCTATAGTCTGTAGTTTTTTGGGACTTGCTGGTTACTATAGAAGATTCGTAAAAGGTTTCTCGATGATTGCGACTTCATTGACAAAATTACTCCAGAAAGATGTGAAGTTTGAGTAGTCTGAAAAGTGTCATAATAGCTTTGATTAGTTGAAAGCTTTATTGACTGAAGCTCCGGTTTTGGTATAACCTTGAATCGGGTATAGAATTTGTGATTTATAGTGATGCTTCATTGATTGGTCTGGGATGTGTTCTAATGCAAAAAGGAAAAGTTATAGCTTATGCCTCGGGACAACTAAAGCTGCATGAAAAGAGCTATCCGACTTACGACCTCGAGTTAGCTGCTATTGTGTTTGCCTTGAAGATCTGCCGTCACTATCTGTTTGGTAAGAAATGTCACGTGTTTTCTGATCATAAAAGTCGGAAGCATTTAATGACACAAGAAGATTTGAATCTGCGACAGAGAAGATGGTTAGAACTGCTAAATGACTATGAACTTGTGATAGATTATCATCTGAGTAAAGCAAATGTTGTTGTTGATGCCCTGAGTTGAAAATCGTTGTTTGCTTTGCGTGTGATGAATGCTCATTTGGTTCTGTCTGATGATGGTCAGTTTTAGCTGAACTAAAACAAAGACCCTTGTTCTTACAATAGATTATTGAAGCTCAGAAGGTTGATAATGAATTAATTGCAAAAAGACCTCAGTGTGATTCTGAATTCCAAGTTGATGTTGATGATTGTTTGAGATTCAGAAATAGACTTTGTGTTTCGAGAAATCCAGAGTTAATTTAGACAATTCTAAGTGAAGCTCATAGTAGTTGTTTATCTGTACATCTGGGTAATACGAAAATGTATAATGATCTGAGGCAACATTATTGGTGGTCCGGAATGAAAAGAGATATCTCTGAATTTGTTTCTAAATGTTTGATCTGTCAACAAGTCAAAGCTGAGCATCAAATGCCGTCTGGATTGTTAGAACCGATTATGATTCCAAAATGGAAATGGGATCGAGTGACCATGGATTTTGTTTCGGGTTTGCTTCTATCTCCTAGAAAGAAAGACGCAATTTGGGTTGTAGTTGATCGTTTGACGAAATCAGCTCATTTTATTCCGATACAATTTGATTACTCACTAGATAAATTAGCTGAGTTATATATTTCTGATATCGTGAAACTGCATGGTGTACCATTGTCGATAGTGTCAGATAGAGACCTGAGATTTACATCGCGATTCTGGAAGAAATTGCAAGATGCTCTGGGTATTAAATTGCATTTTAGTGCTGCTTTTCATCCACAAATAGATGGTCAATCTGAACGGATTATTCAGATACTCGAGGATAGGTTGAGATGTTGCATTCTTGAGTTTGAAGGTACGTGGGAACAATATCTACCTTTGATTGAATTCACTTATAATAATAGTTTTCAATCGAGCATTAAAATGGCACCGTACGAAGCCTTATACGGTAGAAAGTGTAGAACTTCACTATACTGGTCTGAGGTCAATGAGAATAAGATTTACGGTATTGATCTGGTAAAAGAAACAGAACAGAAAGTGAAAGTAATCCGAGATAGTCTGAAAACTGCCTCTGATCGTCAGAAATCTTATGCGGATTTAAAATGAAAAGATATCGAATTTGAGATCGGTGATAAAGTGTTTTGAAAGTATCTCCGTAGAAGAAACTATTCCTATTTGGTAAAAAGGGCAAGTTGAGTCTGAGATTCATCAGACCGTATGAAATCATCGAGCGAGTTGGGCCGGTTGCTTATAAATTGAGGCTACCATCTGAGTTAGAAAAGATACATAATGTGTTTCACGTATCGATGCTTCGACGATACAGATTTGATCCTTCGCATGTAATTTCACTGTCTGAGATTTAAGTTCAGCCTAATATAACTTACGAAGAAAAGCCAATCTGTATTTTAACTCGTGAGGTTAAAGAACTACGAAAAAAAAAATTCCGTTAGTTAAAGTGATGTGGCATCAACACGGTGTTGAAGAGGCCACGTGGGAGTCTGAAGATGCTATGAGACAACAATATCATAATCTGTTTAACGGTAAGATTTTCGGGGATGAAAATCCCTAAGGGGAGGAGAGTTGTAACAGTTCGATTTAGACCCTAGTCAGAACAGTGGCTTTGAGACCACGTAACCGATTCTGAAAAAAATATTTTAATATTATTTTCTGTGTTTATGATATGTTAATTTATATCTGTGAAGTTTCTGTGATTTAATTTGTCTGTTTCTGTGCTTAAATATTGAAAAAGGACCCAGATGCAAAAAAAAAGGTGAAAGCTGTGTGCTAGATGCTAAAAGTACCTATTTGATTTGGCTTATTTTAGTGAGGGTCATTGCATGTCAAATTTACCATTTATTTTAATGGTGGACAAATATGGACATGTAGTTGGTAAGTTTTAATGTTTATTAGTCAAGGGAAAAATAGGAAAATGTTTATTAAAGTTGTTATAATAAAATGAAGACATGAAATTGGCCATTATTATCATGCATATAGCTGATTATATCAAGAAAATAGAAAAAAGAAGACCATCCTAGGGTTCGGTCATTGATTTGGTTGATTGAGGTATGTACTTTGGTCCGTTTTTGATAATATCTATGTTTCTGTAATCGTTGCTTCGTGTTCTTCAAAACCGATGTCTGAATTCCTATTTCTGTTGAAGATTATGAAATGTGCCATTGATGATTATATAAGCTTTGTAATGTTTTTATATGGATTATGAAAGATAAATGTGAGATTATCATGCTTTGTTCTTGAATTTTTGATAGAATGGAGATATTTGGGCTAATTTGTGAAAATGAGGTTTTGAAGGACTAAATTGTGAATTAAATATGTTATTTGGGCTTGTATGAAAGCTATGTATATTCGGCCAAGCTATAGTCTTGGTGAATTTTTGCATTTTGTGATTTTGTGAAAAATTGACTAAATTGTCAAAGTGTGAAAATGTAAGGGCTAAAATGCAAAGTGCCCTAAATGTGTGTATATGGATTGAATTGAATGAAATGAATGATTGAATTTGAATTGTATTAGATCAAGAACAAAGGAAATCGGACTTAGATCGAGGGAAGTCCAAAATAGTCGAATAGTCGACTCGTTTCTGTCCGAAATTCGTATGAGGTAAGTCAAATTACAATTTCGTGTTAAATTGACTAAATTCTATGCATACAAACTGTAATCTGTGTTGGGCGACCTTGAGAGCCTGATGAATAAATTTCGAGTAAACTCCGATAATATGCTAGTATCTAAAAAGCTCTGTATGTATCTAAAAGAACGTTGACATTAATTTGAGATATCATGTAAGATCGTGTCTGGGACATAGGCCTCGATTTGAGATTTACGTGTAAGATCATGTCTGGGACATAGGCATCGTATCTGATTTCATGTAAGACCCTGTCTGGGACAGAGGCATTGATACTGAATTACATGTAAGACCACGTCCGGGACGTCGGCATTGTACCGGTTTATGAGTATCTGTATCATTTCTAAACCGTCGATGATAGAGTACGAGATATGGGAATGGATACATGAAATGTATAATCTATACAGGTACGTTTGTATCGTACTAAATTTCTGAATATGAAAGACTTTATTTCTGTGAAATAATGAATGCGAAGTATGTATTAAATCATGGAAATGAAACATGACATGTATACAAGCAAATGAGCATGGTTAGGCTCATGAACTATTCTGTGAAATGGTTATGAATTCTTTCTATTGATTTGTAGTTTATATGATTTAATAGTTAAACCAATTGTATTTGGCTTACTAAGCTCTTTTGTAGCTTACTCGGTGTGATTTCTGTCTGTTTTACAGTTATTGTAGCTACTGAAGGATCAGGGATAGTCGAGGAATTGTCACCATACTATCGAACTCATTTTGGTACTTTTGAAAGTGTAAATATTTTTAAATATGGCATGTATAGGCTAGAATATCTATGTATTTAAGCTTTGATATGTATATATGTTATGCCATGAGAGTTGGCTAGCAAATGGTATGTTTGTGCTTAGTTTTGGTAAATGGTTTGTGATGCCAAATTGTGTATGCTTGTAATGGTTATATGGCCTTGTATGTGGTGGTCATTTTGAAATATGCCAAGATGAGGAAATGGTAAGTTTAAGCATGTTTTGAGCATGGAATTGGCTAAAAATTTTAGTATAAATGTTGTTTAATATTGCTTGTAGGAATGACCCAAAAAGAGGTGGCAAGTTGGCTTAAACCAAGCTTGTAACAGCTCGATTTAGACCCTAGTCGGAAAAGTGGTTTCGAAACCACAAATATGAGGTCGTAAATTTCTTTTATATATTATTTTATGTGTTTATAGCGTGTTAGAATGCATGGGTGAAATTTTCATGAATTAATTTTACCGACTGGTTGTCTAATTTGATAAAAAGGACTTAATCACGTAAAATGCAAAAGTGACTTTCTATTTGTTAAAAATACTAATTTGCTATGGCATATTAATTTATAAGTCCTTAAAATGATATTTGGCCACTATATAGGTAAGTGGATGGCAATGGACCACCATTAAAAGGTTTTGATATTAAATTACAAAGGTTAATTTAGTAATTGGCTTATTAAAATGAAATATAATAAAACAAAGCCACATTAGAGTTCATCTTTTCTTCATTCTTTCCAACCGACAATAAGTGAGAAAAGGAGATTACAGAAGCTAGGGAAGAGGCCGGTTGCATGCAGTGGGAAAACTGTGAAATTGTTTGCTTAGAAGCTAAAACTTTGAAGTAACAGGGTAACTTTTCTAAACTCTCCATTACCTATAGTTTTTTATTAATGAATCTTGGTTAAATTATTGATTTAAGTTTGGTTGAATGTGTGAGGGAAGGAATAAGCATTTGAATTGATAGAATCGGTGTTGGGAAATATTAGCAAGCTTTGCTTGAACTTTTATTTTCTGTGTTTGCAAATTTGGGAAAAACTGTTAGATGTTGTCTGAATTGTACCCCCTATTAGTATTGTTAGTTGCTGCTCTGTTATTACCATTCGATCATGGTAGATGATATTGAATATTTTGGTAATAAGGATACTTAAAAGAAAAAAGGGATGTACGCATGCTGTTTTATGAACAGCTGTTGGTGTTTTAATGCAGTAGTAAATTGTTGTTTAGATATCAATAAATGTAGTCTGGGTGATTTTGAATTTTGTTTATAATGGTTGAAGTTGTTAATGAATATATAGTTATGTATATATTATGTCTGGAACTTGAGAAAAAGAGTGTTTAATGCTATTATTAATGTAGCTGGGAAGATAATAAAAGACCAAAGTGATGTTGCACATGTATGACCGAATGCCTTTTGAGGTGTTATATTAATAATATTTATTAGTTGCAGTTTATGTGTAAAAATCTGAATGTTAAAGGGGTTAATGCAACTGTTATTAAGTTATTATTAAATGAGGATAAAAGCAAAGTAAATGCTACAGAATTTATGTCTTAGATGTTAGTTAATGAGTTGATTAAGTAGTAATCAATAGCCGTATGTTTATATTGTTTGGGCAGTTTATGGGTTATTTATCATAACAGGAGAAAAAGGTGATAATCATGCTGATTAATGTTGTTTAAATTGTCAAAGAGTGTAATTAATATGTGCTGTAATAATAAGTTAACTTTAATTATTATTAAAGTTTGTTTTGGTGAGTCAATTGGGCTGCTGGAATGCAGAATTGAATGCTGTCTGAATTGATACTAAATACTCAATTATATTGTCATGTCTTGATTTTGTGTATTAATGTTGTTTATTAAAGAGTATCTTAATTCTATCCAAATATGTAAATCTTTGTGACTTTAAGTTTCATGAACAAATATAAATTCCTATTATATTCATGTTGCCCAAATTGAAACGGATTGGTTAATGGTTGTGTTTGTGTTGACCATTTGTGAGTAATAAAGATGTTTTTATTAATTGTAATTAAATGATAGAATGGTTTGAGTTTGAACTTGATTTGATATTTTAGTTATTTAATATATATTGATTTATTATTATGTTTTAATTGTGATCGATTATAAGCCAGGGATAAGAGAAGGTCGTGGAATAATCATCTGTGACTTGAGGTAAGTTTTTAAGCAAATAAATGTTGTTAACTTTGAATAAATATTGAATTTATATGCTAAATTGAATTGTGTAAAAAAATTATATAAATGAAAGCTGAATTTGAATATATTTAGAAGTTACATGTACAAGCTCAATTTGATTAGGTTACGATGTCTGAAAGCCCCGTTTGAACCATGGATTCTGATGTGTTTCCGAGTAAGACCACGTCTGGGATGTTGGCATCGACATAATTGTTTTCGTGTAAGACCACGTCTGGGACGTTGGCATCGATCTATGTGGTTACGTGTAAGGCCACGTCTGGGACATTGGCATCGATCTATGTGGTTATGTGCAAGACTATGTCTAGGACATCAGCATCGTATTTGATTCGAGTAAGACCCTGTCTGGGACAGTGGCATCGATATGAGATAACATGTAAGACCACGTCTGGAACGTTAGCCTTGTATGATATATATGATTATCCCAGTATCTTATTCAAATCTGAATGGTTCATTGGGCAAGGATAAGTTGTGTTTGAGAAAGTAAAACGAGCTAAAAGGCCATGTATGATTTATCTTGTTATCTATGTGAGATAAGGCAAGTAAGTACTTGAATATTTGTGTTAAATTATGTATGATAGAAATGAAAAAAAAATATGTAAGATTTGTATGTGTATTCACCTTATGAATAAATAATTCGAATATTAATGAAATATTCTTCATTATGTGTATATTTGTGACCATGTATATTCGGCCATAATTTAAGTGAAATTATGTGGTATTAATGTTTAATACATGAGTATATGTAAACAAGTGTTTAAAGATTCGATTTTATGCATTGATAATATGATTTTAATAGTGTATGATACTTTGGTTTAGACATATGTATATGCGGCTACATGATAAGTATAAGTATAAGATATTAAAGTTTGATTCAAGAATATACGTTTATGGGTGTGTATATATTCGATTATACAATAGTACTATGGCTTTGAAATTGAATGTACCTTGATAATAGATACAGTACATTTGTCCAAAGGATTAGTATTGTGATATCATATTGTGACTTACGTGCAAATTTTATATAAATAATATGAAGTAAGAATAATTATGAAATGATCCATGAATATATGTATATGAGTTTATGTATAATGGGTTAATTATTGATATTGTGGCTTTGGGAATTTGAATGATATAGTATTATTAGTTGTATGGATATTTGGCAAAATGGAAGTATATGTATTATATGAAATTATAAGTTTGAAGTTAAATATGATTATGATAGTATAATGGTTTGGTAATTGTATTGTTATAGTCATTGAGTTATTTATTTGTTTATAGTTACTAAGCTCTCAAAGCTTATTCTGTGTGTTATTCCTATGTTTATAGATTTTTAGGGATCAGCTCGGGTTGGAAGTCGATGGAGACAACATCACACTATCTGGTTATTACCTTAGTAAATAATATTTTGAGACTCGTTATGTGGCATGTATAGGCTAGTCTTGGAATTAATTATTTTGAATGAGTATGTATTTAAAGCCATGCAGAAATGGCTTGCTTATTATGCTTAAGTTTGGTTTTACATGTTCTTAATTAAATTGTTTTGGTGAGTTTGGTTTTGGAAATCGGTTTAATGGTTAACTCATTTTGGAAATATGAAATGTGGTGTAATTGGAATGATGGAGGATGATATATTAACTTAATAGGTTCGGTAGCTAAGTGGTAAGTCAATGAATATGTTTAATGATTATTTTGGTTGATCTTTTTGGTATGGATTCAAATGGTAAATGAAGTGTAATGATATATAATAGAATATGATTTAATTATGAAAATGGCATTAATGTGAAGGATATAGGGAATTGAATATTGGAAGTATTAAATATGTGAACATGTCTTTGATCTATACAAGTTTGGTTCGAATTTAGTAATTATGAAGCATGATTAGTTGAATTTTAAGATATGTTAGTACTGAATTAGTTGGAATTTTTGAAATGTTCTTATTTACGATACATGTTTAGTAAGGTATGATTATTTCTGAATTGGAAATATGACTCATGAGTTCGAATTTATAATAAATGAATTGTGGATATTTGAATTTGATAAGTTTTAAATGTTTATTAAATTCTTTGGTGTATGAGAGGTAAGGAATGATTGTGTTGAACTGTGTTTTATACAGTAAGGTCTCATAACCCTAATCTGGTAACGGATACGAGTTAGGGGTGTTACATTTCATTGGTATCAGAGCTACGGTTTAGTCAATTCTTGGACTAACGTAGTGTGTGAGAGTCTAGCTATACATGCCATAATTAACCTGTGATAGTGTGATATCTCCCGATTCTGACGAGAATTGTTTTAGCTAGAAAGATATGCTTTCCAACTGAGCTAATTCCAATAGCACAGAATGTTATACTCAAACGTTTGAGAGAAAATGTGTTGGTGATGAGTTGAAACTCATAAAGGTATGAATCAGAGTGCATGATATTCTGCTATTGATAAATGTTATACTTATATGAGTAAATAAGTTGTGATATGTTGCCTAGATTACTATAAGAAATGCTTTGGTTGTGAATTAGTGATTTGAGTTGGCATATGAACTATGTGTTAAAAAAAAGATTTTAAGCAAATGTTTGTTAAATGCTTTGAGAATGTGAAATTAGTAAAGAAATAGTTATTAGGGATAGTATGTGATATGTGCAATTGTGTGTGAGTTAAATTCAAGGCTTTACTACCTCACCCCCTCATTAGTAAAATGTTAAAATCAAATCTGTAAGATTTAGGTTGAATAAGATCACAAGTGTGAAGGTATAGAAATTCATGTTCGAAAGATTAATAAAGTGGTCAGAAAAGTGAATGAATCAGCAAATGAAGAATTACTAAAAGAGATATTGGATAGTTTTGAAGACTATTCAGATTATGTAAAGTCACTGTTACAGAAGAAGTTAACTCCGATCAAATTACCTATTCAGGTATTATTTAAAGAAAGTATTAATTGGAAGCTTTTTTGAATTGATTTCTATCAGTTAAGGGATAATGTTTGAATTGTATTGATGGCTGAGTGCAGAGGTTATAATCAGGCAATTACTATAATTTCTTCTAGGTATTCTATGTGTGCAATTATCCTCAGAAGTGTATGTGATTGTTTAATTTCAGAAGGAATCCTTATTGTATGAGAACATTAGCTAAACATACTAATACACGAAAGTATCGTTGATCTGTTTGGGTTATGTTTAACATTGCTCCGTCTTTCTCTGGTATTTTATTCCAATGTGTGGAACGGTAAAAATCTGTATAAGGCTAATATTCTGTTTCTACTGGCTATTGTTCTGTTGAATATACGTGAAGATTGTATTGCTTCTGTTACTATGGATTTCAATATTTATAAGTGACATTGTTCTTTCTAGACATTTTCTGGGATATCATCGGGCCTAATATCATTCTATATGAATTGTAAATTTTTTGATATTCTGAGTAGCTTCAAATGTTGAAATTTTGCTATCCTGGTTTTCTTGTGAATTTATGCAATTATTTATAACATATATCTATTTAACGAAAATGAAAATATCTATTATAACCATAATTTCTGTTCTAAAATTTGAAAATATTGCAGTACTTTTATTAGAATTATAAAAGTTGTGCTTCTACATCGGTTACTATTCAATCATATTTGATTTTCTTTTGTGTTCAAATGCTTTATAAGAGCTAGGATATTATCTATTGTTACGAGTAAGAAGTCAGTCTTATTATGACATTATGATTTCTATTTGATGGTTATGTCTTTTTTATAATGATATATCTGGGTTATCCTCTTAACGAGAAGAAAAGATTTTTTTCGCAAAGACTGATTTAGTGATTTAGTATGACTTGAATTACTTAATTGAAAAAAAATGAAAAATGATTGAGTTATATGTGTTTGAATTTATCCACTGACCGGAAATAAACTTTGAATGTGTAACACCCCAAACTCAGCTCGGACGTTATGGCCGAATCTGGCGCGTCACATTGAAGTGTTTTAGCGAAAACCTTGTTTTCATTAAAAACCCTTCTTCAAATGAGAAACCTTAATTAACTTATAAAAACTCTCTTTCAATCGCGAAAGCTTGTTTAAAACATATGATTTATGAAAGCCAGTCATTTTAAAATTTAGTTGTGGAAACGTAGAAAAACAATCTATGATTTAGGAAACCCATGTTCACCTTCTCATAATTACAACGCATAAAGATAACAATCCAAACAATAATAAAAGGGAAGGCCTTATTACATTCCAGTCTGAAATTACTTAATAAGCTAGAAACTATATGCTTTCTTTTAAAAAAAAGCAAGTCCAAGTCGTCTTGCTAGCTGGCCACCTCTGAGTCCCTCCAATCATCGAACCTTCTACTGAGCATCACCTGAGAAAAATAAAAGAGGGCGTGAGTTTACGAAAACTTAGTGTGTACACCCCTCGACAAGTAATAAGTATTCATCAATCACCATAAAATCATACATGCAATGCAATGCTGTGCAACCCACCCCAATAATCCAACCGTTACACATCAATTCCGTCCCCCGATACACATCATGTGGGGATATAAATATCGACCCACCCATCCGATACACATCAATGGTAGCCCAGTTGCGGAACTACCTTTATTGCAGCAAGCTGCCAATCACATATTGGGCTTAAAAGTCGTCGGTGGACCCACAGTTGTCATGCAACCATGCGATCATCATATACTTTCTCCGTTCCAAAATTCCCAACCCCTATGCAACCTAAACAGAATATCATACGTATGCAGCAGATATACATGTAACATCCATAAATCTTACATTCAACAGATAGGGGTATTTTGGTCATTTTTGCCCTTAGGGGCATTTTCGTAATTTCTCTTTATTAGGTTTATTACTTACCTTGGCCCGTTAACAAGTCCTTGTTGGCTAAAGTGAGCAGATACTATGCACCAGGTAGGATTCCAGAGAAGAGGAGGTAAGTCATTAAAACCGCTGAAGTACCAAGCTCTCCCTAGATCCAGTCCTAGACATGCATATACCCATTACCACGCCTTAACCTTATGACTCATCCACGGTCGCAATTAATTAATTAAGTTTTATGTCAATTAAACAATTATCAGATACTAGGCCCAAAACCCCTTACAGAGCCCAAACAGGTCTACATACATGCATATGGCCCAGTAGGCCCAATCTCATTCATATGGCCCATTAGGCCCAAATCATATTCGTATGGCCCACTAGGCCCAAATCACATTCATACGGCCCATTAGGCCCAAATCACATTCATACGACCCATTAGGCCCAAATCACATTCATAAATATTCTTTCATATAATTTCTATCACTTAACATCAAGTTGCCAATTTTGCCTATTATGGGCCCAATAGCCCATCGGGCCAACTTAGCCCATTCTGGCCCGGTTGGCCAAAACACGGCCCAAGTCCATGGAATCGCCCATGGGGCCTCAGATAACCTATCGGTTTCCCCTTACAAGTTTTCGCGCACTCGCAAGACTACCGTAGCCAAACTTTCGACTTTTTGGCATTTCGACTTTTCGGCTTTTCGGCATTTCGGGATTTGCTGATCTACTTGTGTGTGTGCAGTGTATGTACACACCTGGTAATAAAGTGTGCTTTGATTCCCCTTACAACGAACCTGCAATCGATATCACTCAATGATTACTCATATATACTTATCGAATACTTTACCAAAGGCTGAACTCTCACCTTAACCTTACCTGAAACGCCAAGTCTTAATAGCTTTTCCTTGATCACTAATCACGAGTACTTCCCAGATCTGTATTAACCTTTATCATTAAAAACATATTGGGTGACTTGTATCCATAATATGTCACCCTTTACTACTAAAGCCTATTCGGCCAACCTTTACCGAAGTGAAGAATACTTACCAATATCTCACACCTAAGGAGCAAATCGGCAGGGATCCAAAAGACTGGGATTCAATACTAATCCTACCAAAACCAATTAGAAGAAGTGAGGGATAGAGTGATCTATACTAGCAAAATCGATCGAGAGAACAAAGCACTTACACTAGAATTGACCGAGTGGAAAGGGTAGTGGTGGTACAAAGGATATTCGGCTCTTGAAACTTGTATTGTGAAAAATGTTATTCGGCACAAATAAAAGTAGAAATCATTTAAAACTAGAGGTGAATCAAAAAGA
Source organism: Gossypium hirsutum (assembly GCF_007990345.1). Lineage (NCBI taxonomy): Eukaryota > Viridiplantae > Streptophyta > Magnoliopsida > Malvales > Malvaceae > Gossypium > Gossypium hirsutum. The sequence goes on along the minus strand of NC_053429.1, from coordinate 30,683,206 downwards.
AAACTTTGAGTAGGGAAGAATGGAGAATCGGCACAAAGAAAACGAAAGAAGAACAAGGGATTTTCGACTTTTAGATCTTTGGAGAAAAAAAGGTGATTTCTGGCAAGGTGAGGGAGAATTCGGCATTAGCCTGGCAACCTCACATTCGGCATCTATATATAGCCTCTAGCCGAATTTCCTATTCCCTAATATCCAATTCGGCTCCACCTCTTTACACTCCTCATCTCCTAATTTTTCTCCCTGATAACCCCTTAATCCCTTCCTCAAATTTCTCCTCTTATCACTCCCTACAGAGTTCACATTCAACGCCACCACTGTCCATCCCTTAAGCAAAAATAAATCCTTCTTTTGAGCAAGGAGGGATTCGAACCCCTTACCTCCTTGCCTTGCATGTGACGCCACTTTCCACTCCACCATAAGGCTTTCTTGTGTCCAGTTCTTCCTTCATTTATTTAAAAGCCAACCTACATGCCAACAAGGTTTTTTTAATAATAAAACCATAATTTTCTTCACCTCTAAGTTCGAACTCAAACCTTAACCAAGACATACTATCACATAATTAACACTTGACTAGGAATGTTAAGCACAATATTTATCAAAATCGAAAAAAAAGTAAGTTCGGGATTTTAGGATTTTTGGGGCGTTACAACTCTACCCCCTAAAAGAAATTTCGTCCTCGAAATTCCCAACTATTAGTATAGCTACATAGCATAGACTTCCACACCACACTCCTGCTGCGCACTCTAATTCCAAACTAAACAAATAGCATATTATGGATAACGTACATACTAATATTCACCTATGGAGCGTCTCCATCCTCTTGACGACATGCTGCATAGACCAACGCTGGCTGTCTCACTTCAGCATGACCAGCACCTCTGCCTGGTGCTCCACTGCCCAAACCGTTTCCACCCCTGGCCTGACAATGGCCTCTGGGCGGCTAATGACCACCCCTCAGTGGCTGTACATCACCTCTACCTACGCCTGGCACCTGAACTGACATCCAAGGGCAATTCTTGATCCTATGCTCTATAGATCCACAAGCCAAACAAGCTCCCGTCCTCTTCCAACACTCGCCTACATGACCTTTCCCACAATCAACACAAGGTGGCACCCCTGGATTCACAGTAGGGGGCCCTGCTCTAATCGATCCATTATCTCTGGCCCTAGCCCTAGGCCTCTGTCTAACACCAGGAGTCTCAGCCTCCCTTTTATTCCTACCCTTTTCTTTTTCTCGATTTAAGCGCTCAGTGCGCTTTACCTCCTCCACTATCTTTGCTTTCTCTACCAACTCTTAGAAGACTCGCCCCCTTTGTGGAGCTATCAATACTCTAAGGCTATCCCTAAGACCATCCTCAAACCTAACGCAACGCTCATAGTCCATTGCCACCATAACTCTAGCATACCTACTAAGGCGTAGAAATTATGCCTCATACTTAGCCACAGATTTGTTTCCCCGGGTCAAGCTCACGAACTCCTTCCTTCTAGCATCCATATAACTCGCACCCACATACTTCCCTTGGAACGCAGTTTTGAGGAACTCCTAAGTAACCTGCTCAGGTTGGGTGCCGTCTTTCACTGTCAACCACCACTGGTAAGCTTCTTCCCTAAGCAGTGACACTGGCTCTTTCAACTTTTGTTCAGGAGAACAGTCCAAGTCCTCTATTATCCTTTCGGTGGCCTTCAACCAGTATTTAGTGTCTTTAGGAGCCACACCAGCTACACCCTTAAAGATCTCAGCCTCAGTTGATCGAAGTTGCTCCGGAATGGACCCCCGACTTCCTGTGCCATTATTGGGCCCTGCAACCCTTTCCAAAATCCTCAGCATTGCCTGCGACAATGCATCTTCCCCTGCGGCCCGATCATACGGCCCAGTCCCAGCTACGGGTGAGGCCGGAGCCTCTTCTACTCCAATATTAGGCATATGGCCTGATGCTGACGATTTAGCCCTAACATTTCCACAGCCTCGGCCACGGCCTCTTGCACCTCTTCTAGCACTCATTTCAAATGTTGCTCATTTATTGTCTAACGTATAAACTAATATTGGGTAGTATTTGATCAAATACATACACCCTATTTGGCTCAATGTAATGGCATAGCCATTACAATTCAATTCCATGGGCCCAACATAAACCTTGTTTGGTTCAATGAAATGTCCATTTTTCTATTTAGCTTTCTATACTCACTAAACACTGAATAGAGACTGAATAGCATTCTTTGCATCACCTTCTAAATTGCCATTCAGAGCACAATAGAAATGCTGAAAGATTTTTTTTTCATTTTTGCTCTCATTGTTTCATTATCATCTCCTTTCTGCAGTTTCAGCTCTAGCCTCTATGTTCACTACCTTCTCTATTTACAAAGCCCTAAGCACCATTGCCCTAACCAATTGTTTGCAGTTCTTTTACTTTGTTTTTCATTTTCTTTGTTCCTAAAGTTTAGTTTAGTAACTTAAGTTTTTCTAGATGTGATGAATCAAAATTCTTATCTATTTATTTTATGATCGTCTTTTGATATTGAAGAAAGCATTACCTTTTTTTCTTCTTTGTTTGAATTTTTGTTTATTTTCCATGCTTTAATTTTGGTTTCTTTATCTTTGATCTAAGCGAGACCAAATAGGTTACCTTCCCAAACTCGAGCTAGCACCTCAAAACTTTGAAAAGGTTAAAAAAAAGAAAATCAAATAAATCAAAAGCCCTCAGGCGTTAGTATCGTCAAATCTTGTTAATAGCCTACTTCCCCTAAATATTTAGATTGTGGAACACCAAAGATAATTCATTAGTTTAATCAAATTGGGTATCTCTTATGTTAACCGAAAATGAAGGTAAAAGTTATGTGTATGAAGTTCTATGACTACGTCTGATACGATCTCAAAAAAATAGCTTTCCCTTCTTCATTGCCTAATCCTCCCTACATAAAAAAGTGTCACAATTTGACTTTGCACGAGTGCTTCTTGGTACTTTTCTTTTCCAATTTCTCTCTTGCAGTAATAGTTTTGTTTGCTTATTGATTTGTAGGTTTTAATGATGAATGCTGTTAGATTTTGGGTTTCCCCCATTCCTTTATATAATTGTATTTTTTGATGGTTTATGTGATTGAGGCGCTATATTAGTATTGGATTGTAGTTTAGATATTACTTACAGTTCAAATAGCATTGCTCTTTTATTTCTCCATCATAGTAAAACATTATAGTGAGCTTGGTTTGTAATTTTTTTTTGAATCGTTGCTATTGTTGTAAGCAAAACATTTTAGAATTCTTAAGCCTATTTTTGGAAGAAACAATGCATGTTTTTTTTACTTTAAATAAAAAACGTATGTTTAGAAGTACTTTACGTTTGAACTATTAGCAATTTCTACTCAAATATGATGATTTTGCCACTTCCTTTCTATAATATATGTATTTGCTTTTGTTCCATTTAACAAATTTTAAATAAGCATAACGGAAATTTGAAATCTCACAGATGCTAGCTGGTGATCAAGGTGGCAATTAGATCATTGGGATATTGAAATGATCAAATGACTTTTATGTGCTATTTTGCTTACTTGGTGGTTAACTTATCCACTTAAATGTTAACTAATGATCAAGAGCCTATTATTTTCCTATACATTAGAGAATAATAGGCATTATTTTTAGTATATAATTAGTAAAAACCTGTCATCATTCTTTAGGTCTTGAATGAGGCCTCTAGGCTTTATACTACAAGTTGGGTAAGGGATATTGGTCTTGATCTTAGACCAAATGATTATAAGAAGTATGATGGAATTAAAGGTAAATCCAATGGAGATAAGAGTAGAAGTACATAGATAGAACCTTTGACCTTGAAGGATATTGGTGAGGAACTTTACTTTGGGGTTTCTTATCTTGAAATGTTTAGATGTATAAGTTACATTGTTTTGATGTTGTCTATGGAAATGATTTAATAGCGATTGTTGTAAGAGAAGGGATGGAGGCTTTGAGGCCTGCTTTACAAAGTTTAGACATGACAAGGGTGTTTGCATATAGAGATGCTTTTAAGAGTTCATAGAAGGATAAAGAAAAGGTATCCAATAGATCATGGAGAAAAAGGAAGATTCTTCTAAAGCACAACAAGAAGGCAATACGGATAAAAATTTAACTTGATGGCTAATGAGTGCATAATCAGAGATGAATGATACATGTTTGAGAATTTTCCTGTATTGAGAAAGTGACCTTTAGAAACTAATGGGAATCTCCATTGACAATGGTGATGCTTTTTCCTCCTCTTCATTTCATGTTTATTAATTTTTGTTGTAGTTTAGTATTCAACGTGCTTGAGCTTGGAGAAATGTAAAGTAACCTTAATGGTTTATGTCTTTTTAAATTGCAATTGAATAATTACTTCTGTAACACCCTTAGCCCATATCCGACACCGGAATAGGGTTACGAGGCATTACCGAATAATACATCCCATTTAGATACATTTATACATTCATTATCAAAAACCATTTGTAAACATTCACATTGTCCCTTATAAGGTTTTACGAGACCTTAAAACATGCTTAAGGGTGGTTCGAGACTAAACTGATCACATATAAAAATTTCTGAACACTTAGAAAAATTTTACATTCATAGGTCACACGCCTGTGTAAGCTGCCCGTGTGCCTCACACGGCTACTGGACATGCCCGTGTCCTAGGCCGTGTGAAAACAGAGCATACATACTAACTTGCACCACACCACCGGACACACGCCCGTGTGCCTTGGCCATAGGAAAATTGGAGAGGTTATTGACTTGGGTCACATGGCCAACAACACGCCCATATGTCTAGCCCATGTACCTTTTGAAATGGCCATACACGCCCATATGCCAAGGTTGTGTGCCTCACACAGTCATCAGACACACCCGTGTGTTTAAGCTGTGCTTGAGACTGACTTAAATTCGTAAGGCTAGCCCAGGGAACACACGGCCGTGTAACATAGCCGTGTGTTGCACACGGCTGAAACACATGCCCGTTTCTCTACCTATGTGGACAAAAATAGGCCATTTGAAAACCCAAATTGCCACTATTTTCACATGCACACATAACAACCAAATTTGTACCATTTCAATAGATCCGTAAGCAATAAAAAACATGCTATTTCATATTCATGTCATGCCATCTATCATCAACCAATTCAACTACTCAATTCCACATTCAAAACCTATCAAAATCATTATACCAAAATTCATCACATTAACATCTATTCCAAATCACAAAACACATAATTAAACTATATCAACAACTATTGCCAACATGCTAAATTAAGTTAACATAGAAGGCATTATATACATCACATACTTATCACTTGACAACATATAAATCAATTGTAACACCCCAAACCCAGCCTAGACGCTATGGCCGAAATCTGGCATGTCACATTGAAGTGTTTTTCGAAAACCATGTTCTCATTGAAAACCTTTTTACTATTTAAAACCTCTAGCCATTTTAAAACTTGTGAAAACCTCAGTTTTCGTTGGTTTATTAAAAGTCATTCTCTTGTAAAACATTATCACCTTTAAAACTTTATTTGCTGCGGAAGCTTAGATTAAAGTTTTGCGCAAATGTGATATTTTGAGAAACAGTTATTATTTTGGAAAAGAAAACCGTGTTCTACTCCAGCAGTTATAAAACAATAAATAAAATTCCAAATTTAGAACCAGAAATTAAAAGAGGCCTTGTTACAACCCAAATCAAATATAAGTACTTATAAATAGATAACTTAAAAGAAAATCAGAAACAATAATAGTTGTGTGGCCACCTCCGAGTCCCTCGCAGCACCGATCCTCCTAATGCTGGGGATTACCTGCACAGTTAATAAATGGGGTGAGTTTATGAAAACTCAGTGTGTAATCCCCTCCTAAACTAAAATAGTTAGTAAACAGATAGAATTCAGAATCAGTCTGGGTCAGAGCCCATTACAGTAATAGAACAATGTGTGTGGGCCAAAGCCCAGTACAATTTCACTTGGGTCTCAGCCCTCATCAGAATCAATTGGACCTAGCCCATTTTCAAAATCAGTAACAGTTGGGCCTAGGCCATTAATAGAATAAGGTGGGCCTAAGCCTAGTACAGAATTAGTATCAGAGGCAGATATGCAGACAGATTTCCAGCCTAGTCCAACCAATACACCACCCGTACCAACCAATACACCATGTGGGGATAAAATCGACCTACCCAGCCAACACACCAAGCTTAGCACTGTGGCACTAAGTCAACAGAACGACTCAATGCCGTAGACAGGATGGCTCAACGCTGTAGACAGAATGGCTAAAGGCCATAAATATTGCAACAACGCTGCCAGTTAACAGAACGACTATAAGCCATAAGTATCGTAGAAAGGCTGAAATCCTTGTACAGAATGGCTACAGGCCGTACACTTCCTCCGCCCATAATAACCCAACCCCATGCAATATGTCATGTCATAAATATTATGTGCATGCAAAGTCATACTCAGCACAATCATATATGTAAATCATAGGCAGATCAGTCATACGGAACATAAGGGCATAATCGTTATTCTACCACATAGGGGTATTATGGTCATTTTGCACTACAAGGGCATTTTAATGATTTTACAAACCGAGGTCTTAACGACCCAATAGAAGGTCCACCGTATCCTCGAGTGACTTAAGTAACCTAAATAGACATAACGATGCAAATGGGCCTAAGGCCCACTTAGCCCAAATTTAGATATGGCTATGTGACCTACATAGCCCAGTCCAATAATTATCACAAGTTGCAGATTCAATCTGTGTGGGGCCCACGAGCCATTGGGCCCACACGACCCATCTAGGCCTAACATGGCCTAGAATTACCTAAGTCATGTGTGCGACTTGACAAGTCTATCTATGTCCCACTTAACAGTGAAGTTTACCCATGCAGGCCTACGAGCCCATTGGGCCCATACGGTCGAGGCCCATGAGATTGCTCATGGTGGCCTTCCTCGATGTATGCCCACATTTCGTGGGCTTGGTTTACCCCACAAGCAATCACATGCTCGTGAGGCCCCAAATGCCAAAGTTTTAGCTTTTCGGCTTTTTCTGACTTCCAACAAAGAAAGGCATGAATACACACTTGTTAATGAGAACGCGTTGAAGTCCATGATCACCAACCTTGGTTAAGCAGATATGAAATAATCCCTCGTAAAACTAGTTATTACCAACTCATCTTGTTCGCTTCTATCTAAAGCCAGCTTCTCGCCAATTCTCATGTTAGCTTCTCGATGTGGGATTAGTTTCAACCATTAAGAAAATTCTTTATTTTTATATGACTACTTCAACCACAGAGTTCCAATCCAACTCTATCTTCTACACAACTCAAAAAGAAAAATAAATACCCTATTACACATCCCAAGACTTGAACTCAGGCTCCCTTACAACCTTAATGATGCCACAACCACTAGACTACAGACTTCCTTGTGTCATTTATTTACCACAATAATTTAAAAGGCCTTCATCCAAGCACCCAGGGTTTTATTCACTTAAAACAAAAAATTTTGCTAAAGCCCAGGTTTGAACCCAAGATTTCTCCAACACTTCTCAGGGCCATTAACCACTAAAGCAGACATTTAATTGTGTCATTTCCTTGCATAATTAAATGCTTATATACAACCTCCTTACGAACCCAAACTCAAGGTCCAATACTTCTAGGCCCAAATTTGGGGCGTTACATCAAGCCAAATTCAACTTCATAAACAACACCATTTATAAGCCACATCTTATGACTAAATTCACAACTCAAAACATACTCAAAATGACACTAGCCTATACATGCCATATACCATATATACAAGCTTCAAAAGTACCAACAAGATGATTGATAATGTGATAATGGTTCCTGATGATTTCTGATGTCTGAGCTAGCTTCGATACTCTATAAAACAAAGACAAACATCACATAGTAAGCTTCATATCTTAGTAAGTTCATATAATACAAAACATCAGTTAATAAACACTTATTAGTTCTTATATCATCATTCAATTCTAATCCACGACAATTTAACATGTATATAGAAATTCATCAAGCTTCATACACATAGTATCAACTACCATATAGGTATCATACATACCTGAACTTTCCCGTATTTATTTATTTCATTCTCACCTCTTTGTTCAATACATTAATTTGTTCGAAAATCTTTCAATGCTCTAAGAATTCGTACACTTAGTACATCAGTGATTAGCCGAAGCTATAACGATCTCGCACACTTTGTTCCATCACATTAAATCATAGCTAACTCGATATCGCACACTTAGTGCCTCATATAGCTGAAGCTATTCCAATTCGTACACTAACTGCTATTTACAACAGAAGCTATTTTAAAACACTATGTGGCAAACATAGTTGATTTATCGTTGTACGCAATTGTAGTCACATACATACAATTTATGCATTATTGAAGCATTAAAAACATAATTGTAACTTCATTTATCATGCACGAACTTACCTTGTACTCAGAATTGAAGAATCGGATCAATTACTCGATAACCTTTTATTTTTCCCGATCTAAATCCGAGTTCTTTCTTTCTTCATCTATATGTATTCAAAATTAACCCATTTAATCACCTATTCAATCAATTAATCCACAAACACATATTTAGGCATTTTTTGCACTTTAGCCCCTAAAGTTCTACATTTATTCAACTTAGTCCCTATTTCATAAAAACATAAATTACACAAAATTTAATTACACCCAAGCCTAGCCAAATATCCTAGGGATCCTTAGTAGCCCAAAACTTTCATTTATTTGAGAATTTCACCCCTCAATTTTCACTTTTCTCAATTTAAACCCTAATATGCATTTTTACTCAAAATCACTTTATAAAACATATATATCAAGCACCAAGCTTTCATAATTCATCATCAAACATCATAAAACACATGAATTCATCAATGGAAAATTTCAAAGTCATCAACACTTTCAAAAATTGAGGCATGGGCTAGCTAGAACACAAAGGAACAATCACAAAAACATAGAAATCATCAAAAACTATGTTCAAAACATACCTCAATCAAGCTAGAGAGGTGCCAAATATACAAGCCCTAAATGCTCTTCTTTTTCTTTGACATAATCAGTTTATAAAGGCATGAATTAATGAACATTTTGTTTTATTTTTAACTAATATTAACTTAATAATCAAATACCAATTCTAGCCTTAATTAAAACATTATAAAATCAGTTAATATATACCCATTTATGTCAAATTCCACTATCAAGGGTCAAATTACAACATAAGGACCTTTCATTTAATAAGCCATGACAAATAGACACCTTTATCATATAGAATGCAACTTTTGCATTTTATGCAATTTAGTCATTTTTCTCAAATTGACCTATTAAACAATAAAATTAGCCCACGAAATTTTCACACATATAAATTCACATATTGTAAACACCAAAAATAATATTAAAATAATTTTATGACCTCGAATTTGTGGTTTCAAAACCATTGTTCTGATTTAGCTAAAATCGGGCTATTACAACTCTCCCCCTTAAGGATTTTCATCCCCGAAAATCTTACCAGTGAATAGGTTTGGATATGGATTTCTTATAGCATCCTAGTTTTCCCACGTAGCTTCTTCAACCTCATGATGATGCCATAATACTTTCACTATTGCTATTCTTTTATTTCTCAATTCTTTGTTCTCACGAGCTAGAAGTCGGATCGGTTCTTCACTATACGATAAATCTGATTGAATCTCAACTTCGGTCGGGGAAATAACATGCGAAGGGTCGAGTCTGTATCGTCGAAGCATTGATACATGAAATTTGTTATGTATCTTTTCTAACTCAGATGGCAATGCTAACCAATAAGCCACTGGTCCAACCCGCTCGATAATCTCATACGGCTCAATGAATCTCGGTCTCAACTTTCCTTTTCTGCGAAATCTGAGAATTTTCTTCCATGGTGAAACTTTTAGAAACACTTGATCTCCGATCTAAAACTCAATATCTTTCCGTTTCAAATCTGCATAAGATTTTTGACGATTTGACGCTGCTTTCAAACTATCACGGATCTACTTTCTATTTTGTTTCTCTAATCAGATTGACCCCGTGAATCTTATTCTCACTTAGCTCAGTCAAATACAATGGTGTTTGACACTTCTGACCATATAAAGCTTCGAAAGGTGCCTTTTTAATACTCGATTGAAAACTGTTGTTATACGCAAATACTTTTCCCACGTGGCTTTGAATTCAAGAATGCAACATCTCAACATATCCTTGAGTATCTGAATAACTCGCTCAGATTGACCATCCGTCTGTGGGTGAAATGCAGTACTAAAGTGTAGCTTTGTACCCAGTGCATCTTGTAGTTTCTTCCAAAACCTCAAAGTAAACTTCAGATCTTTATCCGAAACAATAGAGATAGGTACTCTGTGTAATCTCACAACCTCGGAGATATACAACTCAGCTAACATATCAAGTGAGAAATCCATATGTACAGGAATGAAATGAGCTGATTTTGTCAATCTGTCAATAACAACCCAGATTGCATCTTTCTTACTTAGAGATGGGAACAAAATCCATAGTCACTCTATCCCATTTCCATTTGGGAATCATAATAGGTTGTAATAAACCTGACGGTACCTGATGTCCAGCTTTAATTTGCTGACAAATTAAACACTTAGAAACAAACTCTGAAATGTCACGTCTCATACCATGCCACCAATAAAGATACTTCAAATCATTATACATTTTCGTACTTCCCGAATGTACAGATAATCGTCTACTATGAGCTTCATTTAAAATCATCTGAATCAACTCTGAATTTTTCGAAACACAAATTTGAGCTCTGAATCTTAAGCAGTCATCATCATCAACTCGAAACTCTAAAGCAAAATTCAAATCACATTGAGCTCTTTTAGCTAACAATTCATTATCAACTTTTTGAGCTTCATAAATCTGTTGTAAAAACAATGGTCTTGTTTTCAATTCAGCTACAATCGAACCATCATCAAAAAGAGTCAACTGAGTATTCATTGCACGTAGAGCAAACAAATATTTCCGGCTTAAAGCATCAGCAACAACATTAGTCTTTCCCTGAAGATAATCGATTACTAATTCATAATCTTTTAGTAATTCTAGCCATCTCCGCTGTCGCAAGTTTAAATCTTTCTGAGTCATCAAATATTTCAAACTGTTATGATTTGAGTAAACATGACATTTCTCACTAAACAGATAATGATGCCAAATCTTCAGCGCAAATACAATGGCTGCTAACTCTAAATCGTGCATTGGGTAATTCTTTTCATGCGGCTTCAACTATCTCGAGGCATAAGCTATGACTTTGCCTTCTCGCATCAAAACACAGCCAAACCATTCAACGATGCATCACTATAGATTACAAATCTTTACCCAATTCTGGCTGAACTAACACCGAAGCTTTGGTCAATAAAGCTTTCAGCTGATCAAAAATTTTCTGACAATTCTCAGACCATTCAAATTTTACATCTTTCTGAAGCAATCTCGTCAATAGTGTCACAATCATTGAAAAGCCTTTTACAAACTATCAGTAATAGCCAGCTAGTCCTAGAAAACTGTGGACTTCGAATACATTTCTTGGAGGCTTCCAATCCATAATCACAGAAATCTTGTTCGGATCAACTCGGATTCCCAATGCTGGCACAATATGCCCCAGAAAACCAACTTCACTCAACCAAAATTCACATTTACTAAACTTTGCATATAACTGCTTATCTCTCAGAGTCTGCAATAAAATTCTCAAATGCTCGGCATGCTCAGTTTCATTTCTCGAATAGATCAAGATATCATGTATGAACACAACAACCAATCGATCTAGATACGGTCTAAAAATTCGGTTCATTAAATCCATAAAGACAGCAGGTGCATTTGTTAGTTCAAAAGACATAACTAAAAATTCATAATGACCATACCTAGTTTTAAATGCAGTCTTTGGCACATCAGAATCTCTAACTCGTAACTGGTAATAACTCAAACTCAAATCTATCATTGAAAACACTTTATCTCCTTTCAATTGATCAAACAAATCATCTATTCTGGGTAGAGAATATTTGTTCTTGATCATCACTTTATTAAGCTGTCGGTAGTTTATATACATTCTCATTGTGCCATCTTTCTTTTTCACAAACAACACAGGAGCACCCTAGGGCAAGAAACTCGGTCGTGCAAATCCTCTATCAGTTAATTCTTGCAACTGAGCTTTTAATTCTTTTAACTCTGTCAGAGCCATCCTATACGGAGCTATCGATATCAATATTTTACCCAGCATTACCTTAATGCCAGACTCAACCTCTTGGATCGGTGGTAAACCCAATAACTCTTTAGGAAACACATCTGAATACTCACATACAACTGACACTAATTCAATATTCTTTTCATTCAATTTTGTATCAAGCACATAAGCAAAATAAGCTTCACAACCCTTTCTCACATATTTCTGAGCTAACATTGAAGAAATCACTGCTGGCAAACCATTCAGATCATCTGACTCAATTCGAATAATCTCATTATTCTGACATCTCAAATCTATCTTCTTTCTTTTGCAATTCATAACAGCATCATGCAACGTTAGCCAATTCATAGCTAGAATTATATCAAACTCATCAAATGGAAACAACATCAAATCAGTTAGAAAACAATTATCCCGAATTATTAATGGATAGTTATTGCACACTTTATCAACCAAAACACACTTTCCTAAGGGGTTCGATACTCTAATTACATATTCAGTAGACTCTACAGGCAAAGTCTTACTGGATACTAAATTCACACATACATATGAATGAGTTGATCCTAGATCTATCAATGCAATAACTTTAGTATCATAGAGAGTAAAAGCACCGGTAATAACATCTGAAGATGACGCTTCTTCACGAGCACAAATAGCGTAGGCTTGGCCAAGTGCTCTAGCATCAAATCTCGCTGCAGTGTCTCGTGTCACACCTGTACCACTACTCACATTGCCTGTGTTTCTGGGTGGTCTACCTTTATCGTGTTCTGAGCATTATCTTTTTTAGCTAACCCTGGGCAATCTTTAATAAAATGATCTCGTGAACCATAACTGTAACAAGTTCTGTTATTACTTTTCCCCCAACAATCTCCAAAATGCCATCTTACACATTGTTGACACTCGAGCTTAACATCTTTTACGTTACCAACACTCGATATCGATGTAACTTGAGCTTTAGAGTTGGTGTATTACTTTTCGTGATCTCTATTCTGATATCCCCCAGAAGCTGTCGATTGGATAAAATAGTTTCTAGATTTCTTCAATGAAGAATGATAAGATTTATTCATCGATCTCTTCCTCGAATCTCTTGTCTCTAAATTAACTTTTCTCTTTTCTTTACCGAGATCTTTGGCTTTATAAGCCTTCTCAACCAATACTACAAATTCTTTCAGTTCAAGTATCCCAACTATCAACTTTATATCTTCATTCAACCCGTCAACAAATCTTTTACACATGATCTCCTCAGTAGACACATATTCCCGAGCATATTTGCTTAACCATACGAATTCTCTTTCGTACTCAGTGACAGCCATTCGAACTTGCTTCAATTCTAGAAACTCTTTATGTTTCTGATCGAGGAATCTCTGGCTTATGTACTTTTTCTGGAACTCGGTCTGAAAGAATTCCCAGGTAATCCGTTCTTTAGGAATTATCGATGTCAATGTTTTCCACCAGTGATATGCATTATCTCTAAGCAAAGGTACTATGCATTTAATACATTCATATGGAGTACAGGACAATTTATCGAATACTCGGATAGTGTTCTCAAGCCAGAACTCAGCTCTCTCAGCATCATCATCAACTGTAGCCCGAAACTCTTCAGCCCCGTGTTTACGAATCTTATCAATAGGTGGTTTAATCAATCAAATCAGATCTAATACTGGTGGCACAACTGAGACTTGTTAAGGAACAGGTGGGGGTGGAGGTTGTTGAGCAACCAGATTCGTTTGAACGAATTTCGTGAACCACTTACTCATCATTTGGAAGAAGGCTTGCTTAGCCTCTCCTCCTTGGCTACTTGACATAGGCCTTGAATTGACTGGCGCTGCCTCTTGAGTGAGAACGGGTGAATTACTTTTAACATCATTGGCTATTGCTCATTCGGGATCAATTTTCTATATGAAAAACACATTTTAACTGTCAGGAATCATCACACTATCGCAGTTTATATATATGGCATGTATAGCTAGACTCTCACTCGCTACGTTAGTCCTAGAATAGGCTAAGCCATAGCTCTGATACCAATAAATATAACACCCCTAACCCATATCCGACGCCAAAATAGGGTTACGAAGCATTACTAAATAATACATCCTATCCACATACATTTATAAATTCATTATCAAAAACCATTCATAAACATTCACATTGTCCCTTATAAGGTTCTACGAGACCTTAAAACATGCTTAAGGGTGGTCCGAGAGTAAACCGATCACATATAAAAACTTCTGAACACTTGGAAAAAATTTACATTCATAGGTTACACGCCCGTGTAAGCAGGTCGTGTGCCTCACACGGCTACCGAACATGCCCGTGTCCTAGGCCGTGTGAAAATAGGGCATACATACTGAATTACACCACACGGTCGGAGACATGCCCGTGTGCCTTGGCCGTGGGAAAACTGGAGAGGTTACTGACTTGGGTCACATGGCCAACCATACGCCCGTGTACCTTTCGAAATGGCCACACACACCCATATACCAAGGTTGTATGCCTCACACAGTCATCAGACACACCCGTGTGTCTATGCCGTGCTCGAGACTGACTTAAATTCGTAGGGCTAGCCCAGGGGACACACGACCATGTAACATAGCCATGTGTCACACACGACCGAGATGCATGCCTGTTTCTCCTTCTATGTAAACAAAAATAGGCCATTTGAAAAGTCAATTTGCTACCCTTTTCTCATGCACACATAACAACCAAATTTGTACCACTTCAATACATCTTTAAGCAATCAAAAAGCATGCCATTTCATATTCATGTCATGCCATCTATCATCAACCAATTCAACTACTCAATTCCACATTCAAAACCTATCAAAATCATTATATCAAAATTCATCACATTAACATCTATTACATATCACAAAACACATCATTAAACTATATCGACAACTAATGCCAACATGCCAAAATAAGCCAACATAGAAGGCATTATATACATCACGTACTTATCACTTGACAACATATAAATCAAGCCAAATTCAACTTCATAAAAAACACCATTTATAAGCCACATCTCATGACTAAATTCACAATTCAAAACATACTCAAAATGACACTAGCCTATACATGCCATATACCATATATACAAGCTTCAAAAGTACCAACAAGATGATCGATAGTGCGATAATGGTTCCCGATGATTCCCGATGTCTGAGCTAGCTTTGGTACTCTATAAAACAAAGGAAAATATCATACAGTAAGCTTCATAGCTTAGTAAGTTTGTACCAAATATACTCAACAGTTCATATAATTCAAAACATCAATTAATAAACACTTATTCGTTCTTATATCATCATTAAATTCTAATCTACCACCATTTAACATGTATATACAAATTCATCAAGCTTCATACACATAGTATCAACTACCACATAGGTATCACACATACCTAAACTTTCCCGAATTTATTTATTTCATTCTCACCTCTTTGTTCAATACATTAATTCGTTCGGAAATCTTTCAATGCTCTAAGAATTCGTACACTTAGTACATCAGTGATTAGCCGAAGCTATAACAATCTTGCACACTTTGTTCCATCACATTAAATCGTAGCTAACTCGATATCGCACACTTAGTGCTTCATATAGCTGAAGCTATTCCAATTCGCACACTAACTGCTATTTACAGCCGAAGCTATTTTAAAACACTATGTGCCAAACATAGTTGATTTATCGTTGTACACAATTGTAGTCACATATATACAATTTATGCATTATTGAAGCATTAAAAACATAATTGTAACTTCATTTATCACGTACAAACTTACTTCGTACTCGGAATTGACGAATCGGATCAATTACTCGATAACCTTAAATTTTCCCCGATCTAAATCTGAGTTCTTTCTTTCTTGATTTATATGTATTCAAAATTAACCCATTTAATCACCTATTCATTCAAATTAATCCACAAACACATATTTGGGCTATTTTACACTTTAGCCCCTAAAGTTCTACATTTATTCAATTTAGTCCTTATTTCATAAAAACAAAAATTACACAAAATTTAATTACACCCAATCTAAATGAATTTCCTAGGGATCCTTAGCAGCCCAAAACTTTCATTTATTTCACAATTTCGCCCCTCAATTTTCACTTTCCTCAATTCAATCCCTAATATGCATTTTTACTCAAAATCACTTTATAGAACATGTATATCAAGCACCAAACTTTCATAATTCATCATCAAACATCATAAAACACATGAATTCATCAATGGAAAATTTCAAAATCATCAACACTTTCAAAAATTGAGACATGGGCTAGCTAGAACACAAAGCAACGATTACAAAAACATAGAAATCATAAAAAACCGAGCTCAAAACATACCTCAATCAAGCTAGAGAGGTGTCAAATATACAAGCCCTAAATGCTCTTCTTTTTCTTTAATATAATCGGTTGATGAAGGCATGAATTAATGAACATTTTGTTTTATTTTTAACTAATATTAACTTAATAATCAAATACCAATTCTACCCTTAATTAAAACATTATAAAATCACTTAATATATACCCATTTATGTCAAATTCCACTATCAAGGGTCAAATTACAACATAAGGACCTTTCATTTAATAAGCCATGACGAATAGACACCTTTATCATATAGAATGCAACTTTTGCATTTTATGCAATTTAGTCCTTTTTTCTCAAATTGAGCTATTAAACAATAAAATTAGCTCACAAAATTTTCACACATATAAATTCACATACTGTAAACACCAAAAATAATATTAAAATAGTTTTACAACCTTATATTTGTGGTCTCGAAACCACTGTTTTGGTCTAGCTAAAACTGGGTTGTTACAACTTTGATATCTGCTGTCAACTGCTTAATGATCTAGTCTGATGAATGAGTTTCAGTTTGTTCATTTTTGCTACTTCTAGTTTCAATACATTAACTCTGTTAATATTATTTTGAGGTAATGTGAATATGGTTAGTTATGTATTTGCTACTCGTGGATTAGTTGTAATAGCCCAAAATTGGGTCTGGTTGGAACAGAGGTTTTGGGACCACAAAATCTGAGATAAAAATAATTATTTTATGATTATTTTGAGGTCTATGATATGATTGCATGATTGCGTGAAAATTTCATGAAGAAATTCTATGTATCAAGTGCTGAATTTGAAGTTAGGGACTAAATTGAATAAGTTGCAAAACTTGCATTCTAGAAGTTTCTAGTATGAAATTGCTTTGAAATATTAATTAGGTCTTAAATAGCAATTTTACCAATTTCTAAGTGATGGACAAAAATTGGACATGGATGGAATTTTTGAAAGTTTAGTAAGGAAGGGCATTTTGGTCATTTGGTAATTAAAAAAAATGAAAAGGGAAACTAAAGCCAAAAATTGACTCATCTTTCTTATGGAGGCCAAAATTAGCATGGGGGAAGCCATGGCTAGGGTTTTCAAGCTTTCCAAGCTCAATAGTAAGTTCGTTCTAACCCCGTTTTTCAAGTTTTTTATGTTTTTGGAATCCCGGTAATTTGATTAAGCTTATTCTAGCAATAATTTAAGCTAGGGTTCATATTTGGAAAAATACCCATAGGTGAAATGTGTTTATTTTGCTGTTTTATGATAGAATATGAGGTTTTAAATTATGTTAGACAACTTGTGCTACTCGGTTTTGAGTGAAAACGAGTAAAAGGGCTTAATCGGTAAAAATACCTAATAGTCATAAGTATATGTTAGAGTGAGAATTTGATGTTGCCATAGAAGGGAAAAGTGATCAGCATGTCATAAAACATAAGAATAAGGGATGAAGTTTAATTCCTGAGCCTAGGGGTAAAAGTGTAAATATGCAAAAGTTTAAGGCAAAATTGTAATTTTACCAAAGTTTGAGTTAAGGACTGTTTTGAATAGTACATTAATTAGATAAGTAAAATATGATGTTTTAGATCCCGGAAAATGAGATTTGAACCTAGAATGAGAGAAAAATTGAAAATTGGGAAAGTTGGTAAAATAATCGTTTTAGTATCGAGTAAGTTCATATGTATAATAAGCATTAATTTATGCATGTTTCAATGTAAAATTGATATATTCATTATGATTTTTGAGGTGTTGAAAGTATGTAAGTTGGTATGATAATAATACAGCAATAATGCTGTAGTTTATATTTGAAAGTTAAATTTAGTGAATTAATTGAATTATATTAAATTAAATGATTATGGTGCCAAGTTTATGAATTGATTTAAAAATATGTCTATGGCACATGAAGTGCATTGAATTATCATACATAAATGTGATTTCTATGATTATGATTATTATGGGAAATTGTAAGTTCATATGATTTTTAATAAGGCAATGTGTAATTTAATGTTATTGCGTTGATATTAAATGAGATGTAAGTTTATATGTAAGTAATACATCAATATTACTTGTATTATGATATTTTATAATAATATTGGAAATATGTTTGTGGATAATTACTTGATTGGTGAAATTGTTGGAAAAGAGAGAGAAATCCCGATTGAACCTGCAGAAAGATTGGATAATACAGATAGTATGTAGCTAGGTCACATGTATGGTGCTGAGTGCACATCATGTGTACAAGAGAGCTACAAGACATTATGATGTAGCTAGGTCGCATGGGTGATACTATGTGTACACCATGTAGACAAGGGAGCTACGGGATATATGTAGCTAGGTCGTTTGCGTGGCTCCAGGTGAAGGACACCATGTAGACAAGAGAGCTACGAGATAAATTGGCTAGGTCACATGGGTGGTACTGAGTGTTCACCATGTGTGCAAGAGAGCCGAACTATATGATGGGTGGAGCTATGTGCTGAAACCACAAAGTATCGAGGATTGATCCGAAGTGTTCAACGGGAGACTCTCTATGTATTACTTTGTGAGTTTTGTGATGAATAAGTGCAGGAACTTGATTATGTGAATGATGTGTTCATTAAGTGACCAGGATGTGGTGAGGTTATGAACAAGTAAGTTATACATGAAGATGATTTTATGGTGACCTTGTGATAATGGGCCTATACTTGTGATGTATGAAATGTGGTGAAAATGATTTGTGATATGTATGTTAAAATGAGGTTAATACAAAGAAAGTGTGAAAGAGTGAATTAGCAATAAAACTGTTTTGGACAGTAGCAGTGATGTAATTTTGAAAAATCACCAAAAATAGTATAAATTGAATCAGAGACTGAATTAGATATCAAATTAAATCTTAATGAGTATATTTTCATATAAAAGAAATAGAGCAAGAAAAGGAGTTCAATATTTTTATATATTTATGTTTTTGTGAGACTGGTTCAGAATGATTACGCGATTCCCTGTTCTGATTTTGGAAAATCACAAAAATTTGGATAAAAATAATTAGAGGCTTAAACTTATATTTTTAAAATCCATAATGAGTCTATTTTCAAGATAAATCAACAAGAACATTATCCGATTTCTGTATTGTGGGATAATTAATTTTTAGTGAAGAGAGATTAGAACTGTCAGAATGTGAAACAGGGGAAATTTTAATGAATAAACTGTACCAATTTGCTAAACCAAAAATTGTGAAA
Organism: Gossypium hirsutum; assembly: GCF_007990345.1. NCBI lineage: Eukaryota > Viridiplantae > Streptophyta > Magnoliopsida > Malvales > Malvaceae > Gossypium > Gossypium hirsutum. The sequence continues at coordinate 30,663,470 of NC_053429.1, read as the reverse complement.
ATTTTATGGTGGAAAGATATGTGAGTCTAGTTTTAGGGGAAATTTATAGATCTTAATTTGGATCTCTGTAGCTCGAATTATAAATAAGTAAGTGACTATGACTCGTGTGGACAGTTTGATGTGAGCATTTATTAGTAAATTGTGAAATCGTACTTACAAGAATGCTATATACATTAAGGATGTGGAATGGAGAGGAGGAGGAGGAAAATAAATATATGTGAAATACATGGAAACTATGGTATATGAAATATTGATATAATAAAATAAATGATATGTGTTTATAAGAAAACAGAAAGAGAATGATAAGTATCATGACATGTGTATATATATGACTAGTCTCAATATAATGCTTGTTGGGTATGGAGTTGAATTGAAATGTTTCAAGCAAACATGTTACTTTGTGTATCTGAATTGTGATATTTTATAAAGATATGATTTAGTTTTAAATATGAATGCTTGATGATTAAGCTGAAGATATTTGGTAAGATGATAATCTTGGTATAAATGTATAAGTGGTACTATAATAAACAAGGTAAAATGAGTATGAGAGACACCTGTATGATGACATACAAATGCTATGTTTGTGGTTTAATTGAGAATATTTAATCATTAAATGAATACCATGTTATATGCTTTTGATTTTGTATAAGTGTGTAAGAGATTAAGGTTGACCAAAGCTTGGAAAATAGCCTAGGTATATTCCACACAGGCAGAGACATGACCATGTGTCTCAGCCGTGTATGGAACATGAATTTGGGACACGGACGTGTAGAGCCTTAAAGCATGAAATTTCCAAGATTTTCGTAAGTTCTTGGTTTAGTCCCGAACCCTTTCTAAAGTATGTTTTGGGCTTCGTAGACTCAAATAAGGGACTGTGTGTAAGTGAATGAACGTTTTGAAATATGAATGAAATTTTATGGCCTGTATTTTAGTTTAATGTTTGTATGTTTGTCCGGTAACTCCTCGTACCTTATCCCGGCCTCGGGTACGGGTAAGGGGTGTTACATTAGTAAAATAGCTTGATCTATAAATTATTGATGTTTTTAAGTAAACTCGGTTTGGTAAATGGATTCGATCTACTGTGGAATCTATTTTCTTTTATCAGAGTAGCTCTTGAATTATTTTCAACTGCTCTCTATCTGCTCGAAAGTTCGTGTAACACCCCTAACCCGTATCCGACGTTGGACTAGGGTTAAAAGCATTACCGGACAAATCAGAACATTTCATAAATAATTCACAAACATCATTCACACATAATCATACATCATTATGGAGTCCCTTACATAGGTCAGCGAGACTTTAAACATGCTTTAAAAAGGGGTTGGGACTAAACCAAGCTCATACAAAATTTTTCAAAACTTAAACATTTTTCAAAGTTGTACAGGTCACACGCCCTTGTGATTAGGCCATGTGCCTCACACAGCTTTAGAAAAGCTCGTGTGCCTAGGCTGTGTCAAAATAGGGCATACATACTGACTTGTCCACATGGCCACAAGACACGCCTGTGTGCCAGGCCAGGTGAAAATTAGGGAGGCTACTGATTTGGGTCACGCAACCAGTCAAACGCCCATGTGTCTAGCCCGTGGTTGAAACTGACTTGGCCACATGGCCTAGCACAAGCCTGTGTGTACAACCGTGTGGTCTGCTCAGACACATTTCAAAATGGCCCTCGAGTAACACGGCTGAGACACTTGTCCGTGTCTCTACCCGTGTGGGCAAAAATGGGCCATTCATAAGGCCAATTTGCCAGCCCTTAAGGATCCTCCCAACAAGCAAGAAATAAGCATCAATTGAATACCAAATGTTCATCCATTTCACAACCAATACATACACCAATCATGCCATAACATTATCAACCAATTTCATACTTAATAGTCATTCCAAATTATGACAAAACATAAGACCAAATCATATATAAACAATAGTTTTATAACCTCATTTTACATCATTCAATCACATACTATAAACTTACTAATTTCTCAAATATACACATACCAAAACTTACCAAAATTGACCATTTTATTTGGTCAACCAAATGCACATCATAATGGCACATTTGCATCACATATCATATATCAAAATCAAACCATAAGTTCAAACACAAACTAGCCATATCACATGGCATGATATATACATTACAAAAGATATTCAAATACTTCCAGCCTATACATGCCATTCTTTTATATTCACAATGTCAAAAGATAGCAAAATAAGTCTGATAGTGTGGTGACGATCCCCGAGCTCTTGGTAGCTACGATATCTATAAAATAGTTGAAAAACACAAAAAGTAAGCTTTCAAAAGCTTATTAAGCCATATACAAATAAACTTAACATTCAAAACATTAAAGCATCATCAAATTACATATGCTCCATGGCCAAATAATATCTCAAAACCACATAGCTCATATACATTTAACATATTCCCAATTCATTTACACATATAGCATATTTTCTTATACTTATAACATATATCATCACCTGTACATATACTTACTTTTATTCTCAATCATAGTATACATTTCAAATGTACCTAAATCGGATACACATTACATATAATCATTCATTTCTCAAAACTCCTGTTGAACTGTTCGGAATCATAAGGATACGCGGATAGCTTGAAAAATTCATACAATGCAAACGTCCCAGACGTGGTCTTACATGTAATCAAATATCAATGCCACTGTCCCAGACAGGGTTTTACACAAAATCAAATACGATGCTAACGTCCCAGACGTGGTCTTACACGTAAATCATAAGTCGATGCCCACGTCCCAAACATGGTCTTACACGAGAACACATATCAGATCCTAGGTCATGACATATGTATCCTAACTATTCCTAGGGTTCGTACGAGCTTTTCAGACGTTGGAACTTTGTCGATAATTTCTCAAATATATCTCATATTCAAGGCATAATGCCATTTATCATTGTTTAATAACATATAAGCAGAAATAAACCATTTCAAATACATTTATTTGTATATAGACTTACCTCGTACAGATTCGAATAAATGGAATTGGCTACTCGACAACTTTCAATTTTCCTCGATCTAATTTTGTTTTCTTTAATTCTTAATCTATATATTCAAATTTAACTTATTCAAACTCACATTCATTCAAATCAATCCAAAAACACATTTTAGGGCATTTTACAAATTAGCCCTCATATTTTCACATTTTATAAATTTAGTCCCTAATTCATAAAATCACAAAATACACAAAATTTCTTTAAACATATGCTTGGCAGAATATTCCTATAGCTCATACAAGCCCACATATTTCATTTATTTCATATTTTAGTCCCTCAAATTACAAATTTCACAATTTAGCCCATTTTACTCAAATTCATCAAAATTTCAAAGACAAAATATGCTAACTCAACACATATCTTTCAATTTCTATCATCTAACTCCATAAAGCTCACAATTTCATCAATGGCATATTTCAAAATCATCACCAAAATTAGAAATTAAGACATGGGCTTGATTGTATTCAAAGCAACAATCATAAAAACATAGAAATTATCAAAAATGAAACAAAACTCACACCTCAATCAAAGGAATCAATGGCCAAAACCCTAAGAATCCTTTTTATTTCTTTTCTATTTGATTTTTGGTAATAATAAGCATGAATGAACTAAATTTCATGCATTTGTTTTATTAATTAAACATAATTAATCCATTTACTAGTTTACCCTTAGTTAATTAATATTTAAACCATTAACATACAAGGTCATTATGTCCACTCAAGCTTACAATGGTCAATTATCAACATAAGGACCTTTCATTTACAAAAACATATCAAATAGGCACTTTAACAATTAGAAGGCCACTTTTACATTTTACGTGATTAGGTCCTTTTGTCAAATTGAGGACACAAACAGTTAAATTTTCATACGAAACTTTCACACATGTCAATTCACATATTATAAGCACAGAAAATAATATTAAAATAATTTTCTAATTCGGATTTGTGGTCCCAAAACCACTATTCTGACTAGGGTCTAAATCGAACTATTACAATTCTCCCCCTTAAGGATTTTCGTCCCCGAAAATCTTACCGTTGAAAAGATTTGGATATTGCTGTCTCATAGCATCTTCAGGCTCTTACGTAGCCTCTTTAACACTGTTTCAATGCCACAATACTCTTACTAACGAAATTTCCTTATTTCGCAATTCTTTAATCTCACGAGCTAAAAGATGAATCGGTTCTTCATTTAGGTCATATTAGACTGAATCTCAATCTCTGACAGAGGAATTACATGCGAAGGATCAAATCTATATCGTCAAAGCATTGATACGTGAAATACATTGTTTATCTTTTCTAGCTCAAGTGGCAATAACAATCTATATGCAACTGGTCCAATATGCTCGATAATTTCATACGGCCCGGTAAGCCTCGGACTCAATTTGCCTTTTCTGCTGAATCGAAGTACTTTCTTCCACGGTGAAACTTTCAAAAACACTTTGTCTCCTATCTCAAATTTAATGTCTTTTCGTTTCAAATTTGGATATGATTTTTGATGATTGGGAGCCACTTTTCAAACTATCTTGGATCACTTTTACTTTCTGTTCAGTCTCTTTTATCAAGTAAATCCCGTGAATGTTATTCTCGCTGAGCTCAGTCCAATACAAAGGTGTATGGCATTTGCGACCATATAAGGCTTCGTACAGTGCCATTTTGATGCTCGATTGAAAACTATTATTGTATGCAAATTCAATTAATGGCAAATATTGTTCCTACATACCTTCAAACTCAAGAATGAAACATCTCAACATATCCCTGAATATCTGAATAATCTGCTCGGATTGACCATCCGTTTGCGGGTGAAAAGTAGTACTGAAATGCAATTTCTTACCTAAAGCCTCTTGCAGCTTCTTCCAAAATTGTGATGTGAATCTCGAATCTCTATCTGAATGGCACACCGTGCAATCTCACAATATAAAAAATGTATAACTCGACTAACTTATCAACTGAGTAACCAGATCATACTAGAATAAAATGGGCTGATTTCGTCTATTGATCAACTACAACCCAGATTGCATCTTTCTTTCTTGGAGATATGGGCAAACCCGAAAAAAAGTCCACTGTCACTCTATCCCATTTTCATTCCGAAATCATAATCGGCTATAAAAAACCAGAGGGCACTTGATTTTCAGCTTTAACTTGCTAACAGATTAAGCATTTCGCAACAAATTCAGAGATATCACGCTTCATTCCAGGCCACCAACAAAGCTGTCTCAGATTACTATACATTTTCATACTACCCGGATGAACAGATAAACGACTATTGTGAGCTTCATTCAAAATCATCTGAATCAATTCTGGATTTTTCGAAACAAAAATTCAATCTCGGAATCTCAGACAATTATCTTTATCAACTCTGAATTCTGAATCAGAATCTAAATCACTCTGAGCTCGTTTTGCTAAAATCTCATTATCAACCTTCTAAGCATAAAAAATTTGTTGAATGAATAATGGTCTTGCTTTTAATTTTGCTAAAATCAAACCATCATCGGACACAACCAAATGAGCATTCATCGTACATAGAGCAAACAGTGATTTTCGACTCAAAGCATCAGCCACAACATTTGCTTTTCCAAGATGATAATCAATCACAAGCTCATAGTCTTTTAGCAATTCTAACCACCTTATTTGTCGTAGATTCAAATCTTTCTGAGTCATCAGATATTTCAAACTCTTATGACCAGAATATACGTGAAATTTTTAACCAAACAGATAATGGCACCAAATTTTCAAAGTAAACACAATCGCAGCTAATTCTAAATCGTGCGTTAGATAGTTCTTTTCATGTGATTGTAGCTGTCTCGAAGCATAAGCAATGACTTTGCCTTCTTGCATCAAAACACATCCCAAAACGTTCAACGAAGCATCACTATAGATCACAAATTCTTTACCCGATTAGGGTTGTGGTAACACTGGAGCTTCAATCAATAGGGCTTTCAATTGATCAAAGCTTTTCTGACATTTTTCGGACCATTCAAACATCACATCTTTCTGAAGCAGTTTTGTTAATGGAGTTGCAATCATAGAAAAGCCTTTTACGAGTCGTCTATAATAACCAGTAAGTCCAAGAAAACTGTAGACTTCAGAAACATTTCTTGGAGGTTTCCAATACAAAATAGCCAAAACTTTGTGTAACATCCCACACCCGAGTCCTACACTGGGACGGGGTACGAGGCGTTACCTTACTTAAACACATACATTCCAATGTTTTTGATCATTAAGACTTGATTAAACTTAAAACTTTTTCAAACTTTGTTTAAATTCCTTAACATGGGCCTACGAGGCTTCAAACATCCATTCGAAACCCTTGGGGACCAATTCGGGTCTTTAATCAACTTTAGAAAATTAACCCTTAAAAATAGGGCACACGCCCATGTGGAAGGGTAACATGCCTCTGTGGTCTTTTTGACATGGCCGTGCTAATGGCCCGTGTGACACACACGGCCTAAGCATCTAGGGACACGCCTGTGTCCCATACCCATGTGAATTTAATTCCAAATTCAAACCTACAGGGGTTTTCACACGGCCTAACACACGCTCGTGTCCCTCACATGGCCATGACATGCCCATTTCCTAGCCCGTGTCTTAAAACCCTGACATTCTGTTTCTAACGTCAGGATCCAATAAGGGGCACACGGCCACAGGCACATGCCTGTGGCCAGAGGCTGTGTCCTCCACACAGCTAAGACACACGGCCGTGTCCTCCACATGGCTGAGACACACGGCTGTGTCCTCCACATGGCTGAGACACACGGCCGTGTCTCTGCCCGTGTGTTTACTCTATGCATACTGACTTGAAATTTTTACGTGTAGGGGATATATGGCTAGACAACACACCCATGGGGCTAACACATGGCCTAGACACAGACCTGTATGTCTACCAATGTGGACAACATTTGCCACCCTGAAACACAAAATAACAACATCCATCATGCTAATGATCATTATAAGAAGATTCCTCAATCCAACAACCACATCTAAGGCTTTTACACATTTCATATTTACTAAAACAACCAACAAGTTACCCATTCATCAAATAACTTCTTGTATTCATATAACCACTTTTAACTTTAGCCATTTCCATGGCCTTATACAAAATGACTCAAAATGCTAAAGTAAGCCAACACATTTGGCCAGTTAATAATGACACAAAATCATAAAGTCAGGGTCCTATACATGCCATAATCAAAATAAATAGATCTAACTATACCAAGTGCTTCGATTGATAGTGTGATCAATGCCTTCGACGTCTGTTGATCGACGAGCTAATTTGGTTGTATTATAAGAAAATGGAAAGAAATAGGGTAAACATAAAACTGAGTAAGTTGTATGCAATAAATATAACAATAGCTTTACCATTCATCATCATTCTCATAGTACTTAAGTAGGCATAAGCACAACTTACTCATCACTAGCCAATACACTTCACATAGCATATATTGAGCTCACATCTCATACATTTCAAATAGGTACTTGTACCACTTACAATATGGTTATACTCTTCTCGTTTAACTTAAACTGTAACTCTCATCGTTGAACCATTTGGAATGCTATCGGATATTCATTAAGCCTCAAACATAAGGTGTAATGCTGATGCCACGTCCTAGACATGGTCTTACACTGGCTCATCCATTAAGTCAATGCCATGTCCCAAACATGGTCTTACACTGACACCTCTATACGTGCCGATGCCATGTCCCAAACATGGTATTACACTGACACATCTCATAGCCGATGCATGTCCCAGACATGTCTTACACTAGCGCACAATTGACCCAAATGTGATGGCACGAATATCTAATTTGTTCCTAAGGTTCACCCGAGAGTTCTATTATCTTAATTATCATCATGTATTTTCATTACCACAATTAAGCAATTTATGTTGTATCAATTCAAACACATATAATAACAATGTAGTTGTATTATTTACATAAAACTTACCTCGGTATTCAAAATTTGGCGGCTATCTCGACTTATTCCGCTATTATGCCTTTTCCTCGATCTATGCCCGGATTTTGTAATTTTTGATCTATAATGATAAAAATTCACGAATTAATCATTTTATTAATCTAAGTACTCGACAATTTAAAATTGGGCAAAATGACCATTTTACCCCTAGACTTTTGCAAAATGACCATTTTACCCCTATGTCTGAAAATCTATTTTTATCAGATTTTCTCACTAACCAAGCCTAGCCGATCACTTTTTATACTAAAAGCAGCCCACAATTCTCATTATTTCACACATTTATCACCTATTTTACAACTTATGCAATATGGTCCTTTGTTAGGGTTTTTATGGAAACTACTTTCACAAAAGTTGTTTATTACCCTACCATAACTCATTTTCTTCCATAAAATTTCAAAAAACAACATGAACACACTCATGGCAAAACCCTAGACTTTCAACCATTTTGCAAAATAGTCCCCTTATTTGAAAGAATTTCAAAAATCATCAAGGACAATCATCAAATCACTTACTTGTGAAGGCTCTAAGTTGCTGAAATTTTTTTGGCTTAAAAACCCCTCTTTTGTTGGTATGAACGGTGGGAAGAAGATAAGAGAAAATAAAAATATCATTCTCTCTTTATAAAATTTTACTTTTAACCAATTTTGTCACCAAAACCCACCTAACCTAGTCAACATGCCTCATTTTGCCCCCTATGGCCGGCCACCTCCATTTTAAGGGTCTATTTTCCCTTTAAAGACCCTCAATTTATGATACAAGGCAATTTAACTCCCTTAGCTATCAAATTAAAATTTTTAAACTTTATGCGATTTAGTCCTTTTTCGCGATTAAGCTTACAAGCGCTAAAATTAATTCACCAAAATTTTCATGCATCTTTATAAACATGTCATCACACATAAAATGACCATTAAAATAATTTCTCTGACCTCAGGTTACTGGTTCTGAAACCACTATTCTGGCTAGGCCCAAAATTAGGCTGTTACAATTCTCCCCCTTAAGGATTTTCGTCCTCAAAAATCTTACCGGTGAATAGGTTCGGGTATTGGTCTCTCATAGTATCTTTGGGTTCCCATGTGGCTTCTTCGACCCCATCTCTATGCCATAATACCTTACACAGTGCTATGCTCTTATTCCTTAATTGTTTAATCTCCTGAGCTAAAATCTTAACTGGCTCTTCGCCTTAAGTCATATCCAGCTAAAACTCAACTTCAGTTAGCGCGATCACATGTGAAGGATCCGAACTATATCGACGTAACATGAACACGTGAAAAATGTCGTGAATCGTTTCCAATTCTAAGGGCAAAGCCAAATGATAGGCAATGGGCCCTACTCTCTAGGTAATCTCATATGGTCCTATGAAACGGGGACTCAACTTGCCCTTTCTACAGAATCTGAGAAGTTTCCTCCATAGGGACACCTTAAAAAACACCTTATCGCCAACTTGAAATTCAATCTCTTTTCGTTTCAAATATGCATAGGATTTCTATCTATATGATGTGGCCTTTATACAATCACAAATCACTTTAACCTTTTCTTCAGTTTCTCGAACTAAGTTGACCCCGTGAACCTGATTCTCTCTCAGCTCGGACCAATATAAAGGCTTTCGGTACTTATGGCCATACAAAGCCTCATAGGGCACCATTTTTAAAATCGACTAATAACTATTGTTTTAGGCGAATTCCACCAACGACAAATATTTTTCCCAGCTACCTTGGAACTTGAGAACACAACATCGCAACATATCTTCTAAGATCTGAATTACTCTCTCCGGCTATCTGTCGAGTTGTAGGTGGAAAGCTGTGCTAAAGTTTAACTTTGTTCACAAATCCTATTGTAACTTCTTCCAAAACATCGAGGTAAACCTCCAGTCTTTGTCCGAAATAATCGATAAGGGAACTCCATGAAGTCTCACAATTTCAGAAATGCACAAGTCAGCTAGCTTATCGGGTGAGAAGTTTGTACATATCGGGATAAAGTGATCCAAATTCGTCAGTCGATCAACCACAATCCACACAGTATCTTTCTTCCTCAGGGTTACTGGCAGACCCGTCACAAAGTCTATAGTAATCTGGTCCCATTTCCACTCGGGGACCACGATAGGCTGAAGTAAACCTGAAGGTACTGGTGTTTAGCCTTCACTTGCTGACAAACTAGACACTTAGAAACGAACTCCGAAATGTCTCTTTTCATCCCTAACCACCAGTACATTTTTTTCAAGTCGTTATACATCTTTACACTACCCAGATGGATAGACAAGGAACCACTATGTGGCTCTCGTAAAATCCTCTGAATAAGCACATTATCCTTGGGTACACAAACTCTGTCTTGGAACGTCAAGCATCCGTTGGTACAAATCTGAAAATCTGATTCAACACCCGACTTACATTGAGTTCTCTTGGCTTGCAATTCACTATCGTTATTCTAGGCTTTGCAAATATCTTGCAGGAACATCGGTCTAGCTCTCAACTCTGCCAGAATCAAATCATCATCAGTCACAGACAATTGAGCATTCATAGCCCTCAAGGTGAAGAATGATTTCCTACTCAAAGCATCGGCGACCACGTTCGCCTTTCCTGGATGGTAGTCGATAGCTAACTCATAATCCTCTATCAACTCTAGCCACCTTCGTTGCCGTATATTCAACTCCTTCTGAGTCATCAATTACTTTAGACTTCTATGGTCAGTGAATACCTGACATCTCTCACCATACAAATGGTGTCTCCAAATCTTTAATGCTAACGCTATAGCTGCTAGCTCCAAATTGTGGGTCGGGTAATTTCTCTCGTGTGGCTTTAGCTGTCTCAAGGCATAGGTTATAACCTTGCCTTCTTGCATGAGCACACATCCTAGCCTATTCAAGAATGCATCACTATACACCATAAACTCTTTTCCCAGTTTCGGTTGCACTAAAATTGGGGCTTCAGTCAACAAAGCCTTTAGTTTCTCGAAACTCTGTTGGCACTTCTCTGTCCATTCAAACTTGACATCTTTTTGTAACAACCTTGTCATCAGAGTGGCTATAATAGAGAATCCATTCACAAACCTTCTGTAGTATCCAGCTAAACCCAAAAAGCTTCGAACCTCTATATCATTCCTTGGTGGTTTTCATTCAACAATAGCCAAGATCTTGCTTGGGTCAACTCTGATCCCATCATCAGACACAATGTGTCCTAGGAATCTGACCTCTTTAAGCCAAAATTCGCTCTTACTAAGCTTGGCTTATAACTGCTTATCTCTCAAGGTTTGTAAAACTATGCTCAAATGCTCTGCGTGCTCACTCTCATCACGCGAATAAATCAATATGTCATCAATAAAAACGATGACAAACTTATCCAAATATGGTCGAAAAATATGGTTCATTAAGTCCATAAAAATCGCCGGGGAATTTGTTAAGCCAAAGGGAATGACAAGAAACTTGTAGTGCCCATACCTCGTCCTAAACGCGGTTTTCGGTACATCCTGCTCCTTAACCCTTAATTGGTAGTAGCCCGACCTTAAGTCAACCTTAGAAAACATGATGGCTCTCTTCAACTGATCGAACAAATCATCGATCCTTGGCAAGGGATACTTGTTTTTCACAGTCACCTTGTTGAGTTGTCGGTAATCTATGCACAACCTCATTAACCCATTTCTCTTTTACATAAAAAGTACCGAAGCACCCCACGGTGAATAGCTCAGTCTTGCAAAGCCCTTGTCAGTTAATTGTTGCAACTGTACCTTTAACTCTTTTAATTCTGTTAGAGCCATCCTATACGGAGCAATCGAGATAGGCGCCGTACCAGGGAAAAACTCGATACTAAACTCAACTTCTCTGGTTGGAGGCAACCCAGGCAACTCTTCTGGAAATCCATCCGTGTACTCGTGTACCACAGGCACAATCTCAATTTTCACTTCAAACTCTTTGGGGCTCAACACAAATGCTAGGTAGGACTCATACCCTTTTCTCAAATATTTCTTGCCAGTCAAAGACGAGATCAGTACTAGTAAGTTATCTAGTTCACCTGATTCAACCCAAATAACATCCCCATTCTCACATTTCATTTCAATGAACTTGCCACCACAATTCACTATCACATTATGAGCAGTCGACCAACCCATGCCAAGAATTAGATCAAATTCATCAAACGGTAGTAGCATGAGGTTAGCCAGAAAGCAATGACCTCTAATCATTAAAGGACAGTCTCTACACACTTTACCAACTATCACATGCTTGCCTAACGAGTTTGACACTTTTATCACAAATTCGGTAGACTCAACAGACATATTCATACTGGGTACTAATTTTATGCACACATAGGAATGAGTAGACCCCGGATCAAAAAGCAGTAACAGAAATATCACGAAGAGAAAAAGTACCCATAATAACATCTAGTAAAGACGCCTCTTCGCGAGTGCGAATGGCATAAGTCCTTGTAGGCGCTTGGCCCTCAGACCTATAGTTGAATCTCTAGTAGCTCCTCTACTGCTAGCCCCAATGCCCAGGTTTTTCTATAGTCTACTCCTCGAAGGAGAACTATTCACCCTCACTTCTTGCTTTTTCTCTTTCTCATCTAATTTAGGGCAATCTCAGATGAAGTGGTCTAGTGAACCACATTTGAAGCACCCCCTCTCATTCCTTCGACACTCGTCGAAATGACGCCTACCACACTGTGAACACTCCAGCCTATTTGGCTGAGCACTACCAATACTCGCAACAGAAGTGGTCTGAACTTTAGGAGCCATGTTCTGCTTGTTCTTGTTCCTATTTGAGAACCCCACTGATGCGTTCGATCAGGTAGAAAACTCTCTCAATCTCTTAGATAAGGTCTGTTGTTATTTCCCCATTTGTCTTTTTCTTGAGTCTCGAGACTCGATGTCAGCTCTTCTCTTTTCTTTGGCCAATTCCTCGGCCTTACATGCTCTCTCCATGAGCACCACAAATTCCCTAGCGTATTTGCTGAGCCTCACGAACTCACGCTCATCTCTGTTACGATCTTTCGGCCTGCTTCAATTCTAGAAATTCCTTTCTCTTCTGATCTATAAACCTTTGATTGATATACTTCTTTCGGAACTCTTTCTGGAAGAATTCCCATGTTATCCTCTCTCGGTACAACGGACGAGTATTCCACCATTGGTAGGCTGAGTCTTGTAGGAGTGACACTGCGTACTTCATGCACTCCTCAGGCGTGCAAGATAACTCATTAAATACCCAAATGGTGTTTTCCAACCAGAACTTTACTCGTTCTAGGTTATCATTAACATTAGCCTGAAATTCCTCGGCCCATTGCTTTCGTATTTTATCCACTGGAGGCTTCTCTCTTCTGATCATATCTACTCCTTGCGGAGCTGCAGGGGCATACTGAGGAATCAGAGGAGGTGGGGAGGTGGAGTGTTCGAATTCGCACAAAAAAACTCCGTATACCAAGCCTCCATCATATGGAGGTAAGCTTCTCTAGCTCCACCACCCTGACTTATCGTCACGAGCTCACTATCTATTGGCCCAGTCCCTTCAGCAGGAGCCGGGATATTACTCTCCACATTATTCGCTGTAGCTACATCAGGATCCATTTACTATATGAATAAAACACAATTTATCTCGTTAGGAGTCGTCACACTATTAATATACAGTTATGGCATGTATAGTTAGACTCGCACTCACGCTAGGTTAGTCCTAGAACTGACTAAACTATAGCTCTGATACCACTAAATGTAACAAACCATACTCGAGTCCTACACTGGGACGGGATACGAGGTGTTACCTCACTTAAACACATGCATTCCAACGCTTTCGAATCATTAAGACTTGATCAAACTTAAAAATTTTTCAAACTTGGTTTAAATTCCTTAACATGGGCCTATGAGGCATCAAACGTCCATTTGAAACCATTCAGGACTAGTTCGGGTCCTTAACCAACTTTAGAAAATTAACCTTTGAAAACAGGGCACACGCCTATGTGGAAGGGTAACATGCCCATGTGGTCTTTATGATATGGCCCTCCTGATGCCCCGTGTGACACACACGGCCTAAGCATCTATGGACACGCCCGTGTCCCATACCCATGTGAATTTAATTCCAAATTCAAACTTACAAGGGTTTTCACACGGCCTAACACATGCCTGTGTACCTCACACGGCCATGACACGCCCGTGTCCCTCATACGGCCATGACACATCTGTGTCCTAGCCCGTGTCTAAAAACCTTGACATTCTGTTTCTGACGTCAGCATCCAATAAGGGGCACACAGCCAAGGCACATGCCTGTGGCCAGAGGTCGTGTCCTCCATACGGCTGAGACACACGGCCGTATCTATGCCCGTGTGTTTACTACCATGCATACTGACTTGGAATTTTTACGTGCATGGGATACACAGCCGAACAACACGCCCATGGGGCTAGCTATGTGTCACACACAGTCTAGACACAGGCCCATGTGTCTACTCGTGTGGGCAACATAGGGCTATTTACCAAGCCCATTTGCCACCCTGAAACACAAAATAACAACATCCATCATGCTAAAGATCATAATAAGATTCCTCAATCCAACAACCACATCTAAGGCCTTTACACATTTCTTACTAAAACAACCAACAAATTACCCATTCATCAAATAACTTCTTGTATTCATATAACCACTTTTAACTTTAGCCATTTCCATGGCCTTATACAAAATGAATCAAAATGCTAAAGTAAGCCAATACATTTGGCCAATTAACAATGACACAAAATCATAAAGTCAGGGTCCTACACATGCCATAATCAAAATAAATAGATCTAACGACACCAAGTGCTTCGATTGATAGTGTGATCGATGCCTCCGACGTCCGTTGATCCACGAGCTAATTAGGCGGCACTATAAAAAAATGGAAAGAAATAGGGTAAGCATAAACCTCAGTAAGTTGCATGCAATAAATATAACAATAGCTTTACCATTCATCATCATGCTCATAGTACTTAAGTAGACATAAGGACAACTTACTCATCGCTAGCCAATACACTTCACATAGCATATATTGAGCTCACATCTCATACATTTCAAATGGGCACCTGTATCACTCACAAATATGGTTATACTCTTCTTGTTTAACTTAAACTGTAACTCTCACCGTTGAACCATTTGGAATGCTATCGGATATTCATTAAACCTCAAACATAAGGTGTAATATCGATGCCACGTCCTAGACATGGTCTTACACTGGCTCATCCATTAAGCCGATGGCATGTCCCAGACATAGTCTTACACTAGATCTCACATACCGTGCCAATGCTATGTTCCAAACATGGTCTTACACTGACACCTCTATACGTGCCGATGCCATGTCGTAGACATGGTATTGCACTGACACATCTCATAGCGGATGCATGTCCTAGACATGTCATACACTAGCGCACAATTGACCCAAATGTCATGGCACGAATATCTGATTTGCTCCTAAGGTTCACCCGGGAATTCTATTATCTCAATTATCATTAAGTATTTTCATTACCACAATTAAGCAATTTATGCTATATCAATTCAATCACATATAATAACAATGTAGTTGTATTACTTACATACAAATTACCTCGGTATTCAAAATTTGGCGGCTATCTCGGCTTATTCCGCTAGTTTGGCTTTTCCTGGTCTATGCTCGAATTTTGTAATTCTTGATCGATAATGATAAAAATTCATGAATTTAATCATTTTATTAATCTAAGTACTCAACAATTTAGAATTGGGCAAAATGACCATTTTAACCCTAGACTTTTACAAAATGATTATTTTACCCCTAGGTCCGAAAATCGATTTTTATCACATTTTCTCACTAACCAAGCCTAGTCGATCACTTTTTATACTAAAACCAACCCACAATTCTCATTATTTCACACATTTATCACCTATTTTACAACTTATGCAATATGGTCATTAGTTAGGGTTTTTATGGAACCTACTTCACAAAAGTTGTTTATTACACTACCATAAATCATTTTCTTCCATAAAAATTCAGAAAACAACATGAACACACTCATCGTAAAACCCTAGACTTTCAAACATTTTGCAAAATAGTCCCCTCATTTGAAAGCTTATGTTACAAGGGTTCTAAAAGTGAAAAAATATCAAGGACAATCATCAAAATCACTTACTAGTGAAGGCTCTAAGCTGCTAAAATTTTTGAAGCTTAAAAACCCCTTTTTTTTGTATGTATAGTGGGAAGAAGATTAGAGAAAATAAAAATATCATTCTCTCATTAAATTTTTCTTTTAACCAATTTTGTCACTAAAACCCACTAACGTAGTCAACATGCCTCATTTTGGCCCCTATGGCCGGCTACCTCTATTTTAAGGGTCTATTTGCCCTTTAAAGACCCCCAATTTATGATACATGGCAATTTAACTCCCTTAGCTATCAAATTAAAACTTTTGAACTTTATGTGATTTAGTCCTTTTTCACGATTAAGCTCACAAACGCTAAAAGTAATTCACCAAAATTTTCATGCATCTTTATAAACATGCCATCACACATAAAATAATATTAAAAATATTTTTCCAACCTCGGGTTAGTGGTTCTAACACTATTGTTCCGGCTAGGCCCAAAATCAGGCTATTACACTTTGCTTGGATCAACTTGAATACTTGATGTTGACATTATATGGCCTAGAAAACTAACCTCTCGTAACTAGAATTTACATTTTCTAAACTTCGTATACAATTGCTTATCTCGTAAGGTCTATAACACTATTCTTAGATGCTCAGCATGCTCAAATTCATCACGCGGATATATCAATATGTCATCAATGTATGCAACAACAAATCGATTTAAATAGGGTCTAAAAATTATGTTCATCAAATTCATAAAGATAGCAAGTGCATTAGTTAATCCGAAAGGCATAACTAAGAACTCAGAGTGACCGTACCTCATTTTCAAAGCAGTTTTCGGAATGCCTGAGTCTTTCACTCGCAATTGATAATAGCTTGATCTCAAATCTATCTTCGAAAACACAGTAGCTCCTTTAGTTGATCGGACAAATAATCAATTCGAGGCAGGGGGTATTTATTCTTGATAGTCACTTTGTTCAACTGATGATAATCAATGCACATTCTCATCGTGCCATCTTTCTTTTTCACAAACAAAACAGGTGCACCCCAAGGTGAGAAACTCGGTCTAGCAAACCCTCTATCGGTCAACTCTTGCAATTGAGACTTTAATTCTTTTAGTTTGGTCGGAGCCATTCTATACATAGCTATCAAAATCAGAGTAGTTCTCGGTACTAATTCAATGCCAAATTACACTTCTCGTATCGGAGATAATCCCAAAAGTTCTTCAAGAAACACATCAGCGAATTCACAGACAACAGACACTGATTCAACTCTCTTTTCTGACACTTTCGAATCAATCACATAGGCAAAGTAAACTTCACAACCTTTTCTCACTATACTCAGAGCTTTCATTGACGAAATCATAGCTGGTAACCTATTTAAATAACTGGATACAATTCAAACTATTTCATCATTCTTGCATCTCAAATCAATAGTTTTACGCTCGCAATTCACAACAGCATCATGCAAAGTTAAACAATCCATACCCTGAATTATATCAAACTCATCAAAAGGTAATAACATCAGATCGGCTAGAAAACAAATGTCTCGAAACATTAATGGACAATTCTTGCAGACTTTATCAACCAAAACACATCTACCTAAAGGGTTCGATACTTTAATTATAAATCCAGTAAACTCTACAGGCAAAGTCTTACTATCCACTAAATTCATGCATATATAAGAATGCATTGATCCAAGATCTATCAAAGCAACAGAAGTATCATAAAGTGTGAAAGTAGCAGTTACAACATCTAGAGACAAAGCTTCTTCACGAGCTCAGATAGCATAGGCTCTGGCAGGTGCATGAGCCTCGGATCTAACAGTAATGTCTTTTGTTTCCCTCTCACTGCCACTCACATTACCTATATTTCTGGGAGGTCTACCACGAGATGCATTGCCACTTGGCCTCAAATTTTGCACAATCTCTTGCTTGACAAACTCGAGGCAATCACGGATAAAATGGTCTAAAGATCCACAATTGAAGCAAGCTTGATCATATAATCTACAATTACCGAGATGTTTTTTACCATAATGTTTACACTCAGGTCGATCAGATCGAACATTTCCAACACTGGCAACAGATGTAGCTGAAGCTCTGAAGCTCGAATGTGATCTAGCATGATCTCTACTCAAATGTTGCACATTAGCCTTTGAACGACTATAATCATCTCAGAATTTCTTTGACATAGACTAAAATGGCTTGTTCGATGATCTCTTTTGCACTTCTCTAACTTTTGAATTAGCTTTTCGTTTCTCTTTTCCAAGTTCTTTGGCTTTACATGCTCGCTCAACGAGCACAACAAATTCTTTGATCTCAAAAATCCTGACTAACAAACAAATTTCCTCGTTCAAGCCATCCTCGAATCTCTTGCACATTATAGCTTCAATTGAAACACATTCTTTAGCATACTGACTCAATGTTACAAATTCTAGCTCGTATTCTGTAACAGACATATGGCCTTGTTTAAGCTCAAGAAACTCTTTACGTTTCTAATCAATAAATCTCTGACTGATATATTTCTTTCAGAATTCAGTTTGAAAGAAATCCCAAGTGACTCGCTCTCTCGGAACCACAGATATCATGGTCTTCCACCAGTGATAGGTCATATCTCTTAGAAGTGAAACGACACATTTTATGCATTCATCTGAAGTCAATGACAATTCATCAAACACTCGTACTATATTCTTTAACCAAAACTCGGCTCTTTCAGCATTATCATTTGTTGTAGCACGAAATTCTTCAGCTTCATATTTTCTAATCTTATCAATCAGAGCCTTAATCAACTGATTGAGATTAGCTTGTGACACAGTAGGAACTTGCGGAGGATTAGTTGGGGTTGGGGGTTGTTGAACAGTGGGATTAGCTCTAATGTACTGACTGAACCAATCATTTATCATTTGATAGAAGGCATGTCTAGCCTCTCCATCATGGCTACTCGTAGCTGGTCTAGAGTCAGATGGCGCTGTCCCTTGCGTAGAAGCAGGCGCATTACTCTCGACATCGTCAGCTACGTCTCATTCGGGATCCATATGCTATATAAAAACACATATTCATTGTCAGGATTCATCACACAATCACAATTCATAAATATGGCATGTATAGCTAGACTCACATATGCTACTTTAGTCCTAGAATCGACTAAACTGTAGTTTTGATACCAACCAAATGTAACACCCCTAACCCGTATCTGTCGTCGGACTAGGGTTAAAGGTGTTACCGGACAAATCAGAACATTTCAAAAATAATTCACAAACATCATTCACACATAATCATACATCATTACGGAGTCCCTACATAGGTCAGCAAGGCCTTAAACATGCTTTAAAAAGGGGTCAGCACTAAACCGAGCTCATAAATTTTTTTTCAAAACTTAAACATTTTTCAAAGTTGTACAGGTCACATGCCCGTGTGATCAGGCAGTGTGCCTTACACGGCTTTAGACATGCCTATGTGTCTAGGCCGTGCCAAAATAGGGCATACATACTGACTTGTCCACACGGCCACAAGACACACCTGTGTGCCAGGCTATGTGAAAATTAGGGAGGCTACAGACTTGGGTCACACGGCCAATCACACGCTCGTGTGTCTAGGCCATGGTCGAAACTGACTTGGCCACATGACCTAGCACATGCCTGTGTGTGTGACCGTGTGGTTTGCTCAGGCTCATTTCAAAATGGACCTCGAGCAACATGGCTGAAACACACGCCCGTGTCTCTGCTTGTGTGGACAAAAATAGGCCATTAACAAGGCCAATTTGCCACTCTTTAAGGGTCCTCCCTACAAGCAACAAATAAGCATCAATTGCGTACCAAATGTTCATCCATTTCACAACCAATACATACATCAATCATGCCATAACATTATCAACCAATTTCATGCTTAATAGTCATACCAAATTATGACAAAACATAAGACAAAATCATATCTAAACATTAGTTTCATAACCTCATTTTACTTCATTCAATCACATATTATAAACTTACTAATTTCTCAATATACACATACCAAAACTTACCAAAATTAACCATTTTATTTGGTTAATCAAAAGCACATTATAATGGCACATTTGCATCACATATCATATATCAAAATCAAACCATAAGTTAAAACACAAACTAGCCATATCACATGGCATGATATATACATTACAAAACATATCCAAATACTTCCAGCCTATACATGCCATACTTTTATATTCACAATGTCAAAAGATACCAAAATAAGGTTCGATAGTGTGGGGACAATCCTTGACAATCCCCAAGCTCCCGATAGCTACGATGTCTATAAAACAGATGAAAAACACGCAAAGTAAGCTTTCAAAAGCTTAGTAAGCCATATACAAATAAACTTAACATTCAAAACATTAAAGCATCATCAAATTACATATGCACCATGGCCAAATAATATCTCAAAACCACATAGTTCATATACATTTATCATATTCCCAATTCATTTACACATATAGCATATTTTCTTATACTTATTACATATATCATCACTTGTACATATACTTACCTTTATTCTCAAACGTAATATACATTTCAAACGTACCTAAATCGGATACACATAACATATAATCATTCATTTCTCAGAATGCCCGTTGAACTGTTTGGAATCATAAGGATACGCAGATAGCTCAGAAAACATGTACAATGCCAACGTCCCAGATGTGGTCTTACATGTAATCAAATATCGATGCCACTGTCCCAGACAGGGTCTTACACGAAATCAAATACGATGCCAATGTCCCAGACGTGGTCTTGCACGTAAATCATAAGTCGATGCCAAAGTCCTAGACATGGTCTTACACGAGAACACATATCGGATCCTATGTCATGACATATGTATCCTAACTATTCCTAGGGTTCTTACGGGCTTTTCGGACGTTGGAACTTTGTCGATACTTTCTCAGATATCTCATATTTAAGGCATAAAGCCATTTATCATTGTTAAATAGCATATAAGCTTAAATAAACCATTCCAAATACATTTATTTGTATATAGACTTACCTCGTACAGATTCAGATAGATGGAATCGGCTACTCGACGACTTTCGATTTTCCCCGATCTAATTCTGTTTTCTTTAATTCTTAATATATATAAATTCAAATTTAACTTATTCAAACTCATATTCATTCAAATAAATTAGCTCTTACATTTTCACATTTTAACAATTTAGTTCCTAATTCATAAAATCACAAAATACACAAAATTTCTTTAGACATATCCTTGGCCAAATATTCCTATAGCTCATACAAGCCCACATATTTTATTTATTTTACATTTTAGTCCCTCAAATTACAAATTTTACAATTTAACCCATTTTACTCAAATTCATCAAAATTTTAAAGATAAAATATGCTAACCCAACACATATCTTTCAATTTCTATCATCTAACTCCATAAAGCTCACAATTTCATCAATGGCATATTTTAAAATCATCACCAAAATCAGAAATTAATAGATGGGCTTGATAGTATTCAAAGCAACAATCGCAAAAACATAGAAGTTATCAAAAACAGAATAAAACTCACACCTCAATCAAAGGAATCAATGGCCAAACCTTAAGAATCCTTTTTCTTTCATTTCTATTTGATTTTCAGCAATAATAAGCATGAATGAACTAGATTTCATGCATTTGTTTTGTTAATTAAACATAACTCATCCATTTACCATTTTACCCTTAGTTAATTAACATTTAAACCATTAACATACAAGGTCATTAATGTCCACTCAAGCATACAATGATCAAATATCAACATAAGGACCTTTCATTTACAAAGACATATTAAATAGGCACTTTAACAATTAGAAGGCCACTTTTACATTTTACGCGATTAGGTCCTTCTATCAAATTGAGCACACAAACAATTAAATTTTCATTCGAAACTTTCATACATGTCAATTCACATATTATAAGCACAGAAAATAATATTAAAATATATTTTTGACACGTATTTGAGGTCTCGAAACCACTATTCCAACTAGGGTCTAAACCGGACTGTTACAGTTTGTTTCTTTGGAGCTTATTGTTACTCAAGGTACCAAGATTGCTTTAGAAGGATTCGCACGCACTGTGTGTTTAAGATCTCAATGGATGATCTTCAAGGAGAATGTGTTCATTAGGATCCACTACTTCATTCTTCATGTGGTGCTACATTGCACGATCATGTTTCATCATCTAATTAATGTTACAAGTTTGAATATGTAAGGAGGATCAATTTCTGGACCATCTTATATATGGTATGGTCAATGAAAGAAAAATTTCTAATGTTATCAAGGTGTCTTTACTAGATTTAGTTGGCATTGCTGTGTGTGAAAAGCTAGGATTCTAACATTCTAGCTTCCATGTTTTTTGTTCTAACTCTAATTTGGTGAAAAGTTAATTGCTTAATAAATTAGCTATGAAAAGCTTATAGCTTAACAGCCTAGCTTTCAAGAAAATAAATTGAAAGGAAATTATTTAGATTAGTTATAAAAGTCCTGGAATTTTATTTGGCGTAAATGTGCAGCAGCTGTGAGTTGCAGACTTCAAGGCTTAATCCTAAATTGGATACTATCACTAACATGGATATGATATGACAAGTAATACATCTCTTTGTTGATTCTTTCCCACTATTTAGCTCTTTGTACATTAATAGCATTTTAGCAATGAAAGATGATGGTATTCTGTGTTATTAACATGTAAAAGGGTATCAAAACATGGTTGTTCATTATGTTTTATCATAGAATTTAATTGCTAAGGCTGTTCATTTTTATTGGTATCAGGTACAATCTTATATATTGAGAATACGGCATGTGAGCTGAACATTTGACAATAGTTCCCATTTCTTTCTTTTGGGGGCTAGTACATAGATAAGGGTTCTCTAAGGGCTTTCCTAAAGTCAGATTTTTGTTAATCATTCATTCATCTTCTTTCAATATTGATATTTATATTTTTTATAATTAAATTTAAATGTAATATTTTTTATTAAATTAATAATAATTACTTCTAGTCTAAATTTACGCCTTGCCTTGTTAATCGAAATGGTCAGACATATTCCCATTGATTTGATTAATTAAGGTAGAATAGTTTATATATATGTGGTGTTTAACATTTTTTTCTATCACAATTTAAATGAAATGAGAATGTGAAATGTAACATTGTAATGTTTGTTATATGTAACAATGTATCGATTAAAATTATTACTTAACTCGTAAATTAACATTTCAATTATATCATTATTTCTATTTCACTGTTTAAAATTTTTTAATCACAAGCTATTTATTACTTTGAATATTTTTTTATATTAGAGTAATTAAATTATTTGTTTCACTAATGATATTTTAGCACATTAAATATGTATTGCAGATTAAAAATAATAAATTAGGTTATATATTATTTTTATAATATTATATATTATTATTTATTAATTCATATAGTAATTATATTAAGAATGTTATTAAATTATATATTATTTTATTAAATTGTATTTAATAAGAATTATATTAAAATTTGATTAAATTATTTATTTTTATTTTTATTAAAATATATTTAACAATAATTTTATTAAAATTTAATAAAATAACAATAACAATAATATCTACTTAAAAACATTCTGCTAAGGGTACTTTGGTCATTTAAGCATTTTTCTTTATACTATTATAACATCTATTCCATTCAACGAAACACAAGAATACTATTACAGCTCTATTCCATTCCATTAAACCAAACAATAGAATTACTGATTACAACTCTATTCCATTACAACTCTATTACATTACACCTCTATTCAATTACAACTCTATTCCATTACACCTCTATTTAATTACAACCCTATTCTATTATAGTGAACCAAACATACCTTTTTTTTTTGAGTTTCTTGAATTTGAAGCAACTTGGATAAATTCCTAGGCTTGTAAAGATCTTTCCTCTATCATCCACTAGCGAAGCGCTCATTGTTTAGAGAGGTGTCTATTGGTGGAGATGCCATGTGTAACATAATTTTTGTTATTTTTTAACATAAATACCTAATTTTTATTAAAAAATTTATTTCAATTTCGTAAAACACCCTTTAACAAATTAAATGCATACTAGATTATGGTAAATCCACTATGTGGGTGGAAACATTTATGTATCAAATTTATAAATATTTGATTTAAAAGTCAAATGTGGCTTTGATTGAAATGTTAAAGTTGTGATAGTTAAAACCATAAGGTTTTGAGTTCAAACCATATGCCAAAGAACTTGAAACCCTCACAAGTTTTATGATTAATCACATGATTGGTATGTTAATTTTAATTTTTTTAAAAGTATTTCTATGCTTTGTAAACAAAACAAAATTGAAGGCAATAATATTATGTTTATGAAATCATAATAATTTACTAAAAACTCAATAAAAAAATAAAAGTACCTAACCATTAAATGAAATAAGGAAAAAAGTAATAACTTCGACCATATTCAATGAGTTAACATTTACTAATATGGCGACTTATTATAGATAAATGAATAAGGCACAATGGACACTACATTTTATGGTAAAAAGTAGTTGGGTCAATGATTGTCATCAAACGGTCCCATTTCACAATTGCCTATGGTGCCATGACTCTTGTTTGCACCACCAATAAAAGGTTCCCTAGAAAATCACTTGCAAGAGAATTGCTTTCCACTGGTCCTAATGGGCAATGTCCCAAATTGTCGCATTTAAGCAGAACCTTGCTAAAATTCTCAAATGTTGGTAGTTCTTGGTTAGGAATAAGAACACTTGAGGAGCTATCATGACCAAATGGAGGCATAGGCGCCCTCAGTGCTGTAGTAGCACACTAGCTGTCACTATAAGCGAATCTTGCCAGCCTTGGCTCAGGTACAATACTTGGATTGCAACTATGTGAGGGTATTGGTTGTTGGATGTGAGGGGAAAGACTTGAGCTACCAGTGTCTCCAAGTGATGATCTTGGCAACCTTAAGTCATCCCCCATAGTAGCAATCAAAAGGGTCATGATATGTTAAGCCAATCTCACTTCATATCTTACTTCTAACTTTACTTCTAATATCATTGGCGTTAATATTGTCATTTAACCAATCCTGCCAGGGAAAATATTAAAAGGTTTCTTTGTCTCCAACGCTTGTATTTTCGATGCTAATACTTTGACCTATTGTACGTGTAGGGCCTTGAGGTTGTGGTAGTAAAGGAACATCTCCTTGAGTGAGACCAACTAATGAAAAAGCAACTTGTTTATAATATTCCATACATTTCATTATGTTTGTTATATTTGTCTTCCCAAACCAAATCAAGCTATCAAGTTTAGTAATGTTAAAGTTATCTATCATCTCAGCTTGACTGATTTAAAGCATCAATTGCCCTACCTTGACTTCCTTGGTTTTCCTAGTTTGCTTCTTGAGTTGATCTCGCAACTTAGAAGCCTTCTCTTTGTAGTAGGTCTCTAATTTCATGGATTTCTTATTGCGTTCCATCTTGGGAACTTGATAGAACTTCTTTAGCAAGCTTTGGACCTCTTCGTGCGATGACCACACCATTGGCTCCTATTCATCTGGATAGTATACTATAAGGCCACCTTCTACACCACACATAGTGGGCAGCTCTATTACTTTCTTCATCAGTCCTTCCCTCCATTTCTTCAAGCGTGATCTCCAGGCACTGCTATTTTCTATCCAAGCTAACTTAACTTGTTATTACTAGTTTTGAACACTTAACAGTTTCTAATTGCTTGGCAACTAATGATTCTCTCTTTCTCTCAAACTAATTCTAACAAATGTTGAAGGGAAAAAAATTAGGTTGCTTGAAATGTGTGGTAAATAAGGCATTTATATAGTGAGTGAGTTGAATGCAAAATGGAGGGTTTCAAGGCTAATTAATTTGGAGACTCAAAGAACACTCAAGCATTGCTCATTAGGCAAACAAATCCATTTTCTAGATTCTAAAGATAAATGATGGTTGGTAGGATAATCCAAAATTTTGCTAATTATGGCAATAGAAATCACCAATATTTAGTACTTGCTATTTTAAATTATCTATACCAAGTTAAAACACAATTGTTAGGTTTGAATTTCTAGTTATTTCATTCATGGTAGTAAGAATTAGGAAACACAACTATATATCCAATATATACAATTCCTTTTCTGGCCATTCCCATATATAGAATTGAGGGTAAGAGAAATCACTTGGAAGCCATGCATGTATCTAATCAACCACTAATGTTTTTACTAGTGATTCTATCTAATTCTAATTATAGTAATAAAAATCATCAATATTTAGTACTTGCTATTTTAAATTATATATACTAAGTTAAAACACAATTGTCAGTTTTGAATTTCTAGTGAAGATTAACCTTAAAATAATTATTTCATTCATGGTAGTAAGAATTAGGTAACACAACTATATATCCAATATATACAATTCCTTTTTTGGCCATTCCCATATATAGAATTCAGGGTAAGAGAAAACACCTGGAAGCCATGCATGTATCTAACCAACCATTATTATTTTAATTAGTAATTCTATCTAATTCTAACCCATATATGTAGAATTACATATTTAGAATATATAGGTGCACATCTAAAAGGAACATTTAATATATAATTAAACATATGGTTCATAACTATAGGAATAATAACATTGGTAATTCTATCTCACGTGCATACATGTTGAAACTACATATTGAAAATACAAGTGTGTATTTAAAAATAACATCCAATAAATAATGAAACATTTTGTTTAAAACTAATAACACTAACACCATAAATGCAATATGTCTAAAATTAGGATATTAAATTGTGAGAAAAAATGAATATAAATAGGTTAATATATGTAATGAATAATATTAAATGCGCTACAATTGCTTTCTAACTTGTATCTTTAATTTTTTATAGCACGTTAGCCAACATATTTAAAGTAAGTTATTGACTGCCTATAAACGAGTTATCATTTATAGTTAATTACCCCACAAAAATATATAAAATTAAAATGATGGTGTCTGCAAGTATATGGGTCAAATCGTAATCTAGTATTGTGTACAACAGAACATAGGAAGTATTTCGAGGATTGTACCTAGAGGATAGACTATAAAACATTTTTACTATAATAAGTCTAAATCATAATAATTAATATCTATATTATGATAAATCATGAAGTAGATCAATAGGCGAATTTAAATGACTAAAATAAATAAACAAGAAAAATAAACAAACGACTAAACAAATAAAACCAAATAGGAAGATTAACTTGTTTTAGGGTTCAGAATTAAATTTGGATTAGGGTTTTAGGGTGGATTAGCTATTGATTACCAATTATTACCTCTTAGCCTTAAACTAATTAACCAATTGGTTGATACTTGCTTATCTTCCGAACTCACTTTCTCAACCAAGATAAACTACGATTTACTCAGTTCGACTTATCTCCCAATCTCGTCTCCCCTCTGATTACTTCCTAGGGTTTAAGAACGTGTAATTTATACCAACTTGTTCCTCTCAAGAAATGCTAAATCCTTCATCAATCACATCCCCATCCACTCGTTAATCTCACCTAAGGGATTTTGTAACAGCTTGATTTTGGGGCTAGTCGGAACAATGTTTTTAGGACCACGAATACGATGTATAAAAATTCATTTTTATTATATTTTTATTGTCTATATTTTTATGGAACTATTCTGTAAAAATCTCGTTCGAAAATTTTGACGTTTGGGCACTCAATTTATTCAAAAGGACTAAATCGTAAAAGTGAAAAAGTTTAGTTCTACTTGTTAAAGGTGTCCAATTGCTATGAGATTTTAAATTAGAGGTCCTTAGTTGACAATTAGATCATTAGATAAGTTAGTGGACAAAAATGGACATGAATAGGTAAAATTTCAAAGTTATGCATTAAGGGAATTTTGGTCATTTGGTAAATAAAAGAATAAAAAGGGAAAATCAAGTCAAAATTGGTGTCCATCTTCTTCACCTTGGCTGAATTTTTCAAGGAGACCATAACTAGGGTTTCTTCAACTTTCAAGCTTAATTGTAAGTACATCCTAGCTCTGTTTTTAATGCTCTTTACATTTTTGAAGTCCTCGTAACCCTATTTACCTATTTCTACCATTATTTTAAAGTGGGTTCATGTTTAAAAATTTACCCATGTGTGGCATGCATGTATTTTGATTTTTAATGGAATATATTGTATTTTTAAGGCGTGATAAACAACTGTTACTAAGTGATTTTTAGTGAAAATGCATAAAAAGGACTTATTTGTAAAAGTTGTAAAAATAGGTAGTAGAAATGTGATTTGATGAAAAATGTGGATTGTTATGAGCATGATTTAGGTTCGGCTAGGCTTTGGTAACAAAGAAAAAGGATACATTTCATTTTACGAGCCAAAGGACTAATTTTAAATATGTCAAAGTTTAGGGGTAAAAATTTAATTTTTTCATAAGTTGATTGATAATTAAATAAGTTAAATTTGCTATTATAGATTAAGAAAAACAAAATTCGAACCTTGATCGGGGGAAAAACAAGGTTATTGACGATTAGGTCCAATTCCTACTATTTTGTACCGAGGTAAGTTTGTATGTAAATAATGCAATGTTATATTATGTATTTAATGCTTAATATTGCATAAATTGTACGATTTTTCTATAGAAATATTCAACAAGGTTTCGACTTCCCAGTTGAACCTTAGGAATAGTTTAGGATACAAGTGACATGTCACTAGGATACCATGTGTTATGTGATCTATGTGA
This sequence comes from Gossypium hirsutum, assembly GCF_007990345.1. Taxonomy (NCBI): domain Eukaryota; kingdom Viridiplantae; phylum Streptophyta; class Magnoliopsida; order Malvales; family Malvaceae; genus Gossypium; species Gossypium hirsutum. Next base: position 30,634,708 of record NC_053429.1, on the reverse strand, counting down.
ATCTGGGTGCTGGTCATGTACGTCCTACCGGTGGCTGGGTAATCCGACATGTGTTGCAGATACCTGACAGCTTGTGTGAGCAGCCTGTGTAGTTACGTCTTGACTAACAGCTTGTGTGAGCAAACCCATGATTAGCTCAAGTGTGAGCCCATGTGTTATGAGATATGAGGTAGCATTGGCTACATTTGTGGCACTTATGTGCAAGACCTTTTATGTATTCGATAGTATTCCAAGTGTTCAATGGGTAAATCGAAAAGTATGTTAAAGATGGCAAAGTATGTGACTATGTTACTAGTTGATACAGGTATGTATGTAAAACCCATGAGTAAGAACTTTGGTATGAGATGAACTCTTGGTAAGAATGCTAATGAGTAAGTTATGTTTAAGATACATGATGATATTTATGATAACTTATGTGGAGTAGTTATATGATTAATCAATGATTTATGTTGCTTATTATTTGCATGCAAACTTACTAAGCTTTAAAAGTTTACTCCCCTTTTCTTTTCATTCCTTATAGTGTCGCCAAGCTAGCTCGAAGATAGAGGAACGTTAGAGCTCGATTCACACTATCAAATGATTGTTTGGGTATACTTGGTTTCAATATTTTGAGTATGGCATGTATAAGGGCTTGGTCATTTTGTTACGTGTCATATTGGTTTAGCCAAGTGTGTTAACATTGTAATGGTTAATGATTCATTTTGTATATGGCCATTGGCATATTTATATGATGATGCTTATCATGAAGATGAAATTTGGCATGAATGGAAAGGAAAGTATGTGATGTTTATGCATGATAAATATTAGTAAGTGCAAATGATATATTGATATCTTGCTTGTGGTTGTTTGGTTGTATGTATATGCTTGGACTGGCGTTGCTTGTTGTGGTGTAGGTTGGTGCTAGTAAGGGTGGCAAAATGGCTTAGTAAATAGTGTTATTTTGTCCACATGGGTAGAGACACGGTCGTGAGTCTCAGTCGTATGAAGAACACGGCCTAGGGACATAGGCGTGTGCCCAAGGCATGTAAATTCTGCACCTATTTTATACAAAATTATGAAAATTAAGTTGCCCACATGGCCTAAGCACATGGGCATGTGACTTGGCCGTGTGACTTCAATTTGTTGATGACGGCATAAACAGAGAGTTACACGGGTTAGGGACACAGGCATGTATGACCACACGACCTACCCACACGGGCGTGTCCCAAGCCACACGGGCGTATGACCCTGTTTTGATGAAAAATATTCTAAGCGTCGTAAAATTTTCTAAAATTCTCAGTTTAGTCCCGAACCACCTCCATTGCATGTTTTGGGCCTCGTAGGCTCGTTTAAGGGACCATATGAATGTTTATGAAAAGTTTTAAATTTGAGTAGGAATTCATGCCCCGGTTTTGAACGTTCATTTGAGTTTAAGTCTGGTAATGCCTTGTACCCTGTTCCGACGTTAGATACGGGTAAGGGGTGTTACAGATTTAACCACTCATTGATAAGTCATAATTTATACATATTTTTATCCCATGCTTAGCACACTTTTTGATGAATTATCATTAGATTTCTGGAATTTGATGCTCCTAATCCTTTAATTTCATGTTTTATACTTAGGTGAGCATAGGAGAGTAAAAAGAGCGAGAAACGGGTAAAAATGGAGAAAATGGGTTAATATGGGAAATCATCATAGGCTGGACTTCCTCACACAGGTAAACCACACGCTCGTGTCTATTTAGCAGACTTTAACACGGCCTAAACCACCCGACACGGGCGTGGCACACGGCCATGTCCCTGTCGAACCTAAGTCTAGTTTTACTCGGAAAAAGGCCACTTTTAAGGGTTTTAAAGCATCCCAGAGCCTATATAAACACCCAAGGAGGAACCTAGAGAAACACACGGAGTGGGAGGCAAGGAATTACTTGAAGAAAGCCGATTGATCCATATCAGAAGTCGGATTCTCCTTCAAGACTGAAGATCTCCCTTCAATTTCCTTCAAGGGTTTTTGGGTTTCTTTATGTTTTGTTATTATTATTCTTCTGAGATGTTTCCTTTTACACATATGAACTAAAACCCCTTAAATACCTAATGGGAATGAAACCTAAGACGGATCTTGTTACTATTTTCTGAATTATATGATAAATACTTGATTTGTTCTTAATTATGTGTTCTTCATTCTTGTTTTAATATTCCAGGATATTGATTCAAGTATTGATGTGCTTATTCAGAGGAGAAAAAGTCCCTGCCTAAGAGTAGATCTAACATAATTAAGCAGAGTTTACCTCTAGACTTAAGGCGACATAAATCTGTCGGATTAGGGTCAAACTTAATAAGGGAATCCATAGATCGAGTTAATGCAACACTAGGGGTTTTAATTAGAAAGAGATTTCAATTAATCAACCTAGGGTTAGATGTTGTTAGTCTCGAGAGAGATAATAATATAAATTAGGGATTTCTACGGATCGAGTCAAGTGAATAACTTGTCTAGTTCAGAGTCAAATAACAAGTGAAGTCTAGGTGAATTCTTCCTTGGGTATTGTCTAAATCAATTAGTTTTCCCAATAGTAATTCCCCAATTTACTTCCTGTGCATTCTTAGTTTAGTTAATTAGTTTAGATAAAGCAAATCCCTTTATTTTTAGGCTAGATAATAAAAATATACTTGTACTTTTAGTTCTTGTGGGTTCAACATTCCGGTCTTGCTATAAGCTATACTACTATTCGATAGGTGCGCTTGTGTTTCTTGTGATAATAGTTAGTTTTCAAGTACGATCAATCATAAATATAAAACTTATCACGCACATCAAGTTTTTGGTGCCGTTGCTGGGGAACTAAGATATTAGGAACACTTAATTTTTATTACTTTAGCCATTTATTTTTGCTTAAATTATTAAAATTTTCTTTTATTTGTTTCTGGCAGGTTTTTATAGTTTATGACTAGAAGAAACCCATCAGGACCTTTACTTTTTGATAGTGAGATCAAAAGCACAGATCGCAGAAACCGAAGAGAAATAAGGCGAAGCCTACGATACATAGAGGAAGGGCAAGAGGACGATAGTCAAACTACAACCAAGGGGATGGCTGAAAATCAGAATAATCAGCTACCTCCTGTGGTTGCCGCAGATCTAATAAATCAAAACCCTGCTCTTCGTACTATGTATGATTATGCTAAACCTACTTTTGCAGGAGCTGAATCGAGTTTAGTTAGAACCTACTTGAACAGGAGCTGAATCGAGTGTAGTTAGACCTACTATTGCTGCAAATAATTTTAAATTGAAACCTAATACGATTCAAATGATACAACAGTTTGTTCAGTTTGATGGTTTGCAGGACAAGGATCCAAACACTCATTTGGTGAATTTTCTGGAGTTCTGCGACACTTTTAAGATCAATGGCATTTCTGACGATGCCATACGCCTTCGGTTATTTCCATTCTCATTGAGTAACAAAGCTAAACAATGGTTGAACTTGTTACCACGAGGGTCAATCACAACTTAGGAACAAATGACTGAAAATTTTTTACTAAAATATTTTCCACCAGCTAAAACGGCTAAATTAAGGAATGATATCTCTTCTTTTGTACAGATGGATCTAGAAACCCTGTATGATGCATGGAAGAGATACAAGGATCTATTGAGAAGGTGCCCTCACCATGGGTTACCAATTTGGCTATAGGTTCAAACTTTTCACAATGGCCTGAATCCTTCGACCAGACAGATGATTGACGTAGCTGCTGGTGGGACTATCAATAATAAGACACCTGAAGAGGCTTATGAATTTATAGAAGAGATGTCACTGAACAATTATCAGTGGCAAGTCATGAGGACAAAGCCGATGAAAGCGGCCGGCGTTTTTAACGTCGATTCGGTCACTATGCTCTCTAATCAGGTAGAACTTTTGAATAGAAAAATTGATGGTTTACTTTGTTCTACTCAGGTACATCCAGTGATAAGGTGCGATTCAAATGGAGGAGGAGTACACACAGAATATCAATCCTTCAACCCTAGCACCGAGGAGGAACAAGTTCAATATATGGGTAATAATAATTCTAGACCTCAAAATAACCCATATAGTAACACTTATAATGCTGGTTGGAGGAACCATCCCAACTTCTCATGGGGAGGCCAAGGAAATCAGAGGCCACAATGTCCCCCAGGTTTTCAACAACCACCTTATCAGCAGGAAAAGAAGCTGAGCCTTGAGGAGATGCTAACGAAATTCATCTCGGTGTCAAAAACCCATTTTCAGAACACTGAAACTGCACTTAAAAAATAGCAAGCATCGATCCAAGGGCTCGAGAATCAAATTGGACAGCTGGCTAAATTGATTTCTGACCGACCACATAGTAGTTTGCCGAGTAATACTAAAACTAACCCAAGGGAGCAGCTTAATGCGATTACCGTTTGAGGGTTAGTTGAACTTAAACCAGACTTGAGGCAAGGACTTGTGGTAAGTAAAGGTAAGGATGAGGTGGACCATAGTAAACAAAAACCGGTAAGTAGAGAATATAAACCTCGTGTGCCATATCCAAGTGTGATAAGGAAAGACCACACGGATGAACAATTTGGTAAATTCGTTAAATTATCAAAAAAATTACATATTAACTTATCGTTTATTGAAGCTCTTTCGTAGATTCCGAATGCAGTTAAATTTTTAAGGGAGCTTTTAGCAAATAAACGGAAGTTGGATGAGGAGTCACATGTGGAGTTAAGCGCAGTTTGCTCAGCCATTCTACAGGATAAGCTACCCAAAAAATTGAAAGATCCAGGGAGCTTTACGACACCTTATTTAATTGGTAGCTTAGATGTTAATAATGCATTGGCTGATTTAGAGGTGAGCATTAATGTCATGCCCTACAAAATGTTCAAGCAACTAGGTCTTGGGAAACCTACACAAACTAGGATAAGCATTTAGCTAGCAGATAAAACCATTAGATTTCCTAGGCGTATCATTGAAGACGTACTTGTCAAAATCGATAAATTTATACTCTCAATCGATTTTTTTGTTCTAGACATGGAAGAGGATAGTGACGTGCCTTTGATTTTAGGACGACCCTTTTTAGCAACTGCTAGAACTATTATTGATGTTGGTACAGGTGAACTCACACTTCGTGTGTGTGATGAAACAATCACTCTTCAAGCTCGTAATTTGAGTAACACATCAAATATTAAGGGTGGTTGTATAAATCATGCTACTAATATTGATCATGTGGTGCAACCTTCTTTATAGGAAACACGTTCGAAGAGCATACATGAGCCATGTTCAAGTAACAAAAAAGGACCCATCTATGAAGAACAAAGGCTACAGATCGAGGAACTAGATGAATAGCGGACACAGAAACTGAGAACACACGATAAACCAAAACCACTCCATGATGGACTCAATGTTTTATCAAATCAACTTTAAGGTTGGAGACAAAGTACTATTAGATGTAGCAGACCCTCGTATTACCACTTCTGAACCTAATGGAGCAATCCTTTTTATGGTACTTAACATTTTCCCATACGGTACAGTCGAGGTAACTCATTCCAAATTTGGAAATTTTAAGGTAAATAGTTCTCGTCTAAAACCTTATTTTGATAAGGTTGATAGTAGGAATGAGGAGTGTCAACTCCTTGAACAACCATGACTATGCGAAATTGAGGTAAGTCGAGCTTAGACTAAAAATAAATGCTTCTCGGGAGGCAACTTGAGCACTAACGGTGTTGATTTCTTTAAATTTTAGTTTTTAACATCTAAATCATTAACTGAGTCCTTGAACATAGGTTTTCCAAATCCACACAGCTAGGCACACGGACGTGCCTTAGGCCGTGCTCATACCACGGGCGGCAACAAGGCAGTGCGATACGACTATATGAAAATAGAGTAAAATTTTTCGCAAAACACGGGATTCAATACTTTGCCACGATCGTGCAACATAGCTGTGGGCAATCCTGCCAAATCAATACGGGCGTGTGACACGCTCGTGCCCACCACCTGTGGTTGATCCTGTCCAATTAACACAGGCGTGCGACACTCTCGTGCCTACCACCCGTGGTCAAAACTGTCAAAATAACATGAGCGTGCGCAAATATACACGAGCGTGGGAGAAGCGAACGAAGTAGGACACGGCCGTGTCACACGGCAGTGTGCACTAACACGCCCAAAAAACACGGGCGTGGGCCGAATTCTAGATGCGCCCAAATTTGAAAACACCAAACACACAGGCTAAAATAAGGGCACATGGGCGTGCCCCACAGCTATGTGCCCCAATATCTATATAAACCCCCACTATTCATCATCCCCTTCCTCAATACCCTAACCCTAGCCGCCACTCCCTCCGCCGCCGTTGCCACCAAAGCTCCGACCATCAGCCTAAAATCCACCCTTTCTCCTCCCTCTTTCCCCTCATACGCATCAAAATCTCCTCTCTTGTGTTCCCTTCATCCGCAACTCCCCTTTTTCCTTTCCTTTCTTCTCATCCCTCACTTCTCCCTCCGAAATCCTCATCCACTCCTCGGACGACCAACCTCCTCCCTCTACCAAGCACTATTGCGTTTGTCCATTCTTTCCTCTCTATTTTCTTCATTTCTCTTACTAATCTTATGTTATCTCTTGTTTTTTTTACTGTTTTTTATTAATCTTCACACTCCTAATGATATTCATGCTTATGCTTTTTGTTCTTATTTAGTAATTTAACATTTTAGTCGAACTTACCCTATGAATTATAATACATTCAGTCATTCTTGTGTTTCCATAGATTTCATACCTTTATGCTCTACCCATACTATATTCCATATTATCGTCCCCATATGCATTATTTCCTCACCAATTTACTTTTTTTTGTTCTAAAATAATTGTCTACGCTATTCACTAGGTATTTTGTTTAGCACTATTCTCGTATTCCTATTGCAAAAAAAAAAAAAAGATTTGATATGTCTGTAAATTGGGATTTGGTTATGAAATATTTTTATTTAGTTTAAACCTGCTTGCCTACTTATCCATGCTATTCTTAGAGATTATTTTTATTAATAACTTCATCTTTTTATTCGTAGGCACACTATGATAAACATTAGAGGAAAGAAGACTTTCGTCCCTACCTCGAAGAAACGAAAAGGAGCAGCATCCTCCTCAGGTCCTACCACTGAGATCTGGCACCCATTCCTCCAATTTCCACCGGGCACCTATGTAACGCCCCAATTTTTGGGTTTTCTATGTTTCTGTGATTTTTAAAATTTGTGTGTGTTCTGGTTGGTTAAAATATATATTTTAGTAGGTTAGCAGGGCCTTTAGAAGGCCCAAACTTAAGTTAAATCCGTGGTAGTCTTCGGAATTTTAATTTTATGAATAGGTGATGCAATTGGCGTTTGGGCTTTTAAGAGTAAAGGGGTAAAAGATGACACAAAAGGAGTGTGGTGTAGTGGCACGGTGGCGCCACTTAGGGGACAAGGAAGTGACGCCATAGAGGAAGCAAGGGGTCCAAGGTTCAAGTCTTGGCTCTTGCAATATATTTTGGTTTTTCTTTTTAATAAATCTGGAAGCAATAGGTGCGCTTTAAAGTTTAATGTGTTGGATTTATGACACAAATGAGTTGATGGCCTAGTGGTGGTGGCGTGAGTTGGCATGTGAGAGGACTTTGGTTCGAATCCCTTGGCACGCAAAGGTTGATTATTTTGCTATGTTGGGACGGCAAGAGTTGGTGTTGGTTTTAAACTCTGGTGATAGAGGGATCCCACATCGGGAAGCTAACATAAGAGTAGATGGAGAGCTGGCTTTAAAACATAGAAATCATCAAAAACTATGTTCAAAACATACCTCAATCAAGCTAGAGAGGTGCCAAATATACAAGCCCTAAATGCTCTTCTTTTTCTTTGACATAATCAGTTTATGAAGGCATGAATTAATGAACATTTTGTTTTATTTTAACTAATATTAACTTAATAATCAAATACCAATTCTACCCTTAATTAAAACATTATAAAATCACTTACTATATACCCATTTATGTCAAATTCCACTATCAAGGGTCAAATTACAACATAAGGACCTTTCATTTAATAAGCCATGACAAATAGACACCTTTATCATATAGAATGCAACTTTTGTATTTTATGCAATTTAGTCCTTTTTCTCAAATTGACCTATTAAACAATAAAATTAGCCCACGAAATTTTCACACATATAAATTCACATATTGTAAACACCAAAAATAATATTAAAATAATTTTATGACCTCGAATTTGTGGTTTCAAAACCATTGTTCTGATTTAGCTAAAACTGGGCTATTACAACTCTCCCCCCTTAAGGATTTTCATCCCCGAAAATCTTACCAGTGAATAGGTTTGGATATGGATTTCTCATGCCATCCTAGGGCTCCCACGTAGCTTCTTCAACCTCATGACGATGCCATAATACTTTCACTATTGCTATTCTTTTATTTCTCAATTCTTTGTTCTCACGAGCTAGAAGTCGGATCGGTTCTCCACTATATGATAAATCTGATTGAATCTCAACTTCGGTCGGGGAAATAACATGCGAAGGGTCGGGTCTGTATCGTCGAAGCATTGATACATGAAATATGTTATGTATCTTTTCTAACTCAGATGGAAATGCTAATCAATAAGCCACTGGGTCCAACCCGCTCGATAATCTCATACGGCTCAATGAATCTCGGTCTCAACTTTCCTTTTCTGTGAAATCTAAGAATTTTCTTCCACGGTGAAACTTTTAGAAACACTTGATCTCCGATCTAAAACTCAATATCTTTCCGTTTCAAATCTGCATATGATTTTTGACGATTTGACGCTGCTTTCAAACTATCACGGATCTACTTTCTATTTTGTTTCTCTAATCAGATTGACCCCGTGATTCTTATTCTCACTTAGCTCAGTCAAATACAATGGTGTCTGACACTTTTGACCATATAAAGCTTCGAAAGGTGCCATTTTAATACTCGATTGAAAACTGTTGTTATACGCAAATACTTTTCCCACGTAGCTTCGAATTCAAGAATGCAACATCTCAACATATCCTTGAGTATCTGAATAACTCGCTCAGATTGACCATCCGTCTGTGGATGAAATGCAGTACTAAAGTGTAGCTTTATACCCAGTGCATCTTGTAGTTTCTTCCAAAACCTCGATGTAAACTTCAGATCTCTATCCGAAACAATAGAAATAGGTACTCTGTGTAATCTCACAACCTCGGAGATATACAACTCAACTAACTTATCAAGTGAGAAATCCATATGTACAGGAATGAAATGAGCTGATTTTGTCAATCTGTCAATAACAACCCAGATTGCATCTTTCTTACTTAGAGATGGGAACAAAATCCATAGTCACTCTATCCCATTTCCATTTGGGAATCATAATAGGTTGTAATAAACCTGACGGTACCTGATGTCTAGCTTTAATTTGCTGACAAATTAAACACTTAGAAACAAACTCTGAAATGTCACGTCTCATACCATGCCACCAATAAAGATACTTCAAATCATTATACATTTTCGTACTTCCCGAATGTACAGATAATCGTCTATTATAAGCTTCATTTAAAATCATCTGAATCAACTTTGAATTTTTCGAAACACAAATTTGAGCTCTGAATCTTAAGCAGTCATCATCATCAACTCGAAACTCTAAATCAAAATTCAAATCACATTAAGCTCTTTTAGCTAACAATTCATTATCAACTTTTTGAGCTTCACAAATCTGTTGTAAAAACAATGGTCTTGTTTTCAACTCAGCTACAATCGAACCATCATCAAAAAGAGTCAACTGAGTATTCATTGCACGTAGAGCAAACAAAGATTTCTGGCTTAAAGCATCAGCAACAACATTAGCCTTTCCCTGATGATAATCGATTACTAATTCATAATCTTTTAGTAATTCTAGCCATCTCTCCACTGTCGCAAGTTTAAATCTTTCTGAGTCATCAAATATTTCAAACTGTTATGATTTGAGTAAACATGGCATTTCTCACTAAACAGATAATGATGCCAAATCTTCAGCGCAAATACAATTGCTGCTAACTCTAAATCGTGCATTGGGTAATTCTTTTCATGCGGCTTCAACTGTCTCGAGGCATAAGCTATGACTTTGCCTTCTCGCATCAAAACACAGCCAAACCATTCAACGATGCATCACTATAGATTACAAATCTTTACCCAATTCTGGCTGAACTAACACCGAAGCTTTGGTCAATAAAGCTTTCAGTTGATAAAAAAATTTCTGACAATTCTCAAACCATTCAAATTTTACATCTTTCTGAAGCAATCTCATCAATGGTTTCACAATCATTGAAAAGCCTTTTACAAACTATCAGTAATAGCCAGCTAGTCCTAGAAAATTGTGGACTTCGAATACATTTCTTGGAGGCTTCCAATCCATAATCACAGAAATCTTGTTCGGATCAACTCGGATTCCCAATGCTGGCACAATATGCCCCAGAAAAGCAACTTCACTCAACCAAAATTCACATTTACTAAACATTGCATATAACTGCTTATCTCTCAGAGTCTGCAATAAAATTCTCAAATGCTCGGCATGCTCAGTTTCATTTCTCGAATAGATCAAGATATCATGTATGAACACAACAACCAATCGATCTAGATACGGTCTAAAAATTTGGTTCATTAAATCCATAAAGACAGCAGGTGCATTTGTTAGTTCAAAAGACATAACTAAAAATTCATAATGACCATACCTAGTTCTAAATGCAGTCTTTGGCACATCAGAATCTCTAACTCGTAACTGGTAATAACCCAAACTCAAATCTATCATTGAAAACACTTTAGCTCCTTTCAATTGATCAAACAAATCATCTATTCTAGGTAGAGAATATTTGTTCTTGATCATCACTTTATTAAGCTGTCGATAGTCTATATACATTCTCATTGTGCCATCTTTCTTTTTCACAAACAACACAGGAGCAGCCTAAGGCAAGAAACTCGGTCGTGCAAATCCTCTATCGGTTAATTCTTGCAACTGAGCTTTTAATACTTTTAACTCTGTCAGAGCCATTCTATACGGAGCTATCGATATTAGTATTTTACCCAGCATTACCTTAATGCCAAACTCAACCTCTTGGATCGGTGGTAAACCCAATAACTCTTTAGGAAACACATCTGAATACTCACATACAACTGACACTAATTCAATATTCTTTTCATTCAATTTTATATCAAGCACATAAGCAAAATAAGCTTCACAACCCTTTCTCACATATTTCTGAGCTAACATTGAAAAATCACTGCTGGCAAACCATTCAGATCATCTGACTCAATTCGAATAATCTCATTATTCTGACATCTCAAATCTATCTTCTTTCTTTTGCAATTCACAACAGCATCATGCAACGTTAGCCAATTCATACCTAGAATTATATCAAACTCATCAAATGGAAACAACATCAAATCAGTCAGAAAACAATTATCTCGAATTATTAATGGACAGTTCGTGCACATTTTATCAACCAAAACACACTTGCCTAAGGGGTTCGATACTCTAATTACATATTCAATAGACTCTACAGGAAAAGTCTTACTGGATACTAAATTCACACATACATATGAATGAGTTGATCCTAGATCTATCAATGTAATAACTTTAGTATCATAGAGAGTAAAAGCACCGGTAATAACATCTAAAGATGACGCTTCTTCACGAGCACAAATAGCGAAGGCTTGGCCAAGTGCTCTAGCATCAAATCTCACTGCAGTGTCTCGTGTCACACCTCTACCACCACTCACATTGCCTGTGTTTCTGGGTGGTCTACCTTTATCGTGTTCTGAGCATTATCTTTTTCAGCTAACCCTGGGCAATCTTTAATAAAATGATCTCGTGAACCATAACTGTAACAAGTTCTGTTATTACTTTTCCCCCAACAATCTCCAAAATGCCATCTTACACATTGTTGACACTCGAGCTTAACATCTTTTACGTTACCAATACTCGATATTGATGTAACTTGAGCTTTAGAGTTGGTGTATTACTTTCCGTGATCTCTATTCTGATATCCCCCAGAAGCTGTCGATCGGATAAAATAGTTTCTAGATTTCTTCAACGAAGAATGATAAGATTTATTTATCGATCTCTTCCTCGAATCTCTTGTCTCTAAATTAACTTTTCTCTTTTCTTTACCAAGATCTTTGGCTTTATAAGCCTTCTCAACTAATACTACAAATTCTTTCAGTTCAAGTATCCCAACTATCAGCTTTATATCTTCATTCAACTCGTCAACAAATCCTTTACACATGATCTCCTCAGTAGACACATATTCCCGAGCATATTTGCTTAACCATACGAATTTTCTTTCGTACTCAGTGACAGCCATTCGAACTTGCTTCAATTCTAGAAACTCTTTATGTTTCTGATCGAGGAATCTCTGGCTTATGTACTTTTTCTGGAACTCGGTCTGAAAGAATTCCCAGGTAATCCGTTCTTTAGGAATTACTGATGTCAATGTTTTCCACCAGTGATATGCATTATCTCTAAGTAAAGATACTATTCATTTAATATATTCATCTGGAGTATAGGACAATTTATCGAATACTCGAATAGTGTTCTCAAGCCAGAACTCAGCTCTCTCAGCATCATCATCAACTGTAGCTTGAAACTCTTCAGCCCCGTGTTTACGAATCTTATCAACAGGTGGCTTAATCAATCAAATTAGATCTAATACTGGTGGCACAACTGAGACTTGTTAAGGAACAGGTGGGGGTGGAGGTTGTTGAGCAACCGAATTCGTTTGAAAGAATTTCGTGAACCACTTACTCATCATTTGGAAGAAGGCTTGCTTAGCCTCTCCTCCTTGGCTACTTGACATAGGCCTTGAATCGACTGGCGCTGCCTTTTGAGTGAGAGCGAGTGAATTACTTTTAACATCATTGGCTATTGCTCATTCGGGATCAATTTTCTATATGAAAAACACATTTTAACTGTCAAGAATCATCACACTATCGCAGTTTATATATATGGCATGTATAGCTAGACTCTCACTCGCTACGTTAGTCCTAGAATAGGCTAAGCCATAGCTCTGATACCAATAAATATAACACCCCTAACCCATATCCAACGCCAAAATAGGGTTACGAAGCATTGCTGAATAATACATCCCATCCACATACATTTATACATTCATTATCAAAAACCATTCATAAACATTCACATTGTCCCTTATAAGGTTCTACGAGACCTTAAAACATGCTTAAGGGTGGTCCGAGAGTAAACCGATCACATATAAAAACTTCTGAACACTTGGAAAAAATTTACATTCATAGGTTACACGCCCGTGTAAGCAGGTCGTGTGCCTCACACGGCTACCGAACACGCCCGTGTCCTAGGCCGTGTGAAAATAGAGCATACATACTGAATTACACCACACGGTCGGAGACATGCCCGTGTGCCTTGGCCGTGGGAAAACTGGAGAGGTTACTGACTTGGGTCACATGGCCAACCACACGCCCGTGTACCTTTCGAAATGGCCACACACACCCATATGCCAAGGTTGTATGCCTCACACAGTCATCAGACACACCCGTATGTCTATGCCGTGCTCGAGACTGACTTAAATTCGTAGGGCTAGCCTAGGGGACACACGACCGTGTAACATAGCCATGTGTCACACACGACCGAGATGCATGCCTGTTTCTCCTTCTATGTAGACAAAAATAGGTCATTTGAAAAGTCAATTTGCTACCCTTTTCTCATGCACACATAACAACCAAATTTGTACCACTTCAATACATCTTTAAGTAATAAAAAAACATGCCATTTCATATTCATGTCATGCCATCTATCATCAACCAATTCAACTACTCAATTCCACATTCAAAACCTATCAAAATCATTATATCAAAATTCATCACATTAACATCTATTACATATCACAAAACACATCATTAAACTATATCGACAACTAATGCCAACATGCCAAAATAAGCCAACATAGAAGGCATTATATACATCACATACTTATCACTTGACAACATATAAATCAAGCCAAATTCAACTTCATAAAAAACACCATTTATAAGCCACATCTCATGACTAAATTCACAATTCAAAACATACTCAAAATGACACTAGCCTATACATGCCATATACCATATATACAAGCTTCAGAAGTACCAACAAGATGATTGATAGTGCGATAATGGTTCCCGATGATTCTCGATGTCTGAGCTAGCTTTGGTACTTTATAAAACAAAGGCAAATATCATACAGTAAGCTTCATACCTTAGTAAGTTTGTACCAAATATACTCAACAGTTCATATAATTCAAAACATCAATTAATAAACACTTATTCGTTCTTATATCATCATTCAGTTCTAATCTACCACCATTTAACATGTATATACAAATTCATCAAGCTTCATACACATAGTATCAACTACCACATAGGTATCGCACATACCTAAACTTTCCTGAATTTATTTATTTCATTCTCACCTCTTTGTTCAATACATTAATTCGTTCGGAAATCTTTCAATGCTCTAAGAATTCGTACGCTTAGTACATCAGTGATTAGCCGAAGCTATAACGATCTCGCACACTTTGTTCCATCACATTAAATCGTAGCTAACTCAATGTCGCACACTTAGTGCCTCATATAGCTGAAGCTATTCCAATTCGCACACTAACTGTTATTTACAGCCGAAGCTATTTTAAAACACTATGTGCCAAACATAGTTGATTTATCGTTGTACGCAATTGTAGTCACATATATACAATTTATGCATTATTGAAGCATTAAAAACATAATTGTAACTTCATTTATCACGTACAAACTTACTTCATACTCGGAATTGACGAATCGGATCAATTACTCGATAACCTTCAATTTTCCCCGATCTAAATCTGAGTTCTTTCTTTCTTGATTTATATGTATTCAAAATTAACCCATTTAATCACCTATTCATTCAAATTAATCCACAAACACATATTTGGGCTGTTTTACACTTTAGCCCCTAAAGTTTTACATTTATTCAATTTAGTCCTTATTTCATAAAAACAAAAATTACACAAAATTTAATTACACCCAAGCTAAATGAATTTCCTAGGGATCCCTAGCAGCCCAAAAATTTCATTTATTTCATAATTTCGCCCCTCAATTTTCACTTTCCTCAATTCAATCCCTAATATGCATTTTTACTCAAAATCACTTTATAAAACATGTATATCAAGCACCAAGCTTTCATAATTCATCATCAAACATCATAAAACACATGAATTCATCAATGGAAAATTTCAAAATCATCAACACTTTCAAAAATTGAGACATGGGCTAGCTAGAACACAAAGCAACGATTACAAAAACATAGAAATCATAAAAAACCGAGCTCAAAACATACCCTAATCAAGCTAGAGAGGTGTCAAATACACAAGCCCTAAATTCTCTTCTTTTTCTTTAATATAATCGGTTGATGAAGGCATGAATTAATGAACATTTTGTTTTATTTTTAACTAATATTAACTTAATAATCAAAAACCAATTCTACCCTTAATTAAAACATTATAAAATCACTTAATATATACCCATTTATGTCAAATTCCACTATCAAGGGTCAAATTACAACATAAGGACCTTTCATTTAATAAGCCATGATGAATAGACACCTTTATCATATAGAATGCAACTTTTACATTTTATGCAATTTAGTCCTTTTTTTCTCAAATTGAGCTATTAAACAATAAAATTAGCTCACAAAATTTTCACACATATAAATTCACATACTGTAAACACCAAAAATAATATTAAAATAGTTTTACAACCTTAGATTTGTGGTCTCGAAACCATTGTTTTGGTCTAGCTAAAACTGGGTTGTTACAACTTTGATATCTGCTGTCAACTGCTTAATGATCTAGTCTGATGAATGAGTTTCAGTTTGTTCATTTTTGATACTTTTAGTTTCAATAAATTAACTTTGTTAATATTATTTTGAGTTAATGTGAATGTGGTTAGTTATGTATTTGCTACTCGTGGATTAGTTGTAATAGCCTAAAATTGGGTCTAGTTGGAACAGAGGTTTCGGGACCACAAAATCTGAGATAAAAATAATTATTTTATGATTATTTTGAGGTCTATGATATGATTGCATGATTGTGTGAAAATTTCGTGAAGAAATTCTATGCATAAAGTGCTCAATTTGAAGTTAGGGACTAAATTGAATAAGTTGCAAAACTTGCATTCTAGAAGTTTCTAGTATGAAATTGCTTTGGAATATTAATTAGGAGGTCTTAAATAGCAATTTTACCAATTTCTAAGTGATGGACAAAAATTGGACATGGATGGAATTTTTGAAAGTTTAGTAAGGAAGGGCATTTTGGTCATTTGGTAATTAAAAGAAATAAAAAGGAAAAATAAAGCCAAAAATTGACTCATCTTTCTCATGGAGGCCGAAATTAGCATGGGGGAAGCCATGGCTAGGGATTTCAAGCTTTCCAAGCTCAATAGTAAGTCCGTTCTAACCCCGTTTTTCAAGTTCTTTATGTTTTTGGAATCCCGGTAATTTGATTAAGGTTATTCTAGCAATAATTTAAGCTAGGGTTCATATTTGGAAAAATACCCATAGGTGAAATGTGTTTATTTTGCTGTTTTATGATAGAATATGAGGTTTTAAATTATGTTAGACAACTTGTGCTACTCGGTTTTGAGTGAAAACGAGTAAAAGGGCTTAATCGGTAAAAATACCTAATAGTCATAAGTATATGTTAGAGTGAGAATTTGATGTTGCCATAGAAGGGAAAAGTGATCAGCATGTCATAAAACATAAGAATAAGGGATGAAGTTTAATTCCCGAGCCTAGGGGCAAAAGTGTAAATATGCAAAAGTTTAGGGGCAAAATTGTAATTTTACCAAAGTTTGAGTTAAGGACTGTTTTGAATAGTACATTAATTAGATAAGTAAAATATGATGTTTTAGATCCCAAAAAATGAGATTTGAACCTAGAATGAGAGAAAAATCGAAAATTGGGAAAGTTGGTAAAATAATCGTTTTAGTATCGAGTAAGTTCATATGTATAATAAGCATTAATTTATGCATGTTTCAATGTAAAATTGATATATTCATTATGATTTTCGAGGTGTTGAAAGTATGTAAGTTGGTATGATAATAATACAGCAATAATGCTGTAATTTATATTTGAAAGTTAAATTTAGTGAATTAATTGAATTATATTAAATTAAATGATTATGGTGCCAAGTTTATGAATTGATTTAAAAATATGCCTATGGCACATGAAGTGCATTGAATTATCATACATAAATGTGATTTCTATGATTATGATTATTATGGGAAATTGTAAGTTCATATGATTTTTAATAAGGCAATGTGTAATTTAATGTTATTGCGTTGATATTAAATGAGATGTAAGTTTATATGTAAGTAATACATCAATATTACTTGTATTATGATATTTTATAATAATATTGGAAATATGTTTGTGGATAATTACTTGATTGGTGAAATTGTTGGAAATGAGAGAGAAATCCCGGTTGAACCTTTGGAAAGATTGGATAATACAGATAGTATGTAGCTAGGTCACATGTATGGTGCTGAGTGCACATCATGTGTACAAGAGAGATACAAGACATTATGATGTAGCTAGGTCGCATGGGTGATACTATGTGTACACCATGTAGACAAGAGAGCTACAGGATATATGTAGCTAGGACGCATGCGTGGCTCCAGGTGAAGGACACCATGTAGACAAGAGAGCTACGAGATAAATTGGCTAGGTCACATGGGTGGTACTGAGTGTTCACCATGTGTACAAGAGAGCCAAACTATATGATGGGTAGAGCTATGTGTTGAAACCACCAAGTATCGAGGATTGATCCGAAGTGTTCAACGGGAGACTCTCTATGTATTGCTTTGTGAGTTTTGTGATGAGTAAGTGCAGGAACTTGATTATGTGAATGATGTGTTCATTAAGTGACCAGTATGTGGTGAGGTTATAAACAAGTAAGTTATACATGAAGATGATTTTATGGTGACCTTGTGATCATGGGCCTATACTTGTGATGTATGAAATGTGGTGAAAATGATTTGTGATATGTATGTTAAAATGAGGTTAATACAAAGAAAGTGTGAAAGAGTGAATTAGTAATAAAACTGTTTTGGACAGTAGCAGTGATGTGATTTTGAAAAATCACCAAAAATAGTATAAATTGAATCAGAGACTGAATTAGATATAAAACTAAATGTTAATGAGTATGTTTTCATATAAAATAAATAGAGCAAGAAAAGGAGTTCTATATTTTTATATATTTATGTTTTTGTGAGACTAGTTCAGAATGATTATGCGATCCCCTATTCTGACTTTGGAAAATCACAAAAATTTGGATAAAAATAATTAGAGGCTTAAACTTATATTTTTAAAATCCCTAATGAGTCTATTTTCAAGATAAATCAACAAGAACATTATCTGATTTCTGTATTGTGAGATAATTAATTTTTAGTGAAGAGAGGTCAGAACTGTCAGAATGTGAAATAGGGGAAATTTTAATGAATAAACCGTACTAATTTGCTAAACCAAAAATTGTGAAAATTTTATGGTGGAAAGATATGTGAGTCTAGTTTTAGGGGAAATTTATATATCTTAATTTGGAGCTCTGTACCTCAAATTATAAATAAGTAAGTGACTATGACTCCTGTGGACAGTTTGATGTGAGCATTTATTAGTAAATTGTGAAATCGTACTTACAAGAATGCTATATACATTAAGGATGTGGAATGGAGAGGAGGAGGAGGAGGAGGAAAATAAATATATGTGAAATACATGGAAACTATGGTATATGAAATGTTGATATAATAAAATAAATGATATGTGTTTATAAGAAAACAGAAAGAGAATGATATGTATCATGACATGTATATATATATGACTAGTCTCAATGTAATGCTTGTTGGGTATGGAGTTGAATTGAAATGTTTCAGGCGAACATGTTATTTTTCGCATTTGAATTGTGGTATTTTATAAAGATATGATCTAGTTTTAAATATGAATGCTTGATGATTAAGCTGAAGATATTTGGTAAGATGATAATCTTGGTATAAATGTATAAGTGGTACTATAATAAACAAGGTAAAATGAGTATGAGAGACACATGTATGATGACATACAAATGCTATGTTTGTGGTTTAATTGAGAATATTTAATCATTAAATGAATACCATGTTATATGCTTTTGATTTTGTATAAGTGTGTAAGAGATTAAGGTTGACCAAAGCTTGGAAAATAGCCTAGGTATATTCCACACAGGCAGAGACACGACCATGTGTCTCAGCCGTGTATGGAACACGACTTTGGGACACGGGCGTGTAGAGCCTTAAAGCATGAAATTTCCAAGATTTTTGTAAGTTCTTGGTTTAGTCCTGAACCCTTTCTAAAGTATGTTTTGGGCTTCGTAGACTCAAATAAAGGACTATGTGTAAGTGAATGAACGTTTTGAAATATGAATGAAATTTTATGGCCCGTATTTTAGTTTAATGTTTGTATGTTTGTCCGATAACTCCTCGTACCTTATCCCGGCCTCGGGTACGGGTAAGGGGTGTTACATTAGTAAAATAGCTTGATCTATAAATTATTGATGTTTTTAAGTAAACTCGGTTTGGTAAATGGATTCGATCTACTATGGAATCTATTTTCTTTTATCAGAGTAGCTCTTGAATTATTTTTAACTGCTCTCTATCTGCTCGAAAGTTCGTGTAACACCCCTAACCCGTATCCGACGTCGGACTAGGGTTAAAAGCATTACCGGACAAATCAGAACATTTCATAAATAATTCACAAACATCATTCACACATAATCATACATCATTATGGAGTCTCTTACATAGGTCAGCGAGACTTTAAACATGCTTTAAAAAGGGGTTGGGACTAAACCAAGCTCATACAAAATTTTTCAAAACTTAAACATTTTTCAAACTTGTACAGGTCACACGCCCTTGTGATTAGGCCATGTGCCTCACACAGCTTTAGAAAAGCTCGTGTGTCTAGGCTATGTCAAAATAGGGCATACATACTGACTTGTCCACATGGCCACAAGACACGCCTGTGTGCCAGGCCAGGTGAAAATTAGGGAGGCTACTGATTTGGGTCACACAGCCAGTCAAACGCCCATGTGTCTAGCCCGTGGTCGAAACTGACTTGGCCACATGGCCTAGCACAAGCCTGTGTGTACAACCGTGTGGTCTGCTCAGACACATTTCAAAATGGCCCTCGAGCAACATAGCTGAGAGACATGTCCATGTCTCTACCCGTGTGGGCAAAAATAGGCCAATTACAAGGCCAATTTGCCAGCCCTTAAGGATCCTCCCAACAAGCAAGAAATAAGCATCAATTGCATACCAAATGTTCATCCATTTCACAACCAATACATACACCAATCATGCCATAACATTATCAACCAATTTCATACTTAATAGTCATTCCAAATTATGACAAAATATAAGACCAAATCATATATAAACAATAGTTTTATAACCTCATTTTACTTTATTCAATCACATACTATAAACTTACTAATTTCTCAAATATACACATACCAAAACTTACCAAAATTGACCATTTTATTTGGTCAACCAACTGCACATCATAATGGCACATTTGCATCACATATCATATATCAAAATCAAACCATAAGTTCAGACACAAACTAGCCATATCGCATGGCATGATATATACATTACAAAAGATATCCAAATACTTCCAGCCTATACGTGCCATTTTTTTATATTCACAATGTCAAAAGATAGCAAAGTAAGTCTGATAGTGTGGTGACGATCCCCGAGCTCTTGGTAGCTACGATATCTATAAAATAGTTGAAAAACACACAGAGTAAGCTTTCAAAAGCTTAGTAAGCCATATACAAATAAACTTAACATTCAAAACATTAAAGCATCATCAAATTACATATGCTCCATAGCCAAATAATATCTCAAAACCACATAGCTCATATACATTTAACATATTCCCAATTCATTTACACATATAGCATATTTTCTTATACTTATAACATATACCATCACCTGTACATATACTTACTTTTATTCTCAATCATAGTATACATTTCAAATGTACCTAAATTGGATACACATCACATATAATCATTCATTTCTCAAAACTCCTGTTGAACTGTTCGGAATCATAAGGATACGCGGATAGCTTGAAAAACTCATACAATGCAAACGTCCCAGACGTGGTCTTACATGTAATCAAATATCAATGGGGTCTTACACAAAATCAAATACGATGCTAATGTCCCAGATGTGGTCTTACACATAAATCATAAGTCGATGACAACGTCCCAAACATGGTCTTACACGAGAACACATATCAGATCCTAG
Organism: Gossypium hirsutum; assembly: GCF_007990345.1. Classification (NCBI taxonomy): domain Eukaryota; kingdom Viridiplantae; phylum Streptophyta; class Magnoliopsida; order Malvales; family Malvaceae; genus Gossypium; species Gossypium hirsutum. Next base: position 30,613,390 of record NC_053429.1, on the reverse strand, counting down.
GTCATGACATATGTATCCTAACTATTCCTAGGGTTCGTACGAGCTTTTTGGACGTTGGAACTTTGTCGATAATTTCTCAAATATATCTCATATTCAAGGCATAATGCCATTTATCATTGTTTAATAGCATATAAGTAGAAATAAACCATTTCAAATACATTTATTTGTATATAGACTTACCTCGTACAGATTCGAATAAATGGAATCGGCTACTCGACAACTTTCAATTTTCCTCGATCTAATTTTGTTTTCTTTAATTCTTAATCTATATATTCAAATTTAACTTATTCAAGCTCACATTCATTCAAATCAATCCAAAAACACATTTTAGGGCATTTTACAAATTAGCCCTCATATTTTCACATTTTATAAATTTAGTCCCTAATTCATAAAATCACAAAATACACAAAATTTCTTTAAACATATGCTTGGCCGAATATTCCTATAGCTCATACAAGCCCACCTATTTCATTTATTTCACATTTTAGTCCCTCAGATTACAAATTTCACAATTTAGCCCATTTTACTCAAATTCATCAAAATTTCAAAGACAAAATATGCTAACTCAACACATATCTTTCAATTTCTATCATCTAACTCCATAAAGCTCACAATTTCATCAATGGCATATTTCAAAATCATCACTAAAATTAGAAATTAAGACATGGACTTGATTGTATTCAAAGCAACAATCATAAAACGTAGAAATTATCAAAAACGAAACAAAACTCATACCTCAATCAAGGGAATCAATGGCCAAAACCCTAAGAATCCTTTTTATTTCTTTTCTATTTGATTTTTGGAAATAATAAGCATGAATGAACTAAATTTCATGCATTTTTTTATTAATTAAACATAATTAATCCATTTACTAGTTTACCCTTAGTTAATTAACATTTAAACCATTAACATACAAGGTCATTAATGTCCACTCAAGCTTACAATGGTCAAATATCAACATAAGGACCTTTCATTTACAAAAACATATCAAATAGGCACTTTAACAATTAGACGGCCACTTTTACATTTTACGTGATTAGGTCCTTTTGTCAAATTGAGCACACAAACAGTTAAATTTTCATACGAAACTTTCACACATGTCAATTCACATATTATAAGCACAGAAAATAATATTAAAATAATTTTCTAACTCAGATTTGTGGTCCCAAAACCACTATTCTGACTAGGGTCTAAACCGAACTGTTACAATTCTCCCCCTTAGGGATTTTCGTCCCCGAAAATCTTACCGTTGAAAAGATTTGGATATTGCTGTCTCATAGCATCTTGAGGCTCTTACGTAGCCTCTTTAACACTGTTTCAATGCCACAATACTCTTACTAACGAAATTTCCTTATTTCGCAATTCTTTAATCTCACGAGCTAAAAGATGAATCGGTTCTTCATTGTAGGTCATATCAGACTGAATCTCAATCTCTGACAGAGGAATTACATGCGAATGATCAAATCTATATCGTCAAAGCATTAATACGTGAAATACGTTGTTTATCTTTTCTAGCTCAGGTGGCAATAACAATCTATATGCAACTGGTTCGATATGCTCGATAATTTCATACGGCCCGGTAAGCCTCGGACTCAATTTGCCTTTTCTGCCGAATCGAAGTACTTTCTTCCAGAGTGAAACTTTCAAAAACACTTTGTCTCCGATCTCAAATTTAATGTCTTTTCGTTTCAAATTTGCATATGATTTTTGATGATTGGGAGCCGCTTTTCAGACTATCTTGGATGACTTTTACTTTCTGTTCAGTCTCTTTTATCAAGTCAATCCCGTGAATGTTATTCTCGTTGAGCTCAGTCCAATACAAAGGTGTATGGAATTTGCGACCATATAAGGCTTCGTACGGTGCCATTTTGATGCTCAATTGAAAACTATTATTGCATGCAAATTCAATTAATGGCAAATATTGTTCCTACGTACCTTCAAACTCAAGAACGAAACATCTCAACATATCCCTGAATATCTGAACAATCTGCTCGGATTGACCATCCGTTTGCGGGTGAAAAGCAGTACTGAAATGCAATTTCATACCTAAAGCCTCTTGCAGTTTCTTCCAAAATCGTGATGTGAATCTCGAATCTCTATCTAAATGGCACACCGTGCAATCTCACAATATAAAAAATGTATAACTCAACTAACTTATCAACTGAGTAACCAGATCATACTGGAATAAAATGGGCTAATTTCGTCTATTGATCAACTACAACCCAGATTGCATCTTTCTTTCTTGGAGATATGGGCAAACCCGGAAAAAAGTCCACTGTCACTCTATCCCATTTTCATTCCGAAATCATAATCGGCTATAAAAAACCAGAGGGCACTTGATGTTCAGCTTTAACTTGCTAACAGATTAAGCATTTCGCAACAAATTCAGAGATATCACGCTTCATACCAGGCCACCAACAAAGCTGTCTCAGATTACTATACATTTTCATACTACCCGGATGAACAGATAAACGACTATTGTGAGCTTCATTCAAAATCATCTGAATCAATTCTGGATTTTTCGAAACAAAAATTCAATCTCGGAATCTCAGACAATTATCTTTATCAACTCTGAATTCTGAATCAGAATCTAAATCACTCTGAGCTCGTTTTGCTAAAATTTCATTATCAACCTTTTAAGCATAAAAAATTTGTTGAATGAATAATGGTCTTGCTTTTAATTTTGCTAAAATCGAACCATCATCGGAAACAACCAAATGAGCATTCATCCTACGTAGAGCAAACAATGATTTTCGACTCAAAGCATCAGCCACAACATTTGCTTTTCCAAGATGATAATCAATCACAAGCTCATAGTCTTTTAGCAATTCTAACCACCTTCTTTGTCGTAGATTCAAATCTTTCTGAGTCATCAGATATTTCAAACTCTTATGATCAGAATATACGTGAAATTTCTAACTAAACAAATAATGGCACCAAATTTTCAAAGTAAACACAATTGCAGCTAATTCCAGATCGTGCGTCAGATAGTTCTTTTCGTGTGATTGTAGCTGTCTCGAAGCATAAGCAATGACTTTGCCTTCTTGCATCAAAACACATCCCAAAACGTTCAACGAAGCATCACTATAGATCACAAATTCTTTACCCGATTAGGGTTGTGGTAACACTGGAGCTTCAATCAATAGGGCTTTCAATTGATCAAAGTTTTTCTGACATTTTTCAGACCATTCAAACATCACATTTTTCTGAAGCAGTTTTGTTAATGGAGTTGCAATCATAGAAAAGCCTTTTACGAGTCATCTATAATAACCAGTAAGTCCAAGAAAGCTGCAGACTTCAGAAACATTTCTTGGAGGTTTCCAATACAAAATAGCCGAAACTTTGTGCAACATCCTACACTCGAGTCCTACACTGGGATGGGGTACGAGGCGTTACCTTACTTAAACACATACATTCCAATATTTTTGAATCATTAAGGCTTGATCAAACTTAAAACTTTTTCAAACTTTGTTTAAATTCCTTAACATGGGCATACGAGGCTTCAAACATCCATTCGAAACCCTTGGGGACCAATTCGGGTCCTTAACCAACTTTAGAAAATTAACCCTTAAAAATAGGGCACACGCCCATGTGGAAGGGTAACACGCCTCTGTGGTCTTTTTGACATGGCCGTGCTAATGGCCCGTGTGGCACACACGGCCTAATCATCTAGGGACACGCCTGTGTCCCATACCCATGTGAATTTAATTCCAAATTCAAACCTACAGGGGTTTTCACACGGCCTAACACACGCTCGTGTCCCTCACATGGCCATGACATGCCCATTTCCTAGCCCGTGTCTTAAAACCCTGACATTCTGTTTCTAACGTTAGGATCCAATAAGGGGCACACGGCCAAGGCACACGCCTGTGGCCAGAGGTCGTGTCCTCCACACGGCTAAGACACACGGCCGTGTCCTCCACATGGCTGAGACACACAGCCGTGTCTCTGCCCCTGTGTTTACTACTATGCATACTGACTTGAACTTTTTACGTGTAGGGGATATACGGCTAGACAACACGCCCATGGGGCTAACACACGGCCTAGACACAGACCTGTATGTCTACCAATGTGGACAACATTTGCCACCCTGAAACACAAAATAACAACATCCATCATGCTAATGATCATTATAAGAAGATTCCTCAATCCAACAACCACATCTAAGGCTTTTACACATTTCATATTTACTAAAACAACCAACAAATTACCCATTCATCAAATAACTTCTTGTATTCATATAACCACTTTTAACTTTAGCCATTTCCATGGCCTTATACAAAATAACTCAAAATGCTAAAGTAAGCCAACACATTTGGCCAGTTAACAATGACACAAAATCATAAAGTCAGGGTCCTATACATGCCATAATCAAAATAAATAGATCTAACTATACCAAGTGCTTCGATTGATAGTGTGATCAATGCCTTCGACGTCTGTTGATCGACGAGCTAATTTGGCTGTATTATAAGAAAATGGAAAGAAATAGGGTAAACATAAAACTGAGTAAGTTGTATGCAATCAATATAACAATAGCTTTACCATTCATCATCATGCTCATAGTACTTAAGTAGGCATAAGCACAACTTACTCATCACTAGCCAATACACTTCACATAGCATATATTGAGCTCACATCTCATACATTTCAAATAGGTACTTGTACCACTCACAATATGGTTATACTCTTCTCGTTTAACTTAAACTGTAACTCTCGTTGTTGAACCATTTGGAATGCTATCGGATATTCATTAAGCCTCAAACATAAGGTGTAATGCCTATGCCACGTCCTAGACATGGTCTTACACTGGCTCGTCCATTAAGTCAATGCCATGTCCCAGACATGGTCTTACACTAGCTCTCACATATCCATGCCGATGCCATGTCCCAAACATGGTCTTACACTGACACCTCTATACGTACCGATGCCATGTCCCAAACATGGTATTACACTGACACATCTCATAGTTGATGCATGTCCCAGACATGTCTTACACTAGCACACAATTGACCCAAATGTGATGGCACGAATATCTAATTTCTTCCTAAGGTTCACTCGGGAGTTCTATGATCTTAATTATCATCATGTATTTTCATTACCACAATTAAGCAATTTATGTTGTACCAATTCAAACACATATAATAACAATGTAGTTGTATTATTTACATAAAACTTACCTCGGTATTCAAAATTTGGCGGCTATCTCGACTTATTCCGCTAGTATGCCTTTTCCTCGATCTATGCCCGGATTTTGTAATTTTTGATCTATAATGATAAAAATTCTCGAATTAATCATTTTATTAATCTAAGTACTCGACAATTTAAAATTGGGCAAAATGACCATTTTACCCCTATTCTGAAAATCTATTTTTATCAGATTTTCTCACTAACCAAGCCTAGCCGATCACTTTTTATACTAAAAGCAGCCCACAATTCTCATTATTTCACACATTTATCACCTATTTTACAACTTATGCAATATGGTCCTTAGTTAGGGTTTTTATGGAAACTACTTTCACAAAAGTTGTTTATTACACTACCATAACTCATTTTCTTCCATAAAATTTCAGAAAACAACATGAACACACTCATGGTAAAACCCTAGACTTTCAACCATTTTTCAAAATAATCCCCTTATTTGAAAGCTTATGTTACAAGGGTTCTAAAATTTCAAAAATCATCAAGGACAATTATCAAAATCACTTACTTGTGAAGGCTCTAAGTTGCTGAAATTTTTTTGGCTTAAAAACCCCTCTTTTGTTGGTATGAACGGTGGGAAGAAGATAAGAGAAAATAAAAATATCATTCTCTCTTTATAAAATTTTACTTTTAACCAATTTTGTCACCAAAACCCACCTAACCTAGTCAACATGCCTCATTTTGCCCCTATGGCCGGCCACCTCTATTTTAAGGGTCTATTTGCCCTTTAAAGACCCTCAATTTATGATACAGGGCAATTTAACTCCTTTATCTATCAAATTAAAACTTTTAAACTTTATGCGATTTAGTCCTTTTTCACGATTAAGCTCACAAGCGCTAAAATTAATTCACCAAAATTTTCATGCATCTTTATAAACATGTCATCACGCATAAAATAATATTAAAATAATTTCTCCGACCTCAGGTTACTGGTTCTGAAACCACTATTCCGGCTAGGCCCAAAATTAGGCTGTTACAATTCTCCCCCTTAAGAATTTTCGTCCTTAAAAACCTTACCGGTGAATAGGTTCGGGTATTGGTCTCTCATAGTCTCTTTGGATTCCCATGTGGCTTCTTCGACCCCATCTCTATGCCATAATACCTTACGCTGTGCTATGCTTTTATTCCTTAATTGCTTAATCTCTTGAGCTAAAATCTTAACTGGCTCTTCGCCTTAAGTCATATCCAGCTAAAACTCAACTTCAGTTAGCGCGATCACATGCGAAGGATCCGAGCTATATCGACGTAACATGGACACATGAAAGATGTCGTGAATCTTTTCCAATTCTAAGGGCAAAGCCAAATGATAGGCAATGGGCCCTACTCTTTAGGTAATCTCATATGGTCCTATGAAACGGGGACTCAACTTGCCCTTTCTACCGAATCTGAGAAGTTTCCTCCATAGGGACACCTTAAAAAACACCTTATCGCCAACTTGAAATTCAATCTCTTTTCGTTTCAAATATGCATAGGATTTCTATCTATCTGATGTGGCCTTTATACAATCACGAATCACTTTAACCATTTCTTCAGTTTCTCGAACTAAGTTGACCCCGTGAATCTGATTCTCTCTCAGCTCAGACCAATATAAAGGCTTTCGGCACTTATGGCCATACAAAGCCTCATAGGGCACCATTTTTAAACTCGACTAATAACTATTGTTTTAGGCGAATTCCACCAACGACCAATATTTTTCCCAGCTACCTTGGAACTTGAGAACACAACACTGCAACATATCTTCTAAGATCTGAATTACTCTCTCCGGCTGTCTGTCGAGTTGTAGGTGGAAAGCTGTGCTAAATTTTAACTTTGTTCCCAAATCCTATTGTAACTTCTTCTAAAACATCGAGGTAAACCTCGAGTCTTTGTCCGAAATAATCGATAAGGGCACTTCATGAAGTCTCACAATTTCGGAAATGCACAAGTCAGCTAGCTTATCGGGTAAGAAGTTTGTACATATCGGGATAAAGTGATCTGAATTCATCAGTCGATCAACCACAATCCACACAGCATCTTTCTTCCTCAGGGTTACTGGCAAACCCGTCACAAAGTCTATAGTAATCTGGTCCCACTTCCACTCGGGGACCATGATAGGCTGAAGTAAACCCAAAGGTACCTGGTGTTTAGCCTTCACTTGCTGACAAACTAGACACTTAGAAACGAACTCCGAAATGTCTCTTTTCATCCCTAACCACCAGTACATTTTTTTCAAGTCGTTATACATCTTTACACTACCCAGATGGATAGACAAGCAACCACTATGTGGCTCTCGTAAAATCCTCTGAATAAGTTCATTATCCTTGGGTACACAAACTCTGTCTTGGAACGTCAAGCATCTGTCGGTACTAATCCGAAAATCTGATTCAACACCCGACTTGCATTGAGTTCTCTTGGCTTGCAATTCACTATCGTTATTCTAGGCTTTGCAAATCTCTTGCAGGAACATCGGTCTAGCTCTCAACTCTGCCAGAATCAAATCATCATCAGTCACAGACAATTGAGCATTCATAGCCCTCAAGGCGAAGAATGATTTCCTACTCAAAGCATCGGCGACCACGTTCGCCTTTCCTGGATGGTAGTCGATAGCTAACTCATAATCCTCTATCAACTCTAGCCACCTTCGTTGCCATATATTCAACTCCTTCTGAGTCATCAAATACTTAGACTTCTATGGTCGGTGAATACCTGACATCTCTCACCATACAAATGGTGTCTCCAAATCTTTAATGCTAACGCTATAGCTGCTAGCTCCAAATTGTGGGTCGGGTATTTTCTCTCGTGTGGCTTTAGCTGTCTTAAGGCATAGGCTATAACCTTGCCTTCTTGCATGAGCACACATCCTAGCCTATTCAAGAATGCATCACTATACACCACAAACTCTTTTCCCAGTTCCGATTGCACCAAAATTGGGGCTTCGGTCAACAAAGCCTTTAGTTTCTCGAAACTCTGTTGGCACTTCTCTGTCCATTCAAACTTGACATCTTTTTGTAACAACCTTGTCATCAGAGTGGCTATAATAGAGAATCCATTCACAAACCTTCTGTAGTATCCAACTAAACCTAGAAAGCTTCGAACCTCTATCACATTCCTTGGTGGTTTTCATTCAACAATAGCCGAGATCTTGCTTGGGTCAACTCTGATCCCATCATCAGACACAATGTGTCCTAGGAATCTGACCTCTTTAAGCCAAAATTCGCTCTTACTAAACTTGGCTTATAACTGCTTATCTCTCAAGGTTTGTAAAACTATCCTCAAATGCTCTGCGTGCTCACTCTCATCACGCGAATAAATCAATCTGTCATCAATAAAAATGACGACAAACTTATCCAAATATGGTCTGAAAATATGGTTCATTAAGTCCATAAAAATTGCCGGGGAATTTGTTAAGCCAAAGGGCATGACAAGAAACTTGTAGTGCCCATACCTCATCCTAAACGCGGTTTTCGGTACATCCTGCTCCTTAACCCTTAATTGGTAGTAGCCCGACCTTAAGTCAACCTTAGAAAACACGATGGCTCTCTTCAACTGATCGAACAAATCATCAATCCTTGGCAAGGGATACTTGTTTTTCACAGTCACCTTATTGAGTTGTCGGTAATCTATGCACAACCTCATCGACCCTTTCTTTCTTTTACATAAAAAGTACCGAAGCACCCCACGATGAATAGCTCAGTCTTGCAAAGCCCTTGTCAGTTAATTCTTGCAATTGTACCTTTAACTCTTTCAATTCTGTCAGAGCCATCCTATACGGAGCAATCGAGATAGGCGCCGTACCAGGGAACAACTCGATACTAAACTCAACTTCTCTGGTTGGAGGCAACCTAGGCAACTCTTCCTAAAATCCATCCGTGTACTCGCGTACCATAAGCACAATCTCAATTTTCACTTTAAACTCTTTGGGGTTCAACACAAATGCTAGGTAGGACTCATACCCTTTTCTCAAATATTTCTCGCCAGTCAAAGACGAGATCAGTACTAGTAAGTTATCCAATTCACTTATTCAACCCAAATAACATCCCCATTCTCACATTTCATTTCAATGAACTTGCCACCACAATTCACTATCACATTATAAGCAGTCAACCAACCCATGCCAAGAATTAGATCAAATTCATCAAACGGTAGTCGCATGAGGTTAGCCGAAAAGCAATGACCTCTAATAATTAAAGGACAGTCTCTACACACTTTACCAACTATCACATGCTTGCCTAACGAGTTTGACACCCGTAATAACATCTGGTAAAGACGACTCTTCGCGAGCGCGAATGGCATAAGTCCTTGTAGGCGCTTGGCCCTGAGACCTATAGTTGAATCTCTAGGAGCTCCTCTACTACTAGCCCCAATGCTTGGGTTTTTCTATAATCTACTCCTCGAAGGAGAACTATTCACCCTCACTTCTTGCTTTTCCTCTTTCTCATCTAATTCAGGGCAATCTCAGATGAAGGGGTCTAGTGAACCGCATTTGAAGCACCCCCTCTCATTCCTTCGACACTCGTCGAAATGACGCCTACCACACTGTGAACACTCTGGCCTATTTGGCTGAGCACTACCAACACTCGCAACAGAAGTGGTCTGAGCTTTAGGAGTCGTGTTCTGCTTGTTCTTGTTCCTATTTGAGAACCCCACTGATGCGTTCGATCAAGTAGGAAACCCTCTCAATCTCTTAGATGAGGTCTGCTGTTATTTCCCCATCTGTCTTTTCATTGAGTCTCAGGACTCGATGTCAGCTCTTCTCTTTTCTTTGGCCAATTCCTCGGCCTTACATGCTCTCTCCATGAGCACCAAAAATTCCCTTATCTCTAAGATTCCAACTAATAGACGAATGACTTCGTTCAATCTGTCCTCAAATCTCTTGCACATGATAGCTTCGGTAAACACGCACTCCCTAGCGTATTTGCTGAGCCTCACGAACTCACGCTCATCTCTGTTACGGTCTTTCAGCCTGCTTTAATTCTAGAAATTCCTTTCTCTTCTGATCTATAAACCTTTGATTGATATACTTCTTTCGGAACTCTTTCTGGAAGAATTTCCATGTTATCCTCTCTCAGTACAACAGACACGAGAGTATTCCACCATTGGTAGGCTGAGTCTCGTAGGAGTGACACTACGTACTTCATGCACTCCTCAGGCGTGCAAGATAACTCATCATATACCCTAATGGTGTTTTCCAACCAGAACTTTACTCTTTCTAGGTTATCATTAACATTAGCCTGAAATTCCTCGGCCCCTTACTTTCGTATTTTATCCACTAGAGGTTTCTCTCTTCTGACCATATCTACTCCTTGCGGAGCTGCAGGGGCATACTGAGGAATCAGAGGAGGTGGGGAGGTGGAGTGTTCGAATTCGCACAAAAAAACTCTGTATACCAAGCCTCCATCATATGGAGGTAAGCTTCTCTAGCTCCACTGCCCTGACTTATCATCACAAGCTCACTATCTATGGGCCCAGTCCCTTCAGCAAGAGCCGACGTATTACTCTCCACATCATCCGCTGTAGCTACATCAGGATCCATTTACTATATGAATAAAACACAATTTATCTCGTCAGGAGTCGTCACACTATTAATATACAATTATGGCATGTAAAGTTAGACTCGCACACACGCTAGGTTAGTCCTAGAATTGACTAAACTATAGCTCTGATACCACTAAATGTAACACACCATACTCGAGTCCTATACTGGGATGGGATACGAGGTGTTACCTCACTTAAACACATGCATTCCAACGCTTTTGAATCATTAAGACTTGATCAAACTTAAAACTTTTTCAAACTTGGTTTAAATTCCTTAACATGGGCCTATGAGGCCTCAAACGTCTATTTGAAACCATTCGGGACTAGTTCTGGTCCTTAACCAACTTTAGAAAATTAACCCTTGAAAACAGGGCACACGCCTGTGTGGAAAGGTAACGTGCCCATGTGGTCTTTATGACATGGCCCTGCTGATGGCCCGTGTGACACACACGGCCTAAGCATCTATGGACACGCCTGTGTCCCATACCCATGTGAATTTAATTCTAAATTCAAACTTACAAGGGTTTTCACACGGCCTAACAGACGTCCGTGTCCCTCACACGGCCATGACACGCCTGTGTCCCTTACACGACCATGACACGCTCGTGTCCCTCATACGGCCATGACACACCCGTGTCCTAGCCCGTGTCTAAAAACCTTGACATTCTGTTTCTGAAGTCAGCATCCAATAAGGGGCACACAGCCAAGGCACATGCCTGTGGCCAGAGGTCGTGTCCTCCACACGGCTGAGACACACGGCCGTGTCTATGCCCGTGTGTTTACTACCATGCATACTGACTTGGAATTTTTACGTGCATGGGATACACAGCCGAACAACACGCCCATGGGGCTAGCCATGTGTCACACACGGTCTAGACACAAGCCCATGTGTTTACTCGTGTGGGCAACATAGGGCTATTTACCAAGCCCCTTTGCCACCTTGAAACACAAAATAACAACATCCATCATGCTAAAGATCATAATAAGATTCCTCAATCCAACAACCACATCTAAGGCCTTTACACATTTCATATTTACTAAAACAACCAACAAATTACCCATTCATCAAATAACTTCTTGTATTCATATAAGCACTTTTAACTTTAGCCATTTCCATGGCCTTATACAAAATGAATCAAAATGCTAAAGTAAGCCAACACATTTGGCCAATTAACAATGACACAAAATCATAAAGTCAGGGCCCTATACATGCCATAATCAAAATAAATAGATCTAACGACACCAAGTGCTTCGATTGATACTGTGATCGATGCCTCCGACGTCCGTTGATCCACGAGCTAATTAGGCGGCACTATAAGAAAATGGAAAGAAATAGGGTAAGCATAAACCTCAGTAAGTTGCATGCAATAAATATAACAATAGTTTTAGCATTCATCATCATGCCTATAGTACTTAAGTAGACATAAGGACAACTTACTCATCGCTAGCCAATACACTTCACATAGCATATATTGAGCTCACATCTCATACATTTCAAATGGGCACCTGTACCACTCACAAATATGGTTATACTCTTCTTGTTTAACTTAAACTGTAACTCTCGCCGTTGAACCATTTGGAATGCTATCGGATATTCATTAAGCCTCAAACATAAGGTGTAATATCGATGCCACGTCCTAGACATGGTCTTACACTGGCTCATCCATTAAGTCGATGCCATGTCCCAGACATGGTCTTACACTGACTATCGAAATCGAGGCCGATGGCATGTCCCAGAATGGTCTTACACTAGATCTCACATACCGTGACAATGCCATGTCCCAAACATGGTCTTACACTGACACCTCTATACGTGCCGATGCCATGTCGTAGACATGGTCTTGCACTGACACATCTCATAGCGGATGCATGTCCTAGACATGTCTTACACTAGCGCACAATTGACCCAAATGTCATGGCACGAATATCCGATTTGTTCCTAAGGTTCACCCGGGAATTCTATTATCTCAATTATCATCATGTATTTTCATTACCACAATTAAGCAATTTATGCTATATCAATTCAATCACAAATAATAACAATGTAGTTGTATTACTTACATACAACTTACCTCGGTATTCAAAATTTGGCAGCTATCTCAGCTTATTCCGCTAGTTTGGCTTTTCCTAGTCTATGCTCGAATTTTGTAATTCTTGATCTATAATGATAAAAATTCACGAATTTAATCATTTTATTAATCTAAGTACTCAACAATTTAGAATTAGGCAAAATGACCATTTTACCCCTAGACTTTTACAAAATAATTGTTTTACCCCTAGGTCCGAAAATCGATTTTTATCATATTTTCTCACTAACCAAGCCTAGCCGATCACTTTTTATACTAAAACCAACCCACAATTCTCATTATTTCACACATTTATCACCTATTTTACAACTTATGCAATATGGTCCTTAGTTAGGGTTTTCATAGAACCTACTTCACAAAAGTTGTTTATTACACTACCATAAATCATTTTCTTCCATAAAAATTCAGAAAACAACATGAACACACTCATCGTAAAACCCTAGACTTTCAAACATTTTGCAAAATAGTCCCCTCATTTGAAAGCTTATGTTACAAGGGTTCTAAAAGTGAAAAAATATCAAGGACAATCATCAAAATCCCTTACTAGTGAAGGCTCTAAGCTGCTAAAATTTTTGAAGCTTAAAAACCCCTTTTTTTGGTATGTATAGTGGGAAGAAGATTAGAGAAAATAAAAATATCATTCTCTCTTTATTAAATTTTTCTTTTAACCAATTTTGTCACCAAAACCCACTAACCTAGTCAACATGCCTCATTTTGCCCCCTATGGCCGGCTACCTCTATTTTAAGGGTCTATTTGCCCTTTAAAGACCCCCAATTTATGATACATGGCAATTTAACTCCCTTAGCTATCAAATTAAAACTTTTGAACTTTATGTGATTTAGTCCTTTTTCACGATTAAGCTCACAAACGCTAAAAGTAATTCACCAAAATTTTCATGCATCTTTTTAAACATGCCATCACACATAAAATAATATTAAAAATAATTTTTCCAACCTCGGGTTAGTGGTTCTAACACCATTGTTCCGGCTAGGCCCAAAATCGAGCTATTACACTTTGCTTAGATCAACTTGAATACTTGATGTTGACATTATATGGCCTAGAAAACTGACCTCTCGTAACTAGAATTTACATTTTCTAAACTTCGTATACAATTGCTTATCTCGTAAGGTCTATAACACTATTATCAGATGCTCAGCATGCTCAAATTCATCACGCGGATATATCAATGTGTCATCAATGAATACAACAACAAATCGATTTAAATAGGGTCTAAAAATTATGTTCATCAAATTCATAAAGATAGCAAGTGCATTAGTTAATCCGAAAGGCATAACTAAGAATTCAAAGTGACCGTACCTCATTTTCAAAGAAGTTTTCGAAATGTCTGAGTCTTTCACTTGTAACTGATAATAGCTTGATCTCAAATCTATCTTCGAAAACATAGTAGCTCCTTTCAGTTGATCAAACAAATAATCAATTCGAGGCAGGGGGTATTTATTCTTGATAGTCACTTTGTTCAACTGATGATAATCAATGCACATTCTCATCGTGCCATCTTTCTTTTTAACAAACAAAACAGGTGCACCCCAAGGTGAGAAACTCGGTCTAGCAAACCCTCTATCGGTCAACTCTTGCAATTGAGACTTTAATTCTTTTAGTTTGGTCGGAGCCATTCTATACATAGCTATCGAAATCAGAGTAGTTCCCGGTACTAATTCAATGCCAAATTACACTTCTCGTATCGGAGATAATCCCAAAAGTTCTTCAAGAAACACATCAGCGAATTCACAGACAACAGACACTGATTCAACTTTCTTTTCTGACACTTTCGAATCAATCACATAGGCAAAGTAAACTTCACAACCTTTTCTCACAATACTTAGAGCTTTCATTGATGAAATCATAGATGGTAACCTATTTAAATAACTGGATACAATTCAAACTATTTCATCATTCTTGCATCTCAAATCAATAGTTTTACGCTCGCAATTCACAACAGCATCATGCAAAGTTAAACAAATGTCTAGAAAACAAATGTCTCGAAACATTAATGGACAATTCTTGCAGACTTTATCAACCAAAACACATCTACCTAAAGGGTTCGATACTTTAATTATGAATTTAGTAAACTCTACAGGCAAAGTCTTACTATCCACTAAATTCATGCATATATAAGAATGCATTGATCTAGGATCTATCAAAGCAATAGAAGTATCATAAAGTGTGAAAGTAGCAGTTACAACATCTAGAGACAAAGCTTCTTCACGAGCTCAGATGGCATAGGCTCTGGCAGGTTCATGAGCCTCGGATCTAACAGTAATGTTTTTTGTTTCCCTCTGACTGCCACTCACATTACCCATATTTCTGGGAGGTCTACCACGAGATGCATTGCCACTTGGCCTCAAATTTTGCACAATCTCTTGCTTGACAAACTCGAGGCAATCACGGATAAAATGGTCTAAAGATCCACAATTGAAGCAAGCTTGATCATATAATCTACAATTACCGAGATTTTTTTTACCATAATGTTTACACCCAGGTCGATCAGATCGAACATTTCCAACACTGGCAACAGATGTAGCTGAAACTCTGAAGCTCGAATGTGATCTAGCATGATCTCTACTCAAATGTTGCACATTAGCCTTTGAACGACTATAATCATCTCAGAATTTCTTTGACATAGACTGAAATGTTCGATGATCTCTTTTGCACTTCTCTAACTTCTAAATTAGCTTTTCGTTTCTCTTTTCCAAGTTCTTCGGCTTTACATGCTCGCTTAATGAGCACAACAAATTCTTTGATCTCAAAAATCCTGACTAACAAACAGATTTCCTCGTTCAAGCCATCCTCAAATCTCTTGCACATTATAGCTTCAATTGAAACACATTCTTTAGCATACTGACTCAATGTTACAAATTCTAACTCGTATTTTTTAACAGACATATGGCCTTGTTTAAGCTCAAGAAACTCTTTACGTTTCTGATCAATAAATCTCTGACTGATATATTTCTTTCAGAATTCAGTTTGAAAGAAATCCCAAGTGACTCGCTCTCTCGGAACCACAGATATCAAGGTCTTCCACCAGTGATAGGTCGTATCTCTTAGAAGTGAAACGACACATTTTATGCATTCATCTGAAGTCAATGACAATTCATCAAACACTCGTACTATATTCTTTAACCAAAACTTGGCTCTTTCAGCATCATCATTTGTTGTAGCACGAAATTCTTCAGCTCCAGATTTTCTAATCTTATCAATCAGAGCCTTAATCAACTGATTGAGATTAGCTTGTGACACAGTAGGAACTTGCGGAGGATTACTCGGGGTTGGGTGCTGTTGAACAGTGGGATTAGCTCTAATGTACTGACTGAACCAATCATTCATCATTTGATAGAAGGCTTGTCTAGCCTCTCCATCATGGCTACTCGTAGCCGGTCTAGAGTCAGATGGCACTGTCCCTTACGTAGAAGCAGGCGCATTACTCTCGACAACGTCAGCTACGTCTCGTTCGAGATCCATATGCTATATAAAAACACATATTCATTGTCAGGATTCATCACACAATCGCAATTCATAAATATGTCATGTATAGCTAGACTCACATACGCTACGTTAGTCCTAGAATCGACTAAACTGTAGCTTTGATACCAACCAAATGTAACACCCCTAACCCGTATCTGTCGTCGGACTAGGGTTAAAGGTGTTACCGGACAAATCAGAACATTTCACAAATAATTCACAAACATCATTCACACATAATCATACATCATTACGGAGTCCCTTACATAGGTTAGCGAGGCCTTAAACATGCTTTAAAAAGGGGTCAGCACTAAACCGAGCTCATAAATTTTTTTTCAAAACTTAAACATTTTTCAAAGTTTACAGGTCACATGCCCGTGTGATCAGGCAGTGTGCCTTACACGGCTTTAGACATGCCTATGTGTCTAGGCCGTGCCAAAATAGGGCATACATACTGACTTGTCCACACGGCCACAAGACACACCTGTGTCCCAGGCTGTGTGAAAATTAGGGAGGCTACAGACTTGGGTCACACGGCCAGTCACACGCTCGTGTGTCTAGCCCGTGGTCGAAACTGACTTGGCCACATGACCTAGCACATGCCTATGTGTGTGACCGTGTGGTTTGCTCAGGCTCATTTCAAAATGAACCTCGAGCAACATGGCTGAAACACACGCCCGTGTCTCTGCTTGTGTGGACAAAAATAGGCCATTTACAAGGCCAATTTGCCACTCTTAAAAGGTCCTCTCTACAAGCAACAAATAAACATCAATTGCGTACCAAATGTTCATCCATTTCACAACCAATACATACATCAATCATGCCATAACATTATCAACCAATTTCATGCTTAATAGTCATACCAAATTATGACAAAACATAAGACAAAATCATATCTAAACATTAGTTTCATAACCTCATTTTACTTCATTCAATCACATATTATAAACTTACTAATTTCTCAAATATACACATACCAAAACTTACCAAAATTAACCATTTTATTTGGTCAATCAAAAGCACATTATAATGGCACATTTGCATCACATATCATATATCAAAATCAAACCATAAGTTAAAACACAAACTAGCCATATCACATGGCATGATATATACATTACAAAACATATCCAAATACTTCCAGCCTATACATGCCATACTTTTATATTCACAATGTCAAAAGATACCAAAATAAGGTTCGATAGTTTGGGTACAATCCTTGACGATCCCCGAGCTCCCGATAGCTACAATGTTTTATAAAACAGATGAAAAACACGCAAAGTAAGTTTTCAAAAGCTTAGTAAGCCATATACAAATAAACATAACATTCAAAACATTAAAGCATTATCAAATTACATATGCACCATGGCCAAATAATATCTCAAAACCATATAGTTCATAGACATTTAACATATTCCCAATTCATTTACACATATAGCATATTTTCTTATACTTATAACATATATCATCACTTGTACATATACTTACCTTTATTCTCAAACATAGTATACATTTCAAACGTACCTAAATCGGATACACATAACATATAATCATTCATTTCTTAGAATGCCCGTTGAACCGTTCAAAATCATAAGGATACGCAGATAGCTCAGAAAACATGTACAATGCCAACGTCCCAGATGTGGTCTTACATGTAATCAAATATCGATGCCACTGTCCCAAACAGGGTCTTACACGAAATCAAATACGATGCCAACGTCCCAGATGTGGTCTTGCACGTAAATCATAAGTCGATGCCAAAGTCCCAGACATGGTCTTACACGAGAACACATATCGGATCCTATGTCATGACATATGTATCCTAACTATTCCTAAGGTTCGTACGGGCTTTTCGGACGTTGGAACTTTGTCGATACTTTCTCAGATATCTCATATTTAAGGCATAAAGCCATTTATTATTGTTCAATAGCATATAAGCATAAATAAACCATTCCAAATACATTTATTTGTATATAAACTTACCTCGTACAGATTCGGATAGATGGAATCGACTACTCGACGACTTTCGATTTTCCCCGATCTAATTCTGTTTTCTTTAATTCTTAATCTATATAAATTCAAATTTAACTTATTCAAACTCACATTCATTCAAATAAATCTAAAAACACATTTTTAGGGCATTTTAAAAATTAGCCCTTACATTTTCACATTTTAACAATTTAGTTCCTAATTCATAAAATCACAAAATACACAAAATTTCTTTAGACATATCCTTGGCCAAATATTCCTATAGCTCATACAAGCCCACATATTTTATTTATTTTACATTTTAGTCCCTCAAATTACAAATTTTACAATCTAACCCATTTTACTCAAATTCATAAAATTTTAAAGATAAAATATGCTAACCCAACACATATCTTTCAATTTCTATCATCTAACTCCATAAAGCTCACAATTTCATCAATGGAATATTTTAAAATCATCACCAAAATCAGAAATTAATAGATGGGCTTGATAGTATTCAAAGCAACAATTGCAAAAACATAGAAGTTATCAAAAACAGAACAAAACTCATACCTCAATAAAAGGAATCAATGGCCAAACCTTAAGAATCCTTTTTCTTTATTTTCTATTTGATTTTCAGCAATAATAAGCATGAATGAACTAGATTTCATGCATTTGTTTTGTTAATTAAACATAACTCATCCATTTACCATTTTACCCTTAGTTAATTAACATTTAAACCATTAACATACAAGGTCATTAATGTCCAATCAAGCATACAATGATCAAATATCAACATAAGGACCTTTCATTTACAAAGACATATTAAATAGGCACTTTAACAATTAGAAGGCCACCTTTACATTTTACGCGATTAGGTCCTTTTATCAAATTGAGCACACAAACAATTAAATTTTCATTCGAAACTTTCATACATGTCAATTCACATATTATAAGCACAGAAAATAATATTAAAATATATTTTTGACACGTATTTGAGGTCTCGAAACCACTATTCCAACTAGGGTCTAAACCGGACTGTTACAGTTTGTTTCTTTGGAGCTTATTGTTACTCAAGGTACCAAGATTGCTTTAGAAGGATTCGCACGCATTGTGTGTTTAAGATCTCAATGGATGATCTTCAAGGAGAATGTGTTCATTAGGATCCACTACTTCATTCTTCATGTGGTCCTACATTGCACGATCATGTTTCATCATCTAATTAATGTTACAAGTTCGAATATGTAAGGAGGATAAATTTCTGGACCATCTTATATATGGTATGATCAATGAAAGAAAAATTTCTAATGTTGTCAAGGTGTCTTTACTAGATTTAGTTGGCATTGCTGTGTGTGAAAAGCTAGGATTCTAACATTCTAGCTTCCATATTTTTTGTTCTAACTCTAATTTGGTGAAAAGTTAATTGCTTAATAAATTAGCTATGAAAAGCTTATAGCTTAACAGCCTAGCTTTCAAGAAAATAAATTGAAAGGAAATTAACAGCCAAACAATAGAATTACTAATTACAACTCTATTCCATTACAACTATATTACATTACACCTCTATTCAATTACAACTCTATTCCTTTACACCTCTATTTAATTACAACCCTATTCCATTATAGTGAACCAAACATACCCTTTTTTTTGAGTTTCTTGAATTTGAAGCAACTTGGATAAATTCCTAGGCTTGTAAAGATCTTTCCTCTATCATCCACTAGCGAAGCGCTCATTGTTTAGAGAGCTGTCTATTGGTGGAGATGCCATGTGTAACATAATTTTTGTTATTTTTTAACATAAATACCTAATTTTTATTAAAAATTTTATTTCAATTTCGTAAAACACCCTTTAACAAATTAAATGCATACTAGATTATGGTAAATCCACTATGTGGGTGGAAACATTTATGTATCAAATTTATAAATATTTGATTTAAAAGTCAAATGTGGCTTTGATTGAAATGTTAAAGTTGTGATAGTTAAAACCATAAGGTTTTGAGTTCAAACCATATGCCAAAGAACTTGAAACCCTCACAAGTTTTATGATTAATCACATGATTGGTATGTTAATTTTAATTTTTTTAAAAGTATTTCTATGCTTTGTAAACAAAACAAAATTGAAGGCAATAATATTATGTTTATGAAATCATAATAATTTACTAAAAACTCAATAAAAAAATAAAAGTACCTAACCATTAAATGAAATAAGGAAAAAACTAATAACTTCGACCATATTCAATGAGTTAACATTTACTAATATGGCGACTTATTATAGATAAATGAATAAGGCAAAATGGACACTACATTTTATGGTGAAAAGTAGTTGGGTCAATGATTGTCATCAAATGGTCCCATTTCACAATTGCCTATGGTGCCATGACTCTTGTTTGCACCACCAAAAACCTTAAAAGGTTCCCTAGAAAATCACTTGCAAGAGAATTGCTTTCCACTGGTCCTAATGGGCAATGTCCCAAATTGTCGCATTTAAGCAGAACCTTGCTAAAAGTCTCAAATGTTGGTAGTTCTTGGTTAGGAATAAGAACACTTGAGGAGCTATCATGACCAAATGGAGGCATAGGCGCCCTCAGTGCTGTAGTAGCACACTAGCTGTCACTATAAGCGAATCTTGCCAGCCTTGGCTCAGGTACAATACTTGGATTGCAACTATGTGAGGGTATTGGTTGTTGGATGTGAGAGGAATGACTTGAGCTACCAGTGTCTCCAAGTGATGATCTTGGCAACCTTAAGTCATCCCCATAGTAGCAATCAAAAGGGTCATGATATGTTAAGCCAATCTCACTTCATATCTTACCTCTAACTTTACTTCTAATATCATTGGCGTTAATATTGTCATTTAACCAATCCTGCCAGCGAAAATATTAAAAGGTTTCTTTGTCTCCAACGCCTGTATTTTCGATGCTAATACTTTGACCTATTGTAGGTGTAGGGCCTTGGGGTTATAGTAGTAAAGGAACATCTCCTTGAGTGAGACCAACTAATGAAAAAGCAACTTGTTTATAATATTCCATACATTTCATTATGTTTGTTATATTTGTCTTCCCAAACCAAATCAAGCTATCAAGTTTAGTAATGTTAAAGTCATCTATCATCTCAGCTTGACCGATTTAAAGCATCAATTGCCCTACCTTGACTTCCTTGGTTTTCCTGGTTTGCTTCTTGAGTTGATCTCGCAACTTGGAAGCCTTCTCTTTGTAGTAGGTCTCCAATTTCATGGATTTCTTATTGCGTTCCATCTTGGGAACTTGATAGAACTTCTTTAGCAAGCTTTGGACCTCTTCGTGCGACGACCACACCATTGGCTCCTATTCATCTGGATAGTATACTATAAGGCCACCTTCTACACCACACATAGTGGGCAGCTCTATTACTTTCTTCATCAGTCCTTCCCTCCATTTCTTCAAGCGTGATCTCCAGGCACTGCTATTTTTTATCCAAGCTAGCTTAACTTGTTATTACTAGTTTTGAACACTTAACAGTTTCTAATTACTTGGCAACTAATGATTCTCTCTTTCTCTCAAACTAATTCTAACAAATGTTGAAGGGAAAAAAATTAGGTTGCTTGAAATGTGTGGTAAATAAGGCATTTATATAGTGAGTGAGTTGAATGCAAAATGGAGGGTTTCAAGGCTAATTAATTTGGAGACTCAAAGAACACTCAAGCATTGCTCATTAGGTAAACAAATCCATTTTCTAGATTCTAAAGATAAATGATGGTTGGTAGGATAATCCAAAATTTTGCTAATTATGGCAATAGAAATCACCAATATTTAGTACTTGCTATTTTAAATTATCTATACCAAGTTAAAACACAATTGTCAGGTTTGAATTTCTAGTTATTTCATTCATGGTAGTAAGAATTAGGAAACACAACTATATATCCAATATATACAATTCCTTTTTTGGCCATTCCCATATATAGAATTGAGGGTAAGAGAAATCACTTGGAAGCCATGCATGTATCTAATCAACCAGTAATGTTTGTACTAGTGATTCTATCTAATTCTAATTATAGTAATAAAAATCATCAATATTTAGTACTTGCTATTTTAAATTATCTATACTAAGTTAAAACACAATTGTCAGTTTTGAATTTCTAGTGAAGATTAACCTTAAAATAATTATTTCATTCATGGTAGTAAGAATTAGGTAACACAACTATATATCCAATATATACAATTCCTTTTTTGGCCATTCCCATATATAGAATTCAGGGTAAGAGAAAACACCTGGAAGCCATGCATGTATCTAACCAACCATTATTGTTTTAATTAGTAATTCTATCTAATTCTAACCCATATATGTAGAATTACATATTTAGAATATATAGGTGAACATCTAAAAGGAACATTTAATATATAATTAAACATATGGTTCATAACTATAGGAATAATAACATTGGTAATTCTATCTCACGTGCATACATGTTGAAACTACATATTTAAAATACAGGTGTGTATTTAAAACTAACATCCAATAAATAATGAAACATTTTGTTTAAAACTAATAACACTAACACCATATATGCAATATGTCTAAAATTAGGATATTAAATTGTGAGAAAAAATGAATATAAATAGGTTAATATAAGTAATGAATAATATTAAATGCACTACAATTGCTTTCTAACTTGTATCTTTAATTTTTTATAGCACGTTAGCCAACATATTTAAAGTAAGTTATTGACTGCCTATAAACGAGTTATCATTTATAGTTAATTACCCCACAAAAATATATAAAATTAAAATGATGGTGTCTGCAAGTATATGGGTCAAATCGTAATCTAGTATTGTGTACAACAGAACATAGTAAGTATTTCGAGGATTGTACCTAGAGGATAGACTATAAAACATTTTTACTATAATAAGTCTAAATCATAATAATTAATATCTATATTATGATAAATCATGAAGTAGATCAATAGGCGAATTTAAATGACTAAAATAAATAAACAAGAAAAATAAACAAACGACTAAACAAATAAAACCAAATAGGAAGATTAACTTGTTTTAGGGTTCGGAATTAAATTTGGATTAGGGTTTTAGGGTGGATTAGCTATTGATTACCAATTATTACCTCTTAGCCTTAAACTAATTAACCAATTGGTTGATACTTGCTTATCTTCCGAACTCACTTTCTCAACCAAGATAAACTACGATTTACTCAGTTCGACTTATCTCCCAATCTCGTCTCCTCTCTGATTACTTCCTAGGGTTTAAGAACGTGTAATTTATACCAACTTGTTCCTCTCAAGAAATGCTAAATCCTTCATCAATCACATCCCCATCCACTCGTTAATCTCACCTAAGGGATTTTGTAACAGCTTGATTTTGGGGCTAGTCGGAACAATGTTTTTAGGACCACGAATACGATGTATAAAAATTCATTTTTATTATATTTTTATTGTCTATATTTTTATGGAACTATTCTGTAAAAATCTCGTTCGAAAATTTTGACGTTTGGGCACTCAATTTATTCAAAAGGACTAAATCGTAAAAGTGAAAAAGTTTAGTTCTACTTGTTAAAGGTGTCCAATTGCTATGAGATTTTAAATTAGAGGTCCTTAGTTGACAATTAGATCATTAGATAAGTTAGTGGACAAAAATGGACATGAATAGGTAAAATTTCAAAGTTATGCATTAAGGGAATTTTGGTCATTTGGTAAATAAAAGAATAAAAAGGGAAAATCAAGTCAAAATTGGTGTCCATCTTCTTCACCTTGGCTGAATTTTTCAAGGAGACCATAACTAGGGTTTCTTCAACTTTCAAGCTTAATTGTAAGTACATCCTAGCTCTGTTTTTAATGCTCTTTACATTTTTGAAGTCCTCGTAACCCTATTTACCTATTTCTACCATTATTTTAAAGTGGGTTAATGTTTAAAAATTTACCCATGTGTGGCATGCATGTATTTTGATTTTTAATGGAATATATTGTATTTTTAAGGCGTGATAAACAACTGTTACTAAGTGATTTTTAGTGAAAATGCATAAAAAGGACTTATTTGTAAAAGTTGTAAAAATAGGTAGTAGAAATGTGATTTGATGAAAAATGTGGACTGTTATAAGCATGATTTAGGTTCGGCTAGGCTTTGGTAACAAAGAAAATGGATACATTTCATTTTACGAGCCAAAGGACTAATTTTAAATATGTCAAAGTTTAGGGGCAAAAATTTAATTTTTTCATAAGTTGATTTTTAGACAGCATTGAGAAATGTGATAATTAAATAAGTTAAATTTGCTATTATAGATTAAGAAAAACAAAATTCGAACCTTGATCGGGGGAAAAACAAGGTTATTGACGATTAGGTCCAATTCCTACTATTTTGTACCGAGGTAAGTTTGTATGTAAATAATGCAATGTTATATTATGTATTTAATGCTTAATATTGCATAAATTGTACGATTTTTTCTATGGAAATATTCAACGAGGTTTCGACTTCTCAGTTGAACCTTAGGAATAGTTTAGGATACAAGTGACATGTCACTAGGATACCATGTGTTATGTGATCTATGTGAATCTGGGTGCTGGTCATGTACGTCCTACCGGTGGCTGGGTAATCCGACATGTGTTGCAAATACCTGATGTGAGCAGCCTGTGTAGTTACGTCTTGACTAACAGCTTGTGTGAGCAAACCCATGATTAGCTCGTGTGTGAGCCCATGTGTTATGAGATATCAGGTAGCATTGGCTACATTTGTGGCACTTATGTGCAAGAACTTCTGTGTATTCGATAGTATTCCAAGTGTTCAATGGGTAAATCGAAAAGTATGTTAAAGATGGCAAAGTATGTGACTATGTTACTAGTTGATACAGGTATGTATGTAAAACCCATGAGTAAGAACTTTGGTATGAGATGAACTCTTGGTAAGAATGCTAATGAGTAAGTTATGTTTAAGATACATGATGATATTTATGATAACTTATGTGGAGTAGTTATATGATTAATCAATGATTTATGTTGCTTATTATTTGCATGCAAACTTACTAAGCTTTAAAAGTTTACTCCCCTTTTCTTTTCATTCCTTATAGTGTCGCCAAGCTAGCTCGAAGATAGAGGAACGTCAGAGCTCGATTCACACTATCAAATGATTGTTTGGGTATACTTGGTTTCAATATTTTGAGTATGGCATGTATAAGGGCTTGGTCATTTTGTTACGTGTCATATTGGTTTAGCCAAGTGTGTTAGCATTGTAATGGTTAATGATTCATTTTGTATATGGCCATTGGCATATTTATATGATGATGCTTATCATGAAGATGAAATTTGGCATGAATGGAAAGGAAAGTATGTGATGTTTATGCATGATAAATATTAGTAAGTGCAAATGATATATTGATATCTTGCTTGTGGTTGTTTGGTTGTATGTATATGCTTGGATTGGTGTTGCTTGTTGTGGTGTAGGTTGGTGCTAGTAAGGGTGGCAAAATGGCTTAGTAAATAGTGTTATTTTGTCCACATGGGTAGAGACACGGTCGTAAGTCTCAGTCGTATGAAGAACACGGCCTAGGGACATAGGCGTGTGCCCAAGGCATGTAAATTCTGCACCTATTTTATACAAAATTATGAAAATTAAGTCGCCCACATGGCCTAAGCACACGGGCATGTGACTTCAATTTGTTGATGACGGCATAAACAGAGAGTTACACGGGTTAGGGACACAGGCATGTATGACCACACGACCTACCCACACGAGCGTGTCCCAAGCCACACGGGCGTATGACCCTGTTTTGATGAAAAATATTCTAAGCGTCGTAAAATTTTCTAAAATTCTCAGTTTAGTCCCGAACCACCTCCATTGCATGTTTTGGCCCTCGTAGGCTCGTTTAAGGGACCATATGAATGTTTATGAAAAGTTTTAAATTTGAGTGGGAATTCATGCCCCGGTTTTGAACGTTCATTTGAGTTTAAGTCTGGTAATGCCTTGTACCTTGTTCCGGCGTTAGATACGGGTAAGTGGTGTTACAGATTTAACCACTCATTGATAAGTCGTAATTTATACATATTTTTATCCCATGCTTAGCACATTTTTTGATGAATTATCATTAGATTTGTGGAATTTGATGCTCCTAATCCTTTAATTTCATGTTTTATACTTAGGTGAGCATAGGAGAGTAAAAAGAGCGAGAAACGGGTAAAAATGGAGAAAATGGGTTAATGTGGGAAATCATCACAGGCTGGACTTCCTCACACAGGTAAACCACACGCTCGTGTCTATTTAGCAGACTTTAACACGGCCTAAACCACCTGACACGGGAGTGGCACACGGTCGTGTCCCTGTCGAGCCTAAGTCTAGTTTTACTCGGAAAAAGGCCACTTTTAAGGGTTTTAAAGCATCCCAGAGCCTATATAAACACCCGAGGAGGCACCTAGAGAAACACGCGGAGTGGGAGGCAAGGAATTACTTGAGGAAAGCCGATTGATCCATATCAGAAGTCGGATTCTCCTTCAAGACTGAAGATCTCCCTTCAATTTCCTTCAAGGGTTTTTGGGTTTCTTTATGTTTTGTTATTATTATTCTTCTGAGATGTTTCCTTTTACACATATGAACTAAAACCCCCTAAATACCTAATGGGAATGAAACCTAAGACGGATCTTGTTACTATTTTCTGAATTATATGATAAATACTTGATTTGTTCTTAATTATGTGTTCTTCATTCTTGGTTTAATATTCCAGGATATTGATTCAAGTATTGATGTGCTTATTCAGAGGAGAAAAAGTCCCTGCCTAAGAGTAGATCTAACATAATTAAGCAGAGTTTACCTCTAGACTTAAGGCGACATAAATCTGTCAGATTAGGGTCAAACTTAATAAGAGAATCCATAGATCGAGTTAATGCAACACTAGGGGTTTTAATTAGAAAGAGATTTCAATTAATCAACCTAGGGTTAGATGTTGTTAGTCTCGAGAGAGATAATAATATAAATTAGGGATTTCTACGGATCGAGTCAAGTGAATAAATTGTCTAGTTCAAAGTCAAATAACAAGTGAAGTCTAGGTGGATTCTTCCTTGGGTATTGTCTAAATCAATTAGTTTTCCCAATAGTAATTCCCCAATTTACTTCCTGTGCATTCTTAGTTTAGTTAATTAGTTTAGATAAAGCAAATCCCTTTATTTTTAGGCTAGATAATAAAAATATACTTGTACTTTTAGTTCTTGTGGGTTCAACATTCCGGTCTTGCTATAAGCTATACTACTATTCGATAGGTGCGCTTGTGTTTCTTGTGATAATAGTTAGTTTTCATGTACGATCAATCATAAATATAAAACTTATCACGTACATCAAGTTTTTGGTGCCGTTGCTGGGGAACTAAGATATTAGGAACACATAATTTTTATTACTTTAGCCATTTATTTTTATTTCAATTTAAATTTATTTTTGCTTAAATTATTAAACTTTTCTTTTATTTGTTTCTGGCAGGTTTTTATAGTTTATGACTAGAAGAAACCCATCAGGACCTTTACTTTTTGATAGTGAGAGCAAAAGCACAGATCGCAGAAACCGAAGAGAAATAAGGCGAAGCCTACGATACATAGAGGAAGGGCAAGAGGACGATAGACAAACTACAACCAAGGGGATGGCTGAAAATCAGAATAATCAGCTACCTCCTGTGGTTGCCGCAGATCTAATAAATCAGAACCCTGCTCCTCGTACAATGTATGATTATGCTAAACCTACTTTTGCAGGAGCTGAATCGAGTATAGTTAGAACCTACTTGAACAGGAGCTGAATCGAGTATAGTTAGACCTACTATTGCTGCAAATAATTTTGAATTGAAACCTAACACGATTCAAATGATACAACAGTTTGTTCAGTTTGATGGTTTGCAGGACAAGGATCCAAACACTCATTTGGTGAATTTTCTGGAGTTCTGCGACACTTTTAAGATCAATGGCATTTCTGACGATGCCATACGCCTTCGATTGTTTCCATTCTCATTGAGTAACAAAGCTAAACAATGGTTGAACTTGTTACCACGAGGGTCAATCACAACTTAGGAACAAATGACCGAAATTTTTTTACTAAAATATTTTCCACCAGCTAAAACGGCTAAATTAAGGAATGATATCTCTTCTTTTGTACAGATGGATCTAGAAACCCTGTATGATGCATGGAAGAGATACAAGGATCTATTGAGAAGGTGCCCTCACCATGGGTTACCAATTTGGCTATAGGTTCAAACTTTTCACAATGGCCTAAATCCTTCAACCAGAAAGATGATTGACGCAGCTGCTGGTGGGACTATCAATAATAAGACACCTGAAGAGGCTTATGAATTTATAGAAGAGATGTCACTGAACAATTATCAGTGGCAAGTCATGAGGACAAAGCCGACGAAAGCGGCCGGCGTTTTTAACGTCGATTCGGTCACTATGCTCTCTAATCAGGTAGAACTTTTGAATAGAAAAATTGATGGTTTACATTTGTAACGCCCCCACGCCCGAGACCATCACCGGATCGAGCTTGAGGGGTTACCGAACATAATTTATCAATTTAAGAACTTCAAATCATTTGTTTCTACATTCACAGCTTTCTAGCTACTCGCGTCATAGTTACAAGAAAAATCATATATCGAGTTATGAAACTCAAAATCAAGATCCGTAAATTTTCACTAAATATAGACTCATATATCTATTTACTAATTTTTTTCTAGAATTTTTTGTTGGGCCAATTAGTACATTTTATTAGTTAAAGTGTCCCCTGTTTCAGGGTTCGACTGCTCTGACATATGTGTATTACGAATCAGATATCTCTCTATACAGAATTTCAATGACTACAAGGTTTGTTTTTATTAAAACTAGACTCAATAAGGAATCTGTACATATAAAGAAAAACTTATAATTATTTTTTTAAAAGTTATTATGGATTTTTAAAGTTAGAACAGGGGATCCAGAAATCACTCTATCCCTGTTTCACAAAAGTTTAAATATCTTATAAAATATAATTTATATGCCTGTTTTGTTCAATCCACATGAAAATAGACTCATTAAGCTTCAATTTCATAACTTACTCATTATTTATTTCCATTTATACTATTTTTAGTGATTTTTCAAACTCATGTCATTGCTGCAGCAATATTCTGTTTTAAGGCAAGTTTCATCTTTCCATGAATTTTTATGAACTAGATAACCTATTAAACTTCCATAATATCAAAACATGATCTAAATTAGCCATCACCATGACTTATCAATATCAAACATTTTCTCAACCAAACATGGCCATATCATAAATTATTTACACAAAATAGGTATATTGCTATACATGCCATACTTAAGTAGTTGTACAAGCCATTTACCAAGATAAAAGTCCTTTGGATAGTGTGATCGAACTTTCGACCTGTCCCGATTCCTGAGCCGGCTTGTTCAAAACTACAGTGAATGAGAAGGAAGGAATAAGCATAAATGCTTAGTAAGTTCATATGTAAAGCTTAGTAAGTTCATATGTAAATAACAAGTAACATAACAATACAAATATACCAAACAACTTTAGCATGGTATCACCAAAACATATATCACATTTCTAAACATCATTCATCATCTTACCACCTTATCGTTGTTGTATCTATTTTAAACCCGAGGGTTAAGAACATACCTGTCCAAAGTGTCCATTTCACAACACTTACCAAAACATCACTTGCATCTTAAGTGTTCTTCCATTTCACTAGAAATTTCACCAGTTGAACACATCGGAATACAACTCGGATACACGGATAATTTGCACATAAGTGCCTCATATGTAATCAAGAAATCATGTAACCCGCCCCTAAGTGAACTCGGACTCAACTCAACGAGTTCGGATGCCTAGTTACATCTCACGAACTCGGACTCAACTCAACGAGTTCGGACATTCGCATCCATAGGTGAACTCGGACTCAACTCAACGAGTTCGGATGCTCAACCATCCTAGTGACATGTCACTTGTATCCTAATCTATTCCTAAGTTTTCAAACGGGATTTTTTCCTCGATCTCACATTGCCGTCTTCCATGGAATATCGGAACCGATACTCGGTAGTAATTCATATTTATCAAGTAGTAAACTTAATTTGCATATTACTCAACATTAACCCCAAAGCATAATATTTCACGATAAAAAAAATCAGCATATCATATAATTAACATCAATAACTTAAAAATAAAAATTATGCTACATTATTTACACATGAACTTACCTTGGTACCAAAATATAAAGATTTTGCAATTTAGTCCACAATCTTTTCTTTTCCTCGATCGCGACTTGAATCTCGTTTCTCTTGATCTATAATGCCAAATTAATCTTATTTAATACATATATTCATTAAAACAACATTTAATACGAACTTTGGAAAAATTACACTTTTGCCCCTAAACTTTTGCATAATTACACTTTTGCCCCTAGGCTCGGGAATTAAACTTTATTCCTTATTCTTATGTTTTATAACATGCTGATCACTTTTCCCTTCTATGGCAACATCAAATTCTCTCTCTAACATATACTTGTGACTATTAGGTATTTTTGCTGATTAAGCCCTTTTACTCGTTTTCACTCAAAACCGAGTAGCACAAGTTGTCTAACATAATTTAAAACCTCATATTCTATCATAAAACATCAAAATACACAAATTTCACCTGTGGGTATTTTTCCAAATATAAACCCTAGGTTGAATTATTGCTAACATAAGCTTAATCGAGCTACCGGGATTCCAAAAACGTAAAGAACATTAAAAACGGGGCTTGGAATCACTTACTATGGAGCTTGGAAGCTTGAAACAAACCCTAGCTATGGAGAACCCTTGAAATTTCGGCCTAATGAAGAAGATGGACAAAAATTGGCTTTTAATTTTGTTTTTAATTCATTTTAATAACTAAATGACCAAAATACCCTTACTACTAAACTTTCCAAAAATTCCTTCCATGTCCTAATTTTGTCCATGAACTTAAAATTGGTCAAATTGCTATTTAAGACCTCCTCATTAATATTCCAAAACAATTTCATTCTAAAAACTTCTAGAATGCAAGTTTTGCAACTTATTCGATTTAGTCCCTACTTTCAATTTAAGCACTTTAGGCATAGAATTTCATCACGAAATTTTCACACAATCATGCAATCATATCATAATCATCAAAATAATTATAAAATAATTATTTCTATCTCGGATTTGTGGTCACGAAACCACTATTCCGATTAAGCCCTAATTCAAGATATTACAACATTGTTCTACTCAGGTACATCCAGTGATAAGGTGCGATTCAAATGGAGGAGGAGTACACACAGAATATCAATCCTTCAACCCTAGCACCGAGGAGGAACAAGTTCAATATATGGGTAATAATAATTCTAGACCTCAAAATAACCATATAGTAATACTTATAATGCAGGTTGGAGGAACCATCCCAACTTCTCATGGGGAGGCCAAGGAAATCAGAGGCCACAATGTCCCCCAGGTTTTCAACAACCACCTTATCAGCAGGAAAAGAAGCCGAACCTTGAGGAGATGCTAACGAAATTCATCTCGGTGTCAGAAACCCATTTTCAGAACACTGAAACTGCACTTAAAAAACAGCAAGCATCGATCCAAGGGCTCGAGAATCAAATTGGACAGCCAGCTAAATTGATTTCTGACTGACCACATAGTAGTTTGCCGAGTAATACTAAAACTAACCCAAGGGAGCAGTTTAATGCGATTACCGTTTGAGGGTTAGTTGAACTTAAACCAGACTCGAGGCAAGGACTTGTGGTAAGTAAAGGTAAGGATGAGGTGGACCATAGTGAACAAAAACCGGTAAGTAGAGAATATAAACCTCGTGTGCCATATCCAAGTGCGATAAGGAAAGACCACACGGATGAACAATTTGGTAAATTCGTTAAATTATTAAAAAAATTACATATTAACTTATCGTTTATTGAAGCTCTTTCGTAGATTCCGAATGCAGTTAAATTTTTAAGGGAGCTTTTAGCAAATAAACGGAAGTTGGATGAGGAGTCACATGTGGAGTTAAGCGCAGTTTGCTCAGCCATTCTACAGGATAAGCTACCCAAAAAATTGAAAGATCCAGGGAGCTTTACGACACCTTATTTAATTGGTAGCTTAGATGTTAATAATGCATTGGCTGATTTAGAGGTGAGCATTAATGTCATGCCCTACAAAATGTTCAAGCAACTAGGTCTTGGGAAACCTACACAAACTAGGATAAGCATTTAGCTAGCAGATAAAACCATCAGATTTCCTAGGCGTATCATTGAAGACGTACTTGTCAAAATCGATAAATTTATAGTCTCAATTGATTTTTTTGTTCTAGACATGGAAGAGGATAGTGACGTGCCTTTGATTTTAGGACAACCCTTTTTAGCAACTGCTAGAACTATTATTGATGTTGGTACAGGTGAACTCACACTTCGTGTGTGTGATGAAACAATCACTCTTCAAGCTTGTAATTTGAGTACATATCAAATATTAAGGGTGGTTGTATAAATCATGCTACTAATATTGATCATGTGGTGCAACCTTCTTTGTAGGAAACACGTTCGAAGAGCATACATGAGCCATGTTCAAGTAACAAAAAAGGACCCATCTATGAAGAACAAGGGCTACAGATCGAGGAACTAGATGAATAGCAGACACAGAAACTGAGAACACACGATAAACCAAAACCACTCCATGATGGACTCAATGTTTTATCAAATCAACTTTAAGGTTGGAGACAAAGTACTATTAGATGTAGCAGACCCTTGTATTACCACTTCTGAACCTAATGGAGCAATCCCTTTTATGGTACTTAACATTTTCCCATACAGTACAGTCGAGGTAACTCATTCCAAATTTGGAAATTTTAAGGTAAATAGTTCTCGTCTAAAACCTTATTTTGATAAGGTTGATAGTAGGAATGAGGAGTGTCAACTCCTTGAACAACCATGACTATGCGAAATCGAGGTAAGTCTAGCTTAGACTATAAATAAATGCTTCTCGGGAGGCAACTCGAGCACTAACGGTGTTGATTTCTTTAAATTTTAGTTTTTAACATCTAAATCATTAACTGAGTCCTTGAGCATTAGTTTTCCAAATCCACACAGCTAGGCACACGGACGTGCCTTAGGCCGTGCTCATGCCACGGGCGGCAACAAGGCGGTGCGATACGACCATGTGAAAATAGAGTAAAATTTTTCGAAAAACACGGGATTCAATACTTTGCCACGGTCATGAAACATAGCCGTGGGCAATCCTGCCAAATCAATACGGGCGTGTGACACGCTCGTGCCCACCACCTGTGGTTGATCCTGTCCAATTAACACGGGCGTGCGACACTCTCGTGCCTACCACCCGTGGTCAAAACTGTCAAAATAACATGAGCGTGCGCAAATATACACGAGCATGGGAGAAGCGAACGAAGTAGGACACGGCCGTGTCACACGGCAGTGTGCACTAACACGCCCAAAAAACACGGGCGTGGGCCGAATTCTAGATGCGCCCAAATTTGAAAACACCAAACACACAGGCTGAAATAAGGGCACATGGGCGTGCCCCACAGCTATGTGCCCCAATATCTATATAAACCCCCACTATTCATCATCCCCTTCCTCAGTACCCTAACCCTAGCCGCCACTCCCTCCGCCGCCGTTGCCACTTAAGCTCCGACCATCAGCCTAAAATCCACCCTTTCTCCTCCGTCTTTCCCCTCATACGCATCAAAATCTCCTCTCTTGTGTTCCCTTCATCCACAACTCCCCTTTTTCCTTTCCTTTCTTCTCATCCCTCACTTCTCCCTCCGAAATCCTCATCCACTCCTCGGACGACCAACCTCCTCCCTCTACCAAGCACTATTGCGTTTGTCCATTCTTTCCTCTCTATTTTCTTCATTTCTCTTACTAATCTTATGTTATCTCTTGTTTTTTTTTACTGTTTTTTATTAATCTTCACACTCCTAATGATATTTATGCTTATGCTTTTTGTTCTTGTTTAGTAATTTAACATTTTAGTCGAACTTACCCTATGAATTATAATACATTCAGTCATTCTTGTGTTTCCATAGATTTCATACCTTTATGCTCTACCCATACTATATTCCATATTATCGTCCCCATATGCATTATTTCCTTACCAATTTACTTTTTTTTTGTTCTAAAATAATTGTCTATGCTATTCACTAGGTATTTTGTTTAGCACTATTCCCGTATTCCTATTGCAAAAAAAAAAAGATTTGATATGTCTGCAAATTGGGATTTGGTTATGAAATATTTTTATTTAGTTTAAACCTGCTTGCCTACTTATCCATGCTATTCTTAGAGATTATTTTTATTAATAACTTCATCTTTTTATTTGCAGGCACACTATGACAAACATTAGAGGAAAGAAGACTTTCGTCCCTGCCTCGAAGAAACGAAAAGGAGCAGCAGCATCCTCAGGTCCTACCACCGAGATCTGGCACCCGTTCCTCCAATTTCCACCGGGCACCTATGTAACGTCCCAATTTTTGGGTTTCCTATGTTTCTGTGATTTTTAAAATTTGTGTGTGTTCTGGTTGGTTAAAATATATATTTTAGTAGGTTAGTGGGCCTTTGGAAGGCCCAAACTTAAGTCCGTGGTAGTCTTCAGAATTTTAATTTTATGAACAGGTGATGCAATTGGCGTTTGGGCTTTTAAGAGTAAATGGGTAAAAGATGACACAAAAGGAGTGTGGTGTAGTGGCAAGGTGGCGCCACTTAGGGGACAAGG
Organism: Gossypium hirsutum; assembly: GCF_007990345.1. Classification (NCBI taxonomy): domain Eukaryota; kingdom Viridiplantae; phylum Streptophyta; class Magnoliopsida; order Malvales; family Malvaceae; genus Gossypium; species Gossypium hirsutum. Next base: position 30,578,434 of record NC_053429.1, on the reverse strand, counting down.
AAGTGACGCCATAGAGGAAGCAAGGGGTCCAAGGTTCAAGTCTTGGCTCTTGCAATATATTTTGGTTTTTCTTTTTAATAAATCTGGAAGCAAGTAGGTGCGCTTTAAAGTTTAATGTGTTGGATTTATGACACGAATGAGTTGATGGCCTAGTGGTAGTGGCGTGAGTTGGCATGTGAGAGGACTTTGGTTCGAATCCCTTGGCACGCAAAGGTTGATTATTTTGCTATGTTGGGATGGCAAGAGTTGGTGTTGGTTTTAAACTCTAGTGATAGAGGGATCCCACATCGGGAAGCTAACATAAGAGTAGATGGAGAGCTGGCTTTAAAACATAGAAATCATCAAAAACTATGTTCAAAACATACCTCAATCAAGCTAGAGAGGTGCCAAATATACAAGCCCTAAATGCTATTCTTTTTCTTTGACATAATCAGTTTATGAAGGCATGAATTAATGAACATTTTGTTTTATTTTTAACTAATATTAACTTAATAATCAAATACCAATTCTACCCTTAATTAAAACATTATAAAATCACTTACTATATACCCATTTATGTCAAATTCCACCATCAATGGTCAAATTACAACATAAGGACCTTTCATTTAATAAGCCATGACAAATAGACACCTTTATCATATAGAATGCAACCTTTGCATTTTATGCAATTTAGTCTTTTTTCTCAAATTGACCTATTAAACAATAAAATTAGCCCACGAAATTTTCACACATATAAATTCACATATTGTAAACACAAAAAATAATATTAAAATAATTTTATGACCTCGAATTTGTGGTTTCAAAACCATTGTTCTGATTTAGCTAAAACCGGGCTATTACAACTCTCCCCCCTTAAGGATTTTCATCCCCGAAAATCTTACCAGTGAATAGGTTTGGATATGGATTTCTCATAGCATCCTAGGGCTCCCACGTAGCTTCTTCAACCTCATGACGATGCCATAATACTTTCACTATTGCTATTCTTTTATTTCTCAATTCTTTGTTCTCACGAGCTAGAAGTCGGATCGGTTCTCCACTATACGATAAATCTGATTGAATCTCAACTTCGGTCGGGGAAATAACATGCGAAGGGTCGGGTCTGTATCGTCGAAGCATTGATACATGAAATATGTTATGTATCTTTTCTAACTCAGATGGAAATGCTAACTAATAAGCCACTGGGTCCAACTCGCTCGATAATCTCATACGGCTCAATGAATCTCGGTCTCAACTTTCCTTTTCTATGAAATCTGAGAATTTTCTTCCATGGTGAAACTTTTAGAAACACTTGATCTCCGATCTAAAACTCAATATCTTTCCGTTTCAAATCTGCATAAGATTTTTGACGATTTGACGCTGCTTTCAAACTATCACGGATCTGCTTTCTATTTTGTTTCTCTAATCAGATTGACCCCGTGAATCTTATTCTCACTTAGCACAGTCAAATACAATGGTGTTTGACACTTCTGACCATATAAAGCTTCGAAAGGTGCCATTTTAATACTCGATTGAAAACTGTTGTTATACGCAAATACTTTTCCCACATAGCTTCGAATTCAAGAATGCAACATCTCAACATATCCTTGAGTATCTGAATAACTCGCTCAGATTGACCATCCGTCTGTTGGTGAAATGCAGTACTAAAGTGTAGCTTTATACCAAGTGCATCTTGTAGTTTCTTCCAAAACCTCGATGTAAACTTCAGATCTCTATCCGAAACAATAGAAATAGGTACTCTGTGTAATCTCACAACCTCGGAGATATACAACTCAACTAACTTATCAAGTGAGAAATCCATATGTACAGGAATGAAATGAGCTGATTTTGTCAATCTGTCAATAACAACCCAGATTGCATCTTTCTTACTTAGAGATGGGAACAAAATCCATAGTCACTCTATCCTATTTCCATTTGGGAATCATAATAGGTTGTAATAAACCTGACGGTACCTGATGTCCAGCTTTAATTTGTTGACAAATTAAACACTTAGAAACAAAATCTGAAATGTCACGTCTCATACCATGCCACCAATAAAGATACTTCAAATCATTATACATTTTCGTACTTCCTGAATGTACAGATAATCGTCTACTATGAGCTTCATTTAAAATCATCTGAATCAACTCTGAATTTTTCGAAACACAAATTTGAGCTCTGAATCTTAAGCAGTCATCATCATCAACTCGAAACTCTAAATCAAAATTCAAATCACATTAAACTCTTTTAGCTAACAATTCATTATCAACTTTTTGAGCTTCACAAATCTGTTGTAAAAACAATGGTCTTGTTTTCAACTCAGCTACAATCGAACCATCATCAAAAAGAGTCAACTGAGTATTCATTTCACGTAGAGCAAACAAAGATTTCCGGCTTAAAGCATCAGCAACAACATTAGCCTTTCCCTGATGATAATCGATTACTAAGTCATAATCTTTTAGTAATTCTAGCCATCTCTCAACTGTCGCAAGTTTAAATCTTTCTGAGTCATCAAATATTTCAAACTGTTATGATCTGAGTAAACATGGCATTTCTCATTAAACAGATGATGATGCCAAATCTTCAGTGCAAATACAATGGCTGCTAACTCTAAATCGTGCATTGGGTAATTCTTTTCATGCGGCTTCAACTGTCTCGAGGCATAAGCTATGACTTTGCCTTCTTGCATCAAAACACAGCCAAACCATTCAACGATGCATCACTATAGATTACAAATCTTTACCCGATTCTGGCTGAACTAACACCGAAGCTTTGGTCAATAAAGCTTTCAGTTGATCAAAAATTTTCTGGCAATTCTCAGACCATTCAAATTTTACATCTTTCTGAAGCAGTCTCGTCAATGGTGTCGCAATCATTGAAAAGCCTTTTACAAACTGTCAGTAATAGCCAGCTAGTCCTAGAAAACTGTGGACTTCGAATACATTTCTTGGAGGCTTCAGTCCATAATCACAGAAATCTTGTTCGGATCAACTCGGATTCCCAATGCTAGCACAATATGCCCCAGAAAACCAACTTCACTCAACCAAAATTCACATTTACTAAACTTTGCATATAACTGCTTATCTCTCAGAGTCTGCAATACAATTCTCAAATGCTCGGCATGCTCAATTTCATTTCTCGAATAGATCAAGATATCATGTATGAACACAACAACCAATCGATCTAGATACGGTCTAAAAATTCGGTTCATTAAATCCATAAAGACAGCAGGTGCATTTGTTAGTTCAAAAGACATAACTAAAAATTCATAATGACCATACCTAGTTCTAAATGCAGTCTTTGGCACATCGGAATCTCTAACTCATAACTGGTAATAACCCAAACTCAAATCTATCATTGAAAACACTTTAGCTCCTTTCAATTGATCAAACAAATCATCTATTCTGGGTAGAGAATATTTGTTCTTGATCATCACTTTATTAAGCTGTCGATAGTCTATATACATTCTCATTGTGCCATCTTTCTTTTTCACAAACAACACAGGAGCAGCCTAGGGCAAGAAACTCGGTCGTGCAAATCCTCTATCGGTTAATTCTTGCAACTGAGCTTTTAATGCTTTTAACTCTGTCAGAGCCATTCTATACGGAGCTATCGATATCAGTATTTTACCCAGCATTACCTTAATGCCAGACTCAACCTCTTGGATCGGTGGTAAACCCAATAACTCTTTAGGAAACACATCTGAATACTCACATACAACTGACACTAATTCAATATTCTTTTCATTCAATTTTGTATCAAGCACATAAGCAAAATAAGCTTCACAACCCTTTCTCACATATTTCTGAGCTAACATTGAAGAAATCACTGCTGGCAAACCATTTAGATCATCTGACTCAATTCGAATAATCTCATTATTCTGACATCTCAAATCTATCTTCTTTCTTTTGCAATTCACAACAGTATCATGCAACGTTAGCCAATTCATACCTAGAATTATATCAAACTCATCAAATGGAAACAATATCAAATCAGTCAGAAAACAATTATCTCGAATTATTAATGGACAGTTCTTGCACACTTTATCAACCAAAACACACTTGCCTAAGGGGTTCGATACTCTAATTACATATTCAATAGACTCTACAGGAAAAGCCTTACTGGATACTAAATTCACACATACATATGAATGAGCTGATCCTAGATCTATCAATGTAATAACTTTAGTATCATAGAGAGTAAAAGCACCGGTAATAACATTTGAAGATGACACTTCTTCACGAGCACAAATAGCGTAGGCTTGGCCAAGTGCTCTAGCATCAAATCTCACTGCAGTGTCTCGTGTCACACCCTACCACCACTCACATTGCCTATGTTTCTGGGTGGTCTACCTTTATCGTGTTCTGAGCATTATCTTTTTCAGCTAACCCTGGGCAATCTTTAATAAAAAGATCTCGTGAACCATAACTGTAACAAGTTCTGTTATTACTTTTCCCCCAACAATCTCCAAAATGCCATCTTACACATTGTTGACACTCGAGCCTAACATCTTTTACGTTACCAACACTCGATATCGATGTAACTTGAGCTTTAGAGTTGGTGTGTTACTTTCCGTGATCTCTATTCTGATATCCCCCAGAAGTTGTCGATCGGATAAAATAGTTTCTAGATTTCTTCAACGAAGAATGATAAGATTTATTTATCGATCTCTTCCTTGGATCTCTTGTCTCTAAATTAACTTTTCTCTTTTCTTTACCGAGATCTTTGGCTTTATAAGCCTTCTCAACCAATACTACAAATTCTTTCAGTTCAAGTATCCCAACTATCAGCTTTATATCTTCATTCAACCCGTCAACAAATCTTTTACACATGATCTCCTCAGTAGACACATATTCTCGAGCATATTTGCTTAACCATACGAATTCTCTTTCGTACTCAGTGACAGCCATTCGAACTTGCTTCAATTCTAGAAACTCTTTATGTTTTTAATCGAGGAATCTCTGGCTTATGTACTTTTTCTGGAACTCGGTCTGAAAGAATTCCCAGGTAATCCGTTCTTTAGGAATTACCGATGTCAATGTTTTCCACCAGTGATATGCATTATCTCTAAGAAAAGATACTATTCATTTAATATATTCATCTGGAGTACAGGACAATTTATCGAACACTCGAATAGTGTTCTCAAGCTAGAACTCAACTCTCTCAGCATCATCATCAACGGTAGCTCGAAACTCTTCAGCCCCATGTTTACGAATCTTATCAACAGGTGGCTTAATCAATCAAATCAGATCTAATACTGGTGGCACAACTGAGACTTGTTAAGGAACAGGTGGGGGTGGAGGTTGTTGAGCAACCGGATTCGTTTGAACGAATTTCGTGAACCACTTACTCATCATTTGGAAGAAGGCTTGCTTAGCCTCTCCTCCTTGGCTACTTAACATAGGCCTTGAATCGACTGGCGCTGCCTCTTGAGTGAGAGCGAGTGAATTACTTTTAACATCATTGGCTATTGCTCATTCGGGATCAATTTTCTATATGAAAAACACATTTTAACTGTCAGGAATCATCACACTATCGCAATTTATATATATGGCATGTATAGCTAGACTCTCACTCGCTACGTTAGTCCTAGAATAGGCTAAGCCATAGCTCTGATACCAATAAATATAACACCCCTAACCCATATCCGACGCCAAAATAGGGTTACGAAGCATTACTGAATAATACATCCCATCCACATACATTTATACATTAATTATCAAAAACCATTCATAAACATTCACATTGTCCCTTATAAGGTTCTACGAGACCTTAAAACATGCTTAAGGGTGGTCCGAGAGTAAACCGATCACATATAAAAACTTCTGAACACTTGGAAAAATTTACATTCATAGGTTACACGCCCGTGTAAGCAGGTCGTGTGCCTCACACGGCTACCGAACACGCCCGTGTCCTAGGCCGTGTGAAAATAGAGCATACATACTGAATTACACCACACGGTCGGAGACATGCCCGTGTGCCTTGGCCGTGGGAAAACTGGAGAGGTTACTGACTTGGGTCACATGGCCAACCACACGCCCGTGTACCTTTCGAAATGGCCACACACACCCATATGCCAAGGTTGTATGCCTCACACAGTCATCAGACACACCCGTATGTCTATGCCGTGCTCGAGACTGACTTAAATTCGTAGGGCTAGCCTAGGGGACACACGACCGTGTAACATAGCCATGTGTCACACACGACCGAGATGCATGCCTGTTTCTCCTTCTATGTAGACAAAAATAGGCCATTTGAAAAGTCAATTTGCTACCCTTTTCTCATGCACACATAACAACCAAATTTGTACCACTTCAATACATCTTTAAGTAATAAAAAACATGTCATTTCATATTCATGTCATGCCATCTATCATCAACCAATTCAACTACTCAATTCCACATTCAAAACCTATCAAAATCATTATATCAAAATTCATCACATTAACATCTATTACATATCACAAAACACATCATTAAACTATATCGACAACTAATGCCAACATGCCAAAATAAGCCAACATAGAAGGCATTATATACATCACATACTTATCACTTGACAACATATAAATCAAGCCAAATTCAACTTCATAAAAAACACCATTTATAAGCCACATCTCATGACTAAATTCACAACTCAAAACATACTCAAAATGACACTAGCCTATACATGCCATATACCATATATACAAGCTTCAAAAGTACCAACAAGATGATTGATAGTACGATAATGGTTCCCGATGATTCCCGATGTCTGAGCTAGCTTTGGTGCTCTATAAAACAAAGGCAAATATCATACAGTAAGCTTCATACCTTAGTAAGTTTGTACCAAATATACTCAACAGTTCATATAATTCAAAACATCAATTAATAAACACTTATTCGTTCTTATATCATCATTCAATTCTAATCTACCACCATTTAACATGTATATACAAATTCATCAAGCTTCATACACATAGTATCAACTACCACTAGGTATCGCACATACCTGAACTTTCCTGAATTTATTTATTTCATTCTCACCTCTTTGTTCAATACATTAATTCGTTCGGAAATCTTTCAATGCTCTAAGAATTCGTACACTTAGTACATCAGTGATTAGCCGAAGCTATAACGATCTCGCACACTTTGTTCCATCACATTAAATCGTAGCTAACTCGATGTCGCACACTTAGTGCCTCATATAGCTGAAGCTATTCCAATTCGCACACTAACTGTTATTTACAGCCGAAGCTATTTTAAAACACTATGTGCCAAACATAGTTGATTTATCGTTGTACGCAATTGTAGTCACATATATACAATTTATGCATTATCGAAGCATTAAAAACATAATTGTAACTTCATTTATCACGTACGAACTTACTTCGTACTCGGAATTGACGAATCGAATCAATTACTCGATAACCTTCAATTTTCCCCGATCTAAATCTGAGTTCTTTCTTTCTTGATTTATATGTATTCAAAATTAACCCATTTAATCACCTATTCATTCAAATTAATCCACAAACACATATTTGGGCTGTTTTACACTTTAGCCCCTAAAGTTCTACATTTATTCAATTTAGTCCTTATTTCATAAAAACAAAAATTACACAAAATTTAATTACATCCAAGCTAAATGAATTTCCTAGGGATCCCTAGCAGCCCAAAAATTTCATTTATTTCACAATTTTGCCCCTCAATTTTCACTTTCCTCAATTCAATCCCTAATATGCATTTTTACTCAAAATCACTTTATAAAACATGTATATCAAGCACCAAGCTTTCATAATTCATCATCAAACATCATAAAACACATGAATTCATCAATGGAAAATTTCAAAATCATCAACACTTTATGCAACTTTTACATTTTATGCAATTTAGTCCTTTTTTTCTCAAATTGAGCTATTAAACAATAAAATTAGCTCACAAAATTTTCACACATATAAATTCACATACTATAAACACCAAAAATAATATTAAAATAGTTTTACAACCTTAGATTTGTGGTCTCGAAACCACTATTTTGGTCTAGCTAAAACTAGGTAGTTACAACTTTGATATCTGCTGTCAACTGCTTAATGATCTAGTCTGATGAATGAGTTTCAGTTTGTTCATTTTTGATACTTTTAGTTTCAATAAATTAACTTTGTTAATATTATTTTGAGTTAATGTGAATGTGGTTAGTTATGTATTTGCTACTCGTGGATTAGTTGTAATAGCCCAAAATTGGGTCTAGTTGGAACAGAGGTTTCGGGACCACAAAATTTGAGATAAAAATAATTATTTTACGATTATTTTGAGGTCTATGATATGATTTCATGATTGTGTGAAATTTTCGTGAAGAAATTCTATGCATAAAGTGCTCAATTTGAAGTTAGGGACTAAATTGAATAAGTTGCAAAACTTGCATTCTAGAAGTTTCTAGTATGAAATTGCTTTGGAATATTAATTAGGAGGTCTTAAATAGCAATTTTACCAATTTCTAAGTGATGGACAAAAATTGGACATGGATGGAATTTTTGAAAGTTTAGTAAGGAAGGGCATTTTGGTCATTTGGTAATAAAAGAAATAAAAAGGGAAAATAAAGCCAAAAATTGACTCATCTTTCTCATGGAGGCCGAAATTAGCATGGGGGAAGCCATGGCTAGGGTTTTCAAGCTTTCCAAGCTCAATAGTAAGTCCGTTCTAACCCCGTTTTTCAAGTTCTTTATGTTTTTGGAATCCCGGTAATTTGATTAAGCTTATTCTAGCAATAATTTAAGCTAGGGTTCATATTTGGAAAAATACCCATAGGTGAAATGTGTTTACTTTGCTGTTTTATGGTATAATATGAGGTTTTAAATTATGTTAGACAACTTGTGCTATTCGGTTTTGAGTGAAAACGAGTAAAAGGGCTTAATCGGTAAAAATACCTAATAGTCATAAGTATATGTTAGAGTGAGAATTTGATGTTGCCATAGAAGGGAAAAGTTATCAGCATGTCATAAAACATAAGAATAAGGGATGAAGTTTAGGGGCAAAATTGTAATTTTACCAAAGTTTGAGTTAAGGACTGTTTTGAATAGTACATTAATTAGATAAGTAAAATATGATGTTTTAGATCCCAAAAAATGAGATTTGAACCTAGAATGAGAGAAAAATCAAAAATTGGGAAAGTTGGTAAAATAATCGTTTTAGTATCGAGTAAGTTCATATGTATAATAAGCATTAATTTATGCATGTTTCAATGTAAAATTGATATATTCATTATGATTTTCAAGGTGTTGAAAGTATGTAATTTGGTATGATAATAATACAGCAATAATGCTGTAATTTATATTTAAAAGTTAAATTTAGTGAATTAATTGAATTATATTAAATTAAATGATTATGGTGCCAAGTTTATGAATTGATTTAAAAATATGTCTATGGCACATGAAGTGCATTGAATTATCATACATAAATGTGATTTCTATGATTATGATTATTATGGGAAATTGTAAGTTCATATGATTTTTAATAAGGCAATGTGTAATTTAATGTTATTGCGTTGATATTAAATGAGATGTAAGTTTATATGTAAGTAATACATCAATATTACTTGTATTATGATATTTTATAATAATATTGGAAATATGTTTGTGGATAATTACTTGATTGGTGAAATTGTTGGAAAAGAGAGAGAAATCCCGGTTGAACCTTTGGAAAGATTGGATAAAACAAATAGTATGTAGCTAGGTCACATGTATGGTGCTGAGTGCACATCATGTGTACATGAGAGCTACAAGACATTATGATGTAGCTAGGTCGCATGGGTGATACTATACCATGTAGACAAGAGAGCTACAGGATATATGTAGCTAGGTCGCATGCGTGGCTCCAGGTGAAGGACACCATGTAGACAAGAGAGCTACGAGATAAATTGGCTAGGTCACATGGGTGGTATTGAGTGTTCACCATGTGTACAAGAGAGCCGAACTATATGATGCGTGGAGCTATGTGTTGAAACCACCAAGTATCAAGGATTGATCTGAAGTGTTCAACGGGAGACTCTCTATGTATTGCTTTGTGAGTTTTGTGATGAATAAGTGCAGGAACTTGATTATGTGAATGATGTGTTCATTAAGTGACCAGGATGTGGTGAGGTTATAAACAAGTAAGTTATACATGAAGATGATTTTATGGTGACCTTGTGATCATGGGCCTATACTTGTGATGTATGAAATGTGGTGAAAATGATTTGTGATATGTATGTTAAAATGAGGTTAATACAAAGAAAGTGTGAAAGAGTGAATTAGTAATAAAACTGTTTTGGACAGTAGCAGTGATGTGATTTTGAAAAATCACCAAAAATAGTATAAATTGAATCAGATACTGAATTAGATATAAAATTAAATCTTAATGAGTATATTTTCATATAAAAGAAATAGAGCAAGAAAATGAGTTCTATATTTTTATATATTTATGTTTTTGTGAGACTGGTTCAGAATGATTACTCGATCCCCTATTCTGACTTTGGAAAATCACAAAATTTTGGATAAAAATAATTAGAGGCTTAAACTTATATTTTTAAAATCCCTAATGAGTCTATTTTCAAATAAATCAACAAGAACATTATCCGATTTCTGTACTGTGAGATAATTAATTTTTAGTGAAGAGAGGTCAGAACTGTAAGAATATGAAATAGGGGAAATTTTAATGAATAAACTGTACTAATTTGCTAAACAAAAAATTCTGAAAATTTTATGGTGGAAAGATATGTGAGTCTAGTTTTAGGGGAAATTTATATATCTTAATTTGGAGCTCTGTAGCTCGAATTATAAATAAGTAAGTGACTATGACTCCTGTGGACAATTTGATGTGAGCATTTATTAGTAAATTGTGAAATCGTACTTAGAAGAATGCTATATACATTAAGGATGTGGAATGGAGAGGAGGAGGAGGAGGAGGAAAATAAATATATGTGAAATACATAGAAACTATGGTATATGAAATATTGATATAATAAAAGAAATGATATGTGTTTATAAGAAAACAGAAAGAGAATGATATGTATCATGACATGTATATATATATGACTAGTCTCAATGTAATGCTTGTTGGGTATGGAGTTGAATTGATATGTTTCAGGCAAACATGTTATTTTGCGCATTTGAATTGTGGTATTTTATAAAGATATGATCTAGTTTTAAATAAGAATGCTTGATGATTAAGCTGAAGATATTTTGTAAGATGATAATCTTGGTATAAATTTGTAAGTGGTACTATAATAAACAAGGTAAAATGAGAGACACATGTATGATGACATACAAATGCTATGTTTGTGGTTTAATTGAGAATATTTAATCATTAAATGAATACCATGTTATATGCTTTTGATTTTGTATAAGTGTGTAAGAGATTAAGGTTGACCAAAGCTTGGAAAATAGCCTAGGTATATTCCACACAGGCAAAGACACGACCATGTGTCTCAGCCGTGTATGGAACACAACTTTGGGACACGGGCGTGTAGAGCCTTAAAGCATGAAATTTCCAAGATTTTCGTAAGTTCTCGGTTTAGTCCCGAACCCTTTCTAAAGTATGTTTTGGGCTTCGTAGACTCAAATAAAGGACTATGTGTAAGTGAATGAACGTTTTGAAATATGAATGAAATTTTATGGCCCGTATTTTAGTTTAATGTTTGTATGTTTGTCCGGTAACTCCTCGTACCTTATCCCGGCCTCGAGTGCGGGTAAGGGGTGTTACATTAGTAAAATAGCTTGATCTATAAATTATTGATGTTTTTAAGTAAACTCGGTTTGGTAAATGGATTCGATCTACTGTGGAATCTATTTTCTTTTATCAGAGTAGCTCTTGAATTATTTTCAACTGCTCTCTATCTGCTCGAAAGTTCGTGTAACACCCCTAACCCATATCCGACGTTGGACTAGGGTTAAAAGCATTACCGCACAAATCAGAACATTTCATAAATAATTCACAAACATCATTCACACATAATCATACATCATTATGGAGTCCCTTACATAGGTCAGCGAGACTTTAAACATGCTTTAAAAAGGCGTTGGGACTAAACCAAGCTCATACAAAATTTTTCAAAACTTAAACATTTTTCAAAGTTGTACAGGTCACACGCCCTTGTGATTAGGCCATGTGCCTCACACAACTTTAGAAAAGCTCGTGTGTCAAGGCTATGTCAAAATAGGGCATACATAGTGACTTGTCCACATGGCCACAAGACACGCCTGTGTGCCAGGCCAGGTGAAAATTAGGGAGGCTACTGATTTGGCTCACACAGCCAGTCAAACGCCCATGTGTCTAGCCCATGGTCGAAACTGACTTGGCCACATGGCCTAGCACAAGCCTGTGTGTACAACCGTGTGGTCTGCTCAGACACATTTCAAAATGGCCCTCGAGCAACATAGCTGAGACACATGTCCATGTCTCTACCCGTGTGGGCAAAAATAGGCCATTTACAAGGCCAATTTGCCAGCCCTTAAGGATCCTCCCAACAAGCAAGAAATAAGCATCAATTGCATACCAAATGTTCATCCATTTCACAACCAATACATACACCAATCATGCCATAACATTATCAACCAATTTCATACTTAATAGTCATTCCAAATTATGACAAAACATAAGACCAAATCATATATAAACAATAGTTTTATAACCTCATTTTACTTCATTCAATCACATACTATAAACTTACTAATTTCTCAAATATACACATACCAAAACTTACCAAAATTGACCATTTTATTTGGTCAACCAACTGCACATCATAATGGCACATTTGCATCACATATCATATATCAAAATCAAACCATAAGTTCAGACACAAACTAGCCATATCACATGGCATGATATATACATTACAAAAGATATCCAAATACTTCCAGCTTATACATGCCATTTTTTTATATTCACAATGTCAAAAGATAGCAAAATAAGTCTGATAGTGTGGTGACGATCCCCGAGCTCTTGGTAGCTACGATATCTATAAAATAGTTGAAAAACACACAAAGTAAGCTTTCAAAAGCTTAGTAAGCCATATACAAATAAACTTAACATTCAAAACATTAAAGCATCATCAAATTACATATGCTCCATGGCCAAATAATATCTCAAAACCACATAGCTCATATACATTTAACATATTCCCAATTCATTTACACATATAGCATATTTTCTTATACTTATAACATATATCATCACCTGTACATATACTTACTTTTATTCTCAATCATAGTATACATTTCAAATGTACCTAAATTGGATACACATCACATATAATCTTTCATTTCTCAAAACTCCTGTTGAACTGTTCGGAATCATAAGGATACGCGGATAGCTTGAAAAACTCATACAATGCAAACGTCCCAGGCGTGGTCTTACATGTAATCAAATATCAATGCCACTGTCCCAGACAGGGTCTTACACAAAATCAAATACGATGCTAATGTCCCAGATGTGGTCTTACACGTAAATAATAAGTCGATGACAACGTCCCAAACATGGTCTTACACGAGAACACATATCAGATCCTAGGTCATGACATATGTATCCTAACTATTCCTAGGGTTCGTACGAGCTTTTCGGACGTTGGAACTTTGTCGATAATTTCTCAAATATATCTCATATTCAAGGCATAATGCCATTTATCATTGTTTAATAGCATATAAGTAGAAATAAACCATTTCAAATACATTTATTTGTATATAGACTTACCTCGTACAGATTCGAATAAATGGAATCGGCTACTCGACAACTTTCAATTTTCCTCTATCTAATTTTGTTTTCTTTAATTCTTAATCTATATATTCAAATTTAACTTATTCAAGCTCACATTCATTCAAATCAATCCAAAAACACATTTTAGGGTATTTTACAAATTAGCCCTCATATTTTTACATTTTATAAGTTTAGTCCCTAATTCATAAAATCACAAAATACACAAAATTTCTTTAAACATATGCTTGGCCGAATATTCCTATAGCTCATACAAGCCCACATATTTCATTTATTTCACATTTTAGTCCCTCAAATTACAAATTTCACAATTTAGCCCATTTTACTCAAATTTATCAAAATTTCAAAGACAAAATATGCTAACTCAACACATATCTTTCAATTTCTATCATCTAACTCCATAAAGCTCACAATTTCATCAATGGCATATTTCAAAATCATCACTAAAATTAGAAATTAAGACATGGACTTGATTGTATTCAAAGCAACAATCATAAAAACGTAGAAATTATCAAAAACGAAACAAAACTCATACCTCAATCAAGGGAATCAATGGCCAAAACCCTAAGAATCCTTTTTATTTCTTTTCTATTTGATTTTTGGCAATAATAAGCATGAATGAACTAAATTTCATGCATTTTTTTTATTAATTAAACATAATTAATCCATTTACTAGTTTACCCTTAGTTAATTAACATTTAAACCATTAACATACAAGGTCATTAATGTCCACTCAAGCTTACAATGGTCAAATATCAACGTAAGGACCTTCCATTTGCAAAAACATATCAAATAGGAACTTTAACAATTAGAAGGCCACTTTTACATTTTACGTGATTAAGTCCTTTTGTCAAATTGAAAACACAAACAGTTAAATTTTCATACGAAACTTTCACACATGTCAATTCACATATTATAAGCACAGAAAATAATATTAAAATAATTTTCTAACTCAGATTTGTGGTCCCAAAACCACTATTCTTACTAGGGTCTAAACCGAATTGTTACAATTCTCCCCCTTAGGGATTTTCGTCCCCGAAAATCTTACCGTTGAAAAGATTTGGATATTGCTGTCTCATAGCATCTTTAGGTTCTTACGTAGCCTCTTTAACACTGTTTCAATGCCACAATACTCTTACTAACGAAATTTCCTTATTTCGCAATTCTTTAATCTCACGAGCTAAAAGATGAATCGGTTCTTCATTGTAGGTCATATCAGACTGAATCTCAATCTCTGACAGAGGAATTACATGCGAAGGATCAAATCTATATCGTCAAAGCATTAATACGTGAAATACATTGTTTATCTTTTCTAGCTCAGGTGGCAATAACAATCTATATGCAACTGGTCCGATATGCTGGATAATTTCATACGGCCCGGTAAGCCTCGGACTCAATTTGCCTTTTCTGCCGAATCGAAGTACTTTCTTCCACAGTGAAACTTTCAAAAACACTTTGTCTCCGATCTCAAATTTAATGTCTTTTCGTTTCAAATTTGCATATGATTTTTGATGATTGGGAGCCGCTTTTCAGACTATCTTGGATGACTTTTACTTTCTGTTCAGTCTCTTTTATCAAGTCAATCCCGTGAATGTTATTCTCGTTGAGCTCAGTCCAATACAAAGGTGTATGGCATTTGCGACCATATAAGGCTTCGTACGGTGCCATTTTGATGCTCAATTGAAAACTATTATTGTATGCAAATTCAATTAATGGCAAATATTGTTCCTACGTACCTTCAAACTCAAGAACGAAACATCTCAACATATCCCTGAATATCTAAATAATCTGCTCGGATTGACCATCCGTTTGCGGGTGAAAAGCAGTACTGAAATGCAATTTCATACCTAAAGCCTCTTGCAGTTTCTTCCAAAATCGTGATGTGAATCTCGAATCTCTATCTGAATGGCACACCGTGCAATCTGACAATATAAAAAATGTATAACTCAACTAACTTATCAACTGAGTAACCAGATCATACTGGAATAAAATGGGCTGATTTCGTCTATTGATCAACTACAACCCAGATTGCATCTTTCTTTCTTGGAGATATGGGCAAACCCGAAAAAAGTCCACTGTCACTCTATCCCATTTTCATTCCGAAATCATAATCGGCTATAAAAAACCAGAGGGCACTTGATGTTCAGCTTTAACTTGCTAACAGAATAAGCATTTCGCAACAAATTCAGAGATATCACACTTCATACAAGGCCACCAACAAAGCTGTCTCAGATTACTATACATTTTCATACTACCCGGATGAACAGATAAGCGACTATTGTGAGCTTCAATCAAAATCATCTGAATCAATTCTGGATTTTTCGAAACAAAAATTCAATCTCGGAATCTCAGACAATTATCTTTATCAACTCTGAATTCTGAATCAGAATCTAAATCACTCTGAGCTCGTTTTGCTAAAATCTCATTATCAACCTTCTAAGTATAAAAAATTTGTTGAATGAATA
Organism: Gossypium hirsutum; assembly: GCF_007990345.1. Classification (NCBI taxonomy): domain Eukaryota; kingdom Viridiplantae; phylum Streptophyta; class Magnoliopsida; order Malvales; family Malvaceae; genus Gossypium; species Gossypium hirsutum. Next base: position 30,562,272 of record NC_053429.1, on the reverse strand, counting down.
ATGGTCTTGCTTTTAATTTTGCTAAAATCGAACCATCATCGGACACAACCAAATGAGCATTCATCGTACGTAGAGCAAACAGTGATTTTTGACTCAAAGCATCAGCCACAACATTTGCTTTTCCAAGATGATAATCAATCACAAGCTCATAGTCTTTTAGTAATTCTAACCACCTTCTTTGTCGTAGATTCAAATCTTTCTGAGTCATCAGATATTTCAAACTCTTATGATCAGAATATACGTGAAATTTCTAACCAAACAGATAATGGCACCAAATTTTCAAAGTAAACACAATCGCAGCTAATTCCAGATCGTGCGTCAGATAGTTCTTTTCGTGTAATTGTAGCTGTCTCGAAGCATAAGAAATGACTTTGCCTTCTTGCATCAAAACACATCCCAAAACGTTCAACGAAGCATCACTATAGATCACAAATTCTTTACCTGATTAGGGTTGTGGTAACACTGGAGCTTCAATCAATAGGGCTTTCAATTGATCAAAGTTTTTCTGACATTTTTTAGACCATTCAAACATCACATTTTTCTGAAGCAGTTTTGTTAATGGAGTTGCAATCATAGAAAAGCCTTTTACGAGTTGTCTATAATAACCAGTAAGTCCAAGAAAGCTGCAGACTTTAGAAACATTTCTTGGAGGTTTCCAATACAAAATAGCCGAAACTTTGTGCAACATCCCACACCTGAGTCCTACACTGGGATGGGGTACGAGGCGTTACCTTACTTAAACACATACATTCCAATATTTTTGAATCATTAAGACTTGATCAAACTTAAAACTTTTTCAAACTTTGTTTAAATTCCTTAACATGGGCATACGAGGCTTCAAACATCCATTCGAAACCCTTGGGGACCAATTCGGGTCCTTAACCAACTTTAGAAAATTAACCCTTAAAAATAGGGCACACGCCCATGTGGAAGGGTAACACGCCTCTGTGGTCTTTTTGACATGGCTGTGCTAATGGCCCGTGTGACACACACAGCCTAATCATCTAGGGACACGCCTGTCTCCCATACCTATGTGAATTTAATTCCAAATTCAAACCTACAGGCGTTTTCACACTGCCTAACACACGCTCGTGTGCTTCACATGGCCATGACATGCCCATTTCCTAGCCCGTGTCTTAAAACCCTGACATCTGTTTCTAATGTCAGGATCCAATAAGGGGCACACAGCCAAGGCACACGCCTGTGGCCAGAGGTCGTGTCCTCCACACGGCTAAGACACACGGCCGTGTCCTCCACATGGCTGAGACACACGGCCGTGCCTCTGCCCGTGTGTTTACTACTATGCATACTGACTTGAAATTTTTACGTGTAGGGGATATACGGCTAGACAACACGCCCATGGGGCTAACACACGGCCTAGACACAGACCTGTATGTCTACCAATATGGACAACAATTGCCACCCTGAAACACAAAATAACAATATCCATCATGCTAATGATCATTATAAGAAGATTCCTCAATCCAACAACCACATCTAAGGCTTTTACACATTTCATATTTACTAAAACAACCAACAAATTACCCATTCATCAAATAACTTCTTGTATTCATATAACCACTTTTAACTTTAGCCATTTCCATGGCCGTATACAAAATAACTCAAAATGCTAAAGTAATCCAACACATTTGGCCAGTTAACAATGACACAAAATCATAAAGTCAGGGTCCTATACATGCCATAATCAAAATAAATAGATCTAACTATACCAAGTGCTTCGATTGATAGTGTGATCAATGCCTTCGACGTTTGTTGATCGACGAGCTAATTTGGCTGTATTATAAGAAAATGGAAAGAAATAGGGTAAACATAAAACTGAGTAAGTTGTATGCAATTAATATAACAATAGCTTTACCATTCATCATCGTGCTCATAGTACTTAAGTAGGCATAAGCACAACTTACTCATCACTAGCCAATACACTTCACATAGCATATATTGAGCTCACATCTCATACATTTCAAATAGGTACTTGTACCACTCACAATATGGTTATACTCTTCTCGTTTAACTTAAACTGTAACTCTCGTCGTTGAACCATTTGGAATGCTATCGGATATTCATTAAGCCTCAAACATAAGGTGTAATGCCGATGCCACGTCCTAGACATGGTCTTACACTGGCTCATCCATTAAGTCAATGCCATGTCCCAAACATGGTCTTACACTAGCTCTCACATATCCATGCCGATGCCATGTCCCAAACATGGTCTTACACTGACACCTCTATATGTGCCGATGCCATGTCCCAAACATGGTATTACACTGACACATCTCATAGCCGATGCATGCCCCAGACATGTCTTACACTAGCGCACAATTGACCCAAATGTGATGGCACGAATATCCAATTTCTTCTTAAGGTTCACTCGGGAGTTCTATTATCTTAATTATCATCAAGTATTTTCATTACCACAATTAAGCAATTTATGTTGTATCAATTCAAACACATATAATAACAATGTAGTTGTATTATTTACATAAAACTTACCTCGGTATTCAAAATTTGGCGGCTATCTCGACTTATTCCGCTAGTATGCCTTTTCCTCGATCTATGCCCGGATTTTGTAATTTTTGATCTATAATGATAAAAATTCACGAATTAATCATTTTATTGATCTAAGTACTCGACAATTTAAAATTGGGCAAAATGACCATTTTACCCCTATTATGAAAATCTATTTTTATCAGATTTTCTCACTAAGCAAGCCTAGCCGATCACTTTTTATACTAAAAGCAGCCCACAATTCTCATTATTTCACACATTTATCACCTATTTTACAACTTATGCAATATGGTCCTTAGTTAGGGTTTTTATGGAAACTACTTTCACAAAAGTTGTTTATTACACTACCATAACTCATTTTCTTCCATAAAATTTCAGAAAACAACATGAACACACTCATGGTAAAACCCTAGACTTTCAACCATTTTGCAAAATAGTCCCCTTATTTGAAAGCTTATGTTACAAGGGTTCTAAAATTTCAAAAATCATCAAGGACAATTATCAAAATCACTTACTTGTGAAGGCTCTAAGTTGCTGAAATTTTTTTGGCTTAAAAACCCCTCTTTTGTTGGTATGAATGGTTGGAAGAAGATAAGAGAAAATAAAAATATCATTCTCTCTTTATAAAATTTTACTTTTAACCAAATTTGTCACCAAAACCCACCTAACCTAGTCAACATGCCTCATTTTGCCCCCTATGGCCGGCCACCTCTATTTTAAGGGTCTATTTGCCCTTTAAAGACCCTCAATTTATGATACAGGGCAATTTAACTCCTTTATCTATCAAATGAAAACTTTTAAACTTTATGCGATTTAGTCCTTTTTAGCGATTAAGCTCACAAGCGCTAAAATTAATTCACCAAAATTTTCATGCATCTTTATAAACATGTCATCACACAGCATCTTTCTAGCGATTAAGTTTGTACATATCGGGATAAAGTGATCTGAATTCGTCAGTCGATCAACCACAATCCACACAGCATCTTTCTTCCTCAGGGTTACTGGCAAACCCGTCACAAAGTCTATAGTAATCTGGTCCCACTTCCACTCGGGGACCATGATAGGCTGAAGTAAACCCAAACGTACCTGGTGTTTAGCCTTCACTTGCTGACAAACTAGACACTTAGAAACGAACTCCAAAATGTCTCTTTTCATCCCTAACCACCAGTACATTTTTTTCAAGTCGTTATACATCTTTACACTACCCAGATGGATAGACAAGCAATCACTATGTGGCTCTCGTAAAATCCTCTTAATAAGTTCATTATCCTTGGGTACACAAACTCTGTCTTGGAACGTCAAGCATCTGTCGGTACTAATCCGAAAATCTGATTCAACACCCGACTTGCATTGAGTTCTCTTGGCTTGCAATTCACTATCGTTATTCTAGGCTTTGCAAATCTCTTGCAGGAACATCGGTCTAGCTCTCAACTCTGCCAGAATCAAATCATCATCAGTCATAGACAATTGAGCATTCATAACCCTCAAGGCGAAGAATGATTTCCTACTCAAAGCATCGGCGACCACGTTCGCCTTTCCTGGATGGTAGTCGATAGCTAACTCATAATCCTCTATCAACTCTAGCCACCTTCGTTGCCGTATATTCAACTCCTTCTGAGTCATCAAATACTTTAGACTTCTATGGTCGGTGAATACTTGACATCTCTCACCATACAAATGGTGTCTCCAAATCTTTAATGCTAACGCTATAGCTGCTAGCTCCAAATTGTGGGTCGGGTATTTTCTCTCGTGTGCCTTTAGCTGTCTTAAGGCATAGGCTATAACCTTGCCTTCTTGCATGAGCACACATCCTAGCCTATTCAAGAATGCATCACTATGCACCACAAACTCTTTTCCCAGTTTCGGTTGCACTAAAATTGGGGCTTCGGTCAACAAAGCCTTTAGTTTCTCGAAACTCTGTTGGCACTTCTCTGTCCATTCAAACTTGACATCTTTTTGTAACAACCTTGTCATCAGAGTGGCTATAATAGAGAATCCATTCACAAACCTTCTGTAGTATCCAGCTAAACCCAGAAAGCTTCGAACCTCTATCACATTCCTTGGTGGTTTTCATTCAACAATAGCCGAGATCTTGCTTGGGTCAACTCTGATCCCATCATCAGACACAATGTGTCCTAGGAATCTGACCTCTTTAAGCCAAAATTCGCTCTTACTAAACTTGGCTTATAACTGCTTATATCTCAAGGTTTGTAAAACTATCCTCAAATGCTCTGCGTGCTCACTCTCATCACGCGAATAAATCAATATGTCATCAATAAAAACGACGACAAACTTATCCAAATATGGTCGGAAAATATGGTTCATTAAGTCCATAAAAATTGCCGGGGAATTTGTTAAGCCAAAGGGCATGACAAGAAACTTGTAGTGCCCATACCTCATCCTAAACGCGGTTTTCGGTACATCCTGCTCCTTAACCTTTAATTGGTAGTAGCCCGACCTTAAGTCAACCTTAGAAAACACGATGGCTCTCTTCAACTGATCGAACAAATCATCGATCCTTGGTAAGGGATACTTGTTTTTCACAGTCACCTTGTTGAGTTGTCAGTAATCTATGCACAACCTTATCGACCCTTTCTTTCTTTTACATAAAAAGTACCGAAGCACCCCACGATGAATAGCTCAGTCTTGCAAAGCCCTTGTCAGTTAATTCTTGCAACTGTACCTTTAACTCTTTTAATTCTGTCAGAGCCATCCTATATGGAGCAATCGAGATAGGCGCCGTACCAGGGAACAACTCGATACTAAACTCAACTTCTGTGGTTGGAGGCAACCTAGGCAACTCTTCTGAAAATCCATCCGTGTACTCGCGTACCACAGGCACAATCTCAATTTTCACTTTAAACTCTTTGGGGTTCAACACAAATGCTAGGTAGGACTCATACCCTTTTCTCAAATATTTCTCGCCAGTCAAAGATGAGATCAGTACTAGTAAGTTATCCAGTTCACTTATTCAACCCAAATAACATCCCCATTCTCACATTTCATTTCAATAAACTTGCCACCACAATTCACTATCACATTATAAGCAGTCAACCAACCCATGCCAAGAATTAGATCAAATTCATCAAACGGTAGTAGCATGAGGTTAGCCGGAAAGCAATGACCTCTAATAATTAAAGGACAGTCTCTACACACTTTACCAACTATCACATGCTTGCCTAACGAGTTTGACACTTTTATCACAAATTCGGTAGACTTAATAGACATATTCATACTGGGTACTAATTTTATGCACACATAGGAATGAGTAGACCCCGGATCAAAAAGCAGTAATAGAAATATCACGAAGAGAAAAAGTACCCGTAATAACATCTGGTAAAGACGCCTCTTCGCGAGCGCGAATGGCATAAGTCCTTGTAGGCGCTTGGCCCTCAGACCTATAGTTGAATCTCTAGGAGCTCCTCTACTACTAGCCCCAATGCCTGGGTTTTTCTATAGTCTACTCCTCGAAGGAGAACTATTCACCCTCACTTCTTGCTTTTCCTCTTTCTCATCTAATTCGGGGCAATCTCAGATGAAGTGGTCTAGTGAACCGCATTTGAAGCACCCCCTCTCATTCCTTCGACACTCGTCGAAATGACGCCTACCACACTGTGAACACTCTGGCCTATTTGGCTGAGCACTACCAACACTTGCAACAGAAGTGGTCTGAGCTTTAGGAGCCGTGTTCTGCTTGTTCTTGTTCCTATTTGAGAACCCCACTGATGCGTTTGATCAAGTAGGAAACCCTCTCAATCTCTTAGATGAGGTCTACTGTTATTTCCCTATCTGTCTTTTCCTTGAGTCTCAAGACTCGATGTCAGCTCTTCTATTTTCTTTGCCCAATTCCTCGACCTTACATGCTCTCTCCATGAGCACCAAAAATTCCCTTATCTCTAAGATTCCAACTAATAGATGAATGAATTCGTTCAATCTGTCCTCAAATCTCTTGCACATGATAGCTTCGGTAAACACGCACTCCCTAGCGTATTTGCTGAGCCTCACGAACTCACGTTCATCTCTGTTACGGTCTTTCGGCCTGCTTCAATTCTAGAAATTCCTTTCTCTTCTTATCTATAAACCTTTGATTGATATACTTCTTTCGGAACTCTTTCTGGAAGAATTCCCATGTTATCCTCTCTCAGTACAACAGACACGATAGTATTCCACCATTGGTAGGCTGAGTCTCGTAGGAGTGACACTACGTACTTCATGCACTCCTCAGGCGTGCAAGATAACTCATCATATACCCTAATGGTGTTTTCCAACCAAAACTTTACTCTTTCTAGGTTATCATTAACATTAGCCTGAAATTCCTCGGCCCCTTGCTTTCGTATTTTATCCACTAGAGGTTTCTCTCTTCTGACCATATCTACTCCTTGCGGAGCTGCAGGGGCATACTGAGGAATCAGAGGAGGTGGGGAGGTGGAGTGTTCAAATTCGCACAAAAAAACTCCGTATACCAAGCTTCCATCATATGGAGGTAAGCTTCTCTAGCTCCACCGCCCTGACTTATCATCACAAGTTCACTATCTATTGGCCCAGTCCCTTCAGCAAGAGCCGGCGTATTACTCTCCACATCATCCGCTGTAGCTACATCAGGATCCATTTACTATATGAATAAAACACAATTTATCTCGTCAGGAGTCGTCACACTATTAATATACAGTTATGGCATGTAAAGTTAGACTCGCACTCACGCTAGGTTAGTCCTAGAATTGACTAAACTATAGCTCTGATACCACTAAATGTAACACACCATACTCGAGTCCTATACTGGGATGGGATACGAGGTGTTACCTCACTTAAACACATGCATTCCAACGCTTTTGAATCATTAAGACTTGATCAAACTTAAAACTTTTTCAAACTTGGTTTAAATTCCTTAACATGGGCCTATGAGGCCTCAAACGTCCATTTGAAACCATTCGGGACTAGTTCTGGTCCTTAACCAACTTTAGAAAATTAACCCTTGAAAACAGGGCACACGCCCATGTGGAAAGGTAACGTGCCCATGTGGTCTTATGACATGGCCCTGCTGATGGCCCGTGTGACACACACGGCCTAAGCATCTATGGACACGCCTGTGTCCCATACCCATGTGAATTTCATTCTAAATTAAAACTTACAAGGGTTTTCACACGGCCTAACACACGTCCGTGTCACGCCCGTGTCCCTCACACGGCCATGACACGCCCGTGTCCCTCACACAGCCATGACACGCCCGCGTCCCTCATACGGCCATGACACACCCGTGTCCTAGCCCGTGTCTAAAAACCTTGACATTCTGTTTCTGACGTCAGCATCCAATAAGGGGCACACAGCAAAGGCACATGCCTGTGGCCAGAGGTCGTGTCCTCCATACGGCTGAGACACACAGCCGTGTCTATGCCCGTGTGTTTACTACCATGCATACTGACTTGGAATTTTTACGTGCATGGGATACACAGCCGAACAACACGCCCATGGGGCTGGCCATGTGTCACACATGGTCTAGACACAGGCCCATGTGTTTACTTGTGTGGGCAACATAGGGCTATTTACCAAGCCCCTTTGCTACCCTGAAACACAAAATAACAACATCCATCATGCTAAAGATCATAATAAGATTCCTCAATCCAACAACCACATCTAAGGCCTTTACACATTTCATATTTACTAAAACAACCAACAAATTACCCATTCATCAAATAACTTCTTGTATTCATATAACCACTTTTAACTGTAGCCATTTCCATGGCCTTATACAAAATGAATCAAAATGCTAAAGTAAGCCAACACATTTGGCCAATTAACAATGACACAAAATCATAAAGTTAGGGCCCTATACATGCCATAATCAAAATAAATAGATCTAACGACACCAAGTGCTTCGATTGATAGTGTGATCGATGCCTCCGACGTCCGTTGATCCACGAGCTAATTAGGCGGCACTATAAGAAAATGGAAAGAAATAAGGTAAGCATAAACCTCAGTAAGTTGCATGCAATAAATATAACAATAGCTTTACCATTCATCATCATGCTCATAGTACTTAAGTAGACATAAGGATAACTTACTCATCGCTAGCCAATACACTTCACATAGCATATATTGAGCTCACATCTCATACATTTCAAATGGGCACCTGTACCACTCACAAATATGGTTATACTCTTCTTGTTTAACTTAAACTGTAACTCTCGCCGTTGAACCATTTGGAATGCTATCGGATATTCATTAAGCCTCAAACATAAGGTGTAATATCGATGCCATGTCCTAGACATGGTCTTACACTGGCTCATCCATTAAGTCGATGCCATGTCCCAGACATGGTCTTACACTAACTATCAAAATCGAGGCCGATGGCATGTCCCAGACATGGTCTTACACTAGATCTCACATACCGTGACAATGCCATGTCCCAAACATGGCCTTACACTGACACCTCTATACGTGCCGATGCCATGTCGTAGACATGGTCTTGCACTGACACATCTTATAGCAGATGCATGTCCTAGACATGTCTTACACTAGCGCACAATTGACCCAAATGTCATGGCACGAATATCCGATTTGTTCCTAAGGTTCACCCGGGAATTCTATTATCTCAATTATCATCATGTATTTTCATTACCACAATTAAGCAATTTATGCTATATCAATTCAATCACATATAATAACAATGTAGTTGTATTACTTACATACAACTTACCTCAGTATTCAAAATTTGGCAGCTATCTCAGCTTATTCTGCTAGTTTGGCTTTTCCTGGTCTATGCTCAAATTTTGTAATTCTTGATCTATAATGATAAAAATTCACGAATTTAATCATTTTATTAATCTAAGTACTCAACAATTTAGAATTAGGCAAAATGACCATTTTACCCCTAGACTTTTACAAAATGATTGTTTTACCCCTAGGTCCGAAAATCGATTTTTATCACATTTTCTCACTAACCAAGCCTAGCCGATCACTTTTTATACTAAAACCAACCCACAATTCTCATTATTTCACACATTTATCACCTATTTTACAACTTATGCAATATGGTCCTTAGTTAGGGTTTTCATGGAACCTACTTCACAAAAGTTGTTTATTACACTACCATAAATCATTTTCTTCCATAAAAATTCAGAAAACAACATGAACACACTCATCGTAAAACCCTAGACTTTCAAACATTTTGCAAAATAGTCCCCTCATTTGAAAGCTTATGTTACAAGGGTTCTAAAAGTGAAAAAATATCAAGGACAATCATCAAAATCACTTACTAGTGAAGGCTCTAAGCTGCTAAAATTTTTGAAGCTTAAAAACCCCTTTTTTTTTTGGTATGTATAGTGGGAAGAAGATTAGAGAAAATAAAAATATCATAGAAGATTAGAGAAAATAAAAATATCATTCTCTCTTTATTAAAATTTTCTTTTAACCAATTTTGTCACCAAAACCCATTAACCTAGTCAACATGCCTCATTTTGCCCCCTATGGCCGGCTACCTCTATTTTAAGGGTCTATTTGCCCTTTAAAGACCCCCAATTTATGATACATGGCAATTTAACTCCCTTAGCTATCAAATTAAAACTTTTGAACTTTATGTGATTTAGTCCTTTTTCACGATTAAGCTCACAAACGCTAAAAGTAATTCACCAAAATTTTCATGCATCTTTATAAACATGCCATCACACATAAAATAATATTAAAAATAATTTTTCCAACCTCGGGTTAGTGGTTCTAACACCATTGTTCCGGCTAGGCCCAAAATCGGGCTATTACACTTTGCTTAGATCAACTTGAATACTTGATGTTGACATTATATGGCCTAGAAACTGACCTCTCGTAACTAGAATTTACATTTTCTAAACTTCGTATACAATTGCTTATCTCGTAAGGTCTATAACACTATTCTCAGATGCTCAGCATGCTCAAATTCATCACGCGGATATATCAATGTGTCATCAATGAATACAACAACAAATTGATTTAAATAGGGTCTAAAAATTATGTTCATCAAATTCATAAAGATAGCAAGTGCATTAGTTAATCCGAAAGGCATAACTAAGAACTCAAAGTGACCGTACCTCATTTTCAAAGAAGTTTTCGGAATGTCTGAGTCTTTCACTCGCAACTGATAATAGCTTGATCTCAAATCTATCTTCGAAAACACAGTAGCTCCTTTCAGTTGATCAAACAAATAATCAATTCGAGGCAGGGGGTATTTATTCTTGATAGTCACTTTGTTCAACTGATGATAATCAATGCACATTCTCATCGTGCCATCTTTCTTTTTAACAAACAAAACAGGTGCACCCCAAGGTGAGAAACTCGGTCTAGCAAACCCTCTATCGGTCAACTCTTGCAATTGAGACTTTAATTCTTTTAGTTTGGTCGGAGCCATTCTATACATAGCTATCGAAATTAGAGTAGTTCCCGGTACTAATTCAATGCCAAATTACACTTCTCGTATCAGAGATAATCCCAAAAGTTCTTCAAGAAACACATCAGCGAATTCACAGACAACAAACACTGATTCAACTCTCTTTTCTGACACTTTCGAATCAATCACATAGGCAAAGTAAACTTCACAACCTTTTCTCACAATACTTAGAGCTTTCATTGATGAAATCATAGATGGTAACCTATTTAAATAACTGGATACAATTCAAACTATTCATCATTCTTGCATCTCAATCAATAGTTTTACGCTCGCAACTCACAACAGCATCATGCAAAGTTAAACAATCCATACCCAGAATTATATCAAACTCATCAAAAGGTAATAACATCAGATCGGCTAGAAAACAAATGTCTCGAAACATTAATGGACAATTCTTGCAGACTTTATCAACCAAAACACATCTACCTAAAGGGTTCAATACTTTAATTATGAATTTAGTAAACTCTACAGGCAAAGTCTTACTATCCACTAAATTCATGCATATATAAGAATGCATTGATCTAGGATCTATCAAAGCAACAGAAGTATCATAAAGTGTGAAAGTAGCAGTTACAACATCTAGAGACAAAGCTTCTTCACGAGCTCAGATGGCATAGGCTCTGGCAGGTTCATGAGCCTCGGATCTAACAGTAATGTCTTTTGTTTCCCTCTGACTGTCACTCACATTACCCATATTTCTGGGAGGTCTACCACGAGATGCATTGCCACTTGGCCTCAAATTTTGCACAATCTCTTACTTGACAAACTCGAGGCAATCACGGATAAAATGGTCTAAAGATCCACAATTGAAGCAAGCTTGATCATATAATCTACAATTACCGAGATTTTTTTTACCATAATGTTTACACTCAGGTCGATCAGATCAAACATTTCCAACACTGGCAACAGATGTAGCTGAAGCTCTGAAGCTCGAATGTGATCTAGCATGATCTCTACTCAAATGTTGCACATTAGCCTTTGAACGACTATAATCATCTCAGAATTTCTTTGACATAGACTGAAATGGCTTGTTCGATGATCTCTTTTGCACTTCTCTAACTTCTAAATTAGCTTTTCGTTTCTCTTTTCCAAGTTCTTCAGCTTTACATGCTCGCTCAATGAGCACAACAAATTCTTTGATCTCAAAAATCCTGACTAACAAACAGATTTCCTCGTTCAAGCCATCCTCGAATCTCTTGCACATTATAGCTTCAATTGAAACACATTCTTTAGCATACTGACTCAATGTTACAAATTCTAGCTCGTATTCTGTAACAGACATATGGCCTTGTTTAAGCTCAAGAAACTCTTTACGTTTCTGATCAATAAATCTCTGACTGATATATTTCTTTTAGAATTCAGTTTGAAAGAAATCCCAAGTGACTCACTCTCTCGGAACCACAGATATCAAGGTCTTCCACCAGTGATAGGTCGTATCTCTTAGAAGTGAAACGACACATTTTATGCATTCATCTGAAGTCAATAACAATTCATCAAACACTCGTACTATATTCTTTAACCAAAACTTGGCTCTTTCAGCATCATCATTTGTTGTAGCACGAAATTCTTCAGCTCCAGATTTTCTAATCTTATCAATCAGAGCCTTAATCAACTGATTGAGATTAGCTTGTGACACAGTAGGAACTTGCGGAGGATTAGTCGGGGTTGGGGGCTGTTGAACAGTGGGATTAGCTCTAATGTACTGACTGAACTAATCATTCATCATTTGATAGAAGGCTTGTCTAGCCTCTCCATCATGGCTACTCGTAGCCGGTCTAGAGTCAGATGGCACTGTCCCTTACGTAGAAGCAGGCGTATTACTCTCGACAACGTCAGCTACGTCTCGTTCGAGATCCATATGCTATATAAAAACACATATTCATTGTCAGGATTCATCACACAATCGCAATTCATAAATATGTCATGTATAGCTAGACTCACATACGCTACGTTAGTCCTAGAATCGACTAAACTGTAGCTTTGATACCAACCAAATGTAACACCCCTAACCCGTATCTGTTGTCGGACTAGGGTTAAAGGTGTTACCGGACAAATCAGAACATTTCACAAATAATTCACAAACATCATTCACATATAATCATACATCATTACGGAGTCCCTTACATAGGTTAGCGAGGCCTTAAACATGCTTTAAAAACAGGTCAGCACTAAACCGAGCTCATAAATTTTTTTTCAAAACTTAAACATTTTTCAAAGTTGTACGGGTCACATGCCCGTGTGATCAGGCAGTGTGCCTTACATGGCTTTAGACATGCCTATGTGTCTAGGCCGTGCCAAAATAGGGCATACATACTGACTTCTCCACACGGCCACAAGACACACCTGTGTGCCAGGCTGTGTGAAAATTAGGGAGGCTACAGACTTGGGTCACACGGCTAGTCACACGCTCGTGTGTCTAGCCCGTGGTCGAAACTGACTTGGCCACATGACCTAGCACATGCCTATGTGTGTGACCGTGTGGTTTGCTCAGGCTCATTTCAAAATGGACCTCGAGCAACATGGCTAAAACACACGCCCGTGTCTCTGCTTGTGTGGACAAAAATAGGCCATTTACAAGGCCAATTTGCTCTCTTTAAGGGTCCTCCCTACAAGCAACAAATAAACATCAATTGCGTACCAAATGTTCATCCATTTCACAACCAATACATACATCAATCATGCCATAACATTATCAACCAATTTCATGCTTAATAGTCATACCAAATTATGACAAAACATAAGACAAAATCATATCTAAACATTAGTTTCATAACCTCATTATACTTCATTCAATCACATATTATAAACTTACTAATTTCTCAAATATACACATACCAAAACTTGCCAAAATTAACCATTTTATTTGGTCAATCAAAAGCACATTATAATGGCACATTTGCATCACATATCATATATCAAAATCAAACCATAAGTTAAAACACAAACTAGCCATATCACATGGCATGATATATACATTACAAAACATATCCAAATACTTCCAGCCTATACATGCCATACTTTTATATTCACAATGTCAAAAGATACCAAAATAAGGTTCGATAGTCTGGGGACAATCCTTGACGATCCCCGAGCTCCCGATAGCTACAATGTCTATAAAACAGATGAAAAACACGCAAAGTAAGCTTTCAAAAGCTTAGTAAGCCATATACAAATAAACATAACATTCAAAACATTAAAGCATCATCAAATTACATATGCACCATGGCCAAATAATATCTCAAAACCATATAGTTCATATACATTTAACATATTCCCAATTCATTTACACATATAGCATATTTTCTTATACTTATTACATATATCATCACTTGTACATATACTTACCTTTATTCTCAAACATAGTATACATTTCAAACGTACCTAAATCGGATACACATAACATATAATCATTCATTTCTCAGAATGCCCGTTGAACCGTTCAAAATCATAAGGATACGCAGATAGCTCAGAAAACATGTACAATGCCAATGTCCCAGATGTGGTCTTACATGTAATCAAATATCGATGCCATTGTCCCAAACAGGGTCTTACACAAAATCAAATACGATGCCAACGTCCCAGACGTGGTCTTGCACGTAAATCATAAGTCGATGCCAAAGTCCCAGACATGGTCTTACACGAGAACACATATCGGATCCTATGTCATGACATATGTATCCTAACTATTCCTAGGGTTCGTACGGGCTTTTCGGACGTTGGAACTTTGTCGATACTTTCTCAGATATCTCATATTTAAGGCATAAAGCCATTTATTATTGTTCAATAGCATATAAGCATAAATAAACCATTCCAAATACATTTATTTGTATATAAATTTACCTCGTACAGATTCGGATAGATGGAATCGGCTACTCGATGACTTTCGATTTTCCCCGATCTAATTCTGTTTTCTTTAATTCTTAATCTATATAAATTCAAATTTAACTTATTCAAACTCACATTCATTCAAATAAATCTAAAAACACATTTTTAGGGCATTTTAAAAATTAGCCCTTACATTTTCACATTTTAACAATTTAGTTCCTAATTCATAAAATCACAAAATACACAAAATTTCTTTAGACATATCCTTGGCCAAATATTCCTATAGCTCATACAAGCCCACATATTTTATTTATTTTACATTTTAGTCCCTCAAATTACAAATTTTACAATTTAACCCATTTTACTCAAATTTATCAAAATTTTAAAGATAAAATATGCTAACCCAACACATATCTTTCAATTTCTATCATCTAACTCCATAAAGCGCACAATTTCATCAATGGCATATTTTAAAATCATCACGAAAATCAGAAATTAATACATGGGCTTGATAGTATTCAAAGTAACAATCGCAAAAACATAGAAGTTATCAAAAACAGAACAAAACTCATACCTCAATCAAAGGAATCAATGGCCAAACCTTAAGAATCCTTTTTCTTTCTTTTCTATTTTATTTTCAGCAATAATAAGCATGAATGAACTAGATTTCATGCATTTGTTTTGTTAATTAAACATAATTCATCCATTTACCATTTTACCCTTAGTTATTAACATTTAAACCATTAACATACAAGGTCATTAATGTCCACTCAAGCATACAATGATCAAATATCAACATAAGGACCTTTCATTTACAAAGACATATTAAATAGGCACTTTAACAATTAGAAGGCCACTTTTACATTTTACGCGATTAGGTCCTTTTATCAAATTGAGCACACAAACAATTAAATTTTCATTCGAAACTTTCATACATGTCAATTCACATATTATAAGCACAGAAAATAATATTTAAATATATTTTTGACACGAATTTGAGGTCTCAAAACCACTATTCCAACTAGGGTCTAAACCGGACTGTTACAGTTTGTTTCTTTGGAGCTTATTGTTACTCAAGGTACCAAGATTGCTTTAGAAGGATTCGCACGCACTGTGTGTTTAAGATCTCAATGGATGATATTCAAGGAGAATGTGTTCATTAGGATCCACTACTTCATTCTTCACGTGGAGCTACATTACACGATCATGTTTCATTATCTAATTAATGTTACAAGTTCGAATATGTAAGTAGGATCAATTTCTGGACCATCTAATATATGGTATGGTCAATGAAAGAAAAATTTCTAATGTTATCAAGGTGTCTTTACTAGATTTAGTTGGCATTGCTGTGTGTAAAAAGCTAGGATTCTAACATTCTAGCTTCCATGTTTTTTGTTCTAACTCTAATATGGTGAAAAGTTAATTGCTTAATAAATTAGCTATGAAAAGCTTATAGCTTAACAGCCTAGCTTTCAAGAAAAGAAATTGAAAGGAAATTATTTAGATTAGTTATAAAAGTCCTGGAATTTTATTTGAAGTAAATGTGCAGCAGCTGTGAGTTGCAGACTTCAAGGCTTAATCCTAAATTGGATACTATCACTAACATGGATATGATATGACAAGTAATACATCTCTTTGTTGATTCTTTCCCACTATTTAGCTCTTTGTACATTAATAGCATTTTAGCAATGAAAGATGATGGTATTCTGTGTTATTAACATGTAAAAGGGTATCAAAACATAGTTGTTCATTATGTTTTATCATAGAATTTAATTGCTAAGGCTGTTCATTTTTATTGGTATCAGGTACAATCTTATATATTGAGAATACGGCATGTGAGCTGAACATTTGACAATAGTTCCCATTTCTTTCTTTTGGGGGCTAGTACATAGATAAGAGTTCTCTAAGGGCTTTCCTAAAGTCAGATTTTTGTTAATCATTCATTCATCTTCTTTCAATATTGATATTTATATTTTTATAATTAAATTTAAATTTAATATTTTTTTATTAAATTAATAATAATTACTTCTAGTCTAAATTTACGCCTTGCCTTGTTAATCGAAATGGTCAGACATATTCCCATTGATTTGATTAATTAAGGTAGAATAGTTTATATATATGTGGTGTTTAACATTTTTTCTGTCACAATTTAAATGAAATGAGAATGTGAAATGTAACATTGTAATGTTTGTTATATGTAACAATGTATCGATTAAAATTATTACTTAACTCGTAAATTAACATTTCAATTATATCATTATTTCTATTTCACTGTCTAAATTTTTTTAATCACAAGCTATTTATTACTTCGAATATTTTTTTTATAGTAGAGTAATTAAATTATTTGTTTCACTAATGATATTTTAGCACATTAAATATGTATTGTAGATTAAAAATAATAAATTAGGTTATATATTATTTTTGTAATATTATATATTATGATTTATTAATTCATATAGTAATTATATTAAGAATGTTATTAAATTATATATTATTTTATTAAATTGTATTTAATAAGAATTATATTAAAATTTGATTAAATTATTTATTTTTATTTTTATTAAAATATATTTAACAATAATTTTATTAAAATTTAATAAAATAACAATAACAATAATATCTACTTAAAAAAATTCTGCTAAGGGTACTTTGGTCATTTAAGCATTTTTCTTTATACTATTATAACATCTATTCCATTCAACGAAACACAAGAATACTATTACAACTCTATTCCATTCCATTAAACCAAACAATAGAATTACTAATTACAACTCTATTCCATTACAACTATATTACATTACACCTCTATTCAATTACAACTCTATTCCTTTACACCTCTATTCAATTACAACCCTATTCCATTATAGTGAACCAAACATACCTTTTTTTTTTGAATTTCTTGAATTTGAAGCAACTTGGATAAATTCCTAGGCTTGTAAAGATCTTTCCTCTATCATCCAC
The DNA here is from genome assembly GCF_007990345.1 of Gossypium hirsutum. Classification (NCBI taxonomy): domain Eukaryota; kingdom Viridiplantae; phylum Streptophyta; class Magnoliopsida; order Malvales; family Malvaceae; genus Gossypium; species Gossypium hirsutum. The sequence continues at coordinate 30,544,547 of NC_053429.1, read as the reverse complement.
TAGCGAAGCGCTCATTGTTTAGAGAGGTGTCTATTGGTGGAGATGCCATGTGTAACATAATTTTTGTTATTTTTTAACATAAATACCTAATTTTTATTAAAAAATTTATTTCAATTTCATAAAACACCCTTTAACAAATTAAATGCATACTAGATTACGGCAAATCCACTATGTGGGTGGAAACATTTATGTATCAAATTTATAAATATTTGATTTAAAAGTCAAATGTGGCTTTGATTGAAATGTTAAAGTTGTGATAGTTAAAACCATAAGGTTTTGAGTTCAAACCATATACCAAAGAACTTGAAACCCTCACAAGTTTTATGATTAATCACATGATTGGTATGTTAATTTTAATTTTTTTAAAAGTATTTCTATGCTTTGTAAACAAAAAAAAATTGAAGGCAATGATATTATGTTTATGAAATCATAATAATTTACTAAAAACTCAATAAAAAAAATAAAAGTACCTAACCATTAAATGAAACAAGGAAAAAACTAATAACTTCGACCATATTCAACGAGTTAACATTTACTAATATGGCGACTTATTATAGATAAATGAATAAGGCACAATGGACACTACATTTTATGGTGAAAAGTAGTTGGGTCAATGATTGTCATCAAACGGTCCCATTTCACAATTGCCTATGGTGCCATGACTCTTGTTTGCACCACCAAAAACCTTAAAAGGTTCCCTAGAAAATCACTTGCAAGAGAATTGCTTTCCACTAGTCCTAATGGGCAATGTCCCAAATTGTCGCATTTAAGCAGAACCTTGCTAAAAGTCTCAAATGTTGGTAGTTCTTGGTTAGGAATAAGAACACTTGAGGAGCTATCATGACCAAATGGAGGCATAGGCGCCTTCAGTGCTGTAGTAGCACACTAGCTGTCACTATAAGTGAATCTTGCCAGCCTTGGCTCAAGTACAATACTTGGATTGCAACTATGTGAGGGTATTGGTTGTTGGATGTGATGGGAAAGACTTGAGCTACCAGTGTCTCCAAGTGATGATCTTGGCAACCTTAAGCCATCCCCCATAGTAGTAATCAAAAGGGTCATGATATGTTATGCCAATCTCACTTCATATCTTACTTCTAACTTTACTTCTAATATCATTGGCGTTAATATTGTCATTTAACCAATCCTGCCAGGGAAAATATTAAAAGGTTTCTTTGTCTCCAACGCCTGTATTTTCGATGCTAATACTTTGACCTATTGTAGGTGTAGGGCCTTGGGGTTGTGGTAGTAAAGGAACATCTCCTTGAGTGAGACCAACTGATGAAAAAGCAACTTGTTTATAATATTCCATACATTTCATTATGTTTGTTATATTTGTCTTCCCAAACTAAATCAAGCTATCAAGTTTAGTAATGTTAAAGTCATCTATCATCTCAGCTTGACCGATTTAAAGCATCAATTTCCCTACCCTGACTTCCTTGGTTTTCCTGGTTTGCTTCTTGAGTTGATCTCGCAACTTGGAAGCCTTCTCTTTGTAGTAGGTCTCCAATTTCATGGATTTCTTATTGCGTTCCATCTTGGGAACTTGATAAAACTTCTTTAGCAAGCTTTGGACCTCTTCGTGCGACGACCACACCATTGGCTCCTATTCATCTGGATAGTATACTATAAGGCCACCTTCTACACCACACATAGTGGGCAGCTCTATTACTTTCTTCATCAGTCCTTCCCTCCATTTCTTCAAGCGTGATCTCCAGGCACTGCTATTTTCTATCCAAGCTAGCTTAACTTGTTATTACTAGTTTTGAACACTTAACAGTTTCTAATTGCTTGGCAACTAATGATTCTCTCTTTCTCTCAAACTAATTCTAACAGATGATGAAGGGAAAAAAATTAGGTTGCTTGAAATGTGGTAAATAAGGCATTTATATAGTGAGTAAGATGAATGCAAAATGGAGGGTTTCAAGGCTAATTAATTTGGAGACTCAAAGAACACTCAAGCATTGCTCATTAGGTAAACAAATCCATTTTCTAGATTCTAAAGATAAATGATGGTTGGTAGGATAATCCAAAATTTTGCTAATTATGGAAATAGAAATCACCATATTTAGTACTTGCTATTTTAAATTATCTATACCAAGTTAAAACACAATTGTCAGGTTTGAATCTCTAGTTATTTCATTCATGGTAGTAAGAATTAGGAAACACAACTATATATCCAATATATACAATTCCTTTTCTGGCCATTCCCATATATAGAATTGAGGGTAAGAGAAATCACTTGGAAGCCATGCATGTATCTAATCAACCACTAATGTTTTTACTAGTGATTCTATCTAATTCTAATTATAGTAATAAAAATCATCAATATTTAGTACTTGCTATTTTAAATTATCTATACTAAGTTAAAACACAATTTTCAGTTTTGAATTTCTAGTGAAGATTAACCTTAAAATAATTATTTCATTCATGGTAGTAAGAATTAGGTAACACAACTATATATCCAATATATACAATTCCTTTTTTGGCCATTTCCATATATAGAATTCAGGGTAAGAGAAAACACCTAGAAGCCATGCATGTATCTAACCAACCACTATTGTTTTAATTAGTAATTCTATCTAATTCTAACCCATATATGTAGAATTACAGATTTAGAATATATAGGTGCACATTTAAAAGGAACATTTAATATATAATTAAACATATGGTTCTTAACATAGGAATAATAACATTGGTAATTCTATCTCACGTGCATACATGTTGAAACTACATATTTAAAAGATAGGTGTGTATTTAAAAATAACATCCAATAAATAATGAAACATTTTGTTTGAAACTAATAACACTAACACCATATATGCAATATGTCTAAAATTAGGATATTAAATCGTGAGAAAAATGAATATAAATAGGTTAATATATGTAATGAATAATATTAAATGCACTACAATTGCTTTCTAACTTGTATCTTTAATTTTTTATAGCACGTTAGCCAACATATTTAAAGTAAGTTATTGACTGCCTATAAACGAGTTATCATTTATAGTTAATTACCCCACAAAAATATATAAAATTAAAATGATGGTGTCTGCAAGTATATGGGTCAAATCGTAATCTAGTATTGTGTACAACAGAACATAGGAAGTATTTCGAGGATAGTACCCAGAGGATAGACTATAAAACATTTTTACTATAATAAGTCTAAATCATAATAATTAATATCTATATTATGATAAATCATGAAGTAGATCAATAGGCGAATTTAAATGACTAAAATAAATAAACAAGAAAAATAAACAAACGACTAAACAAATAAAACCAAACAGGAAGATTAACTTGTTTTAAGGTTCGAAATTAAATTTGGATTAGGGTTTTAGGGTGGATTAGCCATTGATTACCAATTATTACCTCTTAGCCTTAAACTAATTAACCAATTGGTTGATACTTGCTTATCTTCCGAACTTACTTTCTCAACCAAGATAAACTACGATTTACTCAGTTCAACTTATCTCCCAATCTCGTCTCCTCTCTGATTACTTCCTAGGGTTTAAGAACGTGTAATTTATACCAACTTGTTCCTCTCAAGAATGCTAAATCCTTCGTCAATCACATCCCCATCCACTCGTTAATCTCACCTAAGGATTTTGTAACAGCCTGATTTTGGGGCTAGTCGGAACATATTTTAGGACCACGAATATGATGTATAAAAATTCATTTTATTATATTTTTATTTTCCATATTTTTATGGAACTATTCTGTAAAAATCTCGTTCGAAAATTTTGACGTTTGGGCACTCAATTTATTCAAAAGAACTAAATCGTAAAAAGTGCAAAAGTTCAGTTCTACTTGTTAAAGGTGTCCAATTGCTATGAGATTTTAAATTAGAGGTCCTAGTTGGAAATTAGATCATTAGATAAGTTAGTGGACAAAATGGACATGAAAAGGTAAAATTTCAAAGTTATGCATTAAGGGAATTTTGGTCATTTGGTAAATAAAAGAATAAAAAGGGAAAATCAAGTCAAATTGCTGTCCATCTTCTTCACTTGGCTGAATTTTTCAAGGAGACCATAACTAGGGTTTCTTCAACTTTCAAGCTTAATTGTAAGTACATCCTAGCTTTTTTTTAATGCTCTTTACATTTTTGAAGTCCTTGTAACCCTATTTACCTATTCTACCAATATTTTAAAGTGGTTCATGTTTAAAAATTTACCCATGTGTGGCATGCATGTATTTTGATTTTTAATGGAATATATTGTATTTTTAAGGCGTGATAAATAACTTTTACTAAGTGTTTTTTAGTGAAAATGCATAAAAAGGACTTATTTGTAAAAGTTGTAAAAATAGGTAGTAGAAATGTGATTTGATGAAAAATGTGGACTGTTATGAGCATGATTTAGGTTCGGCTAGGCTTTGGTAACAAAGAAAATGGATACATTTCATTTTACGAGCCGAATGACTAATTTTAAATATGTCAAAGTTTAGGGGCAAAAATTTAATTTTTTCATAAGTTGATTTTTAGACAGCATTGAGAATGTGATAATTAAATAAGTTAAATTTGCTATTATAGATTAATAAAAACAAAATTCGGACCTTGATCGGGGGAAAAACAAGGTTATTGACGATTAGGTCCAATTCCTACTATTTGTACCGAGGTAAGTTTGTATGTAAATAATGCAATGTTATATTATGTATTTAATGCTTAATATTGCATAAATTGTATGATTTTTTCTATGGAAATATTCAACGAGGTTTCGACTTCCCAGTTGAACCTTAGGAATAGTTTAGGATACAAGTGACATGTCACTAGGATACCATGTGTTATGTGATCTATGTGAATCTGGGTACTGGTCATGTACGTCCTACCGGTGGCTGGGTAGTCCGACATGTGTTGCGGATACCTGACAGCTTGTGTGAGCAGCCTGTGTAGTTATGTCTTGACTAACAGCTTGTGTGAGCAAACCCATGATTAGCTCGTATGTGAGCCCATGTGTTATGAGATATGAGGTAGCATTGGCTACATTTGTGGCACTTATGTGCAAGACCTTCTGTGTATTCGATAGTATTCCAAGTGTGTTAAAGATGGCAAAGTATGTGACTATGTTACTAGTTGATACAGGTATGTATGTAAAACCCATGAGTAAGAACTTTGGTATGAGATGAACTATTGGTAAGATGCTAATGAGTAAGTTATGTTTAACATACATGATGATATTTATGATAACCTATGTGGAGTAGTTATATGATTAATCAATGATTTATGTTGCTTATTATTTGCATGCAAACTTACTAAGCTTTAAAAGTTTACTCCCCTTTTCTTTTCATTCCTTATAGTGTCGCCAAGCTAGCTCGAAGATAGAGGAATGTTAGAGCTCGATTCACACTATCAAATGATTATTTGGGTATACTTGGTTTCAATATTTTGAGTATGGCATGTATAAGGGCTTGGTCATTTTATTACGTGTCATATTGGTTTAGCCAAGTGTGTTGGCTTGTAATGGTTAATGTTCATTTTGTATATGCATTGGAAGTTGCTTTTTTTTATTGGTCATTATATTTTATTTGTTATATGATTTTATGATAAAAGTATGTGATGTTTATGATATATGTTATATGCAATGTATTGTATCTTGCTTGTGGTTGTTTGGTTGTATGTATATGCTTGGATTGGCGTTGCTTGTTGTGGTGTAGGTTGGGGCTAGTAAGGGTGGCAAAATGGCTTGGTAAATAGCGTTATTTTGTCCACATGGGCAGAGAACACGGTAGTGAGTCTCAGTTGTGTGAAGAACACGGCCTGGGACATAGGTGTGTGCTCAGGGCATGTAAAGTCTGCACCTATTTTATACAAAATTATGAAAAATTAAGTCGCCCACATGGCTAGCACACGGGCATGTGACTTGGCCGTGTGACTTCAATTGTTGATGACGGCATAAACAAAGAGTTACACGGGTTAAGACACGGGCATGTATGACCACACGGCCTACCACAACGGCGTTCCTAAGCCACACGGGCGTATGACCCTGTTTGATGAATCTAACGTCGTAAAATATTCCTAGAGCCGACCACCG